>NC_137330.1:62638405-63316332 GCF_965287045.1 Carcharhinus amblyrhynchos
TGTGAAGGCCAACCAGCCAGGCATTGCTGTGGAAGAGGCTGCCCAACAGTAGGAGGATGAGGGTAACCAACACCACCCAGGCACAGGAGGCTGGCAGCAGCGAGGATCAGACATGCAAGGGTGGTGAGGGAGGCCCTGATTGCCACTGTTTTGATCATTAGGGGGCTTGTGTTGCTGCACATGGGAAGCAAACCCCACCCAGGCAGTCCTGCAATCTCCTGCAACATTGTAACACAGGAGTGGTGGGCCCAGCTATGCTGTCGTTAGCAAGTTTCTGTGGCAAACAGGAGGGTGATGACAACTCCCTATGCACCATTGTGATGATGCCCTGGTGCAAACTTGTTTGACGCCTACTTGAGTTCCAAATGCACACTGTCACCTGAGTGGTGGCTAAGGTAGCACTCAACACCCATGCAAGGTCCTGGGGCGGGTGGAATGGAGGAGAGTGGGGAGTGGGGGGTGCAGCAAGGGAATCTTTCCTGAGTTCTGCGGTGCCATGAACTCATGAACGTTGTAAGTCGCTGCCAATGCATACCACCTGCCTTGATTTTCACAATAGCAGTGTGCTGAGGGGCTTCCCCTACTGACAACTGTCGGGATGAGTTCATTCGTGGATGCTAATCAGAGACAAATTAGTCACAGGTCTGGGGTGAAATAACATTTATTGGTGCCAATAAAAGTGGCTTCAAAATAAGTGCTAATAAAAAAACATGTGAATGTGAGATTTTAAAGTGCCTAAATATTGTTTCTAATTAGTGTTCTCCTTCACCCGTGCCATCTTAGTGCCGCTCCAACTTCTTAACCTTACATGGCCTACCACTACATTTCGGTGTCTCCCCAAGATGTACATCAGTGATGGAGGTGGTCAGCTGCCTACTGCACCCCATGGCCTGAGATGCCTCTGGAGGGCTTGGACCTTGAGGGCCCTGGCTGTCTTCCAGATATCATAGATGTATCCATGCCAGCCTCTTCATCCTGCTGCCCCTGAGATGCCCTGGTGTTGTTAAGTGGGAGTCAGAAGGTGTAGCAACCGCCGCAGCCTCCTGGGTGGAAGACCCCGGCACAGGCTCGAGCTCTTCCTTGGGGTTCCTGGATCAGTCCTGGATGACTACCTGCGATCTAGCCATGCTGTGTAAGCACTCAGCAATGGTCCTCTGAGTCGGTGTCCACATATCAGTAGCTGCAGTGTGCCGTCTGAGACTGGGTCACAGTCTGAGGCAGCCCCTCAGCCATGACCCTCTGAGTGGGTCACATCCTCAAGGACTGCTACCATAGCCTGCGGTGTCTCAGTGCTGGGCCGCTGGGTCTCCTGCAAGTTCTCGAGCTTCAGTTATGGGCCACAGAATCTTGATAAGCCTGTTCAGTCCCTCAGATGTAGCCTGCTATGACTCAGCCATGGCCCTCTGAGACTTCGCCGTGGCCCGCTGTGACTCAGCCATCGCTTGGAGCTTGCCATTCATGATGAGGATTTCCTGCCCCGGGCTTTCCACTGCAGATGCTTCCCTTGCACTGTTGCCCTGGGAATCACGCAAAACAGGCAATAGCTGCCTGAAAGCTTTGGGATTCCTCCCAACAGCCTCGCAGTTGGTCCAGTGTGGCCGTCAATCACTCCTGCATTCCCTGGCTCTGTTGCTGCATCTCCAGCAGCTGAAGGAGAAATTCTTTCAGAGGCCCAGCATGTAGCCTGGAGCCAGCTGAGTCCTTGCCTCCGGCAGGCCCCCATGTGCCAGAGACTTAGAACGTTCCCTCCTTCATTCAATGTACATCAGCAGATATGTTATGCCGCATCAGAGAGTGATCCAGATGCCTCGCCACTAACAACCCACCAGTGAGAGACTCTCTGGGATGGTGAACAGCAAGATAGAAGCTGACGCAAAACTGGTGCCGGCCTTGGAGGACTCTTCATCGGCTTCTGCCTAGGAGTCTTCTGAGCTGCCATAGGGAGGATGGGTGAGAGCAGGAGCCGGGTCCGTGATGCCAGATAGTCCCAGCACATCAGGGTCCCTTCCTGCAACACAGGACACAAGGTTAAATGCAAGGAAGGGAGGAGAATCTGGGCTGCATGCAACTTACTTCAGATATCTCCAATGAGTGGAGGATTGGCAGGCATTCACTTCTATACTCCAGCCCAACCATGCTGTCACTAATGATCCGCATCACCTCCTCCCCTGCAAGCTCCAGTGCCCACTCATAGAGGGTAAGGACCCGAATCACAGACACACCACCTGTCCTCGCCCTCTCTGGGCGATTGTGGACATTCTTCTCCTGTGGGACAGAAGGAGCCATATAAAATATGATGGCATGGATCCTGGAAGGTATCAGAGGGTGGCCCTGAGAGGGCAAGAGTTGTGACACTCTTGAGGGGTAGGGAGTGGGGAGGTGCTTGAGGGTCAGAGGCTGGAAGCATGCAGGCTGCTGAGGGTGGGTGGATTTGGAGGGCATTTAGGGGGAAGATGCTATATGAGGTGAAACAATCATCCTTGCTGCCCAGATGAGGTCATTCAGTTTCTAGTGGCACTACTTTCTGGTCCTCCTGGCCAGTGCTGCATTTCCATTTCTTCCCCTGGGATGGCATCCTCCGGGGGGTGGGGGGCGGGTGCCTCTTTTTTGCCACCATCGCCTCCAGCAACCTGGCAAGATCCACATCCAAAAATCAGGGAGCTGTCTTCCTGGAGGCCATTTCTTCCTGCACTGCCTGACCATCTTTGGTGGTTTTTATGGCGTTTTCCCTGGTTAGGGTAGATCAGCTCAGGCAGTTTTTGTGACTACACACCTGTTGGAACATTCCAGCAAGTTTAATGTAGATTGCCATGTTACTATGGAGGGGAAACCAAGTCAGCGCTTACGGGTGTGCTGATGGAGGCAGGAGGGAGTTGAACCTCTCTGATGAGCGGGGTAGGGGAGAGGGAGGGGCATGTCAGTCAACGATTGGGGTCAGGCGGGTGATCAAGGGCCATGTGCAAGTGGGTGCTGGGGGCGGAAACAGTAATGTTGGGGGGGTCCCCGACATCTGTGGGGAGGGGAAGGCTATTGTTTTTATGCTTTTTTTGCACATGCACAGTTTGTGGCTCCGATCTGAGCTGCTGGATGTCTGGCAAGTTAAGCCCCGCCCACTGACTCTAGTGGCTAGAAATGGTCTAGCCCATATTTTCAATGACTTGAGTGCATAAGATTGGGAGAGAAAACTCGCCCCAAAGATGGATCAGGAACTCTCCAGTTC
The DNA here is from genome assembly GCF_965287045.1 of Carcharhinus amblyrhynchos. Taxonomy (NCBI): domain Eukaryota; kingdom Metazoa; phylum Chordata; class Chondrichthyes; order Carcharhiniformes; family Carcharhinidae; genus Carcharhinus; species Carcharhinus amblyrhynchos. The sequence continues at coordinate 62,641,626 of NC_137330.1, forward strand.
TCACGCTAACTGGACACTTAGAAAAAAAATCTTGTAAGATTCCACCCAATGTTTTTGTTTCAGATTCCAATATCTGCAGTATTTTGTCTTTACCCCTCTTCGTTTCAGCTTAGGACCATTCTGAAATGTGACCGAGTTATTTCTGATCTTAAGTTTTGAGCTCTACCTGTGTAAATCGATCAAGCTACTTTTTAATATAAATGATCATATAAAATGTTGCAGTGGTATCTGGTGTTTGGAACAGAAGGAGCACACGGTGTTTATCAAAGTTCAATGAACTCTGGATTTTCAATATGTGCTTTCAGAAATGGGATTGTTCGGGGTTCCGCTCTCATTGCTATTGGAACAGGATCAGAAAAAAGTACCAGGAACCAAGGTCCCACTCATACTGCAGAAAGTAAGTACAGGATGCAACTGATATTCAATTGGAGTAGCTTCACGTTATTAAAACTCCTGACAATTTGGTAGCAGAATTGCTCAGATTTTTAATCAGTTACATCAAAGAAAGCCATCTATGCAGCCGAGGAATCTGATCAGGAGCTCTTCAGGAGGCAGAGGGTGGGATTTCATAACCTTGCTTGGGCCAACAGAGAATTCCATTCTGCAAGCCTCACCCATCCTAATTCCGGGTCGGGCAAAGCGGTAAAATTTCGGCCAGACTGTCAGTGTAGTACCTGAATCAGTAAGAAGTTAACATTTTAAATCTTTGGTGGATGCACACACTGTCCCTGGGGGTGTCCGTACAACTTCAGTCTGGTACAGTATTAATTTACTATTTGAATTTGATATACTGGCCCAAATCATGTGCCTCTGGATTGTCAGAGATTGAATGTGTGACTTAAATGTGCAAGGGGACCCTATGGAAGTTAACATACAGACCTACATGGGATTTGCACAGGAAGTTCCATCTTCTGATGGACAATTCCCTTGCTCCCCAGGACCCTTCACAAAAGGCTCTTGACTCTGAGGTAGAGTTGGAGACATTGGACAGTTCTAATCTACTTATTGGAAATCCAGGAAATGGGCAGATTAAAACCCAGTCTAACATCTGGATAATTACACAACTGAAACTCCCTCCTCACCCCCTTGACCCCAAACTAACCTCTGACCATCTCCTACTACCGTCGACCATCTGATTACCCCAGATCACCCAACACCCACCCGACTACAAACCTCCCCTCCAATCAGATCTGACCAGCCTGACCATACAACACCGCCTGACCTAACCACACTACCCACTGACAACCTAACTTGACCTACCAGTCACCAGACTACCACCATATCTTCCCCAGCCACCCACCTGATGACCCAACAACCACCCGACCACCAGACTCCTCCCCTGACTACTCATCTGTCCACTGACCACCGCAATGGCTAAACCTTGAGCACTATGCTACTCCTGACAACTCAAGCATCCTCTGACCAGACCAGACTAGCCTCCTGATCTGACCCAATCACACTCCCAACCACCCCTCAGATGCAATCAGCACATCACCCACCCTACTCACCTCACTCAATACCCAATTATTCACTTATCCACGCCATCCAACAACCTCATACTTGTTTATCCACCACACCCACCCTACCCAACTCCCAATTACCCATCTGCCTCACCCAGCTACACACCCTACCACCCAATCCATTCACTCATTCATCCATTCACCCATTCACTAACATTTAAACTTACCGTATGGCAGCTGGTGCCATAATAAGAGGGTTGTGCTGTCTCTCCACTCCCGCCACAATTCTGCTCATCCAAGTTCTGAGGGATGCTGTGCTCCATATTTTTGGAAAAGTTGAGCTGGGTAGGTCTTGGAAGAAATGCGGTGCAGCATCGAGTCGGGAGTTCTTGAATGGAGCAGCAATCCAGCAATGTTTGCTGCTCTTCAGATGGTCCAGGTCATTGTATACTGTATCATCTATTATTTAACATGCAGTAAAAGTGATATGTATGTGGGTTTTGTACAAATAAGTTATTTTCTAGATATCCCAATTGTTCAGAATTTGTTTCCAACTTCTCTTCAATTACCAATTTGTCTTATCCCTGAATTAGATATTTTAGTTGGTGTGATACTAATTTTCTAACATGAAATTTCCAATATTTTTGTAGCTTATTACTCACATAGAGGAGGAGGGCTTGAACACTGAAGGAATTCTACGGATACCTGGACTTGCATTTAGAGTTAAGGTATTTTGAGAAAAACTTATATTAATTGGAAGGAGACTAGCCGCAAATGTACAAACTATAAAAAAAGTAAATCATTTACTATTGTGAAGAATTTTTGATCAAGGAGACTTTTTAAATAACAATTCTTCAATTTACACCTTAAAGTCTCAACATGTAGCCAGCAATGTTCTGTGCGCAAAACAAAAGTCTAAATACCACTTGAGACGATTTTCTCAGTGAGAACAGGCAAGCAGTTGAAATTGCTGTGAAGTATTTTAACTCGCAGTTCATTTGTGAGGAGAGGCATGTGTGGGGGGACTCATGGCAAAGGTATCATGTTAAAATTCGAGCCAGAACATTCAGATGTGAAACACAAAGGGTAGTGAAAATCTGAAACAAACCTCCTCAAAAAGCTGTCAGTGCCGGATAAACTGAAACTTCCAACACCAAAATTGATAGATACTTGTTAGGCTGGTGACACAGATTTCTGCTGTGACAACCTGACTGCAGTGAAGAGAGAAAAAAAGGTGCAAGTCTAGGATAAGAGAGGATTGCAGTGTGGTGTGTGCTGTGTGCTTATATGTTGACAATAGTGATGAGTTGTTGAGAGTGATGAGGAAGAGAGTGATAGGAGTCTTGAGAATTTTTTTTATTCTTTCATGGGATGTGGGTATCATTCATTAAGCCACATTTATTGCCTATCCCTAATTGCTGTTGAGAAGGTGGTGGTGAGCTGCTTTCCTGAACCACTGCAGTCTGTGTGGTATAGGAACACCTGCAGTGCTGCCATCAACCCAAGCTTGGATTTTAAAGTTAAGTTCATTTACTAGTCACAGATAAGGCTTACATTGACATTGCAATGAAGTTATTGTGGAATTCCCGTAATCATCATACTCTGGCCTGTTCAGATCAATCCACCTAACCAGCACATCTTTCAGACTGTGGGAGGAAACCAGAGCACCTGGAGGGAACCCACATTGACATGGGGAGAACATGCAAACTCCACACTGACATGACCCAAGCCGGGAATCGAACCCAGACCCCTGGTGTTGTGAGACAGCAGTACTAACCACTGTGCCACCCTATTATCCAAGTCTTGCTGCATATGAACATGGACTGCTTCATATCTGAGGAGTCATGAATGATGTTAAACTTTGTGCAATCATCAGTGAACGTCACCACTTCTGACCTTATGCCTGAAGGAAGGTCATTGATGAAGCAGGCTGTAGATGATTGGACCTAGAATACTACCCTGAGGAACTCCTGCAACTGAGATAATTGACAATTCAGAGTGAGCCATGTGAGGGCAATACAGTAAATCAGTCAGTAATACAACAGATCTCCTAACTTGTAAAAACAAACAGATTATCCATATGAAGACAAATCTACAGGGAAGTAAACAACACTACCCATGTTCAGAGATATGCAGGACCTTGCTCTCAAATGTAACCTAATGTTGTTTGTTGATGTTGTTGAGGATGACACCCTAATTTCTTCTCCCCCATGTGTATTAAGAGTCTACGTGAAGAGCTAGAAGCAAAGTTCTACGAAGGAACTTTTAACTGGGAAGATGTGCGTCAGCATGATGCAGCAAGTATACTAAAGCTCTTTGTAAGAGAATTGCCACATCCACTCGTCACTCTTGAGTACCTTGATGCCTTTCTAGCTGTACAAAGTAAGTTATTAACCTCCTGTTTTACTAGCTTTCAAATTAAAATGGAAACGTAGGGCCTGACTTTTTACCATAGAAGTGAGTATTTAGAAGTCAGGGAATCTCCCAGCTCGATGCACCTGCCTCAGCACAAATGGCCCGATTTTCATTCAAGGTGAGGGCTGGAGTCAACCCTCCCACTCCCTAACATATAGCAAAGACTGCCACAGGGGCTACCGAATGGCGAAGTGGTCTGTTTATTAGGTTCACCTCAGTCCTCTGGGATTTCGTCCCATATATTTTATTAAATATTAGCCACATTAACCCTCAACCCTCACAGCCCCTCACCTCCCAACCCACCGCTTCCCTCCCCAGCCCCATTTATGCCAATTCATGTCAACACACGCACCCCCACCTACCCTGCCATGAACCCTCACATTCTCCATGCCAACTCACGCCACCCACAATCCCCATGGCCTCTTATAGCATTTATACCAACTTAGAGCCAGCTCGTAACCCCCACATCCTCCACCCTTACACTCTCCATGGCAACTCGCCCAAGTCTCCACCAAAGGCAAACCTCAGGACTTATGCTGACATGAAATAATATGTTCCAAATATTTATTACAGACTTCACTATATTTAAAAAAACTTTCATTCATGAAAACCCATTCAAAACATTTAAATCCCCTCAAGTTTTTAATCTCGCATTAAAAAAAATTGGAATTCATAGATAATCCTTTTGGAACTATCATTAAGACTATGAACTTGCAGCCCTCCTCTTAGGCAGTTCCTCAGGGTCAAGGATAACTAGCTCCCACACTAAAAATGAGTTCTCAGGTGACTGAGGAGTCCACTGTGTGACGTACGGTCTCTGTCACAGGTGGGGAAGATGGTAGTTGGAGGACTGGGTGAGTGGGATGCCCGGGTTGTCACGTGCTCCCTTCACTGTCAACTGCTTGCCCTCAGTGATAAAAAATCGTGATCAGAAAGATAGTGTACGAGGCTGAAACCTGATTCACGCCGTTTGATGCCAAATACCATTCTTCCAGCCCTGTTTTGCCAGTAGGATCGGTTTCGTACATAAAAAAGGGTGCTCATCCAATTTAAATACTAAGATTATGGTTAACATCCCACAAATGAATTCTCTGTCCACCAGCTATCCCCTCCCTCCAATCTTAAGGCCATGAGGCCTCCCTTCTTAAGTCACGCCAACCCTCTCTAAATTTGTACTGGGCCATTAGTCTGAACTTAAACTGGGTTATTCCTCTGAAGTCGCATTGTGCCATTTCTCTGTAGTTATGCCTGGCTGTCAACCCTGTACACAAAGCTCATCAGTTGCAGATGGGGATGGGAGGAAAGGTCGGAGGCAGGAAGGACGGACAGGGAGGGGAGAAAAGGGGAGCTTGGAGGAAGAAGGGAGAAAGGAGGATAGGAGGAGCAAATAAAGAGGGGGGAAAAGGAAGGAGGGAAGTAGTGTTGGGAAAGTAAGGGGGTTTTGGGAAGGGGATATTAGGTGCGACTGGAGGGAGGGGAAAGGGAGGTAGAGAGAGGGAGGTTGATTGGGGAAGTGTGATCCTAAACACTACATACATTATCAGCTGGGACTTGTGAAGATTTTGGCTGTGTACAGTCACATGTTGTGAAGACAGCAGACTGTCAAACTGATGATAATGATGTCAGTTAATTACTATCATTGGACATCACAAGTATTGTTATGTGTGAAAAGGAAAGCTAATTCTTCAGTCCTGAAAGAAAGTTAAATAGAATGATGGTCAGATGATTACTTGTGAGTGCAAATGATATCAAATGATGACAACATGACCGCAATTGGGAGCAGTTAAAGTTAAATGAAAACTGTTTAAAGCAGCGGATGTCAAATGATATGAACTATTTTGGGTAGGAATTCACTGCAGGTTGTGACCATTCCTGGAGGAAGATTTGTGCCGGCTTGTCTTATGCACTAGGTTTAAATAGACCAATCAACTTGCAAATTGTGTTTGTGTACTTCACCACTCCTCTATCCATCCCTCGGCACCCCCTACAAGCAGAAATGGGATTTGTAAGAAATAGAGGGTGGGGTTTCTGGATCTGGGTCCTTGAGTCTGTGCAGCAATAAGATTGTTTACTGCACAGAGGTTGTTCACAATTTTAATGTGAAATAGCCTAAATCTAGAAAGATCCTAATATCTATCAATGTATTAGTAAATGTTTGTGGTCCGTAAGCACATATATTTGTAGTAATGTGTGCAAATGCTACATGAGCTAAAAAAGGTGGGCAACATGGTGCCACACTAGTTAGCATTGCTGCCTCATAGCGCCAGGGACTCGGGTTCAATTCTGGCCTTGGGCAACTGACTGTGTGTGAGGTTTGCATGTTCCCTCTGTGCCTGGCTTCCTCCCACAGTCCAAAGGTGGATTGACCATGCTAAATTGCCCCTTAATGTCAGGAGGATTAGCAGGATCAATACGTGGGGTTACAGGGAAAGGGCTTGGGTGGAATGTTGTTGGCGCAGGCTCAATGGGCTGAATGACCTCTTTCTGCACTGTAGAGATTCTATGTTTCTATAAATTTCTGACAGATTTTAATGAGTAGAAAATACCCATTAAAGTAAGATTTACTGCAGGAGTCTTGCAACTTGCATTTTCAATAAACCTAGTCCTCTATTCTCGCTTTGGAATGGAACAACAGTTGCAGGGATATTGGTGCAAAAGCATTGGGCCTGATTGTCTATTTATTTAAATAGACTGGAAATAATGACCAACAACCGGGCAATTTCCCAACTTACAAAATCAACAAGCATTTCTCCTCACCAGACAAAGGAGAATCAACTAATTAGTGCATTCTCGACATGAAGATGCGTCCGCTGTAAATATATATATCTTGTTTATGACTGATAATTAAATTTGAGAAGAAAACACAAAATTGCTCTATTGTCCTGCACTTGCTTGTGCTTGACTTTAATTTCCGACTTGTTTATTTCTGTCTTCACTAATTGGCCATTTTAACAGTCAGGCCCCAATTTTGACTCCAGTCAGATTTCGATTTTGGGTGGTTGAGTACAACCTTGAGCTGAAAATTCTCCCACTGCTCCCCATGAAATAATTCCTGGGCTATTTTAACTCCAAGGCCTCATTCTGATGACTCCAGGATTCTTCAGTGAATGTTGCAGTTGTCAAGTGGCAGCTTATTCTTTGAATGTAAACTTGTAAATACTACTTACTGTGTTGCAGAAGATTACCTTGACTTCATACTTAGCATAATAAGCCCCACCCTAGTCTTGCCCGCTCTTCTCAAGGCTTCCTATCAGACCCCTACTGGAAATGGCCCAATATTTATGCTGTTAAGATGAGTGGAGAGGTTACAGGCAGCAACAGCTCTCAGGTAAAATGCTACTGAAGGCCAAGGCCGAAATTTGGGCTGGACTTGGGCCTCTTGGTCGAATGATGAATTTCTGCCAGGTGTTTTTTTTTGCCTCTTTCACTTGTGTGGAGTTCACTGTAGTTTGGTTTGGGAATTCTTAGGTAGGATCCTTTTTAATAACCTGATGCAAATATTTGATTGACAGATCTATCAAGTAGAAAACTTAAGCTACAGGCTCTTAACTTGCTGGTGCTTCTCCTCCCAGACCACAATAGAGATACACTGAAGGTATGATTATCTGATGTATTAAACATACATGAACTTCTTTTTTCCTCAAAATGAAAATGTTTACTTTGTGGAATTTCGACACAGGTTTTTTTGTTCAAAGGGAAATAATTTTGGCAAATCATTATTCCCATTGCACGATTAAGGAATTTCTGGGTCTAGCTCTTGTAAACAATAGGCTGGTTTCTCTTTGACCCAAATTTGCTGATTTTAGGACTTATATTTATATCCTGTTTCCAGGACATATTTATATTTATATCTTGTATCCAGGTTTATATCCTCTGATTCACTGAGATGTCTATCTGAAACACCCGATGAAATGAACATCTTAAGATGTTCTGAATGATGCACATTTTCTGTGAAAAGTTAAATATTAGTAAGATTTACTAGGTTGCCAATAGAGTACCAGGTGATAGAATGGGTTTGCACACTGCCTTTTACCTTTAGGATTTCAATTTGAATCCTGCCCAGGGATGAAAGTTTTCTTTTTCTGCTGAAATCATTAAGAGTGAGTTTGTGTAGTAGTTTGAACCACGTCACTTAGGAATTGCAGTCTGAGAGCACCAAATTGCCCACAACCTGCTCAAAGTGTCTATACGATTCAAAGGGGGGAAATAAAATAAGGAAATGCTTGAAATGTTTTAGCAAGACTGACCTCATTTCTGGAGAAAAAAAAAACAGGGTTTAGATCAATGACCTTTCATTAAAATGACTCCAATGAAATATAATTGACCTGAAACACTGGGCTGGATTTTTCATGCCTTAACCAGCTTACTTGAGGAGGGAACTCAGAAAATGGAAGACTGTCTTCCTCCCTGTCCCAATCTGACATTTTACAGGTGGCTGTTGTGGCATCGCATAGCATGGCAACCCTGTGGCCAATTCAAGTCCTTAAGTGACTAATTAGTGGCCACTTAAGTGCCAAATCCTTCCCCCACCAATATTTTACCTAAGCCAGAGGGAGGTACATGCAAAGTGGGTAGCTTTTATTGAAGAGCTAATATTGGGCAAAGGTGGGACCTCTTTTGGTGGATGCCTGTATCCATTAGAGGTACCCCTCAAAGCTTTACTCACCCTGCTCCCTCCCCACCCCTCCCCAACCTTCTTCCATCCCTAGTCTTTCAATCCCTATTCCACACACTTCTCACCCCTTTCCTGACCACAATCCACCAATACATCAGACTTGACTTCAGTCTGTCCTCCATAATTCAGGGACTGGCTGTAGTCACAGCATGAGCACTATTTGAACCTGACAATGTTGGGACTACAGAGCTGCCAGCTAATTGCATTGTCAACTAAGGTGAAACTTTCTCTTCAGATCGGGCAGACATCTTGCCCTCAGCCAATTAATGCTCTGCTGAGTCTAAAAGAGCACAAAGGCTTTTCCATTGTTGGGCTTCCGACTGACATGGTGTGGAGAACACCTTGTGAAATCCAATTTCTCTCTCTGCAGATGCTGCCAGACTTTGAGTATTTCCAGAATTTGCTAGAAATTCTGAATTTTTATTTCCGATTTCTAGCAGCTACAGTATTTTGTTGAAGGGGGTGAAATGGTTTTTGGGTCACAGTACAAATTTGGCAATAATGAATCGCCAACAATTTTGCACTCAGCTGATTTCCTTCTCTATTGACTGTAGTGGACAAAGAAAATTGAACAGGGTGTAAAGAGGGTAACCAATTCACTCTCTCCAGTTTTCCAATGATATCTGTAACCAGTTAGTTTCAGCTCCAAGGAGTCCATAGGAAATAGAAAATCCTCAAGTGTTCTCTAGTTAGGCTACAGTTTGAGATTTGGTCAATGAAGCTGTGTTTTTAACTTAGTAGTGTTTAGTTTAGGAGGTGATGGCCTAGTGGTATTATCGCTGGACTATTAATTCAAAAACTCAGCTAATATTCTGGGATCTAGGTTCAGATCCTGCCACAGCTGATGGTTAAATTTGAATCCAATAAAAATGTCTGGAATTAAGAATCTACTGATGACCATGAAACCATTGTCGTTTCTCAGAAAAACCCATCTAATTCACTAATGTCTTTTAGGAAAGGAAATCTGCCATCCTTACCTGGTGAGGCCTACATGTGACTCCAGAGCCACAACAATGTGGTTGACACTTACCTGCCCTCTGAAATGGCCTAGCAAGCCACTCAATTTTAGGACAAATAAGGATGAGCAATAAATGTTGGCCAGCCAGCCGCGCCTATGTCCCACAAATGATTTTAAAAAATGTTTTAGTTATTAGTGAACTTACTGAGAAAATCCCCTAGTCACCACACTCCGACACCTGTTCGGGTACACGGAGAGAACTTAGCAAGGCAAGTTGGTTTGTCTGCACTGTGTATCTTGGTTCTGAATGAAGCTTGGCATCAGCTGTGTTTGAAAAGCATGATTATAAAGTTAGTAGCCCCAAATTTTAAAAAGCTGTTAAGTATTTGCAATGCATATTGTAAAAGAAATACTGGCTACAAAATAAATATGAAACAAAAAACTGATTCTATGGTTATAGAGTTGAAACAGAATAGCATCAAAATCTTTTGTTTATTGGCTAGTAAAGTTGAGCTGTTGCTCCATGCCAGTGCTGCATAGAAAGTTGCCCCAACTGCCACAGGACTCACCCCCAGAGGACAGCAGGACATCCTATATGGTAGGAACCAATGGCAAAGCTCATTGCTGCTGGCATTACCCGGAAGTGGAGCTGCTGGCGTTGGACTTTGGTAAACACAGTAAGAAGTCTCACAACACCAGGCTAAAGTCCAACAGGTTTACGTGATACACTGCAGGAAAGGATGTCCCGAGGATGGTACACTGGGGAGACCGTGCAGACACTAGGAACAATGGATGAATGAACACCACTCAACAATCACCAGGCAAGAGTACTCGCTTCCTGTTGGGGAACACTTCAACAATCACGGGCGTTCGGCCTCTGATCTTCGGGTAAGCGTTCTCCAAGGTGGCCTTCACGACACATGACCATGCAGAGTCACTGAGCAGAGACTGATAGCCAAGTTCCGCACACATGAGGACAGCTTCAACCGGGATTTTGGGTTCAGGTCACACAATCTGTAACCCCCATGACTTGCCTGGGCTTGCAAAATTTCTAACTGTCCTGTCTGGAGACAATACACATCTCTTTAACCTGGGCTTGGCCCTCTCTCCACTCACATTATCTGTACCTTTAAGACTTGATTACTTGTAAAGACTCGGATTCCAACTATTATTTCATAAATTAAGTTTATGTCTTTATACGCCCTGTTTGTGAATAGAACTCCCACTCACTCGACGAAGGGACAGTGCTCTGCAAGCTAGTGGCTTTTGCTACCAAATAAACCTGTTGGACTTTAACCTGGTGTTGTGAGACTTCTTACTGTGATTTCCCAGAGGACCTAGGAACAGCTGATAAAGGAAAAGGGACACCTTAAAGAAACTGCCAAATCTACTGTTCTGAGTTTTAAATTTCATTAGTGTCACAAATAAGATTACATTAACACTGCAATGAAGTTATTACAAAAATCCCCTAGTTGCCACACTCCGGCACCTGTTTGGCTACTCTGAGGGAGAATTTAGCATGGCCAATGTACCAAACCTGCACATCTTTCAGATTGTGGAAGGAAACCAGAGCATCCGGAAGAACCCCTTGCAGACACAGGGAGAAAGTGCGGACTCCGCACAGACAGTGACCCAAGCCAGGAATCAAATTCAGGTCTCTGGCACTGTGAGGCAGCAATGCTAACGATTGTGCCACAGTACGACCCACATTGCAACTATCAGGCATATAGTTTAAGAAGCACACATGAACAACATAATGGGATTAATGTCAGCAACTTGTTATTTGCTCAAAATGAAAGACAGAAGGTGCATTTACATAGCACCTTCCATGATCTCAGTATATCCCAAAATACTTTACAGCTAATTAAGTATTTTTCAAGTATAGTCATTGTTGTATTATAGGAAATGCAGCAGCCAATCTACAAGCTCCGACAAGCCGACCATAAATCTCTGTGCTTCAAAATAATGATACCTTTTACATCCACTTATGATGGCAAATGTGGCTTTGATTTAATGTCTCATTCAAAAGACAGCACCTCTGATGACACAGCAGTCCCTCAGATCTGCATCAGTGTTGACCTAGGTTTTTGAGCTCAAGTCTCTGGGGTGGGACTCAACCCCAGAATCCACTGACTCTGAAGCTGAAGAAAATCATCAGTTCAAAGCCTGTTAAAAATATATAACACCATATTTACACTGAAGAGATTTGGATTTTGTGACTAAATCAGATTTATCATTCACCAGGCTGGCAGCAAATTTGTTAATAATTAAGGAAAATATTTGATATACTGAACAAATTTTTGTTTCCAAGAAAAGAAAGAAAAGAATTTATCCAGAACAAAGTCCGGGTCTTTGATTTCTTTCAAAATGACACCTTTCTGTTTTTAAGGTTAGGAATACCCTGCAGCCTTGATCATGTACTTAATATCCTTTTCCAGTCATTGCTCGAATTTCTTCAGAGATTAATAGACAACAAGGAGAGCAACAAAATGACACTAAACAACGTTTCCGTCATCATGGCACCCAACCTGTTTATGTTTAAAGGATATTGCACAAAGACACAGTTAGAAATGGCTGCTGGGACAAGCAACATAATGCGCTACTTGATCAAATACCAAGAGTTGCTTTGGACGGTAAGAACAATCTCAAGTTTGCAAAGCATGTCTTTTGAAACTAAACTTCAAGGGGTAATGTTATGACTTTGGTGTCCTGGCAGGGAGCCCCACCTCAAAAGTACATATTGAGGTCTCTGGTACACCTTGCATTGGTATATCTATACAGAAATTTGTGCACAACACATGGTAGGATGAAGTTAAAATGATTTATCTTAAGCTTGTATAATCTTGCATGAACCAGTAGTTCATCGGCCAAAAAAACTGAGCTCTAAATTTTTGCTCTTGAATCAGGGCACAGAGTCAGGACAATTCCTGGCTCCACAAAACCGACCCACCAGAAGGTTCCCTGGAACTTCCAGTTTAATTGATCTGCTGGGGCAGGGTGAGGAGGGGGTGCAAGGTATATTGGGAATCATGGTAGGCAAGCCTAGACACAATGCAGAGGCAGCACAGGCCCTATCTGTGCCAACCCATGCCACTTTATGCCTCTCCCCCCATGGCCCTTTCTAGGCTCTATGGCAACTTAGTGGCAACTCAGACCAACCCATGCCCCCACACTACACCCTTTGCTCTTGCAGCCTCCGTACCTACTCACACAGCATCCACAGTGGGCAAATTGCAGGACCAATGTTGAGATTGCATATTGGAGATCGTACACACTGCTGCATCAGCGGTGGAGGAAGTGAATGTTTGTGGATAGTTTGCCAATCTTGCACCAAGTCTTGCAATATGGAAGATTAAGCATATACAGCAGCAGAAAATATACTGCACAAAATGCTAATAAGAACATAAGAACATAAGAAATAGGAGCAGGAGTAGGCCAACTAGCCCTTCAAGCCTGCCCCGCCATTCAATAAGATCATGGCTGATCTGTCGTGGCTCAGTTCCACATTTCCACCCTCTCCCCATAATCCTTAATCCCCTCTCTTATCAAAAACCCATCAACCCGCGTCTTAAAAATATTTAGCGAGGTAGCCTCCACCACTTCAACGGGCAGAGAATTCCAGAGATTCACCACCCTTTGAGTGAAGAAGTTCCTCCTCAACTCCGTTCTAAACCGCCCCCACTTTATCTTCAGGCTGTGCCCCCTAGTCCTGCTACCCCTCTGAGCAGGAAGAGTCTCTCCACCTCTATCCCATCCATCCCATTCATCATCTTATACGTCTCAATGAGATCTCCCCTCATTCTTCTAAACTCTAACGAGTACAAGCCTAATTTATTCAGCCTCTCCTCATAGCTCAACCCCCTCAACTCCGGCATCAGCCTAGTAAACCTCCTCTGCACTCCCTCCAAGGCCAAAATATCCTTGCGCAAGTAAGGCGCCCAAAACTGCACACAGTACTCCAGCTGCGGCCTCACCAATGCCCTATACAGCCGCAGCAAGACCTCCCTACTTTTATATTCAATCCCCCTTGCGATGAAGGCCAGCATCCCATTCGCCTTCCTGACCACCTGCTGCACCTGCAAGCTGGGTTTTTGCGACTCATGCACAAGGACCCCGAGGTCCCTCTGCACCGTCGCCTGCTGCAGTTTTTCTCCACGTAAGTAATAATCCTTCTTACCATTATTCCTACCAAAGTGGACCACCTCACACTTGCCAACATTAAATTCCATTTGCCATTTCCTGGCCCATTCGCCCAGCCTATCTAGATCCTTCTGTAGACTCTCCCCACCCTCCGCACAATTTGCCTTTCCACCAATTTTGGTGTCATCAGCAAATTTCGACACCCTACACTCGGTTCCCTCCTCCAGATCATCTATATAAATGGTAAATAGCTGAAGCCCCAGCACCGACCCTTGGGGCACTCCACTAGTCACCATCCGCCAATCCGAATAGCACCCGTTGACCCCCACTCTCTGCCTCCTATTTGACAACCAATCCTCTATCCACGCTAACACCCTACCCCCAACTCCATGCCCCCTGACCTTCTGCAATAACCTCTTGTGAGGTACCTTGTCAAACGCCTTCTGAAAATCAAGAAAGACCACATCCACCGGCTCTCCTCTATCCACCGCCGTAGACACATCCTCATGAAATATTGGAATCCCAAATGATAACTTTCTGACTGGATAAGTATATGAAGGAGATACGAATAGAAAGATATCTTGATGAGGTTAGATGAAAAGGAGTAGGATGAGGTTCATGAATAGCATAAGGACAAACATGGACCTGTTGGATCAAATCGCCTGTTTCTGCATTGCAAATATTTTGAAACCGACAAATCTGATCCTGTCACATCAATACATTTTGTTGGGCTACCAAAGTAAGGAAACAATCTCTTAAGTTAATGAGCTAAATGTTGACACCTGTCAAAGGAAGTCTGTAAATAAACATTTTTCTTCCAACATGTTTCAGATTCCAAAGTTTATTATGAATCAAGTGCGACAACAAAACATTGGAAACCATAAAAAGCTGTCCAAGGAAAAGGCTGTGAAAAAGCTTCTGAAAATGATGGCATATGATAAAGATAAACATGACCGGAACCAATCTGACAAGAGTCTACCCAATGTGAGTAAGCTACACCAATATTTAGATTTATTTTAAAATAGCTTAAAGATTTATGTAATTGTTTTATGGCACCCTTACATGAATGACAAATGTGCCAAAAGACATATGTTAGGCCAGGGGCAATTTCTAAAATATTACAGTATTAAATTACATTAATTGGGCTAAAATTACTTAATAGGGCCAAAGAAATCTAGTGGGAGGAGCCACAGGAGGCCATGTTAAAAATAGCGTAAGATATTTTGAAGTTTACTTTTGTCTTCCTTCTGGGACCATAAGCCAGCTGAATTCTGTTCCTTCCCAAACAGTGAGCGAGCTGCCTCACTATGTGGAGTAAAGACTATGCCCCAGCTGACAAGCTGCCTGCAAATGAGACATGGGCCTCAATATGGTTCAGGCCTCACTGCAGTAACAATGCTGGTTAATGCATATATTTTCTCTGCAGCCTTTAGGTACAATAGGGATAGTTTTCAGTTATATTTTGGATAAAGATGACTTCCTATGGCCATTTATACTGAGTTTATCATAAGTGATATCTCTGAAACAAAACAATACATGCAATTATCTTCTGTTGGTATGTTTCTACAGTCAGTCACTCTTCAGGGCGTAATACGAGTTCAGGCACCATCTCTTTCCAAAGTTTCCATGGCGATTCAACTAACAGAAGAGCTCAAAGCTGGTGATATACTGGCACGTTTCCGGCAATGTCTTAGTCAGAACAGGTAAGCCAAAACCTCAGATAGACATTCTTTGAAATTATCTCTATCGCTTACTCATGATATTACCTTAACATCAAAACTAGCCAATTGCTAGCAAGTTAGTTTGTGATGCAGAGCAATGTCAATAGCATAGGTTCAATTCCCATACTGGCTGAGATTATTCATGAAGGCCCCACCTTGAGGTGTGACTATTAGATTAAATCGACTCCAGTCAGCTCTCCCTCGCAAAGGCTATGGTCCAATGAGACTCTGATAACTTTACCTTTTACCTATAGTTTAGATCGTATTTTCTTGCATTTTATTATTAATTCTATGCCAAAAAATTTTTAATTTCATTTTGAAAAAATAGCACTCATGTAATAAACATTTTACTTTGTTCACAAAAACAGGATTACTGAATCTCCGCATAAAGAGGAAGTTTGCTTATATGAAATCGGAGGAAACATTGGTAAGAGTTCAATTGTTTCTAGCATGAGGAATCCATAAATAAACCGTAGGAAGAAATTTGCTCCAGTTTTCATTAAGCCAGTTTTAACTTCAAGTCCTGATAGCAATGAGTTAGATTCATGATGTAGCTTCCTGTACATTGTCTCAATCTCCATCAAAAGTGCATTATCTCCCGACCAACATGGCAACTCCATTCCTCACACCAGCTGTCTCTGAAGTAAACACCAATTATTGTTGAAAATTATAAATATGCTCTGAGTACAGGTTCAATAGGTTGAATAACTTTCCTTGTTTCGCTGTGTTTTAATATTCTGCATTGTAATCACTGAGAGATTTGTGATGGGGCTGATGGTATTTATATCCCTCACTGCTATCTATAACATGCTTGTTTTGAGCTGGACTCAGACAAATGCCCAAGAGGTAACAGTAGAATGAGTGGCCTAATCTAATTCTTTGTGTACCATGTGAACATTGAACATACATATAAACATATGAATTAGAAGCAGTAGTGGATCTTTAGCCCCTCAAGCTTGTTCATGGCTGTTCCCACGTGACTTCTACTCCACATTTTGTCCATCTCTGATAATGTTTTACTCCCTTGTTAATCCCTTCATCCAAATCATTGTAAATAACTGAGGGTCCAACACTGATCCCTGTGGCATTGCACTTGTCACATCTTGCCAGCCTGAAAATGACCCATCTGCTTTCTATTAGCTAAGCAATCCTCCAGACATGCTAATATATTACCCTGTACAGCTTGAGTTCTTATTTTGTATAGTAACCTTTGATGTAGCACCTTGTCAAATGCCTTCTAGAAAGCTAAGTACAACACATCCACAGGTTCCCCTTTATTCACATTGCTTATTACTTCCCCAAAGAACTCCTACAGATTAGTCAGACATGATTTCCTTTTCACAAAACCATGTTGACTCTGATTGCATTGAGATTTCTAAGTGCCCTGCTATAGCCTTCTTAATAATAGAGTCCAGCAATTTTCCTGTGACCAACATTAGGTTAAGAAGCCTGCTGTGTGTTTCCCTCTTTTCTTAAATAGAACAGTCACATTCAGTATTTTACAATCTTGTGGGACCTTTCTAGATTGTAGGGAATTTTTGAAAATTAAAACCAATGCATTTACTATCTCAGCAACTGCTTCTTTTAAGGCTCCAGGATGAAGTTCATCAGGACTTGGGGTCTTGCCAACTTTAAATTCTAATAATATTCTTAGTTCCCTTTCCCTGATGATTTTAATTGTTTTAAGTTCTTTCCTTCCTTCCACCTCCTGATTCCCACTAATACCTGGGATGTTATTTATATCCTTCACACTGAACATCAATTCAAAAAGCTGTTCAATTTACTCAGCATTTCCTATTTTCCATTATTAATTTGGCATTCTAAGTCTCTAGAGGACCAATGCTCACTTTGCTTGCTTTTTTCCTTTTTAAATACCTGTAGAAACTTCTACTATCTGTTTTTCATATTTCTAGCCATCTTACTCTCATACTCTAATTTCTGCCTCCTTATTAATTTTTTGATATTTTTGCTGCTCTTTATATTCTGTCTAATCTGCTAATAAGCCACTAATGTTTGCGGAATTGTACTTTTTTTTGAGTTGATACTAAAATTCAGTGTCATTAGTTAGCCACAGATGGTGCATCTTTCCTTAGAGTCTTTTCTCACTGAAATATATCTTTTCTGACTATTCTGAGATATCTCCTGAAATTTCTGCCACTGCATCTCTCCTGATCTATCCTTTAACCTAATTTCCTAATTCAGTTTAGACAGCTAATTGCTTTTATTGAAGTTTAAAACACTTGTCTCTTCTTTCCTTCAAATTGAATGTTCAATCATATTATGATCATTGCTACCTTATGGCACCTTCACAATGAGGTCAGTGATTAATCATTTCTCCCATATTGAGTTATGCATTTAATTGTCTAAACTCATTTACACTGCACCAATTTGCTTGTGGCTCAGGTAGTAATCCAGAGATTGTTACCTTTGAGGTTGTGTTTTTTAAATTGAGCCCCTGGCTGCTCATACTTCAGAAAGAAATCCCACAACACCAGTTTAAAGTCCAAACAGGTTTATTTGTAGCAAAAGCCGCAAGCTTTCGGGACAGCTTGTGCCTTCGTCAGGTGGCTGGGTGTTCTGATCGTAAAAATGGCACAAAGACACAAACTCAATTTACATGAATAATGATTGGAATGTGAGTCTTTACAGAATATCAATTCTTAAAGGTACAGACAATGTGACTGGAAAGAGCTTTAAGCACAGGTTAAAGAGATGTGTATTGTTTCCAGACAGGAAAGTTAGTGAGATTTGGCAAGTCCAGGCAAGTTGTGGGGGGTTACAGATAGTGTGACATGAGCCCAAGTTCCTGGTTGAGGTTGTTCTCATGTGTGTGGAACTTGGCTATCAGTCTCTGCTCAGCGACTCTGCGCTGTTGTGTGTTGTGAAGGCCACCTTGGAGAATGCTTACCCGAAGATCAGAGACCGAATGCCCCTGACCACTGAAGTGTTCACCAACAGGATGAGAACACTCTTGCCTGGTGATTGTCAAGCGGTGTTCATTCTCATACTCCATCAGCAGAATGTCTTTTCTGGTTTTACTATGTCATTGATACCTTTGTGGACCACAACCATTCGATCCTTCCATGTCCACTGCGGGCTCCTCTCCAGCCAAGATCAAACGCCCTGAATGCAGGCACCAGGCAGGAAACACAACTATCTGGACTCAAGCTCTTGGCTGCGCAGAACTGTGTCTATCCTTTAACTATTCTGTCCCCAGTTAGCACTGCATTACTATTGACCCTTCCTGCTTGCATGGCTTCCTATACCAGAGTGCCATAGTCAGTTTGCTGATCCAGCCTGTAGCCACCATTTTTATTTCTACAAGCTGCAAGAACCTTGAACCTGTTGAGCAATTGGAAAGGCTAAGGCTCCTCCACTGCTACATTTTGAGTTCCCATACTTGCCTCACTCACGGTCACACCCTCCAGTCTCTGACCAAATCAGAAAATCCTATCCTTCTGCTCAAGTGCACAATGGGGGAAGGAGTAAGGATTAGTGCACACTGCCCCAGGTCCTGTTTTCACCCATTCTTCTAGGTGGTGATTACTTTTATTTTTATTCATGAGGAGTTATTTTCAGTAACTGATTATCATGGTACTCATTGTGCAGTTCATTGGTGCACTGAAGAAACACTTAGCTACACTAAACTCTACTAGTTGAAGAAGCAGCCTTGAAAAGAAATCTAGATACAAGAATTGCCAGTGGTGTTTTCATAGTTTCTAAACAAATCTTATTGGTATTATGCAAGACATGGATGCAATCTCTGTCATGGAGGGAAAAGGAACAAAGTCAATTTAATTTTTCCACTACAATCAGTTGATGTAAATAGTTGGGCTACAGCAATACTGACATACTTATCACATGAACTGGAGACTGCTCGGGCATAATCTGCCACTGAGACAAATATTGTAGAGATAAAGAAAACATGTGGAAAATTGCAGTGCCAGTGCTTATCTGAACAGAATTCTCTTCCGGGAACAATGAGATTGTTGGGAAAACACTACAACTACTGATTTTCTGATACTGGAAGTAGATCAGAAGCATTTGTGCCTTTAAAATGTGATTAAGGTAAAATGTAAGCAATATCAGTTTCAGTTCAGCTTTTCAATAAAAATGTTTTGCTTTTAGGAGAACGCTGCCTCGATGACGACACGTATATGAAAGACCTATACCAACTTAATCCGAATGCAGAGTGGGTTATAAAGCCTCGGTGTCAATAAAGTTGTTTTATTAATAGATGGGCAGCGTGATTAGGAAATACTGGATACAACTGGTTCTGTACAGCAAAGGAAATGACACCAATCGGACATGCTCATTATGCCAGTACTGGAATTTTATTATAGACAGTAGACCAAAAGAACAACAATGTTGCTTATGATCAAAACTTAAGTTGAAACCAGGACAGATAATGAAAGATCAATTCCATGCATCATCATTTTAAAATATCAGATTTATTGAATTTTAAGGATCTGAAATTGGAAGAATGCATGTTATAGTGTGAGTAGACCATAAAAAATCATTCATAGCAACAAAAACAAAGCTTGTTGGAAGACAAACTATTTAATATTAGTACTCCCTCTAAGCTGCATTGCTGCACAATGGTCAATCAAGTACTGCAGATTTGCTGATTGAAACTGCTCACATCTGCTGTTTAAATGAAGTTTACTACCATTCTAGTCCACTAGTAAAGAACTGATGGAAATTAACAGATGAGAGCTAAGCCTGACACAATCAATCAGATAGAATTAACAGCTAAAGTTTACTCGTGTCAGGTCTCGGAGCCTGAAGCTATCTCTCAGCACTTGTTCCCATGGCTCGCTCTCCATCTCTCTCCTGCTCACTGACCCTTCTGCTCGTCTCCCGCTGGTCACTTCTCTTCCCAACTGTCCTGCTCACTGCTTCCTTCCTGGACCCTCCTGCTCACTGCGACCAGGGATGGTGGGCGGGAAGCAGCAAGTGGGAGGGGGGAAGCACTGAGCAAGAAATAAGTTGAAAGAGTTAAGCTATCAAGAGTTAGTAGAATAAATATTGAAACAGTAAATACTACCGATCTAGTAATTCTACTGTGGCTGGTTTTGCAAAATTATTACAGGAAAATTGATCCCAAAGCCATTCAAACATTAAAAACATGCGGATATTTCTCGGGCGTGGGGGTGGGGTTGTGAAAAGTTTTCAATTCCGAAACCAGAGCTCCAAATAATAATGCAAAGGTTCTGTGAGATCATCTTATAGGATATTTTAAACTGCGTATTCCAAACACTACCTCTTCTCATTTCATTTCTGTAAGTTTTGTGAGAGACTACTTATGTTAAAAATGGTGAACCAGTTTATTACTTCACAATTCATTAAAAAATTGATCAATAAAACTGTAGGTGGAATAAATATTACTCACTACTTCCCCAAAAACTACCTCAACAGTCATTCTTCTTCTTGGCATTCCATTCTGTTTCCACCACAATGATATCTTCCATATTTTCTGAGATGTAGTTTTCCCCCTTCAATATTCACATAATTCACGGGGACAATGCTGGGATTCTCTGACCTCGTCCATGACTGGGATTCTCCAGTCCCGCTACTGTGGCAGTTGCACCAATTTCTCTGTTCTTGCTGGGAGCGGTGATGGGGTGTAAGACAACGGAGAATTCCGGCCATTGCATCTCTCTGACAGAAGCTGACATGTTCCCTCCAAATTCACAGGGAAACTTTAACTCTGCCTGATAACGTTTTTTGATGTGAAGAAGTTATTGAGTTCTTTTCCTTATCGTTCATAGCAGTTTTTACATAAAGAACACACCCAATAAGTTTTAGAAGTAGAAGTTGCCTTTGGCACATTTTCTATCTAGCTGTTTCTATTTTGAGCTCGTCAAATTAAAAGAAAAGATACTTGTCCTGAGCCATTCAACTCTTCCATTAAATGAACAAAATACAAGCTGCAATATAATAGCTAACAAATGTCTCTTATATATGGTAGTGTAGTGGATATGGTACTTTCTTCAATTCATTCAAAAGGATGTGGGTGCTGCTGGCTGGGCCAGCATTTATTGCCCATTTCTCATTGTCCTTGAGGGGACATTTTAAGAGTCAACCACATTTACTGTGGTCTGATAGGCCAGACCAGGTAAGATTTTCTTCCCTAAAGGACATTAGTGAATCAGATGGATTTTTACAACAATCGACAATGGTTTTGTGATCATCATTAGACTTTTAATTCCAGATCTTTATTAATTTCAAATTTCACCCTCTGCCATAGTGGAATTTGAACTTACGTCCCCAAAGCATTACTCTGGATCTCTGGATTACTAGTCCAGTGACAATACCACTACACCACTACCTCCCCTGAACATAAGACTTAGATGACATGGTTGAAATGCCATAACAGTAAATTTAAAACTAAACTTAGTAAATCAGGTGGTTTGTGGTCTAGCATATTGCTGATCTAGTGGCTGTGGGTGATTCTTCCTTCTTCAACCATACCTATGGTAACTTGTTGAAAATATATATAGGTCTTTTGTTTGTACTGGTGGTGCACATCTGTACTGTACCTAAATGTTGGCACATAATTCAAAATTCATTATGCACATGGATAGACAAATTAGAGGGAACATTGCTTCATAGTAAAACTGTCAGTCGATCATGTAGCACATCACCAGAAAACAAATTAACATCACGTTCTAAGAACAAGCTTGAAAATACTTTACAAGTTGTATCACAGACAAATTCAGAGCAATTAGGTAAAACAAATTCTCTCATATAGAGGAACCCAGCAGGTCTGGTAGCATCTGTAGAGCGAGAAACAGTTCATTTTTTGAATCCATATGATTTTTCTTCAGATATTTTGAAATGCTTCGGATTTTGGATTAGGCCCATTATCATGCATGTTCCATAAGATGGAGGTTAAAGGCACTTGCTGAACTGGGCTTTAGACTGCAGCACCATAATTCCACAAAGTGATGGATATGCAAGACTTAACTTTATGCACAAGTAGAGCATAGCTCTTAACCTGAACTTGTTGGGTTGAATGGCTTGCTTCTGCCCTTGATTTTAGTAAGCCAGCAGGCAGCTAGTATGGCTTTGTACTTTTAGCACTTTTTCATTCTTCAGCATTAACACACATAAATAACCAGGTTAATGCATTAAAATAGCGACAAAATTTTACATCAAGATGCCGTGTTCGTATTGCAAACAATAATATCGCAACTTATTTCTATGCAACCTAAAGCTTAAACATTTTAATTAAAAGTTGCAGCAAAATTAAATGAGATAGAAGTTTCAGAATAATAGAAAAGGGAGGCAGATTAAATAAAAATGAAGTAACTCAACTGATTTGTCAAAATGGTCTCCCTGTGCTGCAATACCAATGCCATGTAGAATTTAGTAAATATTCTACAATATTTGTTCCAAAAAACAGCATGCTTTAAAGAGTTTCCATCAAACTGATTCAATGGTACTGCTTTTACGAGGGTTTATGTGATTTTTAAAAACAAACAAATTATCAAATTGTTTTAGATTTTTCTTTTGTTGAATGTATTCAAAATAAAATGTTTGTTTTATATACAAATATCTATACTGTTTTAATAAATTTTCAGTTTTTAAACTGTACAGTTACATTTTCTAGTTCTGTAAATAAAGATATATATGATCTATTTGTTGCAATGATATTGCAGTTGTCATTTAATTTTTTTTTAGTAAGGAAGGCTTGTATGTGGAAAATATTTCTATAGGGTATAATGTAATTATCACTGACTCAAACAAACCTACAGTATTTTGTCTCATAGCATTGTTCCCTTTCAGTTTCAACAACCCAAAAGACAATAATAATGCATCATCCGAATAAATGCACTGCACATATTAGAATAAAGTATTGTATAATACAATAACGATATATCCAACTGAGTATTTAGTCACCGGATATTAATATTAATTTTTTTTGTGTTGATGGTTGGGCCAGCATTTATTGCCCAGTATCAACTACCCTCCATTTAAGAGGACATTTGAGAGTCAACCACATTACTGTGGCTCTGGAATCACACATAGGCCAGACAAGGTAAGGATGGCAGATTTCCTTTTCTAAAGAACACTAGTGAGCCAGATGGGTTTTTAGAACAATCATTTCATGGTCATCATTAGACCTTTAATTCCACCATCTGCCATGGTGGAAACATGGGTCCCCAGACCTTGCATTAGGTCTCTGGATTACTAGTCCAGTTTTGTGGGCAGTACAGTGATGCAGTGGTTAGCACTGCCACCTCACAGTGTCAGGGACCTGGGTTCAATTCCAACTTTGGGTGATTGTGTATGAAGTTTACACGTTCTCTCCGTGTCTGTATGGCTTTCCTCTGGATGCTTCAGTTTCCTCCCACAATCCAGAGGTGTGCGGGTTAGGTTGATAGGCCATGCTAAATTGCTCCTTAGAGTCAGGGGGATTAGTAGGGTTAGGGGGATAGGGCCTGAGTGGGATTGTTGTCAGTACAGACTCAATGGGCCAAATGGCCTCCTTCTGCATTGTAGGGATTCTATGATAATACCATTGTGTCACCATCTCTCCTATCAGATTTTGCATTTCCAGCTTATAACATCATTAAACACTCAGAATTGCAGTCTGTGTCTACATAAGGGAGAACAATTCCCTATCTACTACAGTAAAACCCTAATCTTATTCTTTATACTTGATTTTTCTATTAGTAAACAAAGGAAATCTTTTTCCTTGCATCTCTTTTGATATCATGATAATAAACAGTCGCTTGGTAGCACAGAATTTGAATATTTCTGAAAAGAAACACGTTGCTGAAACATTTTGTCTTAATTACTATTAATAATGTTTGTTTGATATTTCACAATTTTACATTTGTCCTTATGGGCAGGAATATCTATGCAACTCACTGTGTGTTTTGTGGCGGCGGAAGTGGCCCGCCATTGGCCGGTAGTGGGTCGACATGGTTTCCATTAGATGCACTGCTCACCGCATGGAGCCCATGGTGGGCGTGTGCTGTCGGCAGGATTGGAAGATCCAGCTGGCAAGAAGAGCCAGAAAATTCTGGCCTTGGAGTGCAAAATAAAGCTTGGGTAACATGTCTCTCTTTTCAGCAAGCTCTCTGCAGGTACCATGCCCAAAGAGGGTGTTGGTGAACTTGGTCTTCCATGTTAATCTTGTTCTGAATGCATGGGTTATGTTTAATGGTAGTCCATTCATCCAGTTTGCCAGGCCGTTTAGAAATATTGCTTTTTGTCTACTTCAATCACTTTTACCGTTGATCTTTCCCATCAGCATCAGACTTTCTAAATGATTATTTTTTATTACATGTCTAAGGAATACCAACTGCCTCTTCCTGATCTTGGTCAGTTGAGCTCTTTTGGTCTCAGATCTTACTGGTACCTCCTAATTGGTAATGTGACTTGACCCAAGATATCTTCTATTGTTTGCCTCAAAAACCATAACTCTGCAGCCCCAATTCTTCTGTGCATTGCTTCATTGATTGTCCAATGCTCTGTATGTCAGAATTGGTGTGATAGAGCATTCCTGGATTTTCAGCTTTGTTTTCATGGTTAATTTTGTGTTGATTATTATCTTTTATGATTTTTTTGGCCATTCCAATCCTTGGTCTTATTCCTTGGTCACACTTCCTGTCCAATCTTAACATATTTCCTAGAAACAGAATTTGTCCATCTGTTTGACCTTTTCATTCTTCATTGTGATCTTAAATTTCTGGTATTTTCTTTTGGACATTACTAGGCATTTATTTTCTTACAATTTATGCTCATGCTTTTCTTCTCATTTCCTCTCAGCACTCTATCCAAATCCTTTTTTGCAGTTTCTCATCAGAGTCAACAATAAGAACTTTGTCATTTATTCCAAAAATAATTTAGGAAGATTTTCAATCTCTCTAAGAATATTTTCACTATTCAAATTGAATAGTTCTGGGGAGAAAACACATCCTGTCTAAC
Source organism: Carcharhinus amblyrhynchos (assembly GCF_965287045.1). Lineage (NCBI taxonomy): Eukaryota > Metazoa > Chordata > Chondrichthyes > Carcharhiniformes > Carcharhinidae > Carcharhinus > Carcharhinus amblyrhynchos. The sequence goes on from NC_137330.1 coordinate 62,666,937, forward strand.
CCCTCTTTTAATCTTCGCAAAATTGTTAGCACATTCTCAACAGTATCATTATAATAAATAAAATATTTGCATGTATAAAGTACCTTATCGGATCCTGGAATGTCCTCTAGGCTTTTACAGCACTATTATATTTGAAATTCTATCACTGTCGCTATGCAGTTAAGTGCAGGAGCCCATTTGTCCACAATAAGAATCACAAACAGCATATTATAGAATGATTAGATAATCTGCTTCAGTGATATCGGTTGAGGGATAAATTTGTCAAGGACGTGGGGTGAGTTTCTTGCTGTTTTTCAAATAGTGCCACTGGTTCATATGCATCCATGCAAGCAGTTGGTTGAGCCTCTATTTAATATATCATTCTAAATGACAACAAAGCTGTTGTTCAGTATTGCCCTCAATTTTTTTTTATCAATTATGTCCTTCTATCAGTAGTGGGGTTTAAACTTACAACATTCTGATTCCTAGGCCACAATGCTATCAAATGCTATGTTATAAATTGGTATAATAAAAATACAGCATTTCTCTGTCAAAATTAATTTTCTGAGGACACACTAATGGTAAGGGACCTTGCTTCCCAGCAACATGTCAGAATATGTCTCCCCATTATGTACCAACTGATTACAAAGTTTCTAAATTGCACGTGGTTTTTTGTTTAAACTTCATAGAGTTGATTCCATGTGCCAGTACCCATAGAACATACATACCATATATAGAGCTCGTGATTTCCATGCACTAATGTTAATGAACCAAACATTATAGGTCGTGCAACCATTTTTTTTCCTCAGTAACTGAAATTTTTAGTGTCCAAAATAAGGTATTGACCCCAAACCATCAAAAAGTATCTATTTCTCAATAATTATTAAGTTTACCCATTATTTTTCCCTTTTGTTCCTTTCAATTGTATTTATTAATATTTCTATTAGGTGGCCTCTGAACAATTGAGGAGAGTTACCAAACATATCCATGTATTCTAAGCATGTGCAATTAATAGAATTTCACATTCCTTCCAACATTGAGGTGGTGGGGCAGCTGAGGGCGGTGTGAGGTGATCTTCATTTATGTTAATGATCTGTGCAATAATTTTCCTACATCTATTTTTAATTCTGGTATAGGGTGGCTTTGTTTATGGTGACTGACTAGCCAAATGCCATTTTATGTATATAGGCCCTTTAGATTTGGAAAACAATTCTACCTACTCTGCAGTCTTCAACATTGTTCAACACTCAGCATTGCTCACACAATCTTGCTTCTGTCACACCATCTGGTGGAGATCTGAGGAATTACTTGGCCCATGGTCCGTTTCCTGGTGTTGCTGTTCCTTTTCTGATCTCCAAGTCATATAAAATGCTCAGAATAAGGTCACAAAATATAGAAGCAGAATTGGCCATTCGGCCCGTCGAGTCTGCTCCATCATTTGATCATGGCTGATATGCTTCTCATCCCCATTTTCCTGCTTTCTCCTCATAATCCTTCAACCTATCACCAAGTAAAAATCTGTCTAACTCCTCCTTAAGTTTACTTATTGTCGGAGCATCCACCACACTTTGGGGTAGTGAATTTCTCCTCAATTTGTTTTAAATTTGCTACCCCTTATCCTAAGACTCTCATCCTCGAATGCTCCACCAGTGAGAGCATTCACTCCATGTCTAATTTATCCAGACCTTTTTATTGTTTTGTATACCTCAACTTGATCTCCCCTCATTCTTCTAAATTCCAGCGAGTATACGTCTAAACTGTTCAATCTCTCTTCATACGACAAACTTCTCATCAATCTAGTGAACTCCTCTGAACTGCCTCCAATGCCAGTACATCTTTCCTCAAATAAGGGGACCAAAACAGTGCACAATATTCCAGATGTGGCCTCACCAATGCCTTGTATGATTGCAACAATACTTCCTTACCTTTATATTCTATTCCTTTAGCTATAAATGCCAACATTCCATTTGCTTTATTATCTACCATACCTGCATGCTAGTTCTCTCTGACTGAAATACAAGGACACCTTGATCCCTCTGCACTGGTGCACCTGGAAGGCTCTCCCCATTTAGATAATGTCACCTTCCCATTTTTCTGACCAACGCACACAACCTCACCTGTTCTGTCTCTCTCTTTTACTGTAATGGTAACTCTGCCGCATCGCTAACCTGCACTCTTACCGCTTCCTTCAATTTGGGTTTTCTAATTTGCCATACAAGTGACCCCACCCCCCAACTATTTAGTTTAAAGCCGTATCTACAGCCCTAGTTATGTGATTTGCTAGGACTCTGGTCCCAGCATGATTTAGATGAAGACTGTCTCCTTGGAACAGGTCTCTTCCTCCCCAGCACTGATGCCAATGTCCCAGAATGCAGAAGAAACCTCAATCCTTTTCCATCTGCACGATCTTAAAATAAATATTCCTTCAAAACTCCCTAAGCTTAATACAATGAAAATCAGAGTAGTGTGAGAGGATGGACTGGAGTGATTGTGAGGTATGCTGTCCAATGGAGAATTAAGGCAGCAAAATTTGACTCCACCACTGACTTTTCAGAACAACTTGTGCCAACTGCCATTTTTAGGGCGATAGCACATCTGCATGTACGGTAGGTAGATCGTGATGTCAGTCAGCATCTAATCCTGACGTGACTGGCAGTTGAACATGTGTTCAGTTACACGAGGAATGACCGCAGTTGCCGTTAAAAGCAACATCAGGCAATTATCAGATAAGGTGCTTTTGACTTTTACTGCTGTAGAATGAGTGAAAATACTATGTACTGTGTTGTTGGCATAGCTCATGCAACCTCCTTCAGTCAGAAGGGAGTGATGCTGGAAGGAGCAGTGTAGCTTTGAACAGACAATTTGCTTTCAGTCATGGGTGCTATATTTGCAGACCCTCATGGGCTACAGCTTAACATGAAGATGGAGCACAGCAGAGAAGGGAAGTTGCTCACATAGGAGGGAGGAGGAAGCCTCCCAATAAGTACCAAGGGCATCCAGACATTTTTCCCTGGCATCTGCTTCAGCCTGAATCAATAACTTTGGTGGTTACACTTTACAAGGAGGTGGTCAGTGAACTGTGTCACCTCTTCCACATGGACCTACAGCCACAAAGTGCAGCAAGGATGGTTCAGTCAGTGGCTACCTAGGTCACTGACGCTCATAATTTCTATTTCTTAGATCCTTCCACTCCAGAGGTGGTGACATCACCAGCATTCTTCAGGTTACCATATACTGCTAGATAAGGGAAGTTACTGAAGTTCTGTTTGCAAGGTGCAGGCACTCCATTGTCTTCTCTGGAAGCAGATAGAGGCAGGAGGACTGAACATGTGGTTTTGATGGGATTCCAAATGCGCAAGGACTCTCAGACTGCAAGCACATGACTATTTAGTTGATACATTCCAGTAGGGAGGTGTACCAGAAGTGCAAAGGATTCTGCTTCCTAAATAGGTGCTTGACTAAGTGCAGCTCACCAAGCTGTTGAATATTCCTAGCCTGGTGGTCATTATGATACTTTTATTCTGCAACAGTCAACTATTCCCACCATCTTTGAACCACCGTGCCAACTCAGAGTCATTTTGCTCTACAGGCTCTAACAGCTCCTCATGTGGCTAATGACTCCCTCTCTACTACCCAACCAGATGTGAACTGTGTTCCAACAACAAAAGCACTGCTACAATCAGGAATGTCATGGAGCAGATCATTGGTGACTTCAATCAACAGATCCAAATACTGCCTTGACCACTCCAGGGAAGAGCTACAATACTTATTGGAGCGTATCTCATGATTAATGGTGGTTTTCTGCACTCCATTGTTCAGGTCAGTGTGAGAGTGCACGTCATGACAGCTAGAATCTGTTGACCACCTGAGAAAGAGGATGAAGAGAAGAATAAATTTGCAACATCATCATGTGTGTATCTCATGAGATTCCCATCTCAAATAAATCCACAGATCAGTGTTGTTCTGGACATCAGCACTGTTCTATCCCTCTGTTATGGATCATTCAGAAATCCTCTTTGTCAAAGTCTTGAAGACATCACAAAACCAACACAACACTTTAATTCAACAAAACTCCCAGTAATAAATACAATTCTCTGCACTTTACCTTGCTTTAATGTGTGTTTTGTGGATGCTTTGGTCTTTCCTAGTACTTCCACGCAGTTCTACCCCAGTGGCTGCAGAATGGCTGGTGGAAGGTTGCTAGCTTTCTGTGGAGAAGGCTGCAGGGAAAGGGCTCAGGATGTCTGTTGGACTTGCAGACATGATTGAAATGAAGCCCAGGCCTCAAAACATGGGATTCTTTTCACCACCAGTTTGACATTACTGATCAGTAACTCAAGTTTCAATATCTGTCTGATAGAGTGATTCCACTATTTATACATTTGTACGGATTGCGCGACTCGCCTCGCGCCCAACTTTATCAAGTTTTCGCATCTGAAAACGGGTGCAAAGCGATGGTAAAATTGGGTCCATTGTGTGGCTTTAAATCTTTCAGAGGAATGGCTGATAAAAGTCTTTGTTGCCAGTAACTCTAAGGAATGTATTGAGCACAACATCAGGAACTCTTCAGTACATTCATCAAGTAGTCTCACAACACCAGGTTAAAGTCTAACAGGTTTTTTTGGTAGCACAAGCTTTCAGAGCGCTGTTCCTTCATCAGGTGAATGTCACCAAAAGCTTGTGCTACCAAATAAACCTGTTGGACTTTAACCTGGTGTTGTGAGACGTCTTACCATGCATACCCCAGTCCAACACTGGCATCTCCACATCATAACATTCATCAATCTGACCAAAGCGTTTGGCTCAGTAAATAGCAAGGGTCTGTGGATTGTGCTGAGAGATTTGAATATTCAAGAAACTTCATCACAATCCAGCAGCTGCTTCCTGATGGTATGAATGCAGTCATCTTCAGTGGGAGATCTGAAACAGATTCCTTCAAAATCTAGGTTGTGTGACAGCCCCCATACAATTTACAATCAATCTGACAATGGTTCTTCGCCTCATCAAATATCAACTGCCCTCTGGCATTTGCATTGCATGCCCTCTAGATTGAAAACACTTTACCCTCAGTTGTCACTGTGCCAAAACAAAACTGATCATCAGAGACATGCGTGATCTCCAGCTTGAGGATTTGCAAACAATCCTCAACCTCTTTAATTCTGCATAAAGGCAATTTGATCTGTTCCTGAATGTTGCCAAAACAAAACTCATACATCAACCCATATCTAGTCAGTCAAACCACACCCTATATATATATCAAAGGAGAGGCTGGACTATATTAAGCACATCACATACCTTGGCATACATCTGTCTTAAAAGGCTAACATTGACAAGGAGATTCAACACTGGATTAGCTGCACCAGCTATAGCACTATGGCAAAATGCAGCAGTGAGTGTCCAACAACACAGACCTTCCTGTAGACAGATCTGGATTGTGTATCAGTGACATGCAAGAGCATCAGAGAAATTCCATCTACAATGCCTCAGCTGCACTCTCCAGATTCAATGGGAGCACTGTTAAAAAAATGCTAATGTCTGACTTGAAGCCAACTCCACAAGTATTCAGGTAAAACTCAACATTGTTGGACTGACATTGTATCCAAGTGGCTGAAAACCACCTACCTCCACCAAGACCTGTTTCATCAACTCTCAGACGGCCAACATTCCAGGTGAGGACCAAGGAAATGTTTCAAAGACATTCTGAATCTCGCTTTAAAATGCAGCAGCATTGATATTAATGACTGGGAGAAGCTTGCTACTAATCATTCAAAATGGTGACAACTTGTCTTCAAGCTGCATCACTCATTGAGGCAGAATGGCAGCAGAGGAGGAAAGAAGAGTAAGTTATTCTGGTACTCCAGATCCCACTGCCTGGTGGGACATCCTGCCCCACTTCTTATAAGAAGTGGGCTGTAAGGAAGTGTAGTCACAGTAGCTTTGGCAGTCCATTGACTTTATTATCCATTTTAGTTGATAGCCTATCCCCAGAAATGGAGACACTGATGTCCGGGAGGGAGGATTCAGAGGTGGATCAGATGAATGCAGGGGAAGGATGGAAATTGGAAAAAAGGTCAATTAAATTTTCCAGTTCGGGGGTCAGAACAGGAACAGACCAATACTGTCATCAATGTCTCAAAAAAGAGTTGAGGGAGGGGCCTGAGTAGAATTGGAATAATGACTGTCCCATATATTCCACAAAAATACAGGCATGGCTAGGACCCCTATAAGTACCCATAACAACACCTTCTGTTTGAAGGAAGTGAATGAGCTGAAGGAGAAGTTGTTCAACGTGAGAAATGATTCAGTATAGCAGAGTGGATGGGAGTTGGTTGGCCTTCAATTCAATGCAGAAGTGGTGAGCTCACAGACTATCCTGCTGGAGGTGGGGGTGTGGTCTGAAGAGATATATGTTTAAGAGGAAAGTGATTCAGGCCAGGAAATTGGTTTAAAATATTACCATGTTAAGCAGTCATGAGTCCTGGGTTAAAGTTACATTCCTCTAGGTAATGTAAGTGACAATTCCCTAATTCCAAATGCAAAATTTCTTGCTTCAATGCTATCTTGTTATAAACTTGCATCACACTATTATTACTGCTTAGATTTCCAAAATACCAAGCTTATATTTAGTGATATATAGAGTATTGGAAGAATAATGGATGTAAGTGGGAAGAGGCTAGACAAGGGGAAAAAATAGAATCAAAGTTGGAAAAATAAGTGAGACAAGGCCAAACTGAAATTATGAGTCAACCAGGGTAGTCCTGTTTATGCATTTTGGGAAGGAGGTAGAAGCAGGCTGTTTAAGTTGGGGGACCAAGAGGGTAGAGACTGATCTGCCTTTAGAGCAGTCAAGATAAAGTGTATCTACACACTTATTGCAGAACCCTTTGGTCAAAATAGGGCTAGAGTGTTGCCTCACAAACTAAGTACCAGGATCCTACATCCAGGATCCTCAACCCCCGTGGGTCCATATCTAGCTTACGCTAAGTGTTGCATATGCCGACAGCTTTGTGCAAATTACCTCAGCCATGAGATTGGAACAACATTATGGCCAGGACAGACAACTTGCTGACACTTGTGACAATAGAGAGGACAAGCAGAAATTTTAGGACCTGTGTATTTGACAATGTTCATAGACATTAATACAAAAAAAAGGAAATTTAACTCGGAAGGGTGAGCTGATTTCCATGTACATTAAAGTCAGTAGTACTTTTTCTTCCACTTCTGCTAGAGTATTTATACTGGGGCATGATTTTTAATTGCTACTTGGCCATAGAAATCCATAAAAACCCTACACTGCAGAAGGAGGCAATTCAGCCCATCAAGTCTGCACCAATAACAATTCCACCTCGGCCCTATCTCTGTAACCCCACATATTTATCCCGCTAACTTATGCATCCAAAAACACTAAGGGGCAATTTAGCATGGCCAATGCACCTAAACCGAACACCTTTGGACTGTGAGAGGAAACCAGCACACCGAGAGGAAACCCACACAGACACTGGGAGAATGTGCAGCAAAACTCCACACAGATCGGAATTGAACCCAGGTCTCTGGCACTGTGAGGCAGCAGCGCTTACCACTTGCCACCATAGAAACCTTGCGTGCAGATGTGTAATGAAAATTGTGTTCCTGGAGAGTGTCACTGGATCCTGACACCTCCAGAACATGACACAATTTTCAAAGAGAAGGCAGAAGTGGAGGGTGGAGGGAGAAGACACACACACACCTCCAGTTAACAAGTTGACAAGCTCATCAATAGGCTTCAGAGGAGCAGTTTGCAATTTTCAATTGTGAGGCAGGGCGAAATTGTAATGCATGGGACATGTCAGGGTGCAGCTGCTGTGAATGGAGCATGGAGCCAAGAGCGCTCATTGATGCAATAGTGAACGTATTTAGGAGAAAAGAGACTTGTATTTATGAAGTGTGTGGCAGAATTTTTGCAAGAGATATAAGGTTACTGGCATCACTTGGGAAGGTTTGATCAGTAGAAATAACAAGCACCAGCAGAAGAATTTCGGATAAAGAACAGGCCACTCAAACATTGGCAGAGTAGTGAGGAGGACCATCAGCACATGCTGTGGTGGGAATTGAACCCAGTTGTCCTGGGCTCCTAAATTAGTAGTCTGGTAACATTACTGTTACACCACCATTTCCCCAGAGATGGTTAAAGAAGAGGATCTAGAGCATCAGTGAGAAGGATGGGGATGAGATCTAAACAGAGGAAGAGGAGGATGAAGGGATGACCCAGAGGAGCCCAGCCCCAAGCCTCATGGTCATCAGCAAGTTGGCATAGCTATAAGAACCACATTAATCAATCAATATTTCATTTTGGTGCCTCTGCTCTATGACAGATGACTCAAACTCAACTTCCATCAGAGAGAGAAATTGTCCAACAAACACAATTTGAAGAATCTCATTGCTATCCATAAACCTAAGAATGGGGTCTCCACCTGCCAACATTTTCCTGCATCACAGGCCATGTAACCACAGACTCAGATCACACCTTCCTCCTCTGCACAACAACTTATATTTTAGTGTTGACATCAAGTAGTACTGACACAAAAATCTGACAAGATGATCACCAATGATTATTAAAGGTGGCATAAATGACCAAACAAATTGAGACAACTTTGCCCAGGTAACCCAAAAAGTACAACTAATGGCATTGCACTTTGTGTTCACATCCACTAGGATGGTGTGCTGAGGCAGTCTACTCCATTGTCTTTGCCTCCAAGTGAGCTGCCTAGGGGTACCTGTGAATGGTCATCCACAGGCTGTTGCACCTGCATTTGTCATAGGCCCTTGCAACATGGATAGTCACTCATGAGGGTCACTTTCCACTCAGCTTTCCAGACCTTATCAGATCTTTCCTGATACAGATACCAGTTACCCTGGTCACTCCTCTACAGCTGACCACTATTAGCACCTTTTGGTGTCTCTGGATGAATTTGCTCAGCTGGAGGCCATGAACATTATTTCTCACCTCTCAGCAACGGCTCATGCCTCAGGGAGGCAGCTGAGAAACTGCCTGTGGATGCCTGCCTTGCCAATGCTGGTCCTCTGCAAGCCCAGTTATGTTTGCTGTTCATCTTTTCAAAAGGGCCTTGGTTACTGGGTCCCACCTCCAGGCCACAGCTAATCAGGTGCCGAACTCACTCCCAGGTCAAGTAGGCTCCTCACCTTTTGAAATTGAGTTGCAGCACTAGCACTGATGGAACATGGAGTCAGGATTCGGAAATATTCTGAATATTCGTGTTTCTGACCGCAGACTGGAAATCCAGCCTGGGTGTCAGAGTTCAGCTGCAAAGTAGTAATTGCCAGCTTGACATGTAAACAGGAGTTGTCCACCTTGAAAAGCAGTGCTGTCCTCAAGAATACAAGAAGATTTTACTGTGAGCCCATTACATTTATCTACTCAAATTTGCATCAATATTCAGCATGTTTTATATGTTTCTAAATGTAAACATTTGTATGCTTCATTTCACTGTTAATGACACATTTAACATTAAATTGCCACAGGCATGTGATTCATTACACAACCAGTTACCATTGACAATGTAATGATCCACATGTCATTCACGGTGGAATGATTAAAAAAGGACTTGTATTTAGATAGCGCTTTTCATGATAACTGCACATCCCAAAGCAATTTACAATAAATCTTTCTTTCTCTCTTTTAATCATTAAACCACCAATGAAATATAGATCAGTAAAATGCCAAAGGTACATGGATCATTTCATTGTCAAGGAACATGTTTCACTACACTGACTAAACCACATACTTCACTGTACCTTCAATGGCACGTGGATCATTATCACTGGTCTCCAAAAAGGAAGCAGTTTCACTGAGCAAGAGAACAATATAAGGTCAGACCAGTCAACTGATATGTACCGAAATACGTACTGGTCTTAAATTGCTTAATGCACTTTATTCCCTCAAGAGTCTCCTCACTTAAGATATTAAAAGCAAAACTGGCATAACAACAGGCATGATGGACTTAATGGTTCTTTCTATGCTGTAACAATTGTGTGATTCTGTAGAGACAGAGACCCTCAAGAAGGAAATGAGAACAATTGGCCAGAAGATCAACTTCTGGAGCTTGGATCCGAGGATCTAGCTGTGTCACATGAGGCCACTGACCTCATACATGTGGTCAACATCAGTGAGTGTATTGATCATGTGACATCTCCTACTCTCCACAAGACTTCTGTCTGATTGTTAAATGTACTACATTCCTATCATTTAACCTGAAGCATTCCCTCATCATCAGGACTCACATCTGACATCCAAATTCCCCACCTCACCCTCACACACCATTCAAAGGCACCAACCTCACACACTCACCTCTTGCTGCCCCCACAGTCCTGCAACTATTCAGCCGTGACATGCTCATCACCCAAACACAGTGCAACATAATTACTGACATTCTGCCCTCTTGTCAGACTAGATCACCACAGTAAAATGGAGCAAAATAGAGTCCGGAAGGAGAGTAGGATATCTGCATCTCCTGAGCCATAAAGGGAAGATGGCTTTCAGCAGAATGGGACTGCATGTGACTAGGTCCCCGGCATCCAGTGTCACTGAGAACATAGAGAATTACAGCATGTTGTGTAAGGCATTTTGGTATGTTGTATCTTTCTGAGATGCTGGCTCCATTTTGTTTCTTTTTAATATGTATTATGTGTATACTTGTGTTAAAATGTAACCAGTTGTGAAGAGGGCCAACATCTTGAGCTCAGAACCAGGTTGTAGGAACATGAAGCGTGGAGGATATTGGATGAAGATTTCAGACCAAAGACGCCAATGCTGAGGCTTATATGGAACTTCTGAATAAAATGGAGACCAGACAATGACGCGCACACACACACACACACACACACACACACACACACACACACACACACACACACACACACACAGACATTCCATTGGAGTGATGGTAAACCAGCAGACACCTTGATTACAGAAACTGACCTAAACAACAGTCTCTCTGATATGTATGAATGGCTTTCTTCCTGCCTTACCAACCAATGCATTACGGGCAGGTAACTGGAAACATCTGCAGGGAAAGACCAAATGCAAAATGTTTTTGCATGGCCAGGGCGAGATATCCAAAATCCTGTCAGATGACTTGATTTAAGACTTTATCTTATATGCTGAGAGACCAAAGTCACAACTCACAAGGACAATGGGCCTGCAGATACAAGGATAACTTGATCAGTCACTAGAAGTCATGTGGAAAAATTTATTCAGTGCACCAACCACCCAGATATGAACTCCTACATGCAGGTTTTACAAAGCAACTGGTGATGTCAGTACATATGTTTGCTCAGTGGGTTCACAAAGATTTTCCAGTTAAAAGTGAAAGTTTGTTTCATATCATTGATACCAAAATACAGAATAAGGAACTTAGAGGCTAGTGAGATCCCTGGTTAATAATCTTGCAGATTTTTGGTGATCACAAACTGGAACCCTTGAAGGACAGAGAAATGACAAAACCAACTATAGATGAGTTAATCACAATAATGTGGTGGGGAGGCTGCTGCTGAATGAGGGGTGAGTTAGGGCAATAAAAGCAACATACTGTGGATGCTGGAATCCGAAACAAAAACAGAAAATGCTGGAAAATCTCAGCAGGTCTGATACCTTTTGTGGAGAGAGAACAGAGCCAACGTTTTGAATCTGATAACAAAAATCACCCAGACTTGAAATGTCGCTCTATTCCCTCTCCTCAGATACTGTCAGACCTGCTGAAGTTTTCAAATATTTTCAGTTTTTGTGTGAGAGTTAGGGTGATTCTGGTGGCAGGTGATCCCCTAGTAGAAGCTGATCAGTGGTCAGAGGGATCCACACGTAATCAATCACAAGGAAAACCTGGTTGATGGCCTGTCCAAGGAAGTGCACAGAAATGGAGGCAAACTCCATTAAATTGAGGAAAGACAACAAAGACTGATCAGCAAAACTATGGAACAGTTAGGACAGGCAAGGAAGAGAAACAAAGAGAGAGAGAGGATCAGGTTAGAGAAGTGGAGAGATGGATAAGTAAGACAGAACATAGAGAGAATCAATCAGCAGAATTCTATCACCCTGCCCGCCATGGAATTGGAGCGGGCGCAGGGCAGACAATCAAAATGACCTTTGACCTTGGGTGGGAATTTTGGTCTCGCTCAAGCAAAGCTGTAAAATCCCACCCAATGAGTCTATAAGCTATAGCAGTGTGAACTCTGGTCTGAGAAAGAGACTAAACAAAGAATGAGGGCAAAGCATGCTGAGAGGAATGATATCAGTGCAGCCTGCAGGGCTCACCAGTACAAGAGGACATGACTGGCTGACCACACCCACTGTCCTCAACGTATTGAGGTTCTGGAAGCAAGATGATAGCGGCATTGACGTGTTATTCGTGTTATTTGCATATTAAGTGGAACTGAAGCTGTCTTCAAAGAGAAAAGGAAAAGATGGGGAGGAGTTTGAGGACGGCGAATGGGGATTAATTTTGTCAATGCTGGATGGAAGGGAGGCCAAGGAGGATGGCACCAGTGTGCCAGAAGCAATTTCAAACTCCAGGTCCCAATCAGCAACATGGTGGGAGGCTCTAAATTACAAATGAATTGTTCCCTCTGCTCACTTTAACACTTCTCTTACTTAAATATGCATGGAAACTTTTATTATCCATTTTTATATTACTAGATAACTTTCACTCATACTCCAGTTTTTCCGTCCTTATCAATCTCTTTTTAAATTTTTGATGTTCTTTTATTCTTTCCAATCTTCTGACCTGCCACTTGTCTTTACACAAACATATATTTTTTCCTTAAGTTTAATAACGCCCTTTTGTTGGCACCAGAATGTGCTGTTCTAAGAAACTATCCTGGAAATATTTGATGATCTCCTCATCTGAGCCATCTTTGTCCATATAATTTTCCCAAAAGATGGCTATAGCAGTACCTGACAGCTCCCATTATCTATTTTACACTCTGTCCTATCATGTAGTTACAATATGCATCAATCCCACAAGTGTATTATAATTTATCATCTCAAACCCCAGGGGTCGGTGCTGGGGCCTCAGCTATTTACCATTTATATAGATGATCTGGAGGAGGGAACCGAGTGCAGGGTGTCGAAATTTGCTGATGACACCAAGATTGGGGGAAAGGCAAATTGTGCGGAGGGTGTGGAGAGTCTGCAGAAGGATCTAGATAGGCTGGGCGAATGGGCCAGGAAATGGCAAATGGAATTTAATGTTGGCAAGTGTGAGGTGGTCCACTTTGGTAGGAAGAATGGTAGGAAGGACTATTACTTACGTGGCGAAAAACTGCAGCAGGCGACGGTGCAGAGGGACCTCGGGGTCCTTGTGCATGAGTCGCAAAAACCCAGCTTGCAGGTGCAGCAGGTGGTCAGGAAGGCGAATGGGATGCTGGCCTTCATCGCGAGGGGGATTGAATATAAAAGTAGGGAGGTCTTGCTGCAGCTGTATAGGGCATTGGTGAGGCCGCAGCTGGAGTACTGTGTGCAGTTTTGGGCGCCGCACCTGCGCAAGGATATTTTGGCCCTGGAGGGAGTGCAGAGGAGGTTTACTAGGCTGATACCGGAGTTGAGGGGATTGAGCTATGAGGAGAGGCTGAATAAACTAGGCTTGTACTCGTTAGAGTTTAGAAGAATGAGGGGAGATCTCATTGAGACGTATAAGATGATGAATGGGATGGATAGGATAGAGGTGGACTCTTCCCGCTCAAAAAAGACAGTAGGACTAGGGGGCACAGCCTCAAGATAAAGGGGAGGCGGTTTAGAACGGAGTTGAGGAGGAACTTCTTCACTCAAAGGGTGGTGAATCTCTGGAATTCTCTGCCCGTTGAAGTGGTGGAGGCTGCCTCGCTAAATATTTTTAAGAAGCGGGTTGATGGGTTCTTGATAAGAGAGGGGATTAAGGGTTATGGGGAGAGGGCGGGAAAGTGGAACTGAGCCACGACAGATCAGCCATGATCTTATTGAATGGCGGGGCAGGCTCGAAGGGCTAGATGGCCTACTCCTGCTCCTATTTCTTATGTTCTTATGTAAACCAGACTGTTTCTGCATTCTGGTTTCCTGAATTTAGATCATCCCTCTCTGATGTGCTAATATCACCATTAATTAATAGAGCCACCTTCCACCTGTCCTTAACTTCCTACAGAATATGAACCACTGGCATTTTGAAAAAAAGATCCACTTTTTTTTAAAAAGAGTACCATTTACACTATTGATGCTAATAGTACACAATAATTAATGACTAATTTAAGTATTTAAGTTTATACAGAAATGATAAATTTGCTTGTTAATTTTATTTTATTTTAATTGAGAACAATGAAAATAGGAGAACTTCATTGAAGGCAAACCTCCTCTGTGATTTGACTTGTTAACCTTCATATCAAATATCAGAATTGAAATGCGGCCAGATGGTTGTCTTTTTCTCTCATCCTTTCCTGCTGTGATAGATTTCCACTTGAATCAACATAGAAGTAGAGATCCTACAAAATCTTATATCATCTCAATTTTCTCTCTTCCAATATAGCTTAGCGGTAAAAAATAGTTTCATTGTGTAATGCTCAGCCATAAAACCTGGATTTGATTATTTGAGCGTGCTGACTTATCTCATACTAGGCAGAGAAAGACTAAAGATGCTACAATTTGTCTCACTGTTCGGATTGTCAGGACAGAACAATTCAGCGAAGGTTACCAACCTTGATGGTTACTGATGATCCCTATGAGAAAATGCGCACATAGATCACACAGTGAGAGAGCTGGCAGCTAGGAAATCTTCAGTCCTGGGTGGAATTTGCCATGTTGTATCACTGTTATGGTGTGTCACCAGCAATCTAATTTCAATTAAACTACAGGTCACCACCTACCGTTAAAGCCGAAATCTGATGGAAGGGGACAGGTATTTGTGCTCCTCTGATGTGGCTGTTTGGACAGGCAGTTTTTTTTCATGTTTGTGGATGTCACTGGCAAGGCCACACTTTGTTGCTCATCCCCAAGTAGATGGTCATAAGGTTTGGTTACATAATGCTCATAATTCGATCACTGTGGGTGCTGCTTTGGTTCCAAAAATACTTTCTAAATGGTGAAAAGCTCGAAATAATGAACATCGAAGAGACTTGAGGCACACTGATCATTAAAATGTCCTGAACACGCACAAAATAATCAAAAAGCCTAATGGAATGCTGGCCTTTTATTCTGGAAGGTTAGAATATAACATGTAGAAGTTATGCCTCAGCTTGTTAGAATACACCTGGACATTACATCTTAGAAAGAAAATATTAGCTTTTGAGGGAGCACAATATACATTTACCAGATGATACCTGAACTCCAAGGCTTAAATTACAAGGAAAGATTATGCAAACCAGGGCCAGACTTCTGTAATTTTGAAGCTTACGGGTAATTTCATCAATGTTTTCAAGGTGTTAAGGAAACTGATTGGGTAGATAGAGAGAAGCTGTTAATGTTAGTTGGAAAAGGCTAGAGCTAATGTGTGCAGTCTAATAATGACAGCCAGATCTTTCAGTGAAATTTGGGAACGATACTCCACAAATGGTGATCGAAGTTTGGAACATGTTTTCAAACAGCAATTGATGTTATATCAACTACTATTTAAAATCTGAGGTTGATAAATTTTGGTTGACCAACAGGAATTTAGGGATTTGGGGCAAAGCAAGACTTGGTGAACAAACCATGAGGAGAGATGGGAGAGGACATGCAGGAAGACAGGAAACTTGAGAAAGACGTAAGTGCAGGGTTAGTGTAGGAGGAGGCTAAACAAAGTATGATGAGGGGAAAGAATTGGAAGAGACAGCTGAATGGACTGTTTCAGCCCTAATGAAAAGAAATGCAAAAGTTTCACATACTTGTGGGAGCTGAGGGTGAAGGAGGATATTTTATAATACTGAGGAAATATGTATTCCAGTGAGAAAGGAGGATTCTAAGGGAAAGATACATCATTTGTGGCTAATTAAAGAAGTTGAAGATAGTATCAAATTAAAAGAATGTACAATTCTGCAAAGATGAGTAGCAGATCAGAAGATTGGACAGAATATAAAGAACAACAAAAATTACCTGGATGACTAATAAGGAGGGAGAATTTAGAGTAAGTTAGCTAAAAATATGAAAAACAATAAGAATTTTGACAGGCATTTAGAAAGAAAAATTGCATATTAATGGAATGAAATCTTATCAGTGCTGTAGGCTGTTCTCAGGCAGCTTTCAGCAACATATGTGTAATTGATAACCTTGTATACTTGGGAGAAGCTTGCAATGTTACCAAATCCCACAGCTCTGGCTGCCAGGCTCAGAGGTCCATGGCAAATCTCACAAATTCGTCTGCTCTCTTAAACAGCGCATCAGTGCCCACCCCTGATGTATCTGTGAGTGGTTGCCACACAAATGCTGTGAAGCCCTAGAACAATGTGAGGGCTGAGAACTTTAATATTGTGCTGACTTTTAAGGATATTGGCATAGCATCATCTCTCATTCCATGAGGGAAATAGGATCATCTCTTTTCTCATGAGGGAAATAGGATCATCTCTCATTCCATGAGGGGAAATGGGTCTTAATGAAGGACCTGACATGGGTTGACTTCCTTAATGGCCTCCGCTGTCTCTGACACTGCCTCTCAGATATTATTTGTCCACATGTCAATTTGTCTTTCAAGCGTACCACTGCCTTAATTGGAAAGTTACCATTTAATCTGGCAAACTTTTTTTTTAATTGCGCATTCATGACATGTTAATATATTATAAGTTGATTGCTCACTTACTGATAGAAACTCTAATCTATCTCCAAGCCAGTGCTGATTTAGTTTGGAATTTTCATCCCGACACCAGGAACCTGGCACTAACTTTTGTTCCCATTACTGATGCCACCATCAAATTCTGCCCATTATCTTTCAGTTGAGATGAGGCCGTAATTGTCTACTTGGATGGATGTGTAAGATCACATGGCAATAATTTGAACAAGAGCAAGCAAATCATTCCCAGTGCCCCCAGTGTACAGCCTTTGATGCCTATCCCCTACACCCCCTCCCACCGTCACTCACCTCTGCAAGGGTCCTTCCATGATCTGAAGTCTCGAGCGACAGATGTACCAGTCCTGGCCTTCCCTGTATACATCTCCATTTTATATTGGCATATTTCCAAAATGATCCCACCAGTTCCTCCTGGCAGTCATTCCTAGAATCCTGCAGCATTTGATCTCATTCAGATGCCCATAATGCTATCACATGCCAGCATCTATAGTTGTTCTTTCTGCATCTAGTTGCCTAATTTGTTCTGTCTCTCAGAGACTACAGCCGCTGCCACTGTTGCAAGGGATCATGGATGCTTCTCACTGGTGTGCCGAAAGCATAATCTTCTGCTGACAGCTTGTGCTCTAGTTTATTCCCCACATATTTGTCTTCCTAATTATCCCAAACGCAGATGTTTTTGTCAGTGTTGCCTAGGGTTTGTTGCTTGTTTATCAGTGAATGGATTTTTTGAAAACAAATGGATATGTTGCAAATTATTAATAATAGAGCATTGCACAGAGGTCATTATCCCTAGTAAACTTAAATTGGGCTAAAATTTAGATGGTATGCATTGTCTCCTGAAGTAGTATTTCATTGCATACTACATCCACATAATTTTCAGATTCCAAAGAATTAGTAGTCCCTATGGTACCTAAATAACACTTTTTTTTAAAATGAAGTCAGATGGAAATGACTCTAATAGGGCTACATTTAAGAACCTTTTCTGGTCATGTTAAAGGCATTGTCTTAAGGGTGATAAATAACATTTCCTGCAAATTCCAAGTCTCCCCCAAACAGAAGAAGTAATACTTTCTCTTTAAAGAGGCATTTACTGAAGTATTTGTACTGTATTTCACACCATGCATTACATTCTTACACACACAAAAGAAGCAAGTTCAGTGGGGACTCTACATAATGCAAATAATAAGGGTCTTCTGCAAGACAAAAAGAGCACTGATTTTAATTTTGATGAATAATTGAAAATGGAAAAAATATTTATAGTGATAAGATTTCATTCGTACAATGGAAAAAATAGTACTACCATAACATGAAGGTACTGTTTAATTTGCCTCATCAAAAATATTTCTGCCATGTACAAGATATATAGGCTTATTTTGAATCATATACTTTCGTCTTTGCTTGAAACACACCAGTGGATTCCATTATGCAGGACAGGTAAGAGGTTGAACTCCTTGTAGCTCGACTGCTTTGCTGAAGTCAACTTCTAGAGTCTGTGTTCCTTTTGTCAATTTCAGATTACGTATGCAACCCTTGAAAGGAGTATTAATGGTCAATGCCAACTGTTTCATGTCATCTGAAATTGATTTAAAAACATGTTACTTGGTATGTATGGAGGGAAGTCACCACAAAAGACAACTTGTCATGATTAAGGCAAAAAAAATGAATTGCACTTGCTAGAAATCTGACAATGAACAAGGACAATATGTGTAAAGTGCTGGACGAAGATTAGTCAAAATCTGTAGAGAGAGCAGGGAAGTTAATATTTCAACAGATCAATAGGCAAGCCAGGGAAAGTGTACTCTTGTTATTACGCTCTTATTTGTCTTGTTTTCTATTTTATTTTTGTTAGGCAGTACAACACTGAAGGGAATCTATATTATCACAAATGTTTGAATGACTGATCAATTTGCCTCTCTGTTTATAGCACTGCCATTCACCACTAATTGTGAGGTATTATGCAGATATCCCTAATATAATGTGCCATTAACTTCAGTGAAGTTTGTCCAGATTCACTGGAATTTCTTGACTCAGTCAAAGCAAACATATGGGCGCTTGATTTGTGGGTCTTTGATGGCTAACTGCCAGCATTCACCACCATTGCCTTTCTAAATCTTTCAGAAACATCAGGATTTAGCACAAGATCAGCCTAATGCAGAAATACTGAGGTTGCAGCCTGTTATTCATTACTGTCACTGCTGTGCTTGTGACCCCCTCGGAGATGACAATCAGCAAAATTAATTGATCCAATCAGAACTTCATTTTGGCTGCTTTCATGTTACTGTTGGAAACAATATAAAATGTAAAGCTTTGTCCAACGAGGTGTAACTTGGTTTTGAATTTTAGATTTGTGGAATGTTACTAAAAGTCTCTGTTATAATTAACTACCAGATTTTTAAATCAGCAGTTTTAAATAATGAAAGCTGGTTCATGGTATTTCAGTTTCTATATTAACCCAATATGTAAATCCCAACATCTATTCTGCTCCCTGGAAAGATAACTTGACTATTAGTGCTTTCTATTTTTTTTGTCTGTAAGAATATGTTAATGTGATTAGTTGTACAGATGGCTTGGTGAATTTACTGCAGCATGATGCTGGGATTCCCCATTAAACAAGGCTACAATCAATTGCATATTAAGAGGGGTAAAAAAATCTCAACATAGGGCTCGCTAGATCACATGCTGCAGTTTTCTTCAGTGGTGAGTGCCCATGCTTTGTCATTGATTGCAAAATCTGGACCTTGATTTGCTCAAGTAATCAATACGCCACAATGCAATGCCTTTCGTATGAGGTAGCCCGTTTTGGCAGTGCTACTTAAAACCATACAACAATTATGCATCCTGTAGTTATGTATAAGAGGAAGATTCACTATCCTATCCTTTTGCACTGTAGAGATTCCATGCTAATAACGCCACACAGCACAATTGAGGGTATTTTCAATATAAGTATGGGACTTTGAGGCCAAAAGGACTGCACAGTGGTCACTCCTACTAATACTGCACTGGACACCTGCAAAAAGTAGATCAGTGAGGATAGGATCAAGTAGGTTTTTCCCTCATTTTGGCTCCCACACCACTTGCCTCAGACTCAGTCTAGCAGCTATGTCAGCTCAATCAGTTGTGGTGCTAAGTCACTCTTACTGACGGACATTGAAGTCCCCTACCCAGGATACATTCTGTGCCCCAGTCACTCTTGGTGCTTCCTCCAACTTGTGTTAAATATGGAGGAGTATTGATTCATCAGCTGAGGATGATAACCAGCAGGAAGTTTCCTTGCCCATTTTTGAACTGGTGCTGTAAGACTTCAAACCGGTAAAAAGTCTGACAACACCAGGTTTTAGTCCAACCTTCAAACCCCCAGATGTTACTATGAAGGACTTTGCAGGGTCGGCAAGGCTGGGTTGGCCATTGTTTTTTTCAGTTCCCGGGTCGATGCTGGGTGACACATTTGTTTTAATTCTCCTTAGTAGACTTTGTAGCAGTCCGATACAACTGGGTAGTTTGCTGGGTTGTTTCAGAGGGCATTTACGAGTCAACTACATTGCAGGAGTCACATGTAGGCCAGACTAGGTAAAGAGGGCAGATTTCCTTTCCTGAAAGATATTTGTGAACCGGATCGGTTTCAATCAACAAAGATTTCATGGTCATTGTTACTGAGACTAGCTTTTTAATTCCAGATTTATGAATTGAACCCCTACTCCCTGAGCTTTAGCCTGGGCATCTGGATCACTGGTCCAGTGACATTACCACAATTCCATCACCTTCCTCAGATTGTTATTATACTTATATTTCTCTTTAAAACTTTAATTTTAAACAAAACAATGTGCATTAATCTAAGACCTTTTTAAATCGGAAGATAATTCTAAATGAAAAAGGCTTTTCAGTCCACTCATCCAGACTCCAGTGCAGTATTCAATAATTGCCAAAATGATCCCTGAGTTTTGCCTTCATTGCTCTATCAAGGAGATTTCTTCATGCATTGATGACCTTCTGAGTGAAAAACTACACCCTGCTATCAGTCCTAACATTGGTTTTACTCATTGGAAGTGATGTCCACATTTCTTAATCACTTCTGTGTTACATATCCACGATGCAGTCAGTTGGTGCATACCTGGATATCCTCCAACAAAGATTGGATCATTGGTGTCAGTTGCAGTGGAGGTTACACTTGCGCTTCTGCTTTCTACCTTCTCTCCATCAACTATCAGCTCCAAACGGTATTTAATTTTATTGACCACGACACTGTGCCAATGTCTTTGACACAACCCATTGAAGTGTGGAGGGTCATAGACAGCTGAAAATATACCAGCTCCATTGTCAACGTAAACATATATCTGCATTGTAAAATGAAAAGATAAAGTATCAGCAAAACATTGATGGGGGAGGGAACAAATTTCTGGCCTTCGCCGTTCCTGGTGCAGATCGCACTGATTCCCAGAATATAGCATGTGGATCTAAAAATCAACTTTGCATCTGGCACCAAACAGTTTGCAATCATCCTAATCCCTTTCTAATGGTGCAAACCAGTTGGGCACTGCCCGTGAGCCAGGGCAGTGCCAAGGAGGTGGGACCTGAGTGGAGGAGGGGCCTAAATGGGGGCTATAACAAAAGGGCTCTTTTGGGGGGGGGGAGGGGGGGGGTGCGGTGCGTGTGCTGGCGCAGTCATGCGGGTGACAGTTGTGCAGGGATGTACATCGGGAGTCAGGCAGGGGACTGACTGGGAGGGCCCCAATGCCAGCGACATATGTTGGGGAGTGAGTGAGGGAATATTCCACCAATGAGGAGGATTTCTGATGTCAGTGGTGGGGGCGGGGGATGTCTCCCAGTGCACTGGAGAGATTCAGGCCCCCTTGTGAAATGGCATCCATGCGCTCTGCAGCCAGGCTCACTGGCATGTTTAGGCCCCCTCAGTTCTGGTGCATAAGTCACTACTCTCCCAAAAAGTGACTGAGTATGGGCTGATTGCAGTCCAGAGCGTGTCTGACATAATGGTGTGTATCGTTCTGGTATTCTTGACATTATGACACTTAATATTTTTTGGGTAGAAAATTCCATGAGATCTTTTCGAAAGTCACTGACATCATCATTTAAAAAAGATATTTTGAGCACTTTTGTTGCAATAATTAAACATTTCCCATTGTGTTCCAACAGGTCATGTAATGCATCAATATAATCCTCCTCATCGTACAATCAATCAAAGCATTTTCTATTGTAGTTAGAACTTACTTTTCCATTGACTAATTCAATGCCCAGTCCATCCACACTCTGACTGCTGATCCCCAGCAACACAGCATCTCTTTGAGAAGTACGGAAATCAAACTCAATTCGTAAATCTGTTCCAACCCTATAACGTGCAACTGAAATGATACAAGAGAACATAGAGCAGTAAGAGGCTCAGCATGTTGTCAGTTAGCATGGAGCAATCATCAAACTAATATGTGCACTGTCGACAAATATTATTGCTGTAATGGAATAAGCCTCAAGCAGTAGATTGTACACAGAGCTAACTATAAGTTTGCATTTATTTAAAAGACACTTGAGCCAAACCAAAATCAGTTATTCTTAACTTTGGGCATCAGTGAGGCCACAGGGAAAAGTTTGGGCTACATCAAAAGAACATCTGTGCATTAGGGAAGGACCAGAAAAGAACATCAGGGTGATACTGGAATTATGGGGTTCTTTACTGCTACCTCAAAGTTTGATCCCAAATCTCTTTCAGGCTAGAGTTTTCTGTGGAGTTGATGGCCCCACTCACTAGTTGGAAAGTCAGAGGTGAGGAAGCTACAACCGTATTTTATAGCCCTCAGACAATTCATGGCTTGAGGCTGTGACTTCCACCAGTACATGGGAAGGTGTCCCACTTTTAAGAGTTACTCCACGATCGAATGATTTGAAGCACTTCAGTAATGGAAATACATGGGGGATGGGGTTGTGTGGTGATTGAGGTGCAGGGGCTATGATTGGGAGACTTACCAGTGGAAGGTGGGGAAACAATCAGGAGTGTGCCTTTCCATTAGGGTGGGGTGTTGCCATTGGCACAGGATACCCACCAGAGTGCCTGCTCCTTAGTCTATTACCAGATCACTAGGGTTTATTGAGCAACCTCACATTGCCCTGTGGCTTGGGCATCTTTACTGCATAAAATACTAGTGGTAAGTGGCCCTACTTAGGGACTTTAGTTTACCCAAGGACAGGGTGCAGGCTGCCCAACACCTATACCCCACCGTGGTAAAATTCCAATGTAAATGGGAAGGCAATGATTACGGCGCTACCCACTATGCCAACTAATCTTAAAAAATAATTGTTGGGTCCGCAAGTTGATAATGTGGTCCTGGCACAGAGATACTGGCAACACTGATCCGTACATGGAATATGTAGCGAGGACGTGCCCTGTCTACACCAATGGGGACGAAGTGAAAATGGTCGAGAGCTTCAAGTTTCTTGGCGTCCAGATCACCAACCTGTCCTGGTCCCTGCACACTGATGCTACAGTTAAGAAAGCCCAGCAATGCCTCTACATTCTCAGAAAGCTAAGGGAATTCTGCATATCTGCTATGACTCTAGCCAATTTTACAGATGCACCATAGAAAGCATCCTTTCTGGATTTATTACATCTTATTACGGCTCCTGCCCTAACCAAGAAACTACAAAGGATTGTGAATGTAGCCCAGTCCATCGTGCAAACCAGCTTCCCATCAAATGACTTTGTCTACACTTCCTGCTGTCTCGGAAAATCAGCCAGCATAATCAAGGACCTATGTACCTACATTCTCTCTTTCACCTATGTCCATTGGGAAAAAGATACAAAAGTCTGAGATCATATATCAACCAACTCAAGAACAGCTTCTTCCCTGCTGCCATTAGACTTTTGAATGGACCTATCTTATATTTAAGCTGATCTTTCGCTATAACATAAACGCTATATTCTGCACTCTCTCCATTCCTTCTCCCCAATATACTCTATGAACGGCATGTTTTGTCTTTATAGTGCACAAAACAATACTTTTCACTGTATCCCAATACATGTGACAAAAATAAAACAAATCAAAGAAACAATCCATTTAGCTGAGTGTGTCCAGTATTTGTATTCCACTCAAATCTCCTTCCACCCTTCCTTGTCTAACTCTAACAGCTATCTTGTATTTCATTTTTCGACATGTGGTTATCCAGCATAAAATGTATCAGCACTATTTTCCTTATCTATTTCAAGTGGTAGTGAGTTTCGCATTCTAATGTGCATGGATAGAGAAGTTTATTTGTTTTCTTATTGAAGGCCTCTGGTTTTGCTCTTCTCCAAAAATGGAAACATTTTCTCTGTGTCTACAAGGTTAAAACCTTTTGTAACTTTAAAGAATTCTATTAGGTCACCCCTCCCCCCCAGCATTCTCTTTCCAAGAGGGAAAAAACAGCCAATTCATCCTTTCTTCATTGATGTGGTACCCTCCAGCACAATGTGCCCCTCCAGCATGAGTCAAATTAAAATAGTTGGGAAGAACTGCTGTTTTTATGTAAGGATGCAAACAACAATGGTAATCTTTTATTTTGCCATGTTTAAAGGACACATGTTCAGATACATTGGATTTTAAGCACTCGAGTGAATGTTGATTGTTACAGGGCTATAGACCTTTTGTTTTGACATTGAGTTTTCAACTTTCAATTGGCTATATACATGTTGCATTTTGAACATAGAAAGAGGAAATTGCTTAAAAATGCAAAACCACATTAAAAGCTGAAGTTGAGAAACCAATAAATCACCCTGAGGGTTGTGAAGAGAGAAACATTTGCAAAAATCCAGACATTCACTGAAACTCATGATTGTCTAAGCAAGATGCATTAAAAATGTAAAGTACTGAATATTGAAACAATGAATGCCACAGACAGGAACACCCAAAACCTCAAGGAAGTGCACAATGGGTGAAGTATTTCAAAGCAAAGCTGCTAATCATTACAGAGAGCTGGCAAGTGACGCAGACGGTATCTAGAAATTCTTAAGCAGAGGAAAAAAATTGAGGGCCACCCTCTCTGTCTCTCATTTGGAATAAGACTGTCGCCAGTTCAAGAAACCAGAACTTCCCAGCAAACCAAGATCTTGTAATAATTGCAACATCTTCTACATCTGACTACATCCACAAAAGCAGCTAAGCTGAAATCAGCCTGAGCATTCAAAATCTATTTCTCAAGGACAACCAAAGGACACTTAACCATATATTATTTTGCCACCTATTTGTTGGAGTCCAAGATATGGCTGTCTGCATGCACATGTGTACATATGTCAGTGTCTCCGAATGACAACATGAGAATTTCACACTTGACATTACATTTTTATTATGTTTCTCAGGTTTAACGGTTCATAAATTTGCTCTTTCTTTGGCTTGTAAAAACCTTGTTTGATTAGCTGCTTATTGTTCACAGCTTAAAAATCAGTGAATACATTCTGATTTGCAAAAGTGCATATCCTCGTGAAAAGGAAAGATAAACCTCAACTCTGACTTTTTGAGGAAGATGAATAGAGAGGAGCCAGTTCAGCCCTTCTCACATTGACATTTTGCTTCATTAAAATTTTATTTGCTACATGTTCTTTTCAGATATCCTGAAATATCTCAAATAAATCATTTGCTGAAATATAGGTCAGGGATAGTTAGGAAATTCAGAGGTATGTTAGTATTGGAAAGTAACTAATGAGAATATTGAATCATAGAATCGTAGAATGTACAGCATGGAGGCAGGCCCTTCAACCCAAACTGGTCATGCCAACCAAAAAGCCCACTTAAGCTAACTCCATTTGCCTGCATTTGGCCCATATCCCTCTAAACATTTCCTATCCATGTTTCTGTCTAAATGCTCAGCTATTAACTGGAGGTTCGAATTTCTTTTTAAAGTTCTTGTTTTCTCTGGGATTCTCTGGGATAAAAGGTAGACAGATTAGGAGTATAGAAATACAGAGGGACCTGGGAGTGCAGGTTCACAAATCCATGAAGGTTGCGTCACAAGTGGAGAAGGTTGTTAGGAAGGCTTATGGAATGTTAGCCTTTATAGAAAGGGGTATAGAGTATAAAAGCTGCCGTCTAATGCTTCAGTTGTATAGAACGTTGGTTAGACCGCATTTGGAGTACTGCGTCCAGTTCTGGTCACCTTACTACCGGAAGGACGTGGAGTCTCTGGAAAGAGTGCAGAGGAGGTTTACCAGGATGTTGCCTGGCATGGAGGGGCTGGGTTACGAGGAAAGGTTGGAGAAACTGGGACTATTCTCCTTGGAAAGACGGAGATTGAGGGGGGACATGATAGAGGTATATAAGATACTGAAGGGAATAGATAAATAGTGAGAGACTGCTCCCTAGACTGGGTACAAATACGAGAGGTCATGATTTAAGGGTGAGGGGGGAGAGGTATAATTTGGAAGTGAGAGGAAGGTTCTTTACGCAGAGAGTTGTGGGGGTATGGAACGCGCTACCGAGTAGGGTGGTGGAGGCAGGAACGTTGGACTCGTTTAAGGTTCATTTAGGTAGACACATGAGTGAAACGAGGATGGAGGGTTATGGTAGGGGCTATTAAATAAGGTTAGAACCTCGGGAGACACCGGAAAAGCAGACTTGTAAGATTAATGTTTTTGTCTTTTTATTCCGCAGGTGGAAGTCCACCTCGTGTCAAACGAGGGGCATGCACATGGTGGGTCGTGCGTGGGCTGCTCTTGGAGGTTCCGGGAGTGGCCTAGTACTTCGTGTCGGTGTGTGTGCTTGATCCTGGACCGGTAGACGGGCGCCGCAACAGCTCGGTGACTAGCACTGCTAGCTGTGCAGATACATGGATTTGGGCCTGTGTCTGTGGGAGTTTGTGCATTCTCCCTGTGGTTGCGTGGGTTTCCTCCGGGCGCTCCGGTTTCCTCCCACACCCCAAAGATGTGCTCTTAGGCTGATTGGATTTACCAAATTGACACTATTCTCCCCTGAATCTGGCTAAGTTAGGGGTTCCATTTGTAGACACGCAGGGTAGAATAGGTGTAGGGTGATGCGGCGGCGCGGGCTCGTTGGGCCAAATGGCCTGTTTCCCGTGCTGGGTTGTTCTTTGTTCTTTGTATAACACAATTAAAAGTCTTTTTTATCGTTCATGGGATGTGGGTGTTACTGACCCAACCAGTGACGCCCACGTCCCATTGATGGCATTTAAGTCAACCACATTACTGAGAGTCTGGAGTCACATGTAGGCGGACCAGATAGGAATTACAGATTTCCTTTCCTGATTAATTGTAATTAAACCCAGACGGGTTTAATGACAATTGACAATGGTTTCATGGTCATCACTAGAGTTTTAATTCCAGATTTTTATTGAATTCAAATTTGACCATCTGCTGTGGTGGGATTTGAATACTGGTCCCCAGACCATTAGCTTGGGTCTCTGGATTACTATTCCAGCAACAATACCACTACACCACCGCCTTCCCTGCTGACTGTATTTCATTGAGCTAATTTCAGCTATGTGTTTATTAGCCTTTGACAAACGTCGGTGCTCTTGCCAATATTGATCCCTCAACAATCATGATTAATACAGACTATTTGGTCATCGGCTCATTGTTATTTGTAGGACCTTGCTGCATGCAAATCTGTTGCTGTTGTTCCGTTATTAGAACAATGACTGCCCGTCAAAATTTCTGTAATTAACAACATGCCTTGGGATGTCAGTGACCATGAAAGGTGCTATAAAAATGCTAGTTCTTTTTGTTGTTGAAGGTTTTCCGGCTCCTGCTGATGGACGACAAGTCTGGAGGAATTGAGGAGCTTTAAGCAGCAAAGTTTTGACAATGTTTGATCATCTAGAGTAAGGCCTCATTTTCTATTCAATCACAATTCCCAACCACATTGAGTTCTCATCTACCCACTTACAAATAAAATCTTTTATATCCGTCTTTTAAATAAAAACGAGTTATCTCACAAATTTACATAGGTTTATATCAATTATTTTCCCAATGCTTTCAACTATCTAAAATGCTTAGCTGGCAAAAATATATTTACGTTTTACTGTTTAAAAATGATTTGCCTGATTACAGACTTATTTTACTGAATACACTCATTCATAAGTCTAGAAATGAAAGCCTCCAGAAACTTTGGAGTTTGTCTTATGTATGGGCCAAAACCCATATCAAAGTATATCCAGTAATTTTAAGTGGCACGGTGCTACTTTCTTGCAGGAACAGTGTTTTAAGATGGTGGTTAACTAAAATTTGGCTGATAATAATAAAGAAGCTGCAAAGAATTTCATTGCCAAAGTAATCAAATACTTTTTACCTGCTTTAGCAAATCCTGTTCCATCAAAATAATTTCCACTTTGACTGTTAAGGAAACAGACTCCAACGTCAAGGCTAGAAGTTGGTTCATCCAGATCAAAAGTTTTGTTGTTCAACTTAAAGTTACGGATGCAAGCATCTATACTGTAGACTACCTGTGTTTAAAACATGAGCGAACAACAGATTAATGCGAGTATAAATGCAATCACTAAGTTGAGACAGCTAACTTTCAAAGTCTTCATAGCTAACTCATTTTTTAAACCAGGCTGGAATAGTATTGAAAAGGTCTGAGTTCAGTTTAACTGCATCAAACTGGGGTCAATTTTGATCACCTTGGCCTGGTGTTGCATGGGCTGTAATGTCCTCAAAATGAAGCCAATTGCCTCCCTGCCTCATTAATTCTGATGAAGCAGCTAGTGCTATTTTAGGATGAGCCAATGCCATGCATGCAAAGCTCCTGCCTGTTTCAAGCACTAGATCTCTTTTGGTGTCGAAATTGGTATCCTATGACATAAATAAGATCATAATTATACTGTTGGGTTGGAACTGGGTGAACTCTGTGTCATAAAAATATGGGCAAAGTAAAAGTCCATAGGCTTTAAAATGAAGCAAGGAAATAAAACAGATTTAGATGCAACTTTTTAATTCTCCTTATGAATGAATATTATGCTTTGAGATTAAAAAGTAGGCAAATCCACACTTTTGCTCGAGATACATGGCAAGTATAGACCAGTTAGTCTAATGTTCATTGTGGGCAAACCTTGTTCAGCAGGCGGGCACGTGAAGTATGTCAGTTGGCTAGTCCAGTGCTTCTCGCCAATCCCGACCATATTCCAAAATTTTTTTTAGAGTTTAAAGTTAAAATTAATTTATTAGTGTCACAAGTAGGCTTAGATTAACACTGCAATGAAGTTGCTGTGAAAATCCCTGAGTTGCCACACTCTGGCGCCTGTTTGGGTACACTGAGGGAGTATTTAGCATGGCGAATGCACCTAACCAGCACATCTTTCAGACTGTGGGAAGAAACCTGAGCACGTGGAGGAAACCCACGCAGACACTGGGAGAACATGCAGAGTCCGCACAGACAAGCTGCGAATTTTCCCGGGTCACTGGCGCTGACAGGCAGCAGTGTGCTACTGTAAGTCAAAGGCTACAGAAGTCAGCAGCCCACCTGCCATATCTAAATGAATAATTAAAGGTCAATTAGGCTTGTCAGCGAGCCTGTTTACGAGAATAATATGCTGCCCACACTATAATACGGTTAGCAGTAGGACAGGAATGCACAGACTATTTTTTAATGGCCTAGATTTTTAAAAATGACAAGACAGAAGGGAGGCATCACATTTAGCAGCTGCCCTCAGTGCATCAGATGCACTTCCCAAGATGTCCTCCTCACCACCGCCCCACCCCACTTCCTTATTCACTGCCTGCCCTATGAACCACTCCCATCCCCCACTCTCCCCTGGACTCTTGGATCCCTGGCCAGTGTAAATGCCCGGAATCTACCTTTCTGCAACAGCCATCCTCTTCCTTCATGTTTCTATCTGCAATCCCAGCGAGGTTCATTACTGAAGTCTGACACTACCAGCCCAATCAGGTTGGCCAGTAGCTTTGGAGGATGGGGCTTCCTCCCATTCTCAGCTGACTTAGCCCCCTCCCAGTGTGTTATTGGTGTGGGATGGATTCTTTCTGACATGTCAAATGTTGGCCAACTTTCATTCTGGGGTTTAGCACATTACCCTTCCCATAAAATGCAGTCCCACTGCATTTATAAATGTGTAGATCAATAAGGATACCAGTAGTGGCATGTTTGACTAACTTATTAGAATTTCCTTGAAGAAGTGACTGATTTGAAAGCAAAGGGAAATTTTCTCTGCTGTTGGTGGTAGATGGTAGGCAAATCAATTTAAAACGGTCATGAAGAGGGCAAGGAGAGGGGTTGGGAGAAATTTCTTTACAGAGGGTTGAAGATTGAAGCACTGGAATGCCTTGCCATATGAAGAAGCTAAGATGGAGATCATTATAGATTTTAAGAGGATTAGACATATACCTGAAGCAGAGAGGAGACAGAAATGTTCTGGGTATAGTTTAGACTGTTCGAGAAAAGGGCTGGTCAGTCTCTTTCTCTGATGGAAATTTAAATGATCTGATCCAACAGAATTATGCAGTACGTACCAACTTGCCCTTTGACCAAATTAGCACCAGTATCAAAATATTCCTTTATAGTGACATGGCCTATATTAATGAGAATGTAAAACGTCTGAATCAACTCCCCCAAAGAGGGGAAAACGAAGCAGTTTTGAGTGAGACAAATGAAAATAATCCATTGCTGTACTGACTGAAGAGCTGCAAGTTCTTTAATAGTTAGGTTCCCAGCATAAATGATTGCAATGGGAGTTAAGTTCAGACACTGGGGTATGAAGGTAACTATATCTAACTTAAGATGCAGTTGATTTTCTGACAACGAGGGGTATTGTGACTTGGCATTATGTCCTCCTTGCCTGATTTGTAACATAGTTACTTATAGTCACAACTTACACGGCCAATTCTTCTTGTTGTGTAGTTCTTTGGCAATCCTCCAATATAAATCATACCCACAACATCCAGAATATCTGCAGTTTTAGGACTAACTGTCATTGCCACATTGAGGCCAATTGTAACGGTTACTCTCTTCCTTTCTCGGACAATTCTGACCTACAAAAAATAAAAACAGATTTATTAAAACATGAAACACAGTGTAGAATTAGGCCATTCAGCCTACTATGTCTGTGACAGCCAAAAAAAGAAACTAGCCGTTCATTTTAATTCAATTTTCCAGCTCTTAGTCCTTAGTGCTTGCCGGTTGCAGCACTTCAAGTGCAGATCCAGGTACCTTTTAAAGGAGTCAAGCCTTTCAGCCTCAGTCACTCAAGTACCAACTTAGGCAGTGAATTCTCGATGCCCACCACCCTCTGGGCAAAAATGTTTTCCTCACGTTTCCTCTCTCATCCTTCTACCAATCAACTTAAAACCGTTACTGTAGGTTTTATTTCACTTAAATACAATTGTAAATGAGCAAGCCTGATCAACAAGTAAAAATTTTAAAAAAAGATTGACATGTTGTACCATTCACATTCTCAGGACATCCCAAAGCTCTTTTGACATGTGGTCATTGATCCTCTGCAGACCAGTGTGGCAGCCCATGTGTACATCACAAACAGCAATGAGTGATTAGAGAAACTGGTTTGGCAGTGTTGGTTGAGGTGCAAAAATTGTCTGGAAACCAGGAGAACTCCTATTCTACTTTGAAATAGTGCGAAGGGGTTACATCTATCCACCCGAAAAGGCAGATGGAACCTTGTTAAAATGTGCTCTCTGAAAGTTGTAGTACTACAAAGAGGTGTCAATCACTGGAATACATTGCCCAATTATTAAGGTATTTAGCCTGCTGACATAATCTGTAAATTACTCATTATTGATTACCAGAATAACAATTGCAGGAATTTTCCTTCATTTTCACAAGCTATTGCATGTTTTACTAATCTTTATGGTTATGTCCAATGTTAAATATTTTAACACAAATTATACTGTTGGATATAAAACAGCTTTAAAATTGTTGACTAATCTTCCCATTTGTTATCAGTTCCTGAAGTCACTCATCTCAGCCTCGTCACCAATTTGTGGTGGTGTAAATATTATTCTTGCCCTTGTCTTTTATGCTGGAACTCTGCGATTTTTGGATTGTGGTGGCCCGCTCTGCCAGCCAGAAAACCAAAGCAACTGTCAGAAGATCCAACATGACTGCATGTTTATCAGGCAGTTAACTGCCTGCTGTTGACACTGCTTCCATTTGAGAATAGAGCTAACATGATCAGTTACCACAAGCTAATTGCAGAAGATGACTATTTATCTTATATTAAACATCAATGACCTTCGATCATGTGATTGAAACTGCTTCTTTGGTACTGAAAGACCACCAACTTCTATTTTTATTCAATATCAATGACCATTAATCATGTTCTCTGATATGGAAATATTTTATCTCAAAATTCAGAGACCTGGAGGTCTGCAGAATAGCAGGAATTATAGAACAGATGCAGGGAAAGGCTGTGTCACTTTTACCTTTCCAGAACCAAGTGGCTTAAATGTCTTTTAGAGACCTCCTAACCTGTTCCAAAAGTTCCAAAATCACTTATAAAGAAACTGGACCAGTGAGAGTGGGACTTGATATGTCATTTGACATCTCTGGGAAGAAAACATGTTATGGGGTGGGGTGGGGGCTTCGGTGGAGTGAAAGGGGGGTCTAATCAGTCAGGCAAGCTGCCTACGCTTGCATAATACTTTTCCTCTTATAGCTGATTCCAAAAGTTGGTTCCTAATATTTGCTTTAATTAGCTCTGTCATGTGATGAAATGTTGTGTAACATTGTGTACACAGCATCATCCCTAGGTGCCATTCCTTGGCATGTGCAACTACAATATATTTTTAAGACATTGATGCTTTATGCGTGTTGTAATAGAACTCCACTTAATTAAATTGTTAATGGAATTTGTTTTGTATTTATTACCTTATGCCATTCACCATCATTTATCTTCTTTTGAACAACAGTACTTGCATTTCCACTTCCAAGGTCATAGCTGAAATGAGCCATTCCATCTTTTACCTGAATTGTTGCAAAGTCTGCATGGTTAATTCTGGCCATATAAAATACCAGACCAGATTCTGCTTTGGTTTGAATTTCAAACTCAATTATTAGCCTGTAAACAAGCCAAAAGCTTTAATCAATATCCAATAGTTTGTCATGAACATTGCACTAAACGCCTTTCAGGAACTAAATTTTCTTGATTGGTTTCATCACACATTTGCAATGCAACCTTTAATAAATTTTCATTTATATATGTATTAAACAGCAAATCCTCAACTGCATGTCTCCGTGAGAAGGTTTAAATCAAAATTGAATTAATAACAAATAAATAGAGGCTACCACTGCAATGTCAAATGGGGTTGATTTCATATTTATGGACCTTAAGCATCACCTAGGCACAGTGCAGGAAGGAAAAAAACTGTCCAGGAGCATTGCCCTATCAGCATCCCCTATCAGATACCTATGCACACCCCTATCAGAATCTAATGAATTTATCTGTTAAATTCAATGAAAATAAAATCAACTAAGTTTTATTAATAAAGCAGATACTCACTGCTAGCTTTCCCTTTCTGCAAGTGCCCTACAATGCAAAGACAAAAATATCTAGTGGCACAATAGATGGGAGAGATCAATGGGAGGTTGTTCTGGGGGCTTCCTGCTGGGCACAACGGCCTCTGCATGTCTCCCAGCCCACTCCTGGCCAGGAGTGATTCACTCCAGTGAGGTTTACTACCGCTCCCCACAAAAGGGAACAGGCGGCTCAACTCCGCAGGAGAGAACAGGAGGTCGGAGAGTAACAGGGTTGCCCCTGGGCAGTGCCAGCCTGGCCCTGCAGGCACTGCCCAAGGGACAAACTGGCAAAGCCCAAAGGGCACCTTGGCACTGCCCACCAGGCATTAAACTGTGCCAAAGATGCAGGGCCAGAGTGTATGGAGCCTACTGGGGAGGCCCCACTGCCACTCTACAATCAGGATCATGAGCAGAGGGATGGAAGGTGGCGACTGGGGCTATCAAGTTGGAGGTGTTGGGGTGATCAGGCTGGCCAGCAATTGAAAGGCCGGCAATGAGGAGCCACTGCGCATGCACCGATCTTGGTGCTGACAGACCTGCTTATGTGCAATGGCCTGCTCAGCACTATGCTGCTGGCCTCTCCAGTGGGTATAGGGCACGCCCCCTGATTTTAAGAGTGTCACGCTGATGCACTCTGCAATGCTCACAGTGTTGGAGAATCATTCTGAAAATCTCGTTAGAGAAACTAGTGGGAGTTACTCCCGTTTTCACTCATACTGGGGACATGGAATTTTTGGGAGAATATCAGCCATAATTTTTGTTGTTTCGTAAAAAAATGTTACAACATCGAATGTGTCAAATATTTCAAATTGTGGCAATTCAACTTATGTCAACATGGTAAAGCTATATTCGTAACAAGATATACAAAGTAATGCAATATTTAAACAAGAGGACATCTTATTTTATCTAACATTATTATTTATTTATCCAACAAATTGGTACAGAAACAAGTCCTATTTACTCTAAAAACAAATTTCCAAGCATAATAAACAAAAATCAGAAGTTGAAGAAGTCATTGTGACGTGTTCCTGAATTACATTCTATAATCTAATTCTTCCCATAGAAGATGACCCTCTTGTTCTCTCTGTTTTAATTGGTAAATTACCTGCAATAATATGCATTAGTATGTTTCATGCCAAGATAAATATTTTTAAAATGTGCAAAAATGAAAGGTGTTCTCTTGACTTATCATTCAGCCTTGGGTGTCAAATAGAATAGACTATCACACAGCTGATATTGTGTAAAATTTCAATTGTTACCTAGTTTTGACTTTGGTATCATCAAACTCCATGGCAACATGACTATTTTTGGAGAGTCCAAAGCGCTTCGCTTTCAGCAGTGTAACTGGGGGTAAGTCCAAAGCACATGCATTCTACCAATAAATCAGCAAAAATAAAGATTCAAGATTCAGATGACAGTAATGTATTGTCACTAAAATATAAACAGACCATTGACAAAACAAGGAAAGCAGCTGTGTTTTGGAAAAATCTCAGTCAACTCCACAAGTTATACAATGCTGTAACTGAGTAGCATGGTTGAACATTAAAAATATAAAGATCCAATTTCATCAAGCTCCATTGAAAATCCCATTATCCATCTCACATTAAATACCCACCAAATTATCTGCCAGAATTTTCACAGAAAGAAACTTTCCTCAAGACCCAATCACATGAACAACTTCTTTTATCTGCATTGCATTTTCTTAAAAACTATGCAAGTTTTTTTTTGCAAATTGTACAATTCCTTTGCCAAGTGTGTTGTATAAAGTTTAGAACCTCTCAAGTATTTATTAATTTCCTATATCTACCAAGGGGAAACCTTCCATTCTGATGGATAGCAAAGACACTTCTGTAGTTATATTTTGGTTTCTTTTAGTGTAAGGTATTTTTTGTGGTTCCTGATACCAGCATGGTATATGAGAATACCAAGTTGTATTTCTAGCAGTCATTTGTTAATTTGAGCTATGGAAAGATCAAAGGTTATAAAATCATGCATTGTTATGTCAATCAAAAATGCTGAAGGATCACGTCCATTCAAAACATTGGAAAGGCTAGGTGGAGAACTTTTAAGTTTGCCTACAAATGTTATTATAAAAAAAGTCTGTGATTTGAATCTTCTTTTTGTGACTATTTATACATCATAATTACATTAGTATATTTGGAATAGAAGCAAAACTATTCTGTTTTTATTTGTTTTACCATGATTTCCCTGTATAAGCATACATTGACTTGTGGCTAAACTTCAGAAATCACTAGTTCGACCCTAGTTAGAGTACAGGGCATCACACTTCAGGCAAGATTTTAAGGCCTCAGAGATGGTGCAGATGGAAATTACTACAATGGCAGCAGGGATGTGGGAATTCAATTATGTGAAACAAGTAGAGAAGCTGAATTTTATCTCCTTAAAGCAGTGAAGGTTAAGGGGAGATACAATATAATTGAAAATCATGAAGCGATTCAGTAGAAAAAATGCTGGGTGGAACATTACCACTTTTGAAAATATTCTTTCATGGGGAACAAATTTGGGGCCCATCTTCAATGGTTTGCAAGTCACATAACCCAGAGATTTCCTGAGACTGCAGACCCATTCAGAAGACCTGTAGTTTTGGAAGGCAGACAGCAACTGGGAGAGGCATATGCGCCTCAGGCAGGAGAGCATGAGGGCCTTTCAACAAGGAGGTGCCATGGGAGATGAGCAATAATTTCATGCATGATGAAGGGTGAAGGCAGTAGACGCAGAGGTAAATCCCTCTGGAGGAGTCATAGGTGCCGTGGCAGTTGCCATGCCTGCCCATGGCCCCATTATTAGGGTATGGTGTCCATCTTTCCATGTCCATCTGGCCTGTAGCCAGGCATTCACCTCCACAGAGCTACAGGGTTCAGCATTCAGTGGGAGGCTGCTCTGAAGCTGGGAAGGTCCTGACAGAGTCCTCCTCATTCCCCACTGTTCTCCTAATTGCTAATTATTGGCTACTGCAGCTGATGAATGGGTAGTCACTTCCATTGTCCATGCATGATTTCCTGGAGGAGGAAATACACCCTAATCTGCAAATTGGTCTTGCCTTTAAATGTATGTCTGTGGGTCTGAGAAGATTCTATCCACTGGCAGAAATGTAGGTAACCAGAGATATAAGATAATTGGCAAAGAATCAAAGAAAAGATGAACAGCTTTTTTTACACAGAGAGTTGTTTTGATTTGGAATGTATTATCTGAAAGAATGATGGCAGCGACTTCAATAATAACTTGCAAAAAGTAAGGGGAAAATCTTGCACAGCTAAGAGCAAGGAGAGGGATGAACTGGATAACCCTTTCAAAAGCACATGGCCACCTATATACTCTATCGTTCCACGGCCAATCATTATATAAAAACGTATAAAAATTCTATTTTACTCCAATCTATTTGACATAGTGCAAGAAACGAAAAGCTTTCATTTTGAACGCTTTCCTATCTGTTTAAAGTGATTTTAGATTTTTCTGTAATGAACCAGTAAAAGTCCAAATTGATCTTTCTTTTTAAATGAAGACTTCAATGTTTGGACATTTTGTAAAATGATTAAAAGGAACTTGTTTGAGAACAATGATTTTTAAGGAATGGGGAATAGAAGGTCACATGAACATTTCCTAAAGATTATGAAATCTATTTAAACATAGTTATTGGATGACAAAAGATACCAGAATGGGGCCATGGTCAGTAGCAAGCTTGCTGTTCCGCAGTTCAGAGAGATGCACATCCTAAGAAGCAGCAAATGCAAGTAAAAAATGTTAGCAATCGAAGCAAAGAATAAGATCATATATCAGCCAATTCCAGTAAAGGATTTTAAAATGCTGTTAATGCTGCACATATCAGAAGCCTTATTGATAATAATGAATTAAATTGAGCTCCATTAGAATAACATTCTGATGCTGGACTCTTGCATTAGTAACTAATGTATAACTGAAAATATTGAAAAGGCAAATTATAATGGTCTCAATAAGCTCAATATATTTTAAATTTGATAATCTATGTTATTATTAATCAAAAATGCTGAACTACATATAAAAGCCCGCAGAAAAAAATGATACAGCCCAACCAGACCATGCTGCTGTATGCTTAGTGGTGGCTCGCTGGGTTAAGGGTATAACTTTTGCTTTGGGTGATGCCATCTACAAGTTTGAAAGAGGTCCTGGGTACAAATCCTGGACAAGCTCTGTGATGTTTTCTCCCACTGAGGGTCAGTTTAGCTCAGTTGGCTGGTTTGTGATGCAGAGTAACAGCAATAGCATGGGTTCAATTCCCGTACCAGCTGAGGTTATTCATGAAGGCCCTGCCTTCTCAATCTTGCCCCTCTCCTGAGGTGAGGTGACCCTCAGATTAAAGTCATCACCAGTCAGCTCTTCCTCTCCCAGCCTACCATTTGGGACTACGATAGCGACTTTATCTTTATGCTCCATACAAGCTTCCTCCTATCCCTCATCTAACCCGAACAGCATACTCTACAATTTGTTTCTTTCTCATATGTTCATTCAACTTCCCCTTAAATCTGCTGCAACCATACCTAACTCTAAATATTGCACTTCTACTGGCAACTGAGCTATTCAGGAGGATCCTGAGGGCGAGGTCAAGAGAGCACGACCAAACCAATTT
This sequence comes from Carcharhinus amblyrhynchos, assembly GCF_965287045.1. NCBI lineage: Eukaryota > Metazoa > Chordata > Chondrichthyes > Carcharhiniformes > Carcharhinidae > Carcharhinus > Carcharhinus amblyrhynchos. The sequence continues at coordinate 62,704,784 of NC_137330.1, forward strand.
AGGCAATTGTAATTACCTACATTTTACAAAAGTAGGCAATTTCAACCAATAAGAAAGGAATGTTAATATATCCAGTGTGTGCTTCCTATTTTTCCAATCTCCTCAAAATGTTTATGATCCCCTAACAAATCCTGATGGTAGATGGTGATAACAGAGAAAGTAGTTGCCAACTTGTCCGTAAAAAACAAAATATTAGGAACCCAAACACATTTCCACCAATGTTATGCCATAAGTGTCCCACATCATACTTTTGCTTCTATGAAGTCATTTAACTAACAATAGTGAAATAAATGTTTCATTGGCCACTCATGCTGCAGAGGAAATAAAATGTGGTATTTTACCGACATAAATATTTTGGTTGGAATTGATACACAATAGCAGTATAAAGAGGCAATTCGCAATAGTGTAAGCAATTTTTATAACCTGTTAAAAATAGTATTTTGTCTTTTGATCTGTGAGAATTTTCAGTTGGTGCCAATGACTAAGTTAGAAAATATTTGCCATTATAATTGAGACTTGAGGCTCCATTATATCAAGCACTGTGTGATTTATATTATTGATTTCCAGAGTTAAAGCAGCATTTATTGAATTTGATCTCCCAGAAAGGCATCATTACAGGAGAACTTTAGGGTTCCTGATACCAGTCAGGAGCCTTGACTTCGTCAATGCAATTCCTGAAATCTGTATGCAGGCAGCATGATTTTCAGATCTTTTAATAGGCTGAGTTCATCTCTATTTGCACTTAATGCTGCTATCAAGAAAGCAGAAATTCATGAGATTACCTATTAAGTTCAAACATGATCAATCAATTCTTTTTGATTTAGAAGTGGGCGGAACTTTCATTAATGCTTCATACAATTTATGCTAATTTGGAAAAAGAAGGAACTTACTGGAGCAGGAGTAGGAATTATTTTCAATTCAGTGATAGGTTTGACTGTGATTTCAGCTGTCTCAGTCTCCTCATCAGGAGGTCGTTTTGAATGTTTTAGGGTCGGGCACCTTCCAATGTCTGCATGTTCAAAGGATACTGGTTGGGCAAAATCCAGTGGTCTAAAAAAGAAGGTAACAAATAGGTGGAAGAATAATTGCATGACTGATGTAAATCGTACTATATGCAGCGCTGTAAGAAATGAACAACTATTTACAAAGGAAAGTGAAATAAGAACATAAGAACATAAGAAATAGGAGCAGAAGTAGGCCATCTGGCCCTTCGAGCCTGCCCCGCCATTCAATAAGATCATGGCTGATCTGTCGTGGCTCAGTTCCACTTTCCCGCCCTCTCCCCATAACCCTTAATCCCTTCTCTTATCAAAAACCCATCAACCCGCTTCTTAAAAATATTTAGCGAGGCAGCCTCCACCACTTCAACGGGCAGAGAATTCCAGAGATTCACCACCCTTTGAGTGAAGAAGTTCCTCCTCAACTCCGTTCTGAACCGCCCCCCCTTTATCTTGAGGCTGTGCCCCCTAGTCCTACTGTCTTTTTTGTAACAATGAAATCAGAAAATGCTTAAAATACTCTGTAGGTCTGGCAGCATCTCTGGAGAGCCAGATAATAAGACATCAGGGGGAAATCTTTCGCCGTTCAAGCCGTTGGGATTGTCCGATCCCAGTGGCAGTGAACCTCCTACCGCAGGTTTCATTCAATATCTTAACTTCTCCCTGGATTAGGAACTGTACAGTTTTCAACCAACACAAACTTATTACAAATTCGAAGGATAGGGGGAGAAAGACAAAATAAACAAAGGTTTTAAAGTTTTTTTCCCAGGAAAAAATAAATAATAAATGATGACAGATTAGATATAGATAAAAATAGATACAAGGGTCGGATTCCCCCCGTGGCATTTTTTTCAGCGACAGATCCACTGGCACCCAGCAGGATCTTCCAGTCCTGCTGATGTCTACAGCATTTTGTGTGGCTTGGCTAGACTGCTGGTGGAAAGGGCTGGAAAATCCGCCCATTGACTCTAAAGAACAGGAGACAATAGGGGCGGCAGCTTGAGTAGAATTAAAAAGGGATGGAGTTCTTTAGAGTTTTCTCACTCATTGTCTGTGACTTTGTGGAATAGCTGTGGAAATTATGAAACACAGCAACCACTGTCTCCACCTTTTGTGGAACTTCTGCAGCTCCTCTGCCAGAGTTATGGCAGGTGTACAGAAAAAAAAATGAAAATTCAGTCCAAGTGTTTTATAATTGACATTCTTCTGCAAAATTGCTCTGGTAATCCTAGTGTTGACATTGTAACATTCGCATGTAATTCAGCATGATGTGTGCGGTGAAAGCAAACTACATCCGAGACTCTATTGGTGGAAGTATATTCAATGGATAAAATAATTTAACATGAAAGCAAACATTTTACAAAGAGAATTAATACATTACATTAATGGGCACAGGAATTGCTAAGTCAATCTCCATAGAGAAATGTGCTCCATTCAATTAATTTCAGGATTTTGTTATAAGGGTAATTTACCAGTTGAGCAGTTTAAAATATCACATGCTACGAAATCATGAGCCCACTGCCTGTGACTTTCTCTCCAGTTTTAATGAATGAAAATGTATGGTTGGCTGCCCTGAATCTTAACTTGGCTTCATGTTCAACTACGTTCTTTTGTAACACGCACTGACTTGGAGTAGCTGATTTAGAAATAACCCTATTAATTCTTCCCTTTCTCCAATTTTTTTTTGGAGTCTTACTTACACTGAATTAATCACTAAGTTCCATATACATCCTTCAAAATGCGTGATGCTTCTTAACTGACTGACTTGGAATGAGACAGGAACACCTCCTACAAACAGCCTTTTAATGTTGAGAGGAAGATCACTGGGTAGCCGTTGTCTTTGAGCTCTTTCTTCATTCACTTGCACTATGAGCAACCTGACAACAGAAAGAACCTCATGTTATTGGCATATTTAAGAATTTTAAATACAAGACAATAGAAATAATTAAAATACATGCTGAACTGTATATTCCAACAAAAATTGCACATAAGGGATTATGCTAAATTCATACAAATGAGGAGGAAGATTTCCTCAGGTTTATAAATGTGTTAACTGTGTCCTTCCCAGATAGCTGCTAAGTTCAATTTTAGTTGCTGTAATGAAATAAAGGACAGATACATAATAATCAGGCAGGGGAGCATGGGGGTACATGATAATCACCTAGGACAGCACTACAATACATAGTAAACTGCCAGGACAACGTTATGGCACATTGCGGGCAGTTGGGACTTAATTGGGGGTACTTAGCAGTCAGCTGGACAGCATTGCAGGTACACTAGTGAACTGGGACAGCAGTGGGGCACATAGTTGTCAGCTGGGGCAGCTATGGGTGCATAGTACTCAGGTAGTTAGTGACGTCAGAATCTCCAACATCAGAGAAATAAGGATTAGCATCAGGGAGTTTAAATCAAATGGAGTTTCTGTTCAACATTCACACTGCAAACTGCACGAGGGGAGAGAGCAAGATCTAAGCACTGTCCTCTCATTTTATCCAAATTTAACAGTGATTAATTTATACAAAGCACATTACTTGACTAGCCTGCTAAATTTCAGTGGCAGGCTCACTGGGTGAATTTACAAACTTTTGTTAACAGTGAAGATATCAGTACGCACAATAAAATGTGAAAATTCAGTCTGAGGCATGGGTAAACCATTTAGAAACCATCATACCCTTTAGATCTTTGCAGTCTAACACTATGTTCCTTTCCATCATTGTACACTCCAGATTCTGGTTTGATTGTGACGCGCCGATGTTCCCGCATGCCAGTACTAATATGTACTTCCAAACGTCCTCTGTTTAGGAAAACTGCATAATATACCTGTTTGTATAAATCACAAAGTTCAAGCACAAACTTGCAGTGCAGACCACATTGACATTATTGGCAGTGACCCATTGCTTATAACAAAGAGCATTTTAAAATAAACATGATACAAAATATAATTTCCTACAGCAAATTATTTGTTGGTTTTCTTGGCTATAGGGATACCACTGGAAGTTAGATGTCTTTGAAAATAATGAATAACAGATACCAAACAGAGGATGAGAATGTTTTAAAATTCTGTATACTTAATCAGAATAACACAAATACTTAACATACTTAGTATTTCACATGTCTATTATTTACACTGCTTCAATATGTAAATATTAAATGCTGAGGAGCATAAAATAACTACCCAAAACTTGTAAAAGCGAGCAATACAACAAAATAATTTATAGTCAGCAACACCTGTCCAGTTTGGCGGCGTTTTCTCCTGATTTGAGCTGAAGCTTTTCCACTTCCATAAAGTATCATTCCAGTCTCATTTTTTGTACTGAAGGAAAAAGATATTTCTGTACCAATGTTCAGTGAGTGTGGCTGAAGCTCGACAAATCCAGGTTTATGGAAGCTAACAGTGTAGACATTCTATCAAGAAGAGCACAGTAGTGAACATCACGCAAAACACAGACAACCTCAAAAACATGAGTATGTATTGTATAGTGTCAAAATTCAATGTTTTAAAAACAAAGCAAGTTGCTATAAAATGTACAATATCATAAAGTTTTAGATATCAAACCTCCAATATGCAGCCTTTTGTTAATCCCAGATAATCTGCACCACTCAACAAATTATATGGCGACTGTGAAATTTCTATATCTCTGAGACAGCCACTATATTTCTTTAAATTGACTTCAGGCCTGTAATATATATAAACAAAATTCAATTTAAGTTTGTCAGCGCTTTTTCTAAAATAGTAGACACTTTACTGAAATAATGTTCAAGAAATAAAATAAAAACATTGGTGATAAAAGAGATATTAATATATCATTAAACTGACAAAAATATTTCTCCTTACTTCTTTAACCCACTATGGAAACATTTAGAAGGAGCGCTTGGTTATAAATAGGAGATTCATTGTTATGATGAATGAATTATGATATAACAGCTGTAGTAATATGTCGTGAGATTCCTTTAGGATGGAGTGATTATAATTCTTATGGAAAACTGAACAGTTATTCGTAATCTTGATGTAAGTTTGAATATTTTGCAGGAATTCTGTGTTTTAATAAGATATTGGGCACACATGCAGGTGATCATTGTGCCATGGATGATACACGCATGTTTCCATTAAATGCTGACTTAAATCTCTTGGTGAGTCAATATGGTATGGTTACTAATAAATCTAATAGGGAGTTCAAGAGAAACTTCTTTATCCAAAGGTGGGTGAAAATGTGGAACTTAATCCCATAAGGAGCAGTTGAAGCAAATAGCATAAACTTATTTAAGTCTATAAACACATGAAGGAAAAATGAATAAAAGGCTTTGCTGATAGGGTTAAATAGAAAGGGGTTGGAGGGGTGGGGTCCTGTGGATCAACAGCATGCAGATGGAATAATAGGGCTGAATGGCTTGTTTTGCACTGTACATTTTATGTAATTTCCTTCTGGGGACATTGCTTCTTGTTCCTGTTCATTGTTCTCTTAGTTGAAGCTAGCTCTCTTCTTCAACCTGCTCTATAGAAAAATCCCTTTATGAGAAGAAGTGGCATAAGAGACAGCAGTTTACAATAATTTTAGATACCTTAGACAGGCTCTGTTATAAACAGTCAAGACATCAGATAGTTTACTTTAACATCATGATAGTTTGCTCAATCACAACTTGAGTGGTTGCATGTGCTTCACTATATACTTATTTTGTCTTCTACAAGAATGTTTCAAAGGGATCATAAACTCAGTCTTGATATCCAAACAGCCATTCCATCGCCCTGACTTGGAATTATATTAGTGTTCCTTCATTATCACTGTGCCAAAGTCCTGGAACTCCCTCCACAACAGTAGTGTAGGTGACCCTACACCAGGTGGACTACAGCAGTTAATGGTGGCAGCTTACCATCATCTTCTTAAGGGCAATTTATTGGGCAACAAATGCTTGCCTTGCCAGTGATGCTCAAATCCCACAGAAGAATAAAATCAGTTCTTCCTACCCTTTGAAGAATGACGACTCCATGCATTTCTGCTGCAAAAAAGAATCCTGACAACAACCAGGGTGGTGGACATTAACTTGTGATTTTGTATTTAAGGTCACAGCAGTATATTAAGTAATTGGAACCCTTTTCTGTTCCATAGTGAGTGAGGGGTCTATGTGTGCCATTGATAATCTGTTTTTTGTTGAGAGAGCTGGTGATGGTGGAAAGCAGATGGTAAAAGTACAGATCTGCTTTCTTAGTTGGCCGGTTTCCATAAGAAGTTAATTAAATCACTGGTCCGGGAAAACAATGCATCTGTTATCTGCATGATTCAGCTGAGAGATCTGAAAGATATCTCCTGCTGTTGTTTGGAAGAGCTGAGAGGCAGGAAAATTCAAAGTAGCTGACACCTTGATAGAATCACTTCAAGAATTGCTCCTTCAGAGTCTATGTTCTGCTGCAGAAGACTATATAATGTCTCACAGCTTCCCTGATGAACCACAGGCACCATTTTGAACACTTCCACCAAATAGAAACCAATCAGATATCAGTTACCATTGGGTTAAGCCAATTAACCTCTCTAATTCCAATACCATTCTGCCATGTCTTGATCTTAACCTATTCTTTTGAGCAAGCGAGAGGGACACCTATAAGAAAGGCACATGGGTCATCTCAGAAAAAACAATGGTGTCTGATGAAGCCATTAGGACCCAATCTGTAATTTTACTTAAAACATTGTATGGGACAGCAGTGATGGCTTCCCCCTTGGCAAAACCAGAGTGTTTGTCACAAGAGGTCCAACAAGGCAAGTGTAAAGATATATTATTGGGTTTCCTTACGGGCCAGGAGGAGCAGAAGGTACTTCACCACCAGTGGTCATGCCTTCAGCTGCTTGGCTTGAAGCTCTCAAAAACCCTCCTGAACTTCTCTGCCTCCCTGTCCTTCTTAAAACCCACTTCTTTGACCAAGCTTATGGTTATCTTCCCTGTGTAAAGTAAAGCATTTTGGTGGGAAGAATGAGGGGAAACAACATAAAATAGAGGAGGGGGGATAGGTGCAGAAGGATCTGGGGCATACGTGCACAAACAATTGAAAATGCCAGGGTAAGTTGAGATAGTGGTTAATGAGAGTTCGTAGAGGCATACAGTACAAAAGCAAGGAAGTTATAGTGTTTACAAAACATTGGTTTGACCTCAATTGGAGGACTGTGTCCCATTCTGGGGATAATACTTTTGTGAGGATGTAAAAGTTTTAGAGTACAAACCAGGAACATGGATTTCAATTATGCAGACAGAATGAAGAAATGAGGGCCATTCCCTTAGAATCATTGAATTCCTGCTGAATCTTAAGAGGAAATGATAGAAGTGTTTAAAATCATGATGAGTAGACAGAGTAGATACGAAAAGTAGTTCCCACTGGCAGAAAGCCTAGAACACCAATTTAAGGTGAATGACAAAAGAACCAAAGTGACATGAGGACACACAATGGGCAGGGTTTTCTAGCCATGCTCACCCCAAAGTTGGAAAATTCCACCCAAGGTCAACGGACCTTTGCATGATCTGTGTCCCACCCACTATGATTCCCATGATAGACGAGATGGGAAAATTCCAATGTGTAATGCATTGTCTTCGAGATATCACAAATAATTATTATATTACTGGCCCCTATATCTTATCTCAGAATCAGAAATCACTCCTCAGATCAAACTCTCATCTATGAGTGGATCAATAAACAACCAATTCATTTGAAGTTCTGAAGCAATCTATAAGAAGTTAATAATATGCCGTCTTTCATGACACCAAATTCAGAATCATATCTTGCAATGTGCCATGCCTTCAACTGTAGCTAATCTTTTCTTAATTTCTGGTTTACAGATTACAAACTAAAATTGGAACTTATACCTGCGTGTTCTGTAAACATCGTCAGTGCATTATGCACATACCACCTTATTAGAACGGGTGGGCAGATTTTACCAATACTCAATGATCACATCGCACTTCCTTCCCAAATATGAGTCATTTAAAAATAGCATCAGTCTGTTTTGCACAAGCATACTGGTATTATAACATTTGAGTTGCATTGTTTGCCAGAGTGCAACAGCAATAAGCAGTTTGACTGGCTAGCAGGCATAAAGCTTGCAACCTATGGCATAAAGGATATGAAATACGAGCTTCACAAAAAGTGAAGAACAGCAATTGCAACAAAATCAAGCACCTCAATTGCAAATATCAACATGATGCACTGAAAAAGACATGCACTGAAACACTCCTTACCTGGCCTTCATACTGGATTCAAAAAAAGTGCAAAAGGAAAACAAAATGATTATGTTAATATGATTTCTAAATAGTTATTAGAAAATCAAAATTTCCTGAAACATAAACTGAAGATGCTGAAAATGCTAAGCAACATTCGTAGAGAGTGAAAGAGAGTTAACTTTTCAGATCTGTGACCTTTCATCAGACCTTTCTCCATTGGTGTTGCTAGGTTTTTCTTGAGTTCTCATTTCTTTTTACTATTTCAGATTTCCAGCATCTGTGCTATTTTGCTTTTGTATCCTAAAATGTGATGAGTTTATTCTATATTCTTTTGGAAACAAGGCTTTTTCATAATTTTTGTTATTCTACAAGATTAATCAATGATTTTTTTTCATTCATCTTTTTTAGTAGTCAATCAGTTAAAATATAGTTTGGAATCAACCTACTTTTTGTTTTGCAGAATACTTTTGCATAAAGTGAGAGATTTTCACAAGACAGTCAATGCAAGATTTCTCTACTAATATACCCTATAAACAAGATAAATTTACCATTGTTTCAAATATTCATTACAGGTGTCTCAGAGAATAAGTCTTTTTCATTAGAATATGATCCAAACAAGTATCTTTACAATTTGGATTATTTTCCTCCCTCTTTAACACCATATCATACACTACTGTGTCAGGAGAAATGGCCATCTGATAACATACAATTCCACAGATTCTGCCAACATAATTTCTTGGTAAATTTTGAAAGTTGCATATTTAAATTCTGTGAAAGGTTATTTCTCCAACCGTCTCAACTGCTAGAATTTAACTTGGAGGAAATGTAAGTAGCACTAATGTCACTTGGTTGCTGGATAAAACAAAACCCTGTGGAGCTGAAAATCTGGAATAGAAAGAGAAAGTTCTGGGAACATTCAGCAGCTGAGGTAGCATCTGTGAAAATGGAATTATCAGGTCAACAATTTAGATGCGATGATCTTTTATCAGAACTGATGGAAAGGATTCTGACAAAAGGTTGTCATCCTGAAATGCTACTCCTATGTTTTTCTTTTCCAACAGAAGCTGAGTGTTTCCAACATTTTATGCTCTCATCACTAGATTTTGGGATTAAACTAACTGAGGTAATTTTACAAGTCAGCAGCGGATATCTCACAATGTAATGCTTTGAACAGAATATTGAGGTCTTTCATTAAATTTGTTTCAAAATTTTGATTGCACATATAAACTAACTTTTATTTAAAGAGAGGAAGAAATCTGTTAACTGTATTAATGATATTAGATTGCTTGCAGGTGGTGTGCATCAACTGGGGATTCATTTGTGCTGCAGTGGTTGGGTTAGGAGATGCATATTCGTAATGTGTATCTCTGCAAATAAGCGCTCTTAAAAGTATAAAGATTGAATTTGTCCTTTCCTTCCCCAAATGGTTTTCCAAAGTATCATAGAGTCTAATTTCTGAGATGTTTGACAGTTGTCCTTGACGGAATGGAAGGAGAGAGCCTATCTGGTCCTTTCTAACAAAATTTACTGGTTTGTTTTGTCCATAAGTGGGTGGAATGAGCCGGTAAAATTGTGAGAGAGCTGAGAAATCAGAATCGTGCCTGATTTTTTGGCGCTCCTAATCTTATCAGAATCAGATTTCCAACAAGGTCAGCCTCTCATCCATTTCCAGCGAGAGGCACAATAAATTATTTCAATATTGTATAGGTTGATTTACACAGCATACATGAGGCCAGCGCTCAATTACAGAGTCCTTACAGTACAGAAGGAGGCCATTTGGTCTATCGGGTCTGCATCAACAACAATCCCACCTAGGCCCCATCCCTGTACCTCACATATTTACCCTGCTAATCCCTCTAACCTACGCATCCCGGGACACTAAGGGGCAATTTAGCGTGGCCAATGCACCTAACCTGCACATCTTTGGACTGTGGGAGGAAACCAGAGAGCCCGGAGGAAATCCATGCAGACCCGGGGAGAATGTGCAAACTGCATCTTCTGGGCTCACTTGTCTTTATGGCTTCACCACCAGAGTTTCTTTCCGACGTGGAAATCACCTGCTCCTCATGAATGGAGAACAGTCATGTTGGCATCACTTGTAGAAGCAGAGGCCATTAAGGCCTCCAGGGAGGATGAATACAAGGGGGTGTACTATGCGCAGTTCCAACCTGGCAGTGCCAACATAGCACCTTGACACCTTCAGCCTGGCAGCTTGGCAATGCCCACTAGGCACCTTGTCACAGCCCATCAGGCAGTGCCTATGGGGGGAACCAGGCTTGAAGAAGGTGGAGCCAGGCCAGGACAGCCCAATTGTGGAGGGAAGGGGGCTGCTGCTCACTCTGAATCATATCTGTGTGGAGGGTGGGGCGGGGGGGTGAGTTGCTGCTGTGCACTCTGCAGTTGCGATTGGTATGGGGAAGGAATGGGGTGCCTGCTGCCACTCTGTAGGCGATCGATGGGGTGGATGGAGGTGGGGCACAATCGGTCTGGGTGCTGGGGGCTAGTGATTGGCCATGGTTCCCCATGATTGCGGGGGGGTGCTGCTGTATTAAGGCTGGCTGCGAAGCACAGGCTTGACAGTTCTCTCTCTCTCTCTGTCAGGACTCTGCTGGTGGAGTTGTACATGCACAGCCACAAAGGTCTGCAGATGTGCAAAGCTCCCTCTGCTGCTGGAATTGCACATGTGCAGACACAGAGGTCTGCACATCTGCAATATCTCCCTTTGCTGCTGGTTGCTGAATTAAGCCCCACTCACTGCCTGGAGATGTTAGAAAGAGACTAGCCCATATTTTTATGCCCTATGTGCACAAGATTGGGCATAAAAACTTACCCAAAACTTGGGTCTGAAACTTTCCCATTTTCACGCTAGCTGGAGAATTAGAAATTTTCTCAAAAACTTCCACCCATGATGTCAGGCCGTAAATGAGCAAATTTAGCCCAGGTGGCATTTAAACTCATGATCCCTGGGTTATTAACCCAGTACTGTAACTATTAGATTGCCATAATATTAAGTGTATATATTATTTAAACATTCCTGTCTGGCACAAAAACTCAACAAGAAAAGAAACCCATCCATTACTTAAATATAAATTAAGAATAGTATTGGATCCAAACATAAGTCATATAAAGTTGCTAGAAAAAATAGCAAACCTGAGGTTTGGGAGAAGTTTAGAATTCAGCCAAGGAGGACCAAGAAATTGGTTAAAAAGGGAAAATGGAGTACGGGAGTAAAGTTGCAAGGAACATTAAAAGTGGACTGTAAAAGTTTCTACAAGTATGTAAAAAGAATTAGATTAGTAAAGACACATGTAGGTCCCTTACAGCCCAAAACTGGAGAATTTATAATTTAACCTTAAGTCACTTATCAGTGTCACAGGTAGGCTTGGATTAATACTGCAATGAAGTTACTGTGAAAATCCGTTTGGTGCCACACTCTGGTGCTTGTTCGGATACACTGAGGGAGAATGTAGCATGGCCAATGCACTTAACCAGCACATCTTTTGGACTGTGAGGGGAAACCGGTGTACCCAAGAGAAATCCATGCAGACACAAGGAGAATATGCAAACTCCGCACAGACAGTGGCCCAAGCCAGGATTCGAACCCAGGTCCTTGGCATTGTGAGGCAGCAGTGTTATTCACTGTACCCCTGTGCCATCCTCAGAGAACAAGGAAATGGCAATTAAACAATTACTTTCGTTCTACCTTCATGGAGGCAGACACAAATAACTTCCCAGAAATGTTAGGGAACCAAGGGTCGAGTGAGAAGGAATAATGGAAGGAAATTAGTATTACTAAAAAAGTGCTAAAGAAATCGATGGAATGAAAGCCGATAAATCCCAAGGGCCTGATAATCTACATCCCAGAGTACTAAACAAGATGATCATGGAAATATTTGATCTGTTGGCTCTCCTCTTCCAAAGTTCTGAAGATTTTGGAACAATCCTGGCAGATTGGAGGGTGGCAAATGTAACCCTACCTATTTAAAAAGGGGAAAAAGGAGAAAACAGGGAATTTCAGAATGGTTAGCCTAACATCAGTGGTTGGGAAACTGCTATATTCTATTGGGGTACAGACGCTTAGAAAATATCAACATGATTAGACAGTCAACGTGTATTTATCAAAGAGAAATCAGGTTTGACAAACTTACTGGAACTTTTTGAGGATGTAACTAGCAGAATAAATAAGGGAGAATCAGTGGATATGGTGTATTTGGATTTTCTGAAATCGTTTGATAAAGTTCCACATAAGAGGTCAGTGTGCAAAATTAAAGCACACAGGGATTGGGGATAATATATTGGCTGAGAGTTGATTAACTGATAGGAATGGTGAGGAGGATATAAGAACATAAGAACATAAGAAATAGGAGCAGGAGTAGGCCATCTAGCCCTTCGAGCCTGCCCCGCCATTCAATAAGATCATGGCTGATCTGTCGTGGCTCAGTTCCACTTTCCGGCCCTCTCCCCATAACCCTTAATCCCCTCTCTTATCAAAAACCCATCAACCCGCTTCTTGAAAATATTTAGCGAGGCAGCCTCCACCACTTCAATGGGTAGAGAATTCCAGAGATTCACCACCCTTTGAGTGAAGAAGTTCCTCCTCAACTCCGTTCTAAAACGCCCCCCCTTTATCTTGAGGCTGTGCCCCCTAGTCCTACTGTCTTTTTTCAGTGGGAAGAGTCTCTCCACCTCTATCCTATCCATCCCATTCATCATCTTATACGTCTCAATGAGATCTCCCCTCATTCTTCTAAACTCTAACGAGTACAAGCCTAGTTTATTCAGCCTCTCCTCATAGTTCAACCCCCTCAACTCTGGTATCAGTCTAGTAAACCTCCTCTGCACTCCCTCCAAGGCCAAAACATCTTTGCGCAGGTGCGGCGCCCAAAACTGCACACAGTACTCCAGCTGCGGCCTCACCAATGCCCTATACAGCTGCAGCAAGACCTCCCTACTTTTATATTCAATCCCCTTCGCTATGAAGGCCAGCATCCCATTCGCCTTCCTGACCACCTGCTGCACCTGCAAGCTGGGTTTTTGCGACTCATGCACAAGGACCCCGAGGTCCCTCTGCACCGTCACCTGCTGCAGTTTTTCGCCCCGTAAGTAATAGTCCTTCCTACCATTCTTCCTACCAAAGTGGACCACCTCACACTTGCCAACATTAAATTCCATTTGCCATTTCCTGGCCCATTCGCCCAGCCTATCTAGATCCTTCTGCAGACTCTCCACACCCTCCGCACAATTTGCCGTTCCCCCAATCTTGGTGTCATCCGCAAATTTCGACACCCTACACTTGGTTCCCTCCTCCAGATCATCTATATAAATGGTAAATAGCTGAGGCCCCAGCACCGACCCCTGGGGCACTCCACTAGTCACCATCTGCCATTAAGAGGCTTCAAGGTAATTTAGACAAGTTGAGTGAGTGGACAAATACATGGTGGATGCAGTACAACATGGATAAATGTGAAGTTATCTACTTCATTAGGAAGAACAGTGTTAACGCGAGTGGGCGAAACGACCACTACGGACTCAGGGTGTATTCAATAACGGCACAGCTTTATTTTTTTTTATGTCGACGGAGGTGCAGTCAGGACATACAATCAGACTGTCCCGAAGGCACTCTAAAGGTCCGCCGCAACGGGCTTTAGTTATACCTGAACTTTGGTGTAGTATGCGATTCAAATGCTAATACTCTATTTACAGTATTTGTCTTTAGCCATCCCGTCTTGATGTTTTCGAGTGTTAGAACGATTGTTTTAAGTGTGTGTTAATCGTTTTTGTCTGATTGGTTATTAATGGTCTAGAATCTCTGGGGTTTGAACAATGGGTGTGTGATTGATCTCAAAGAGTTTGAGGGGCCAGGGACGTTTCCTTAGCTATGCTAATTTTTAGGTGTCTCCATAGGTTGTTTGACTGGTTTAGAAGTGCTGATTTGGTGGGGTGGGGATGTGTTTTTTAATTTAGTTCCTGTAGGTGCCATTCTGTCCAGCTTCCCTTGTGTGCTAGCCCTCATTTGCATTCTAAAAGCATGTTCTTGCCTGCTAATCTGTGTCTGTTACTTTGTGATTTTTAGTGGAGAGGGTCTGAGTGTAATTTTAGCCTGCTTCCATATTGTGTGCAATTTCATAATGTACACGAGGACCTGGGTATCTAAGTAAACCCATCACTGAAAGCAAGCATGCAGGTACAGCAAGCAGTTAAGAAGGCTTTCATTGCACGAGGACACAAGTACAGGAGCTCGGATATCTTACTGTGGCTGTACAAGGCCTTGCGTGAGACCACACTAGGTATAATATGTGCAGTTTTGGTCTCCTTACCTCAGAAATGATATACTTGCCGTAGAGGAAGTTCAGCAAAGGTTCACCAGACTAATTCCTGGGATGGCAGGATCATTGGATGAGGAGAGATTGAGTTGACTCGACCTGTACTCACTGGAGTTTAGAAGAAAGGGAGTTGATCTCATTGAAATGTATAAAGCTCTGACAGGGCTGGACAGACTGGATGCAGGGATACTACTTCCTCTGGCTGGTGGGTTTAGAACAAGGGGTGACAGTCTCAGGATACCGGGTAAGTCATTTAAGACTGAGATGAGAAGAAACTTCTTAATAGAGAATGGTGAACCAATGGAATTCTCTACCATGAAGGTTGTAAATGTTAAATCACTGAATATACTTTAAAAGGAAATAGATAGATTTCTAGACTCTAAATATGTCATGGTAGACGGGGATAGGAATATGGCATTGAGATGGAGGATCAGCTATGATTCTATTGAATGGAAGAGCTAGCTCAAAGGGCTGAATGACCTAATTTTTTTATCTATATACTGGGTATGTATATACTTGTCACAAATTAAAAAAGCACAATTTTTTTCCATTTCAGAAAACAAGAATATGAACCACTTGTCATCAAAAATGTATTACTGAAGAAAGATGTACCTTAAATTTTGTAATATAGGCAAGCCACCAAAATATATCTTCTCGTCCGCTTTCAGATTAAGACCAAAGTTTGTTCCTGGGGAAATTACAACCAGGCTTTCTTCTTTATTGTTTATTATATCACGTATGGAAATATTTGCTGCCAACATAGAAAGTATTTGATTAATCATCAAATTTAATCAGAAAACTTTTGTGCAGCGAAAATATTACTGTAAAAAACACACCTTGTTTCAGAATTCTTGACAATGTGAAAGATTTCCATTTCCCATCATTGTGGCGTCCTCTACTGGTGACATTAACTGCGCCTGAGCCAAGGTCATACCTAACCTTTATTCGTCCATCAGCCAATTCAACGCTCATGAAATCTCTCTGTTAAAATTTAGCAACATTTAAAAATAGGCAAAAAATTAATCAGAGTTCTGCTCAGGCATGAGACTGAAAAAATAGTTTGCTGTCAAAATATTGACACTGCATTTACCAGATCCTTTGTGGCAAGGTACATGAGCAGCGCATCTGATGTAAAAGTCCTGAATTTGAATACAATCGCTGACACATTTGGATTCCAGCGAGTTGGTCGACCCACAGCTGCATAGCCTTCACCATCAAACTGTACAGTGCCTTCAGTGTCAGTGGGTTGTGGGCTTTAAAGAGAGGGAAACATAAAGAATTTTATTCATTAAATTTATTTTTCTTAATTAATTTATAGTTTCCCTCTTCACTGAAATCTCTCATTCACCAAATTCCCAGCTCCTCATTCTCTGCACTCCAGCAAATAAGCAGCTCCCAGAGGTCCCTGCATTTTATACTCTCATTCAGATAAGGCGTGCATTTAATGCCCAAATCCTTATTACCCTTGAACTGAGTGGTTTGTTAGGTCATCACAGCAGCAGTTAAGAGCGAACTCCACTGCTGTGGGTCTGAAGTTACATAGAAAACAGATACATCAGTGTACTGGTTGGGTTTTCAGTTACAATCCAATGCTTTCTAGATTACCAAGATTTCATGAGACAATTGTATTTAGATTTCCCCAACTGCCCTGGTGGGATCCAGCAATGTTACAATTATGCCATTGTCTTCTAGTTGGAGAAACTCATCAGGAACACAAAATCACAGAATTCTTTATCCCAATTCTAAAAGGAATAGAAATGCAGTGATATTTGGGACTAGAAACTTTACCTGTGAAAGGTAGGAGTACATACCTCACAACACAGCCTTTGCATTCTCCCTGTCTGTCTCTATAATTCCACAATCCAATAGGTTTGCGATCCAAGGAAGTTTCTCCCATGCAGCCAGAGAAAGTGGTTGTCTTGACCACATCTGATTTCTTAAAGGATTAGAGAATAAGATGTATAATTACAGTACTGATGCAATCAATTACATCACTTGTGTTTTGCCAGCCTGTAAAGTGTGATTCCAGTTACATGCAGAGATTCAGTAGAAATAGAACAATATGTAAGACACGCCCAACTGATGTTATTATTTTCCTTTATGATGCTAAAGCAAATAGATGTCAAATCAACTAGAGAAAGAAAGACATGCCTCATCAGTAAAACTGTCTCCAAACAGGAGCTTGGCATTGAGATATGTGAAATGACAGTCCTCCAGATTTAATACTTGAACCTTCAAGTATCAGGTATCATTATCAACAATTTTACTTTTGTGGTAAGCAGAATGACTAATTAGAAAAATTACATGAAAGTTTATCTGTAGGCCTGATTTCCTCCGCACTTTCAGAAGAATTGGTCAAAATGCTGCTTGCCTATATCAGCTAGAGAAGGGAGGACCAGTTTGAGATGCAGTGGAGTGGGCCATTCAAAAAAACTACCAGGCAAAGTGCAGAGAGGTGGCAATGGCATTAAGTGTCATTTCTGCTAATCGTCAAATGGCTGCGTGTAAGGATCTTCTCCAAGTCTTAACAGGTCAGGCAAAATAAGAAGAATCAGTTATTCCTTTCAAGATGGACTGTACTCAATATATTTGCTACTAATATCTACTTATCTTGTATTATATTTAAGTGCTTCAAGAGCCTATTATTAATCTCACAAGTTTTTGTAGGCATTTTATATAGCATATTTTTACATAACATTTCAGTGTTTTTTTTTCCATTTATGGGTTTACAGCGAAAAAGGAATTAGCCATTCAACCCCTCAGGATTCTTCTGTCATTTAATTAGGTCATGCTCGATCTGCATCTCAACTCTGCAAAAAACACTTCCCGAAAAATGTATGTTAGTTCCATGTAGACTTGCATCAGTTCTAACTGATAGTAAATATTGTGCTGACATGTTAGACAGAAGCAAGAAGACAAAAAAAAAACTAAAATAAACACTTTTGAAAAGGTAGTTTTATACCATGTACATTGTTCCGGCAAAGTTATTTTTCACAATTTTTCTATGAAGGACCTGGGAGAATTT
Organism: Carcharhinus amblyrhynchos; assembly: GCF_965287045.1. NCBI lineage: Eukaryota > Metazoa > Chordata > Chondrichthyes > Carcharhiniformes > Carcharhinidae > Carcharhinus > Carcharhinus amblyrhynchos. The sequence goes on from NC_137330.1 coordinate 62,722,330, forward strand.
AGTGAGCATTGTATACTTTCTCTGATAATGTGTCTGCTGATGGAAATTGCTTCCATTTGTGAACACAAACACAAGTGGTGGAAAATAGTCTGAATTGCATGAAAGACTTCCCTTCATTTTCAATTATTTTTCTGATCTTCCCTTGTCTCCTGTGCCATGCATCACATTGATTGGTGGTAGACCTGCAGCCACACATCCAACAATGCTGCTTTGCAAAGTTGGCTAAGAGGTAGCATAACAGTGATCCAGAGGAGACTTTAGTTTGGATTCTTCCTATGCTTTTCCTCTATTTTCCCTTTCCAATGGAGAAGTGCTTGGCTTCCAATCAGCATCATACCACAAATGTTCACAAATGCAAGCACCAGTCCTCCATGAAGGAACACAAGCGAACGGTTAATAACATTCCAGAGTATTAATTCTTAAAGACCTGAAGTAGAATAGTGTTAATTGTGACTCAACGTTGAGTATTTTTGCTTCTGGGTCAGAAGGCTTTTGTACTCAATGACACTGCAATGTAGGACTGAAGGAGTGCTACATTATTGGAGCTGCTGCTTTCAGGTATTGAACCAAGGTCCTTTCTGTACCCTCAGCTGGTTGTAAATGATCACATGGACAGATTTTGAGGAAGAGCAGGTGAGTTTTCCCCACTATCCTGACTAACATTTATCCCTTGAACAATATTGCTACAATGGATTATATAGTCATTATAAAATTGCTGGTTTTGGCAATGTTCTTTTTAGTTCTTAGAATCTATACAATGCAAAAGGAGGCCATTCCGTCCATCGAGTCTGCACTGACCCTCTGAAGAGCATCCTGTCCAGGCCAGTAACCCAGTAAAGGATATGTTGCTCTGTATGGTTTAGTTCCCATGTTCCTACATTATTAATGTTGTGAAAAGTGCCTGATTGATGCAATTTCTTCTTCTTCCTTGCTGCTCATTAAATTATCTAGTTATGTAATTGTGAAAAAAGTAGATTTTGAAACAAATATACCGGTACTTATGGAACTGATTATTTATGTAAATTGACACTTGATGATATTTCTACTGGATTATTAATATGATAGATCAAACAATGATTTATTTGAATAAATTTCATACCATACCCTCACTTCTCCTGTTAGACCACCAACAAACAGGTAAGCATTTTCATCCACATCAAGAATTGTATAGCCTTCAGGTGATACTGCGCTATAGGTGGCTGGCATGATGCTTGCCCTCGGACCATCTAGTGCACGTACAGAAATTGTACCATTTCTTCTAAACCTTTTTATTGTAAAAGAGATGATCGATTACTGTTGCAGTTTACAAATTAAAGAAATAATTAAAGACAGGGTTTTGCAGAATAAAATTAAATTTAATTCAAGTGAAATTTATTTCTTGGGGGTCAGGCTTCAATAGTCAATGTACAATGATTTTTCCAATATAGGAAGATGGAGAGATAAGAAAGTAATTACTGTCATAATGAAAATGAAGAGTAAGCTATGAGAAAATGAAATGGTGAACAATGTAAGGATTATTTTTAATCATTCCATCCCATTAACTTATTTTCTCATGCTTTTACATAGAAACAGAGAGGCCAGAATTTTACCGCTCGCCCATCCCAGGCCTCGGGCGGGATATTACAAGCCTTGCCTGAGTGAGTTTGTAAAATCCCAGCCAGAGTGTCTGTGGCACAGAAGGATATCATTTCGGCCATTTATGTCTGCACTGGCCAAAAATGCGATGTCCAGCTGAATCGCACTTTATAGCTCTTCATCCGTGACTCTGTGAGTTACGGCACTTTAAAGCTAGGTCCTAGAGATGAAGGTTTCCGTTTCTACCACCTTTCAGTTCCTGACCGTCCTCTGGGTAAAAAGAATTTCCCCTTACTTTAAACTGTTGCTCCATAGTTACTGACGTCTTTGTTAATGGAAGTAATCTCTTCCCATCTCAGCTCCACATAATAATATACATCTCAATGAAATATCACCTCAGCTTTCTCAGTTACAAAGGAAAATAGCTCCAGCCTATTCAATTTTTTCTTAGAGTTAATGTTCACCATTCTTGGTGGCATCCTTATAAATCTCCTCTGAACCTCTCTGAAACAATTCTTAATTCCTCCTGCACGCAAGCAGGGTGCAATGCATCCTTGCTTCGTTAGGTTTCTTTTAACTACTTTGCTTAGATTATATGAGAACCCAAAGTTTATCTACATTGTTAGAATTATGAGGTGTAGAAGATTATATTATTTTGGGACTGTACACTTAAATAGCGGATAAATATCCTGTGCAGCGGACTGCCTGACAGTGAGTCTGAGTGGTTTGATTGTTCGAGATCAAAGGAAGACACAGTGGGGGGAATTTTCCCATCCCACCCACCATGGAAATCATGATAGGTGAAGGGGCAGACCATGCAAAGATCCGCTGACCTAGGATGGGGTTTTGCAATTTTGGGGTATTGGGATGAGCACAGCTGGAAAATCCCACCCAGATTGTTTTATTGTGAGAAAGGTGCAAGATATTTAAGCTCAGAACATAGAACATAGAACACAGAACATTATAGCGCAGCACAGGCCCTTCGCCCCTCGATGTTGCGCCGACCTGTGAAACCAATCTAAAGTCCATCTAACCTACACTATTCCAATATCATCCATATGTTTATCCAATAAGAACATAAGAACATAAGAAATAGGAGCAGGAGTAGGCCATCTAGCCCTTCGAGCCTGCCCCGCCATTCAATAAGATCATGGCTGATCTGTTGTGGCTCAGTTCCACTTTCCCGCCCTCTCCCTATAACCCTTAATCCCCTCTCTTATCAAGAACCCATCAACCCGCTTCTTAAAAATATTTAGCGAGGCAGCCTCCACCACTTCAACGGGCAGAGAATTCCAGAGATTCACCACCCTTTGAGTGAAGAAGTTCCTCCTCAACTCCGTTCTAAACCGCCTCCCCTTTATCTTGAGGCTGTGCCCCCTAGTCCTACTGTCTTTTTTGAGCGGGAAGAGTCTCTCCACCTCTATCCTATCCATCCCATTCATCATCTTATATGTCTCAATGAGATCTCCCCTCATTCTTCTAAACTCTAACGAGTACAAGCCTAGTTTATTCAGCCTCTCCTCATAGCTCAATCCCCTCAACTCCGGTATCAGCCTAGTAAACCTCCTCTGCACTCCCTCCAGGGCCAAAATATCCTTGCGCAGGTGCGGCGCCCAAAACTGCACACAGTACTCCAGCTGCGGCCTCACCAATGCCCTATACAGCTGCAGCAAGACCTCCCTACTTTTATATTCAATCCCCCTCGCTATGAAGGCCAGCATCCCATTCGCCTTCCTGACCACCTGCTGCACCTGCAAGCTGGGTTTTTGCGACTCATGCACAAGGACCCCGAGGTCCCTCTGCACCGTCGCCTGCTGCAGTTTTTCGCCCCGTAAGTAATAGTCCTTCCTACCATTCTTCCTACCAAAGTGGGCCACCTCACACTTGCCAACATTAAATTCCATTTGCCATTTCCTGGCCCATTCGCCCAGCCTATCTAGATCCTTCTGCAGACTCTCCACACCCTCCACACTCCACAATGACCACTTAAATGCCCTTAATGTCCACTACTGTTGCAGGCAAGGCATTCCACACCCTTACTACTCTCTGAGCACATTGGGGACAATGACCCAAGTACAATGCCTGCGTATACTACAAGTAGACTCTGAGGCCTGAATTTTTGCACAGACTGGAAGGTTTTATAGCTTAAACAAAATGCTGCCAGAGGCCTGCATCCAGAAATCATGCTCCAAAGTCTCCACCATTTTTGGGTAGGTTGGGGTAGAGTGCCTGGGGCAACATGCCAGGTTGTAGTTTGCACATCTGTGGATTACAGATAAGCTGCCTTCAATTAGATCCAATTTTCATTAGTGGGATGACCAAAACACAATTTATGAGTTTTAGAATTTACAGGAAAGGGGTCTAAAACTGCTAGAGATCTTTGGAGAGATGGGTACCTTTTTTTGGTTGGTCCAGGGACATATTTTTGAGAGGTGCATTGCCCTTTTTGAGAGGTCAGGTGGTCTGTGGGAGAGGCCAAATGCTTTTTCCGACAGTTCATGCATGTTTGTAAAAAGTTAATAAACTCAATGGATCTGCCAAGCTTGTTGGAACTTTCAAGTTGTCAAGGGAAATATCAAGCTCATTGGAATTGTCAAGTTGTCAAAGGAAATGACAAGCTGTCAAGGCATTCAAATGTCCGGCATTTCTTTTTTTTTGAAAACATTGCAATTTAAAAATAAATTGATGTTTGCTATCTCACTTGGTCGATAAGAGGCTAAGGACTAACATTATAGGATTTGTGCTGCATAACTATTTCACAACCTATCATTATCAGAGTGAGGTGACTGTCAGTTCACAGTTTGAGTGACAGCTCCAACTGCTTGAAATGGGGCTCGGAATATAATGCTTGTTTTTATCATGGATTAAGTAGTTGAAGGCAGTTAAATGCAATGAATGGGTAAAATCATTGAGTGTGTTTTCTTTTAATAACAAATTCATTAACAGACACTTTCTGAAAACAATTCCCCCCAGGAAAGGGGATCAGTAGACTTGAAAAGACCATCTTTAAATTTAAGATTAAATTTGAAGAGAGAGAGATACATGTTGGGTATACTGCAAGTCAATGTTTGTTGGGTCAAGCAGAGCATTAAGAGAGACATGAAGGCTCCACTTGGTCTCACAAATACAGTTTAAAAAAAACACTCCATTTTAGCGCAGTCTGCAGGAGTAACTCTGAGGACTGCCAATTAGACAACTCTACATTTAGTCTCTCTAGTACTTAAAACAAAGACAGTCTTGTGTTTCTATTTGTAGGCTCCAGTTAAAATGATGGTGGGTGGAAACACAGCAGGAACAGTGCGATCATTCTGCTTCAGGATTTCCAGTGCATTTCCACTCAAATATAGGGATGAAAATTGAAGCCATCATTTTCCAAACAAGGGAGTGAATTTACTCTTTTTCATTAACTGATTGGTTCACGTGTACCCATGGGTTCTACCTGTTTAATGTTTTATTTTTCATCAAAATTGCAATGCAAGGTAAATGTGGATGATTTGTACCTAATGCAAGGAACTAAGCTTTCACATACAATACAGATATAGATATGCTCGTTGCTCTTTTTAAAAATTTAAAATTGAACAAAGGTCTTTAACATATGTGAATCTATGTAGTCTGTGACACCCCAACAAAAAATCCACAGCCAAGAAGGTTATCAAAAATTACAGGAGGATCTTGAATGGTTAGGGAAGTGGACTGGGATTGTCAAATGGATTTCAATACAAATAAATGTGACGTTTTACATTTCGCAATGTCAAACCAGGGTAGGACTTATACAGTGAATGGTAGGGCCCTGGAGAGATTTGAGGAACAAAGGGACCTAGGAGTATAAGAACATAGCTAGTAGAAAGCGGCATCATAGGTAAACAGGGTGATGAAGAAGGCATTTAGCACACTGGTCTTCACCAGTCAGGGCACTGAGTATAGGAATTGGGACATTATGTTATAGTTGTATCAGTCATTAGATGAGGCCGCACTTGGAGTACTGTATACACTTTATTATAGAAAAGTTGTGGTCACTTTATTATACTGGAAAGAGTGCAAAGAAAATTTACGAGGATGTTGCCAGAGTTAATGAATTATAGGGAAAGGTTGGCCAAGGCTCGTACTTTATTCCTTGGAATGTAGAAGAATGAGGGGTGAGCTTATTGAAGTGTATAAAAACATGAGGGACATAGAGAGGATAAACACGCAACTTTTTTTTTCAGAGAAGGGAATTGAACATTAGAGGGCACAGATTTAAGGTTAAGGGGAAAGATTTAAAACAGACCTGACAGGCAACTTCTTCAAACAGAGGATGGTACGTATATGGAATGAACAGCCAGGGAAAGTAGTTGAGGCAGGTACAAGCAACATTTAAAAAGCATTTGGATTAGCACATGGATGGGAAAGGATTAGAGGGATATGGGCCGAATGTGAGCAATTGGGACTAGCTGGGAGGGCACCATGATCAGCATGGACCCATTGGGCTGTATTAGTCTATGATTCTGTGACCTTGTTTTCTCTAAGGAGTCACTAATGACCACTTGTAGACTGTCCAACCCAAAGAGAGCTACACAAATACCATCTTGCAATTAATAACCCAAGATGGCCAGAAAGAGGTGGAGCAACTGTTAAGAAAAATGCTCTGAAACCTTCCTTTCAATTCCAAATGACTGTGGTGTTTATTAGATGGATGCACATCCTTTGTCAAAGACCTAATGGAGAGGTGGAAGTCATGTGACATGGGCCTCTGGCTTTTGGAACAAATAATATTGCTTTGCTGAACTCAGTTTGCTGTTTGCCATCTAACCAACAACCTCGCAGACAAAGAACTGTGAGCAAGTGAAATACCTGGCCCCATCTACTCTGCTTCACCTACAGGAATGATTCATCTCTGCATGTCTATTTCATCATGTGAAGTGAACATCACCGCAAAGGTGAATTATCCAGCGTCAATTTTCAGCTTATTGACCTCGGGTGCATGAAAATCTTATTGGACTTTGATTCTGGACTCTGGGACTTATTTGAAACCATCTGTATTTTTTCTGTGGTCTCTGTACTCTGAATCTTTCTTTTCTCTATCCCTTTCCTTTCTATCTCAATGTGAGAGGAACGTTGCAAACTCTCTTTTTATGTTTTCAGTGTGTGCAAGTAAACTAACACTTTGAGTTCATCCAGCCTGGAATTTGTTAATAGAAAGTTAAATCACCCCAATACTTGAAGGGTTGGGAAATACTCTACCACTGATAAAGAGAGAAACAAGTCAAAGCGCCTTTCTGTTTACGGATAGCCTTTTGGTGAGAGAGATCTTCACGCTGATTAAATTAATCCCCTTGCTGTCCCTAACACCAAGCCCTGATGTACTAGTACAGAGTTACTTTGTTACATTGACCAACTACCTTAAAAGTCTGTGAATGAAAACCAGTAATGAATAAATTGAAGGCAGGATATTATTAATGCATACTCTTGATGAGGGGGAGAGTTTGCCCATCAAGAGCGGAACTTTGTAAAAATCTATCTTGAAATGCCCATAGATAGGTGTGAACAAATGAATGCCGATTCAGTTACATTACTAATGATTACTGCATCAAATTTAGTCAACAGATATACATGCATAAGTGTGAAACTTACCTAGAGGCTTCAATTCTATGCCAGTATTCGTCATTAATAACCAAGTCCGGATATTCAACACGTCCAACACCAGATCCTACATCCCAGAGGAAGTTAACTTTGCCTTTTCGCATCTCAATTGCTAAGAAATCAGTCTGTTGAATAATAGTACCAAAGTTGAAGGCTACTTTAGGAACCACAGTAAAACTTTCATTTATTGTATTCCAAAGAAGGTAACATGTGTAATTAAATGCAAAATCTTCAGACATAGCAATGCAAAATGCTTCTTAAAGCATGCATATTAACCACTATATATAATCATAAAATGTTTACAATACAGAGGAAACCAGTCAGCCCATTGTATCTATGCTGGCCCTCTGCAACAACCAATTCCATTTCCCTGCCTTCCCCGCATAGCCTTGCAGACTTTTACTCTTCAGATAATTATCCAATTATCCAATCTTTTGAAAGCTACAATTGAATCTGCCTCTACCACAATGCTGCTGGTTGAAAGCCAAATCAGTTAAAGCATTCAGATTCTCTATAACAATCATTTTGGAAATCTCATTTAGTACACATGCTAACATTAAGCATTTATAAAAGAAAACTGATTCTTCAAATAATATTCCACGTTTCTTTTAACCCATTTGGTACTGACTTATCGGCTAAGCTTTAAAGTACATATATTCACACATGGTTGACTGAGTGGTAATACTTGACTCTGAGTGAGAAGATTTCAGGGTGAAGCTCCACTTGGAAGACATGAGTATACAGTCCATACTGGCACATTAGTGTCATGACAAAGGATTGTGGCAGTGTCAGGAGTGCCCTCTTTCACAAGATGTAAAACTGAGACCAATCTGTGCTCTCTCATGGACATTAATGATTCAATGGCCTTATTTGAAGATGATTACAGAGGTTCCCCTGATATTCTGACCAACATTTGTCCTTCAGGCAAAATCACAAAATGCGAATTGACAATCATTGCTATTTGTGGGACCTTGCTATGCTTCAATTGGTTGCTGCATTTTTACATATTGCCACAGAGACTATACTCCATAAGTATTTTGCTTGCTGTGAAACATTTGAGGAAAACCTGAGCATGTGGGTATTATATATGAGTGCTTTCTTAATTCTTTCAGCAATGAACTGCATTCAATCAGAACAACTGGCTTTGCAAATTAGTGGTGCATGTTATGATTCTGATCCCAACTCGTACTCCAGTGGTAGTGCATGATAGCTGAATTAGCCTACAGCCTAGTACAAAATTCCATACAACTAACAGTCTACAAATTTGCTTTAAATACTTGAAACTAAAATTAGGAGAACCTTTTAAATTTCATAGCTCTTATTATTTTGGTAATATTCTCTAACAAAATCTAAAAGACAAAAATTTTCCAACAGTTAAATTCTCTGAAAGCACAAATACATTGTTTCAGATGATATCCCAGATGCACTGTAGCAAGCCATTATGAAATGTTACACATGGCTTTTCTTGTGCTGCCTGACAGTTCTCCATACAAGACCACTAATTCATTTCAAAACTGTGGGGATTTAGATTACAACTTAGGTATAGGTAAGAACATAAGAAATAGGAGCAGGAGTAGGCCATCTAGCCCTTCGAGCCTGCCCCGCCATTCAATAAGATCATGGCTGATCTGAAGTGGACCAGTTCCACTTTCCCACTTTCTCCCCATAACCCTTAATTCCCTTGCCTACCAAAAACCTATCTACCCATGTCTTAAATATATTTAGCGAGGTAACCCCCACCACATCAACGGGCAGAGAATTCCAGAGATTCACCACCCTTTGGGTGAAGAAGTTCCTCGTCAACTCCGTTCTAAACTGCACCCCACCTTATATTGAGGCTGTGCCCTCTAGTCCTGTTGTCCTTTCTGAATGGGAAGAATCTCTCTACCTCTACCCTATCCATCCCCTTCATTATCTTATACGTCTCTATAAGATCCCCCTCCCTCCAAGGCCAAAATATCCTTGCGCAAGTGCGGCAACCAAAACTGCACACAGTACTCCAGCTGCGGCCTCACCAGTGCCCTGTACAGTTGCAGCAAGACCTCCCTGCTTTTATATTCAATCCCCCTCGCTATAATGGCCAGCATCCCTTTTGCCTTCCTGATCACCTGCTGCACCTGCAGACTGGGTTTTTGCGACTCATGCACAAGGACCCCCAGGTCCTTCTGCACCATAGCATGCTGCAGCTTTTTGCCCTTTAAATAATAATCCCTCCTACTATTATTCCTGCCAAAGTGGATAACCTCACACTTGCTAACATTGTACTCCACCTGCCAGGTCCTTGCCCATTCGCCCAACCTATCTAGATCCCTCTGCAGACTTTCCACACCCACCGCACAATTTGCTTTTCCACTTATCTTTGTGTCATCAGCAAATTTCGACACCCTACACTCAGCCCCCTCCTCCAGATCACCTATATAAATGGTAAATAGTTGAGGCCCCAGCACCGATCCCTGGGGCACTCCACTAGTCACCAACCGCCAATCAGAATAGCACCCATTGATACCAACTCTCTGCCTCCTATTAGACAACCAATCCTCCATCCCCGCTAACACCTTACCCCCAACTCCATGCCCCCTAACCTTCTGAAGCTTCTGAACCTTCTGAAGAAATTGGGTCAACAGTCTGTAATTTCTGTTTGTTAATTTAATAGAGTAATGATTTGTAAATGTAGAGTTCTTCATTTTTGTTTGTTCATAGAATATGGGCATTACTGGCTAGTGTTTGTTGCCAATTGTCCTTGAGTGTGTGGTGGTGAACCAACTTCTTGAACCGTCACAGTCCACATGCTGTGGAGGTAATGCCAGGGTTTTGACAAAGTGACAGTGCAGAAACAACTTTTCATTTCCAAGTCAAGGTGGTGTGCGAATTGAAGGGAAAATTGCAGGTCGTGACTTTAAGAACATAAGAACATAAAAAGTAGGGGCAGGAGTAGGCCATCTAGCCCTTCGAGCCTGCCCCACCATTCAATAAGATCGTGGCTGATCTGAAGTGGATCAGTTCCACTTACCCGCCTGCTCCCCATAACCCTTAATTCCCTTATCGATCAGAAATTTCCTGTGCTCCTGCTATCCATGTTCTTCTAGGTATTAGAGGTCATAGGTTTGGAAGGTGCTGTGAAGAAGCCTCGATGAGTTGTTGGTGCACATTTGCAGTCACAGACTGCCTATGGTGGAAGGAGTAGCTGTTTAATGTGGTGAATAGGGTGTCAGTCAAGAATGTTGCTTATTCTTGATAGTAATGAGCTTCACTCATCGAGGCAAATGGAGAGCATTCTGTCACATTTTTGGCTTGTGTAGATGGTGGTCAGGCTATGAAGAATCAGGAGGGGAGTTGTTTGCTGTAGGATTTCCAGCCTCTGTCCTGCTCTTAAAATCACAGTGTTTATTGTAATTGGTCCAATATAATTGTTGGTGCTATGTGACCAGCAAACTATTATCGTGTAGATGGTAGTGAGGTTAGTAGGTTGTTACTGTAAGATTGTCATTGTGTGGGTGATAGAATGGTGATGGACTGATGGTGTTGACAGATGTACTAGCTTTCGCTTCTCTTGCCCATTCAAGCTGAACAGAATGTGAGACCGAGTGATGTCTCTTTGACAACATATCACTGGACCAATGGCCAAGGCAGGAAAGTGATCATATTCAATGGTGCAGGAGGGTTTAGAGACTATATGCTCTGCTTATGCGCCTTTCTTTTACATGATCTTATGCATCTGAGCCTCTAATGGTAAATCTATGTGGTGTACTCTCAATGACCCTAACTCTCCTAAGTAACTGATACCTAAAAAGATTTAAACTGTACAAATCTGTGGCCTAACCCAGGATTTCTCAACTGAGGGCTCTGTGCGGTGGTGATCCTAATCTCACTTGGCACGGTGGCTCCTTGTTTCCATGTTGAAGTAAATTTCATGCCGAACATGGAATATTTGTAATATCCAAAAGTTTACCTTTCAGCCTCAAGTCACCGATTGACACACAGAATCCCTACAGTGCAGGAGGAGGCCATTCGGCCCATCGAGCCTGCACCAACAATGATCACTCGGAGGGTGGTGGGTGAGTGGAATCGGCTGCCGTCAGTGGTGGTGGAGGTGAACTCGTTGGGGTCTTTTAAGAGACTTCTGGATGAGTACATGGGATTTAATGGGATTGAGGGTTATGGATAGGCCTAGTAGGTAGGGATATGATCAGCGCAACTTGTGGGCCGAAGGACCTGTTTGTGCTGTAGTGTTCTGTGTTCAATCCCACCCAGGCCCTATCCCCCGCAACCCACGTATTTACCCTGCTAATTCCTCTGACACTAAGGGGCATCGAGCATGGCCAGCCCACCTAACCTCAGATACAAATACAGTATAAACCCAACAATATGAATACTACTAAAACACAGCAGCGGGCTTTCAAAGAAAGGGTTGCACACTCATTCCAGGCACTGATAAAAGTCCTGTAATTTGATTGTTCAGTCAATAGGTGGAGACAAACTCATTTCTAAAGCTAAAGAATTTCTGCATTCTTTGTAATTTGCTTTTATCATTTCTTGAATTGTCATGTTAAATTCAGCTTCTCAAAAAAATGCATTTGTTGCAAATTAAACCATTTTAAAACTGTGCAGAGTTGTGTAGTTGACTCCTTGCCCCCTCACCATATCTTTCTCTTTGCTTCCAGTATTCATCTAGCTTTCCACTAAGAGATAATTTTTACCTCAATTATTCCTTAATCCCAAAGTATTCCGTGTTCCAACAACATTCTGCATATCGAATTGTCTCTGAACATCTCTCCTCTCCACTAAAAATGGGATTTAAAAAAATAATCCCTCATAACTGACTTCAGAACCAGATATAATCCTTTCCTATTCAACCTCCCATAACTTCATATAACTTTAAAAACTTCTGTTAAATTATTTCTTAGGTTTCTCTGCTGTGAAAATATCACATCTCAGTTTATAATAATAGCTTCCAACCTTTGAACTACCTTGGTGAATTTATTTGATGCACTCCCAATGATCCGAATCTCTTTTGTATAATGGGGCACCTAAAATTGTATTTAAATTGTATGAAACTGTGGCCTAACCAATGGGGTTTCAACTATGGGTCTGAAGCTCCCTTGGCACAGTGGGTCTGTCTGTTGGTGTAAATTTAATGCCAAACTTGAATATTACAGTATCTAGAGGTTTAACACCCAGCCTCAAGTCACTAATCAACATTAGCACAGTATCACTTCAGTCCCTGACCCCAGTCAGGCAGAGGACATGAAGAAACGGAAACTGCATCTTAACCTCAGAGATTCAGGTTACATAAGAAAATAAAACATAGGAACACGAGTAGACCACACAGTCCCTAGACCCTCCTCTTCTATTCAATAGAAACATTGCTGATCTTGTTCATCTTCAGTCTTAGCTCCACTTTCCTGCCCAGGGTCATTGATCCAGTGCTAATGATGACATTTGGTCTCAGCAGACACATTCTGCACTGTCTGTTAGGAATGGACAAGAGGAGAAGTGAAAGCTAATACGTCTATCAATACAATCAGTCTCATCACTATTCTATCAACCTCAGCAACACTCATCAACCTCATCAATCATACAATAGCAGTTAACCAATTTCATAGTGACAACCGACCAACCTCAAAGTGACAACCTCCCAGCTTCACAGTGACAACCGACCAACCTCACAGTGACAACCTACCAACCTTAGTAACAGTTTACTGACCACGTAGTAACAGTTTGCTAAGCACACAGAACCTCCAAGCCACACAGTGGTAGTCTACTAACCTCAATTTGACAGTTTAATAATCAGTCCACTAAATTAAGCATATCTGAGCCAGGATGAATATTAAGCAGGATATGCTCGTGTATGTCAGAGATACTTCCACATTAGGCAGCAGAAACAAATTTCACATTAGATAAACAAAATGGAAATAATAAATATATCTGTTTAACTGTCTAACTAACTGTTATGCAGTAAAACTACTTGTGCTGTAGGATTTTTATAATCTTAGAGACCCAGAGGCAAAAAGATTGACAGGGTAATGGTGAAAGTGGTCATGGAAGTGGGACTTTGCTGCAAATGCTTCCACTTCTCACTTGTTGCACCAACCCCCAGTTGGCACCTGCAGGGGTGAAGCAGTCTTGAGTGGGAACCTTCACAGGTTCCAAGAGCAACTCAACCATCAAAGGAAGGATCTGAATAGCCACCTTGGTCTTTATTAATACCAAGGGGGTCGCACCAAGTATGAGCACTGGGAAAATTATTGCATTTCTCCTCCACCTGGTACAAGCAAAGTCAGTATGGAGCTATGTCCTTCAGTTATAATACCCTGTAGGAGGCTAAACAAAAGCCAAGTGGGATTTACGCCCTTCACTGGGGAGAGAGTCCTGCTTTTCGGAGCTGCCAGCTGGGCCAGCAGCTCAGTCCCAGCAGTGCCCACAGCACGTTACTGGGAAGAAGGCGGATCATGATCCGCAGAATCAGGTATGTTGGGATCTTGGACGTGGGTGAGAAGGGATGGATTAAAGTCTGCACTTGGGTGGGAAGAAAGGGAGTGGTTCCATTTCAGTGGGGATGCCCCCGATCCACAAAGGGCAGTCCTGAATCATAGAAATCTGTCTTTCCTTTCTGCCCTTTGAAGAAATTGTTTTTTTTTTAAAAATCAGACTGCTCACTTCCACCCAATTGCTCAAACCAAACAGTTTATTATTGGGATTTAGTGGCAACTAACATAACTGACCCTTGTTTACTTATTTAAATATGACAGATGTACTGCCAATTTCAGCGGCCACCCACCCCCACAGATTATGGGTGAGCTCAGGGGTGCGTGAGAAGGTGGAGTAGTGGGCACTCATCCTATTTTACGTGCTCTCTTGCAGGAAACATGCCAGGCAGGGGCACATAAAAAGCAGCCCTGAGATATCGGCCGGAACTTTACAACTGTTCACACTGCGGCAAGGGATGTGTTCGACGCTAAACTTTGTTATTAATGGCAGGAACAGAAAATCCTGCCACCAGCCAATGGTGGGCCCCATCCCACTGCCATGGAATATGCGGCAGATTGCTTAGTAAATCCCAGCCATTCTTTCAGGTCGAGGACATTTCTTCGGAACTGAAGGAAGCGAGAAACGTAATATGCTTCAAGGGGACAAGAAAGAGCAAAAGGGAAGGTCTGTGATAAGTTAGAGGGGAGGAGAGAATAATTGACAAATTCATGGTACAAAAGGCACAGGCTGTGGTAACAATTATAGTAAAGAAACAGAAGACATATCCGAAGTGGGTGTGAATGGCAGGATAATGAATAACCCTGGCTGAAAGTATTGCAAATTAAGGCATGAAAAACAAGGTTAAAACCAGCATATGCAAAAGAAATAAAAAGAGACAGAGTTTATGGCATGAAATGATTTAACTAGATGTTGAGTCCAAAAAGCTGCCAAGTCTCTCATCAAAAGGTGCTGTTCCCTGAGCTTGTGTTGAGCTTCACTGGAACACTGCAGCAGGCTTAGGGCAGAGATATCAGTGTGATGGCAGAGTGAAGAATTGAAATGACAAACACTGAGACATGGGATCATGTTTTTGGAATGCGGAGAGGAGCAACCTGCACATGCTCATGAACGCCTGGAAAAATTAACCTCTACAATGTGACTGGGACACCTGGCCAGCACTCTGATTTGGAAGAAGTGCTAAATCTCAGAATCATCGTCACAGAGTCATAGAGGTTTACAGCATGGAAAGAAGCCCTTTGGTCACCTTGTCAATGCTGCCCAGTTTTACCATTAGGCTAGTCCCAATTGCCCGTGTTTGGCCACTATCTCTCTATACCAATCTTACCCACCTGACTAAATGCTTTTTAAAAGACAAAATTGTACACGCCTCTATGACTACCACTGGCAGCTTGTTTCAGACTCACCACGCTGTGTGTGAAAAAATTGCCCCTCTGGACACTTTTATATCCCTCCCCTCTCACCTTAAACCTATGATCTTTAGTTTTAGACTCCTTACCTTTGGGAAAAGATGTTATCTTATCTATGTCCCTCATTATTTTACAGACATCTATAAGATCACGCCTAAACCTCCTACTACAGAAAGAAGTCCCAGTTTATCCAGCCTTTCCTTATAATTCAAGCAATCAACTCTTAGTAACGTCCTAGTAAATCTTTTCTACACTCTTTCCAATTTAATAATATCCTTTATATAATAGGGTGACCAGAACTGTACACAGTATTTCAAATGTGGCCTTACTAATGTCCTGTACAACTTGTCCTGTTCCCAGAACATTAGCTGAGTTTCTGGAATAATAGTCTAGTGAAAATACCGCTAGGCCATCAATTCAATTCAATTGAGCTGGCATTGAGTTATCAAGCAAAATCAGGTCATTCTTCATAGATGTGCATGTCTCTTCTTAGGTGGCACCTAAATGCTGCAGACGCTGTACAGGATCTTGAATAGAAGCTGTAACATTTTGTTTAATGTTAAAATTTGCTTCCAATGCAGTAAGCAAAATGACATTTAAAAAATCTGGAATTCACTCTGAAGAAGTATACTCACATATCTTGCACTACCAAGATAAAATAGTAGATTCTCAAGCTCTGATGTCTTCACATTGAGAACAATAGAATTGTAGGTGCCTTTTTTGATGTCAGGACGGTAAGTACGGATACAATCACCACCAGATGAGACCGATACTTTGATCTAAAGTAAGTAGCAACAATAAGCTACTGAATGGAGAGTGGAAAAATTAACAAAAATACTGAATTTATACTTATCTCATTGATCAGGTTACTCACCGAGTTGACATGTTTACGGGCCTGATTTATAAGCTCTTTGATGTGAGAGATATTTTTGCCCAGAGTGTCCTGAAGATTTTTGATAGGTTTTAGTTTATTCAGCAACTTATCTGTCTTTTCTTCCAATTCCTTGACTTTCATATCAGCATCAGCAACTTAAGAAAGAAATACAAATGTACAAATATATCTGTCCCACCATTTTTTTCAGAATTAGAACCTATCAGGCCACTTTTGTAAAAAAAGGGATTACTCCGCATTACTCCAAAACATCGTTTCAAACTGAAGCTTATGGTACAAACTTATCCATGCATCTCGCCAACTTCCAATCTGCAGCTGAAGGATACTAGTACAGACAGAAAATGTCTAAAATCTATTAATATTAACATAACCAAACAAAAAGTTCCCATCCCGAAACTAGCCGCCACCGAGGGAGTACGAAGAAAGGTGCAATATTTGTTGAGCAATGACAATCTGAAAAATCTGTCCAATACAGGTACAAATACAAGTCCAATACAAATATTTCTTTGAGAAGGTGGCCCAAGAGGTGGATGAGCGTAAAGCAGTTGATGCGGTGTATATGGATTTCAGTAAAGCGTTTGATAAGGTTCCCTACGGTTAGCTATTACAGAAGATACAGGGGCATGGGATTGAGGGTGATTTAGTGGTTTGGATCAGAAGTTGGCTAGCTATAAGAAGACAGAGGGTGGTGGTTGATGGGAAATGTTCGTCCTGAAGTTCAATTACTAGTGGTGTACCGCATGGATCTGTTTTGGGGCCGTTGCTATTTGTCATTTTTATAAATGACCTGGGTGAGGGTGTAGAAGGATGGGTTAGTAAATTTGCAGATGACACTAAAGTTGGTGGAGTTGTGGACAATGCGGAAGGATGTTTCAGGTCACAGGAAGACATAAATAAGCTGCAGAGCTGGGCTGAGAGGTGGTAAATGGAGTTTAATGCGGAAAAGTGTGAAGTGATTTACTTTGGAAGAAGTAACAGGAATGCAAAGTACTGGGCTAATGGTAAGTTACTTCGTAGTGTGGGTGAGCAGAGAGATCTCGCTGTCCATGTGCACAGATCCCTGAAAGTTGGCACCCAGGTTGAGAGGGTTGTTAAGAAGGCATGCGGTATATTAACTTTTATTGGTAGAGGGATTGAGTTTCAGAGCCATGAGATCATGTTGCTGTACAAAACTCTGGTGCAGCCGCACTTGGAATATTGCATACAGTTCTGGTCACCGCATTATAGGAAAGATGTGGAAGCATTGGAAAGGGTGCAGAGGAGATTTACCAGGATGTTGCCTGGAATGGTGGGAAGGTCTTATGAGGAAAGGCTGAGGGACTTGATGCTGTTTTCATTAGCGAAAAGGCTAAGAGGTGACTTAATAGAGGCATATGAGACAATCAGAGGATTAGATAGGTGGACAGTGAGAGCCTTTTTCCTCGGATGGAGATGGCTAGCATGAGGGAACATAGCTTTAAATTGAGGGGTGATAGATATAGGACAGATGTCAGAGTTAGGTTCTTTACTCAGAGAGGAGTAAGGGTGTGGGATGCCCTGCCTGCAATAGTAGCGGACTCGCCAACGTTAAGGGAATTTAAAAGGTCATTGGATAAACATATAGATGATATTGGAATAGTGTAGGTTAGATAGACTTTAGATTGGTGCAACATCAAGGGCGAAGGGCCTGTACGGTGCTGTAATGTTCTGTGTTCTAATACCAGCTATCTTTTACTCATCAGTTTTTTTCAATTCTGTTTGATTGTCGCTATGGTAAGGGCACCGTGGCACAGTGGTTGGCATTGTGATTAGTGTCAGGGATCCGGTTCAACTTTGGCCTTAGGTGACTTGTGTGTGCGTGTGGAGTTTACGCATTCTTCCTACGCCTGTGTGGGTTTTCTCCGAGTGCCCCGGTTTCTTCCCACAGTCCAAAGATGTGCAGGTTAAGTGGATTGGCCATACTAAATTCCTCCTTCGTATCCCAAGATGTGTGGGTTAAATGGGATTAGCCATGGCAATTGTGTGGGATTACAGGGATAGGGCAGGGAAGAGAGCCTGAGTAAGATACCGGATGGGATTTTACGGTTTTGCTTGGGTGAGACAGGAAATTCCTGCCTGAGGTCAATGGAGATTTTTGTTGTCAGGATCTCGCCTGCGCCGATTTTGAGGTGGTAGAGTTCCGGCCACTATGTCAGAGAATCGGTGCAGACTTGATGAGCCGAATGGCCTCTTCTGCACTGTATGGAAGATGATGATGATGATGACACTGCTAAACATTAATATTTTTGAGATATATAACAACATGAAAAGATATGACCCATTCCCATATTTAACGTGAGTATTTTGGGTTGGCTATGTCATTTCAAAATATCACTGAGATTTAATGATAGGAAACATTCCAAATATTTGTGACTTTTGTTCCTTTGGGGAACTTTCTGCTTTGTGTTCTATTTTCTTTGCGTGCTTATTTATATACTCCTTAGTGTAACTGATTAAATCAAGAATAAATCACTCCAATATTTCTATGCAGAGCAGAGGTCTGGAGAAATGGGACATTCTGGTATTGGATTATTATTTTTTGAATACGCTGATTCTCATCCACAGATTAGGATTTTGGGTACAAGTGCCACAAGATTTTGCTATCCATTATTTTTACATGACAGAAAATCACACTCTAAATATGATCGGCTGGCAGACAACAATCTCTGTTGACAGCATGAATTCTAAAACTATGCTTGTGATGCCTGCATCTTCACCAGTGAGGTGCACACTAGACTGATACTGGGCAGCATGAGAAAACTGAAGTGATCTGCGAATATTAAGTGCAAAACCACAACTGAAATGTTGCATAACTTTGTGGTGGCATGGTGGTTAGCACTGCTGCCTCACAGCACTAGGGATCTGGGCTCAATTCCCAGCTTGGGTCACTGTCTGTGTGGAATCTGCACATTCTCTCTGGGTCTGCATGTGTTTCCTCCGGGTGCTCCAGTTTCCTCCCACAGTCGGAAAAACATCCTGGTTGGATGCACTGACTGTGCTAAATTCTTTCTCAGTGTACCCGAACAGGTGCCGGGATGTGGCGACTGGGGCATTTTCACAGTAACTTATTTGCGGTGTTAACATAAGCCTATTTGTGACACTAATAAATAAACTTAAAACTTAAAGACGTCATATAGATGGTGAAACTGTGGCTGATCATCTGCTGGTGAGGTCCATGAGTCGCAAAATGTTAAAAGTTGTTTTTAAAAAAAAAGTCAACACTTTCCTCAATCTGGAAGTTGCTGCTACTAACATACATTTGAAGATTAAGGCCAGAATTCTTCAGCTGTTCACGCCCTGGCACTAGAGCCAGAGAGGACGGACAGCCAAATCTCTGTTCACTGCAGCAGGATGGGAGAATTCTGCTGGCATGAACAGTCATAGAATCCCACCCAATATGTAAATGAGTAAATCACTGCATCAATTTGAATATCATGATAAGTGCACATTTAGCTCATTCCTAAATTTCTTCGAAGCATGCACCATTTACATTATTACTCATTTTTACACTGTTAAAGTCTCAGGTAATTATGAAGTGAGTTACACCATTAGGAGCCGCAGCATCATGTTGCAACTGTACAAAACTCTGGTGCGGCTGCACTTGGAGTATTATGTGCAGTTCTGGTCCCCACATTATAGGAAGGATGTGGAGGCTTTGGAGAGGGTGCAGAGGAGGTTTACGAGGATGTTGCCTGGTATGGAGGGGAGGTCCTATGAGGAGAGACTGAGGGATTTGGGGTTGTTTTCATTAGAAAGAAGGCGGCTAAGGGGGGACTTTATTGAAACATATAAGATGATTAGAGGTTTAGATAGGGTGGACAGTGATAGCCTTTTTCCTCGGATGGAGAAAGCGAGCACGAGGGGGCATAGCTTTAAATTAAGGGGTGGTAGTTATAGGACGGATGTCAGGGGTAGGTTCTTTACCCAGAGGGTGGTGAGGGATTGGAATGCCCTGCCTGCTGCAGTTGTAAATGCGCCTAGTTTGGGGGCATTTAAGAGATCCATGGATAGGTTTATGGATGGAAAGGGATTGGTTTAGGTTAGAAGGTCATTGCTTTTTAATTGGTTGGCGCAACATCGTGGGCCGAAGGGCCTGTTCTGCGCTGTAATGTTCTATGTTCTATCTTTCACACTGAACATAGTTTCAGCGATGGGGTGGTCTCATCACCAAGAGAATTCCTGGCCTCTGTATAAAAATGATTTCACATTCCATATGTCCACTTACTACCTTTCCTTTCTGAAGCACATTGGTAAAGTTATGAAATAATCAAGGTGGAACATTTCAATAGGCGGAAACTGAACATTTTCCGCTTTGCTCACCAATGGTGCCATCTAGCATTCGTACTTTAAATGAGCTGCTGGGTAAAAGGTTCTTGCTACATTGCTGCAACAGACTGTCCCAACACTTCATAGAGTAACTGTTACTTCATTATTACAGGATAGGTAATTTCCCTATAAATCATCCATATTATCTTTTTGATTGAGACTGTCAGCTTAATGCTGATGTGAGGACAGAATTGCATTTTGGAACTTGCTCAGTGGGAATTTCGTCTCAAATTATCGCCCATGTTAAAAAAAACAACCATATTAAGTATAATACATGAGGGAAAATTACTTTGATTTTAAGAAACCTGCTTCAAGATGTCAATAAAGTGAAGAGGGTGAAAAAAACAAAAACTATGATGATTATGCAATCATACATCGTTTATCACACAAAATTCAGCAACAATAGAACAGGAACTTACTTGTTTTGGCTGGGGCGTTAATGGCAGCATTTGCTTTGGCAACATCATCTTTGAGCTTGCTGCAATTGTCCTGCAATCCCAGTAGATTCTGATTTAAATCTTTTATCTCTGCCAGGACTGCATTTGCTGTGTCATTTGCTTGTTTAGCTTTATCCTTCGCTGCCTGTATCTTTACGTTTGCATCTATTGTATGGAGTAAACATGCACATAATTTAGTTGCAATTATTCATATTACACGAGAGTATGAAAATAGCTAAGTATTGACTTTGAACGGAAAATTAACATTGAACGGAAAGATGTGATAGGGCCGATTTTTTGAGTTTGTTTTGTCAATGGAAATCCACTGGAGAGACAAGCCAAATTTTCTGTGTATTTTTCCCGCTGATTTTATGTCCATTAAATAGGTTGTAGCACAGAATTAAAGGGCAAACTTGGAATAATTTCTGTTAGCAGATGAGACTTACGGACAACGATAGTAGAAAGTAGCCAATTTTATCCTAAAATAACAAGACTGTAGAAGCATAAAGAGCCACATATCAGAAAGACCTACCTTTGGGAATGGCATGGAGTTTTGCAAGGGTATCATTTAAGGCTTTCAACAAGTTTTTGTTTTTTGTAGCACCATCATTTAGCCTATTTTGTAAGCTATTCAAGTTATCTCCTTTTTCTGAAAGGCAACAACCAAAAAAAAATCAGGAGATGTGATCAATGTAATGACATAGATTTCTTGAAATGAGTAAATTATTATTTTTTTCATTTCTATCTGTCTGTGTGAATACTCCTGTTTCTGTGATACTTTTGAACTCTTCAAGCTTTGGTTTAGTGGGCATTGTACAAAGTGGCATCTGAATCAGAGCAGTCACAATTTCATACACAATCCACATGTAGTTTAATGTTCTCACCTGTGATTGATAATGGAGGTACTCCTATTGGCTTCAATGGCATTCAGCTAAAAAACTGAAAATTCAAAGTGTTCCCACTTCTAATCACCATTCACTAACTCAGGCTGCAAGTTGTTCACCTTTGGGCATTGATTGAGGATGCGATTGGGATAGGGTAGAATTGAGCTAAGTGAACCCTACCATAGTCAGCCTACCAACAGCCAATGTGTAGACTCTAAATCCTCAAATTAAGTGTGGTCACTTGAACAGGGCATTTCTTACATGTGGCTGCTGGCACCCTTACTGCAGAATCCATCAGTACATTTTGGAGAGTGTAGGAAAATAGGCACTTAATCACCAGGAAGTAATGTTGACAGAGAAGCCAACTTATTCGTTAGTTGAAAGATAAATATAGACACAAAAATGTGTAGAAATTTTTTAAACTACAGGCTAAATATGTTTTGTGGGATCCCCCTCCTGTCCCCTCGTGGTGTGTTTTCCAGCAGCTCGCCAATGGCTGCAGGCGAGATCTTCTGGTTCCACCGATGCCTATGGCAGTTTGCTGGCTTGCCACCAAGGACTGTTGTCTTCGATGAGATCGTAAGATCCCACCCACAAGGACCACAGCATAAATGCTTTTCATTAATTAATTGATTTGATTCTTCTGTCTACGACTGATGAAGGAAGTTGTTGATTGCACGAAATGTTCAGTACCAGAAATGGTAGTCATCCTATCACATCACCTATTAAATGTTACCAGGAAGCTGTATACATTCTGCAAATTTAAGTTTAACACGTGAGATGTTGATTTAAAGCATAGGCTAACAACAAACTGTGTATGTAATTTTGCATTATAGGCAGGTAGGTGAAATAAATTGGCATCATTGAATCAGTAATGTTTACTCAAATATTTTTCTTAACTCCAAGGCCACTCCTGTAAGTCTCTATTTCCTCTGAAGTGTAGCATATATTTATATACTTAATATCTGTTGCTGCAGCAAAACTAGATATTAAACTAGCTCGGTGAATAAGGAGTAGCATAGAAAGCTTGTAGAGCTAGAAATAATAGCCATAAAGGCTCATCAAATGTATTAGTGGCAAAAGAAAAGAAAACAGAAAAAGCTTCAGCTATAGCCAGCAATGTGCAACTTCAGTATTCAACTTTTTAAACAATGAATATCCAGCTTACCTGGATGGTAAAAGGGAACATAATTAAATGGCTGGAAAAGTATGGGAAACTATACATATGACATTATCACATCATTGCACATCAATCTGCATGAGTCCATGTACAGACTGCAGGATACATTCTGCATTAGGCCATAATATGTTTGGGAAATTGCAACAGGTTCAGTCTGGGCAAAAACTTGCATTACAGACCTCCATCCAATTTTCTAACTGGAAATTGAGAATGCTTTGTGCTCTAAACAACAGCCAACTCTGAACAGAAATTTAGACAATAAGTAGGCAGTTCCAGGGATTACTTGGGGTAGTTGCAGTGCTGGTCTATTAGGCGTCAGTTACAAACCCATTTTTCACCTAACTAAAAATGTATCTTATCCATTTACAGGATGAATCCAGAACATTAATCGAGAAGTTCTACGAGTGCTATCTGCCAGCTTGGCAGTTAATTATTATTTGGCATATAAAATTCTAACCAATCATCTTGTGTGTGAAGGAAAGTACTATAGAACAAAATGGGTTTCCCAGGCCTTTGAACAAACCAGGTTTTAAACCCAGGGGTACCCCAGTAAAAAGAGATACCAAAATAATATAAATATTCCTTTTATAACTGGAGCTTTAAACAGTTTTGTTTTGTTGTTTTGATTAAAAACTGAGCCCTAAACTTTTAGGACTATTAAGCTACACGTTTAATTGTTTTTATTATGTATAACACTTTACGAGTGCAGTTCCATCCCTTAGCTTACCTTTTACATCTCCCCCCAGTCGTTTGGCCTCATTTAACTGTCTAAAGCTTCTTTGTAGTGAGCCCTTGGCAGTCTCCTTCAAAGATCCATCTGGACCAGATGCCTGATTAAAGAAGCATAAAACATGAAAAGTATCTTTACTTACACAGTGTAATATTTACATGATTATGATTAAGATACTGTTTAACAATGTCTCAGGGTGGTTTTGTCAGAGCATAATTCTGAAAAAATTCCTTTGAGTGGATCACACAAGCAACAGCACTATAGGTAGTGCATAAACCAAACCAATTTCTCTTCCTGATTGTCTATGGTTCTGTTTTTGCTCTTTTTCTGTAATAAATTTCTTCTCGTCTTTCCTCTATCACTATTTGTGTTTTATTTTCTCTGTGTCTATCTCTGTTTGCTTCTCAGTCCTGTGTCTACTCTTCACTCACTGGGTCTGAACTTCTAAGTTTCCCTGTGTATTTTACTCTTCACTGATGATTTGTGAGTGATCTGTCCATCTGATTATCTTTCCAGTATTTTTTTTCTCTCCAAACACTTCTTTTCCTCTCAAACAAAAGCAGAAAATGCTGGAAAATCTCAGCAGGTTTGACAATATCTATGGAAGGAGAACAAAGCCAATGTTTTGGGTCTAGATGACCCTTCGTCAGATCTCCAATTTTCCAGCATTTTCTGCTTTTGTTTCAGATTCCAGGATCCACAATAATTTGTTTACATCCTTCCCTCTCCTAGTTTGAACTCTATGAATTTCTGTTTTCCTCTCTCTCTGGACTACTCTATTTCATTGTTTGTTCAGGCTGCTCTTCTCTTCCTGCTTGCTAAAACACTTTTGCTTTTGTGCACAATTCCATTCATGGGCGTATTCAGGTGAGCTGTGCAGCAAACGTGCGATGTTGATAGCAGATGTGGAGCTCAGAAGCTTCAGTTCACAAATTTGACTGTAAATCATGGTGGGCTCTAATAATATTGTCCAATATATTCTACCATTAACATGTGACCATTCATCACAATCTTACTATCATATATAATCCAAACTGATGATAGAAAAATGTGTCCAATAAGAATGGGAATTCAGATCCTCTGCCCACTCAATTTGTCAATCGAACAAAATTTCTTCTATCTTGTACTTGACTTCATTTATGAATATGAGCTCAGTGGTATTTCTAACTACTGTGCAAATACATTCCTATGAAATTGTGTGGTCTTTTAACATGTTATTTATCGATATCAGTTACCGCAGATTTGTTGCTTCAATTGCTTTGCCCACTGCTGTACTTCTGGAGGACTACGGGGCAACAGCAGTGAAATGGATGCTTTTTCCAAAGAGCCCACACAAGGACATTGAGCCAAATTGACTCCCCGTGTTCTGTATGATCCCACCACTCACTTTCCTGTTGACTGTCCTCCCAACAGCTTTTCTGCATTGCTATCATACCATCCATTCTCCCTTTGGTTGAATATGCTTATTCTCACTCCTTTGACCGTAAACAGCTGCTCCTGGTCCCTGCACCATTCTAAATTAGAGCCCCTGTTTCTCCCAAGGATGCTGTGTCTTACCTGTTGTTCTAATGGTTTAATAAAGGGGCAGGAGAAGGCCATTTAGTCCTCTCTAGCATTCAACTATATTATGATTGAACCATGACTCAATGGTTGAACGTGGAGATCCATTTCTGCTGGGCTAACATATTTCCTTTTGATTTAATTAATTTCATGAATCAGTTGAGTAAGAAAGAAATGAGTGATTGTAAAGCTGCACATATTCATTGGTACAATACAGCAATAATCAGAATTCATTCCTAGAGTCATCTTTCTCCTTACCAGTTTCACAGCTTGATTGGCAATATCCTTGGCTGCTCTTGCAACTTTCTCAGCTTCATCAATTTTATCTTTGATATTGGTATAAGCTTTGAAGGCTGCAGTTGCATTAAAGGACAAATTCTTGGCTTCAGCAAGGATGCTGTTTTGTAGGAAAAGATAAACAACAGTAACCAAAAACAATTGTAATGTTGAACATTTTGACACTTGCTCATTTCTTAAGAAAATACTCAACATTTTCTTTTAAGGGAGGTGTTCCCTCAAATGAAATGATTGTGTCCGATTTGGTTTGCTTCTTTTTCTCTGTGAGGCAAGACCACATCGTTCTACGATGAAAATGATGAGGCAACTGGTGTGCTCCCAGAAGCCACTACCTGTGCCACTCCTTGACAGTTGCCTGTAAGCACTTTTCTGGCAGAGGCAACCCCAAGGTAAGATACCAAATCTGTTTGGCTTTTATAAAGAACTCAGCACTGGGAGTTCTAATAAGTATTACTGTAGCTCTATGTATTATACATCAATGTCAAGTGCAGAAAATACTTAAAGGTCTTTCTGAAAATAAGAAAATCAATGATGACATTTTGGGCAAAGGCACTTGATTAGAACTTCAGTTCAGGTGAAAGGTCTCTAATAAAATGATAAGTAGCATTTTCTCCTTTTTTTCACTGCTGCACCTATAGAGATAAGTCCCCCGCTTTTATCCCATCAATGAGGAACCCAGAGGGCGATTCTCCCAGCCCACTGTGCTGCTCGAGCGCCAGTGAGGGATAGGGGAGACCCGCTGCCACTCTGCATTTGGGATCACTGGGAGAAGAAGGGGTTGGCCAACTGGGTTTGGGGGGAGAGATAAATCGGGAGATCAGAGCTGGCTGGGTTGGAGGGGTGGGGCTGGTCAGAGAGATCAGGACTCGTTCGGTGGGGACGGGGACATCAGGGCTGGCCTGGGAGGGTAGTGATGGGGTTGTGGGGTTCACAAGGCCAGCAGTGAGGGGGCTGCAGGGCTGACCAGCGATTGGGAAGGCCAGCAATCTGGAGGCCGGCAATGCAAGCTATTGCACATGCGCCAATCTCCGCTGATGCTTCTTGTTTCATTCTAGTATCTAGTAAAATATGTCTCATTATTATTTCCAAATAACTTTTAACTAATGGTGTTCTTTTCCTTGGACTCTTAAGACTGCAAACTTAAATTAACTTACAAATTTCTTCAAAAATCTCAACTAAATTTTCTCTCAGGAATTTCAAACTGATGCATTCTTTTCAAACTCATTTTGTACCAAGACTTTTGCTCCTCCAATTCTTCCCTTTTGTTCATCTTCTCCCTTTCACCTATCATTGGACTTCTCTTCCTAAACCTCTCTGTCGCTGCATTGTGACCTCTCTCCCTTTAATACTTTCCTACAAAGCTACCTCATTGACCAAGCTATTAATCAACTCTTTCAATATTACCTTCTTTGGCGTGGCGTCCATTTTAGTCTGATTACAAAGGCCAAATATTCAAATACTCACAGAGTCAAACTCAGTGTAGGTGCAGTTTAAATGTGGCAGTCCCAGAGGTCACCTCAGGATCACAATGCTTCCAGAATTTCACCTCTGCCGGGTGCATTGTAGGGAAATTGAAAAGTTCATTTGACTTTGTAGAAAACTGAATTTTGATGAGCCAGTTAGCACTGGGTCCAGTGCCATAACTTTTCAATGCTTGCATGTCCACTTTCTTCCATGCTCCAGCTCCTAACCTTTTGATAAGCTGTCAGCAAGGCAGCAACAAGCCACAAATTAGTTGCCACCTGCCCTTGCTACTGGTGCCAAGCAAGCAGGTCCTGTCTCCTGGAGGCATTCAGCGCCAATAATTGGACATTTGAGCTCATCTCTTGTTCAATTATGAGCATTTACTTTTAAAAACAGTGGCACGGTTGAGGCACATGGTTGGGACCCAGAATTCATTTGAATATTGGATTCCCAACCCGATTTTGAAAATCCAGCCCCATTTCTCTGAAGCAGCTTGACATGTTTATCCATGTTGAAAGTGCCAGATAAATGTCCTTGATAACTTACCCATCCAGGATTCTAGATGAATCGTTCAGTACTGCAGCATGATACTCTGCATGACGGACCAGGTCTGGAAGTTTCTCATTGTGAATGCCAGCTGCAAGTGCATCAATTTTGTCTTTTAGCTCCGTTGTTAATGGTTCCAGATGTTCCTGCTCTTCTAGTTCCTGTAAACGAATAGAGAAATATGCTTAAAGTAAATAATAAATGATGAGTTGTCACTTTTACTCAGTGTTTTTCCACATACAGGAAACATTCAGATATATTTCACCATGAAAGTTAAGTGAGCATGCACATCATGAAAACGACAACATGAATAAAATACTTGAGGCTACACCAGACCGCTAGAAAAGCGAAAATGGGGGAATCATATCAAAAAATGGGCAAGTGTCAGGATCTGACTGAAAACTGGTGTTTTCACTCCAGATAAACAGACAGATTTTCTCTCCAGATCTTATTGGCACTTCATCAAAAAAAAAACTGGAGTGTGGATCATGTCATTATTTTGGGAGGCGGGGTCTAAACACGCCGGTAATGCTGGCTGCACTTAGATCGGATGCCATTTTAAAAGGATGTCATAATCAGACTAAGAAATAACCTCCCCCAACCTGCTACCACAGAGTCTCAGAAACCCTCTCTGCCCCCATCCCTACCAACAATCAAATCTGGCATCTCCTACTCCTGCCACAATCAACACCAGCTTCATCCTCACTTTCCTCCTTATCCCCCCCAAACAGTCATCACTGGCATCTACCTCACTGCACACACATGTCCTCCACCATGAAGCCCCCACTAAGGTCTGCCTTGGCACTGCCCCTGGCATGGGTTGGCACAGCTAGGTTGGCAGTGCCAACCTGTGCTGTGGCAGTGCAAGGGGGCAATGGCATATCCCTTTCCCTTGGGGACTATACTCATCTTTGTGCTCCTGCGAGTTGGGGGGGGGGGTGCAATCCCCACATGTCAGCAAGGTTAGAAACTACAGCGTGGGGGAAATATGGTGGAGGTGGGGCTGTTAATTATATTAAACTGCATTTAAGTGAAGTCCTCGCCCTTTTGTGCAAACCTCGGTACGTCACTAACAAGGAGCGGGGAAAATCATGGAACGCAATCTCTCCAGCGGTCAGTTCTCTCTGACGGTGAACACAGGCTGAAAATTGCCTCTTATGTTACTCCAGAGAAAGAAGAATCATTCAGCAAAATGAGTTAAAAATTAATTAAATTAATCAGAAATAATAAATTAATATCAGTAACAATGACTGTACAATGTTCAGATTGTTGTAAAACTCTATCCGGTTCATGAGTGGCTTTTAGAGAAAGAAACCAACCATTTTTACCCGATCTACCCTCCATGTGCTTCCAGATCAACAACAATGTGATTAGCTCTTATTTTCCCTCAGAAATGACCCAGCAAGCCATTCAGTTCTCAAGAAGGCAGATCACCCCTACCTTCTCAATGGCAATTACAGATGGGCATTAAGTGCAAGCCTTGCCAGCAACACACACATCTCATGAAAGTATAACATGAGGCTTACAGAAGGCATATGCATATTTTACTGATATACAAGGTCCGTACTGTCAGCTTTCTGAGAGCTGCTTCAGAAGAGTCGAAGTAAATTTTCTGTATCTCTGGATCAGAATATAAATCACTTCATACGTGGTATGACCATACTCTCATTGTTTTCATTTGGAAATATAAATACCTTCACACATTTACCAAAAAATAGATCTCAGCAAAGGGGTACTGTATTCTACTGAAGATCTATAAAACAGTCTGTATCTATTTTAAGTTATTCCTGTTACCGTGCTCATGGTTTAGGATTGCAAATTAGAAGGAACTTGAAGCAGGTATTTTGCGTAGTGTTCCCATGATGTGACATGAATGAAGAATGATACAGACAAGCTGGTACATATCAATCCAGGATTTTGAGTCATAATTGTCATGGGTAAAATTATCCTCTATCATACTGCAAGTCATTTATCATATCGACTAACTGTTATTCTCCCCTAAGTTGTTTATGTTATGCACATGTAATAACCAAGCACTGCCATTATGCAGCTGAGTTGCATTTATCATTATTCTTTTTTTTTTAAACAAAACTTACATCTAATCCCGAAGCGATTTCCTCCAAAAGCCGTTTGGCTTCAGCTACAAGGTAATGACCTTCTTTCAGTACGTCTTCTGTATCCTTTTTGCCAGCTTCAACTGCTTGCTTTCTTTTCTGAATTAAACAATAAGAAGGAAGGATTCAGCTCTTACTGTGTGAGCAAATACTTTCATGTTTTAATATAAATTTCAGTGCAGTAAGTCCTATTATACATGGAACCAGTAAGCATTGCAGCTAGAAAACAGCATTTTGAATCACAAAAATGTGGCAGTGCCATTCTCCAAATTCTCCAGTCTATCAGAACACAAATAAAATGATGTGCATCATCTAGTAGGACAGGCTGAATTGTCTGAACATATCTAATGTTTAACTTTCAACTGGTATAAGAAATAAGATATTTCTACAATTATTTTCCTACATTCTCAGTTTGGGGAAGGAGATGGAATTGTTTTAGTGTTCCAGGAAATCTATAAGTACATGTTCAAAATTTTTGGTAAGCCCAAAACAAGGGCCACATTCAAACTGCATATCTGGATATTACCCAGCCATATCGCCCATCTGCAAAGGACATGTGGCAATTTTTGAACTGCCAACATGCTCTGCCTATTACTCCACTGGATACTTAGAAAAATAATGCTTTATTTCCCCCAAAAATATACTGTGTGCCATGATGGCAGGACCGCAGAAATTACATCATGTATACGGACTGCATTTACCATCTGTTCATTCTAAAAAGCCAATGCATTCACATCAAATTGATTTTCAAACTCTGCTTCTTTCAAATAGATCCTACTCTAAGGATGCTACTCGAAGGGATGAAAATCTAGTGAAATTGAACACACCAGTGCCAGCGAGGAAACATTTGTGGCACTGAGCTGGAGATAAGTGTGAAACTGAAGACCGGTTAAAGTGACACCTTTGGAAAACAATTCAAAGGGGGACATAATGTAAGGGGAAAAATACAAGTCCAAATGAATCAATACATTGGAACATAGTCACAATAGAAACTGCACGTACTTATGGCCTTTAATATAGAAACTGTCCAACAATGAGAGAAGATAGTTAAAGGGAGAGAGGAGGCTACACAGGTGGAAAAGGAAGAGAGTTGAACCATGGTGGTTGGAAATATTGTTTACCTCCACTGCAGTCATATTTTTCTGATTAACTGCAGACAGGCGATTAGTCTCCTTGATTTTTTCTTGTGCTTCTTTCAGCAGGTCTTGAGCTTCGTCAAATTTGTCTTTGTAGTCGGCTAGTTTGTTCATGACCTCATCCTTGAGGTCTTGAGTGGTTTTATGAGGATCGCCAAACATCTTTTTCACCCTCTCCAAAAGTGTACCTGCAGCACTGGTTCAAAACCATTAAGATATTATTACAATGAAGAAAGGTTAGTACTTTATGATATAATTAAATAAAGGGTCAGTTTTTGCCTATTGTCTCAGGGTTACATTTTCCCTAGGTGCAAGTCATTTTTGCTGGGTCTCTGCCCATTTTATGTTGTCCCAGTATTTCACAGGCTTCCCAATGGATGTGGGAGATGGATCCTCTTCAGTGTATGCAGACCCAATTGAAGTGTAAATGAGATGAGAACAGATCTCCCACCTTTTTTTTCCCGCTGCAATTGTTCTTCAGTAGTTAACCAATGAAACGTGGTCTGTCCTTGGATCCTCACCATAGGATTTATGGGTGTCTGGTGGCCAACGGACAGGAAATTTGTGGCATTTTATATGGCATTCTTCCACAATACACACAAGTCCCAGATTCAAGATGTTTCTAGGGAGTAGGAACTTTCTGGCTACTGATCTAGCCATCAAAAGTACTCAATCCCTGTCCTTTCTGTCACGGTAGATCACATCAGGAAGGGAAGGCCTGTACCTGGGGTGGTCCGAGAGCAATAAGGACTGACAGAAATATTGGGGGTACATTGTCATCTCAAAATGATTTCTCATTGTCATCTCCAGAAGTTCCAACTTCTTTAATCCTTATTGTTGTGAATGCTACTAAGGAAGACTTAACTGAATCTGAATTTGCTGATGATTGTGTCCAAGCTACTATACCACCTGAGAATAATGCAGTATTAGTTCTAAGAGAAGAATGTTTACTGAAGTTCCAAATCATATTTCTAGGGTCAAGGACACCCAAATTCCAGAATGTCGTATACAACAAAGAAGAATAGATGTCCAACTGATCAACTTTTTTTATTGACTGTTTATAATGATTAGTAGTGCATAGTATTGTGTCTAGAGTATTACTGATCCTATGTATAACATCATAGTTTTTTTTTTGTCAAGGCCACAGGAGTAAAGGAGAAGAGATGCTATATATTGAACTGGTTGCATGGAACTTTAAGAGGTGCTCACACAATTTGACAGTGATGTCGTTGGGGGTATCACAGGCTTCCACCTTAGTTTCATCTTCTACTCTGTAAAGCCAACAGCTCCGACAGTAAAGCTGGTGTTGTTAGTTTTAACCTACGCGTGCAAACTACATCTTTTTCTTTTTATTTTTATTTAAAACTCCCAACACTTAACATAAAGTTAGAGTGGGAAGGAGGGAGGGAAGATGTGGTGAGTGGAAGTGGAAAATTGATTGGTTCAGTTCCATTTCAGTACTAATCACATCTTTTCAATTTCCAAATTTATCCCATTTTAGAACAAATAAAAACTTCACAAATCACAAGATAATGATAGGTGCAGGAGGCAATTTAGCCCATCTTAATTCCCCTCATTGCTTCATCTAATACTTCTTAACGAATTCCAAACTTTTCAAATCCACTATGGAAATTCATTCCAAGTGCTGATTGTTTGCCAGATGAAGAATTATTCATTGTCGTCTTAAATTTATTTTATTTGATTTGACTAAGTCCCTTACTCTGCACTGAAAATTTGAATCAAGTAATACTCCAACGTTGCCTATCCTGCGCCTCTCTCTGCTGAAAAGATGAAGGGTGGGATTTTCCATGCAACCAGCCAAGTGTTTCATGGTGGAGAAAGCAGCTCACCATTGGCTGGTGGCAGTATCTTCTGGTCCAGATGTTAACCATGGGATTTCTCCTTGCCACAGAGAAACTCATGGTGGGGAGCACCATTGGCGGGGCCGGAAGATTTGTCGACATGAATGACTGGAAAATACTGGCCTAAGTTTTTCCAGACTCCATCCTCTGACATTTAGGGGACATTTTAACTTGTGGGTAACTCAGTGGTGGAGTGCACCAGTTGCTCAGCTGCTTCAGGAGCAAGAAGGCTAAATTTATACTGAGGCTGAGTCCTCACTTAAATAGAAATGGTGAGCTATGGGTATAGAATCCCTACGGTGTAGAAGGAGGCCATTTGGCTCATCGAGCCTGCAGCGACAATAATCCCATCCGGGCCCTAACTCCGTAACCCCACATATTTACCCTGCTAATCCCCCTGAGGGTTTCTGAGGGCAGTCTCGATGCACCTTGCTGGATTCAGGCAGCTCAACTAACAATACCGTATTTATAGCAAATGGAGCATGGGGGGGAGAAAGAGATGCACACAATTGCAGACGAAGAATTTGGATTCCTACTTCTCCTAACACCACGAGTAACTTTTGATGGAACCTTTGCTGCCATACATGTAAAGCTGATCAGAGAGAATATTTGTGTTTTGCAAAATGCAAAATATATATTTTGTTCATTTTGTCATACATAATTGAACTAGCAGAGGGAGTTTGCAAGCAGAAGCAGAGAGTGCAAGAGAAGCCATTGTGTTGATGCACTTCTATTTCCAGTCTATCTCTGGCTGTTTCTTGTCCCTACAAACCTCACACTGGCAATGAGAGTGATGAAAAATAAAAAGGGATGAAGATTTTTGGAGAATTTTTCCTACTTCCTGCTCAGAAAATAGTATTTTAGTTGCACAACACTGCAGACTTAGAGAAACCCTCAGGCTGTTCCAAAGGCACACAAGCTTGGGTCAAACAAGCAGGGAAGCTCTTAGGGAGAAGTTTCATCACTATTACTGATGAAAATGGCATTACCTACGTCCAATCTACTACCTTTTACAGTGTACCTGGAACTATCATCTTCAAACCATGTTGACAAAAGTGACTGTGCTGTTTCAAAGGTGTTATGGCAGTTTTTGCCATCACAGAAAATAAAAGGAAAACGGGCACTTCTTCTCTACAGTGGTGAAGAATCAAGAAACCTTTTCTGTAACACTCACACAGAGCAAAACGACTGACTCAGCTACTGTGGTACTATTTCCCAATGAGAAATACAATAAATGAAACAATGATCTACAGACATACAAAGCAAGAAGCAAATGAGATAACGTGCAGCATTGCACATGCTTGAGGTAGTTTGCAACCAAAGGTGACCTTGGTAAAGTTGAACAGGTCAAAATGGAAATAAAAACACAAATCAACAAAGGGTGTTTCTCCAACCAACTGTGCCAGTAAGCACTGGAAACAAAGTAAAAAATTGGAGGAAGTGCTGGAGCTGGCAAGATCACTATCACTATCCGAGTCCGGAGCTACTGAAGCTGAAGCTGCCAAAAATCACATTCCAAGTTCAAATCCTGTGAATACTGTTCATCAGTTGTCTGCCAGGAAACCGCTGGCAAAGCAACAAAAGCAGGTTGACAGAGATGTGATTCCTTCAAACAATTCTGCCATTGTGTTGGTGTTCATCATACTGGACAGTGTCCTGCTACCGGTAAACAGTGCGGAAAGCCTACCCATTTGATTGCTGCTCATCAGAAAAATCAAATATTAAGACTGATACCGCATGTGTCACATACAAGTACCATAGAAACAGGGTGAAAGAATGTAGCCAAGTAGAAACAGCTGACCCTGATCATAACATTGAGCTCTCTTTTAAGTGTAGAAACTACCCATGTGACCATGACCATTGGAGACTTGGATGTAAATGTTCCCATAGATACAGGAGCATTTGTCAATACTGTGGCAGACAAAAATTGAAGAAACTTCAGAATTGCCCCTTTCTCTGGAATTTTCCCTTACAACAGTGGCAAATCTTTGAAAATTCTCAGGACTTTTGAAATTTTATTCAAAGATTGAAGGCTATATTTTGTGTCATATCTGGTGAAAGTGACAGGCTTATTAGTTTTCATACAGCAACAGATCTGAGGTGATTGTTGTCACAAACTTGATCTCTATTCACACCAGGGACATTTTTGCGTTGTATGCTGACAGGTTCACTGGTATCGGCAAACTGGAATGTGTTAGATGCAAGTTACATGTAAATGCCATTGAGCCTTCAGTAGTGCATCAACAATGAAGAATATTATTTCATGTCAAAAGCAGATGGAGAAGGAAGTTCAACTTCTAATTGACCTTAACATTATTGAGAAAGTTGGGGATGAACCTACCCATTGGGTCTTACCCATAAAAAAATCAAAGACTTGACAGTGAGAACCAGATTAGAATTTGCATTGACATACAGTCATCAAACCAAGCAACACAACAAGAAAGAAATTAGACAAGGAATGTTGATGATATCACAGAGAAAGTGCATGGTGCTGAAAACTTTGCTAAACTTGCAAAGGACACAAATCAACCCAACCGTGACGAAGTACCAAGGTATTTTATAATATTCTGCACTCACATTAGACTTTTCATTACAGGAGGCTCAACCTTGGAGTCAATACAGCCGCTGAGGTATTTCAGCACATCATTCAGTCTGTACTTCAAGTATTTGAAAGCCCGCAGAACATCAGTAATGACATCCTTATCTAAGGTGACACTGAGTGACACTTGAGACATGTTTACACAAATGCCTACTATGTTTTAGAGAATATAACCTCACCTTGAACAAAGACAAGTATTTGTTCAATTAAGGAAGAATCAAATTATTCCATCATATGTTCAGTGTTGAAGGGGTAACACCTGATTCATGGAAATTTGAAGCCATTGCAGATGTTACAGATCCTGCAAAAGTTCAGAGTCTGCCAGGATTCATCATGTACTTGATTGCTTCATTTCTGACTTCACTACAGTGTCTGTTGCTGCGATCTGACAAAAGATAGTAGGAGTTGACTACATCACACAAACTATACCACAGATCAAACGACGGTTGTTAGGAAGTTGCACCAATGCCTGCTTTGATCCTGGGAAAACGACCCTAGTAATCATGGATGCAAATCCAACTGGCTTAGGTGCAGTTCTCATACTAATAATTAAGGCAGGAAATTCACCAATTGTTGTGATAGCAATGTGACCACTAACACCCACAGAGTAATTTTATCCACAGAGAGAGAAGGACTCTCAATCACATGTGGTACTCTACACTTTAATTTATATTTGTATGGAAGCGATTTTGAAGTCACAACTGATCACAGACCTTTAGTAAGCTTATTCAACAATCCATACACTGCAAACCACTCACTTGCATGCAGCGTTGGTTACTCAAACTACAAGAGTATGACCTCCATGTTGAGCACAGGCAAGCTCAACCCAGCAGATTACCTTATGTGACATTTGTTGCCAGCAATCAGCCCTATCAATTTGAGGGAACAGTCAATGTTGAATAACATCTTAAACATATAAACCAGAATGCAGTACCAAAATCGCTAAAACTAGTTGACATCCAAGCAGTAACAAAATAAGATGAGGAGCTCTAACTATACAAGACGGTTATGGAATCATAAAACTGGAAAGATGTGATTGAAAGAATGCCTACAAATAAAGTTGTTCACCGACTACAACTTCTTCACAATGTTCAAAATGAGTTACCTGTTATAACAACTCTGAATTGGTGTGAAGCAACAACTGCATTGTCATTCCACAATAATTGAAGGAACATATTGTTGACATGGCACATGAAGGTCACCAGGCAATTGTCAAAACCAACAACTCCTCAGGGAAAAGGTATGATTCTCAGGAATTGGCCACACGGTTGAACACAAAATAAATTAACGTTTGCCACAATGTCATTTTTTCTTTAATCACTGATGGCTACAGCAAATTCTCAATCATGGAAATACTTCTGTCTACTTCAAAAGAAGCAGTCATCCCAAAGCTTGAACAGATTTTCACTTTGTTTGGAATTCCTTAAACAGTGAGAAATGACAGTGTACCCTATTTAACAGTGAGGAGTTCAATAAATTTGAGAACTATCACTCCCCATTGGCTAAGAGTTAATGGGGAACTTGAGAGATTGATGTGTACTTTGAATAAAGTGATACATACAGCCTCAGTTAAGAGCAAGACATGGAAGCAAGAACTGCATTATTTTCTTCTCAGAAGAATTACAGAGTGTTTCCTCACTCAACTACTCAAGAGCCTCCAGTTACACTCACTTTTGCACATCCTATGTGCAAACAACTTCCTGAACTCCCCCATGGAGCTGATGATCAACATGTATGCCAACATGATCATGAACAAAAGGATGCAATAAGAGCAAATGCAGAGTAAAACATGAAATTTGAAGCTACCTCACCAAAGTCAGGTGATAAAGTGCTTGTGAAATGTGGTCATGTTGGAAAGCAGGTAACTCCCTGTAACATCCAACCATTTGTTGTGACCAACACAAAGGAGCAATAATCACTGCGAAGTGCAGCCCACAAATCATCACACAAAATTCTTCAAAGCACTGAAAGCACCATTCTTAATCATTGAATTTGATTCTCACATTGACATCTCATATGAAGAACATGAGATAAACGAGGGCACATCTGATTTTAGATAATATCCTATTCATGAGAGAAAATGTGTGCCATACTTAAATGACTATGTGACAAAGTGAACTATTTTCAATTGATGAATAAATCTTTCATTTCATTGTAAACAACTGAGCACATTGTAAAATTAATACCAAAGTTAGAATATGTAATAAGACGGACGTTAAATTATACTTCAGGTTTTTGTTTACCTTTTGGTGACAAATTCTTGAAAATGAAATGGCTGGGGTTTTTTTGGGCCTTTCTGCTCATGGCACCTTCCCAATGGAGGAAGGGTAAAAAATAAATCATGGTCTATATCTCTCTTCATGAAGAAGTGAAAGGATACAGTGTACTAATGTTTTGAAAAGTACAAAATATATGTTTTGTTCAGCTGAAGGCACCGTACAAAATTGCACCAGCAGAAGGAGTCTGAGGGCAGAAACAGGGAATATGAAGAATCTGCATCAGTTTAAAAAAAAAGCCATTAAGCTTGTACACTTTTAATTTTATCTGTCTCTGGTTGTTTCTACTACCAAGAACCTCATAAATATGTTCGACTCAATTCTGTTGTATAAAGGCAGTCAAGATTCAATGTACAACATCAGATGGCTAAAAAAGGCAGACTGAAGCACTCAGCTGCTGGAACCTTTAAAAATAGCAGCAGTCAGAGTGTCAGTATTCGGAATGCAGTGAACCTACCAATCCTATTTTGAGGTTGCATTAATTTCAATTTAGCCAAGTTAAAATCAGTTCTTAGGAACAAGTCTTCTGACACTTTTCTCTGAACTGTTTCAAGTATTTGAATTATTTGCTTTGTTTTTTGACAAACCACAATTGAACACAATTGATTATTAAACAAGAAAGAGTGCAGAGAAGACTGGGACTTGAAAGTTTGAACTGTAAGGAGACGCTGGATTGACTGAGGTTTTTTTTCCCTGGAGCATAGGAAGCTTAGGGATGATCTTATAGAGGTCTCTAAAATAATGAGGGGCACAGATAAGGAAGATAGTCAACACTTCTTTCCAAAGGTAGTGGAGTCTAAAAGTAGACACTATAGTTAAGAAAGCCCATCAATGCCTCTAATTTCTCAGAAGTCTAAGGAAATTTTACATGTTAGCTACGACTCTCATTAACTTTTACAGATGCACCCCAGAAAGCATTCTTTCTTGTTGTACCACAGCTTGATATGGCTCCTGCTCTTCCCAAGACCACAAGAATCTACAAAAGGTTGTGAATGTAGCCAATCCATCATGCAAACCAGCCTCCCATCCACTGACTCGGCAAAGCAGCCAGCATAATTAAGGATCCCACACACTCTGGACATTCTCTTTTCCACCTTCTTCTGTCGGGAAAAAGACATGAAAGTCTGAGGTCATGTACCAACCAACTCAAGGACAGCTTCTTCCCTGCTGCCATCAGACTTTTGAATGGGCCTACCTTGCATTGTTGATCATTTTCAACACCCTAGCTATGACTGTAACACTACATTCTGCACGGTCTCATTTCCTTCTCTATGAACGGTATGCTTTGTCTGTATAGCGTGCAACAAACAATACTTTTCACTGTAATACATGTGACAATAATAATTCAAATAATAATAAATAAAGGGCATAGGTTTAAGGTAAGAGGGGAGAGACACAGCAGAGTCCAGAGGGGCAGTTTTTTTATTCAGAGGGTCGCGAGTGTCTGGAATGAGCT
The DNA here is from genome assembly GCF_965287045.1 of Carcharhinus amblyrhynchos. Lineage (NCBI taxonomy): Eukaryota > Metazoa > Chordata > Chondrichthyes > Carcharhiniformes > Carcharhinidae > Carcharhinus > Carcharhinus amblyrhynchos. The sequence goes on from NC_137330.1 coordinate 62,761,196, forward strand.
GCCAGAGGCAGTAGCAGAGGCAAGTACAATTCTGTCGTTCAAAAAGCGTTTAGACAGTTACATAGTACGATGAGCATGGAAGAATATGGGCCAAACATGGGCAACTGGGATGAGCTTAGTGGTAAAAACTGGGCAGCATGAACAAGTTGAGCCAAAGGGCCTGTATCCATGCTGTAAACCTCTATGACTCCATGACAATGCTTAAGGGCAGTCTACCTCCTTTAACTCTGCGACCCTTCCATTTACGTATTTGACTATTTTGCAATGGGGGTTCTGAATCAAATTAGGAATAGCTGTTTGAGCTGCAGGGCAATAAGATTAAAACTCTCCCAACAGCAATATGACTCCTCAACAAGCACAAATTGATTTTTATACTTCAGCTCGTTTCTTACTAATTCCCCTGATTCAACCTAAATCCTTCACAATTTGAGTTTAATTAGTAGCACTCCAGGTGAAATGATGTCAAATACTTTTTGAAGAACATTGTTAGTCACTCAAAAAAATCTCAGAGAGTTGCCAGGCTGTAATTAACCAATGTTGATTGCGGTTCATTCGATTATTCTCATATAAATTTTAAATCTTCTACTGATAGCTGATTCTACAATAAGCCAAAATTGAAATTAATACATTTGTAGTTTCCTGTATCTGTTTTGTCACTCTTTTCCTTCAGTTTCCAATCTATTGATAACTCACTTATTTCTCCCTAGCAGCTCAGCATGTTGGGATAAATTCCATTTACTCCTGAGGATTTGTTTTCCATCTCCTCAGCTTGTCTTGGACCTCCAAGCCCTATGTTGACATCATTATGGGTAGCATGTTGCTCTTTTTTTGTTCTTTCCATGGGACATGAGCATCCCTGGCGAAGCTAGCATTTGTTGCCCAACCTGAAGCTTGCTCAGCTATGCAGATGGTCAGTTAAGGGTCAGCTACGTTGATATTGGCCTGGAATCACAATAGCAAATTTTGTTAGTGAGAGTAGGTGGGGTTTTGCAATAATCAATGATTGTTTCATGGTCAACATTCCGGAGGATGACATTGTATTTCAGATTTTATTAACTGAATTTAAATTCCACCAGCTGCCAAGGTGGGATTTGAAGACATGGCCACAGATCTTTACTAGTCTATTTCATATTAATGTACAAGCCCATGGCTATCCTCTTGCTGTTGTGGTACTGGAAAGATTTTTCATTGTATACCATATCAGCTGCTTTGGTATTTTGCTATGTTCCTTTGGATCCTCTGTTCACCTTTAAATGTATTTTTGCCTGTTCTTTCTTTCATGCCAACGAGTTACTTCCTCTTTTTCTCTCTAAGATTTGTAATTTGCCATCACTATTTTACTTAAACTGATGGATTAAATGATTATCGTATTGTTGGTTAAAATCTTGATTATACAGTTCACGGTTTGAGTTCTTATTGAAGAAAATACTAAGAATCAAACTACGTACTCAAGTTCATCTTCAGCCATTTCCTCGTATTTATCAAATGATTTCCCTCGCAGCTCTGCCATAATCTTTTCAATATCCTTTTGCATGTGCTGCAGATTTTTCTCTGTAACTCCATCTTTGATTCGAAGTGTTTCATTTAATTTTTTAGTTCTTTCTTTTAAATCTGGAAAAAACACAAACAAAACGAGCCAATTCCTAAGTATAATACTCCAATATGGTGCAAGATTTTCACTTAGATAACATTTTAGCACAATGTCTCTCACCCAAATGAATTATTTTGGAAAGCAGTTATGATAATATCAACACCATTTTGCATACATCATAAAAGCACAAGATGAAGAACCAGTTCATTTGCTTTTCACATTGGCTGAAGTTAAAACAGTAGATAACTTCTTGTTCTTCTTGAATCATGCCATGCATATTTATCATTTGTCTGCACTGCCAGAATTAACAAATTGGACCGCATCATCACCTCATCAGAAACACAGTCCCCTCAACAATCAAGTATTCCCTCAGAACCTGCAGTACTATATTATCTAGGTTACCGTGGATTACTTGTTTGCGTGCACAATCCTCTAATTGAGATTACTTACCAATTAAGACAAATTGCCACAACAGGGATAATTCCAGAAATTTGTGCTCTCGGACTGGCACATACCAAATTTTGCACGCAGGCCCCCCTGATATTATGTTAATCGATTTAATTGGATATAAAATTATGGGGCACACATGCCTGACTTCCTGGTATTCACTTCCACTGGGCCAATATTCCCACAGTGAGCAACAATTCATAAATTTGGCGATGATATTTCTATTTACATGCATAATCACAGTGATGCTGAGTTTAAACTTATTGATTACTATCTGATTTGGTAATAAAACACTATTTAGTGATTATATGTTTTAATCTTAGGACCGTGTGAATCTCAAATATGCAGGCTCAATTGGACAAAATGTTAACAATCCTCATATTGCTACCGAATAAGGCTGCACAGAATATGCACTATTGATATTGGAATAAATTGTTTCTCCTGATTGCTAATTGGCATAATTGCTAATGTGGCCTTCCTTTCTTACAATGTAACTACATAATTGTGCACTTGCTGTAAGAAATGTGGTGATAACATCCAGAAAAGTGCCACCACCTGCCAATACTTGTACCCACATTTGTCATTTCTCCAAAAGGATACCTCAAATTGAGTCAAGATCTTGCACCAAGATGTGACTCCTGGGAAAGGGGTACATAAGAACATAAGAAATAGGGGCAGGGGTAGGCCATCTAACCCCTTGAGCCTGCCCCGCCATTCAATAAGGTAATGGCTGATCTGATAGTGGTTCAGTTACATTTACGCACCTACTCCCCATAACCCTTAATTCCCTTATTGGTCAAAAATCTATCTGTGACTTAAACACATTTAACGAGGTAGCCTCTACTGCTTCATTGGGCAGAGAATTCCAAAGATTCACTACCCTCTGGGAGAAGAAGTTCCGCCTCACATCTGTTCTAAATTGACTCCCACCTAGTTCTTGTTTCCATTACAAGTGGAAATAACCTTGCTGCTTCTACCCTGTCTAGTCCCTTCATTATCTTATATGCCTCTATAAGATCTCCCCTCAACCTTCTAAACTCCAATGAGTACAGGCCCAGTCTACTCAATCTCTCCTCATAAGCTGACCCCCTCTTCTCTGGAATCATTGGTGAACCTTCTCTGCACCCCCTCCAAAGCTAATATACCCTTTCTTAAATAAGGGGACCAAAATTGTACACAGTATTCTTGGTGAAACCTCACCAGTACCTTGTACAATTGCAGCAAGACCTCCCTGCTTTTATACTCCATCCCCCTCGCGATAAAGGCCAACGTTTATGTCTCCCTAACCACTTTAGAAAAAAACCGGCGCTTGTGTGAGATAGGATTGATTTCTACTCTTTACCACATATATAGACGATCTGGAGGAGGGGACCGAGTGGATGGTAAGAAAGTTTGCGGATGACACAAAGATGAGTAGGAAAGCAAATTGCGTGGAGGCCAACATTTCATTTGCCTTCTTGATCACCTGCTGCACCTGCAAACTGAGTTTTTGTGATTCATGCACAAGGACCCCCAGGTCCGTCTGCGCAGTAGCATGTTGTAATTTTTCACCATTTAAATAATAGTCCATTTTACTAGTATTCCTTCCAAAGTGGATAACCTCACACTTACCAACGTTATACTCCATCTCGCCCACTCACTCAGCCTATCCAAATCTCTCTGCAGACTTCCTGCATCCTCCACACAACTTCTTTTCCCACTCAACTTCATGTCATCCGCAAACTTTGTTACCCTACACTCGGTCCCCTCCTCCAGATAATCTATATATGTGGTAAACTGTAGAAATCAATCCTATCTCACACAAGCTCCAGTTTTTTTTTCTAAAATGGTCAGGGAGACATAAACGCAAGGCAGAAATAGACTGAAAATTAAATATGTAATGGCTGATAGGCATGAAAGAGAAAACCGGTGATGGTGATAAACGTAAAAGAAAACTTCACCAATTAATCGACTAAACAAAAATAAGTAAGTCTGGTGACAGCAGATTGGAGTAAGAAAAAAAACTGGAAGACTCCAATAAATACAAATGTCATTCTCGTGGTCAGAATGTTTTGGACATGTGCTGCCAGATTTTCATGGAGGAGGCCATAAGGCTGAGTAAGAAAATTTCTCAACCAGCAGACACATCACCTATCTGCTATAATTTTGTTCTGGGGGGGGGGCGGTGGAGGTGGGATAATGTTGGGCCCACTGCCACTGGAAGCAGTTAAATGGCAGCCACAGAGACAATTCAGTGCTGAGGAGGGCTCATTAGAAGACGCACCTTAGTTTTCTGGGTCTTTGGACCATTTGCATGGAAGACTATTAGGACCTCCAGCTTCACGCCTCATATCCCCTCACCTTCAACACTATTCATGTTACCAGCAATCTGCCATTACCCACATACATGCCTATATGCCCACCATGACCACGTGCTGCTCCATATCCTCATTATATCCCCTCATTCTTGTCTACGTCCCCATGGCCTTTAATATCACCATGCTCCCTCATACCATCAGTGATACCATTAGTGAGTCTTGGAGCTCAGCTTTGCATTCATCATGAGGCCATTTGAGAAACAGATGTCTGCCCATCTTTTTTGATACAGTTGCCAGATGCCTTATTTTGAATGTTTCATTGAGCTCAAGACTCAATGAAATTAGCTCAGCAGGAGGTCTGTTTAGATACCTTAAGGGGAGTGTTAATTTTGATCAACTGACATCTTTATGAGGTTATACTAAGTTATTATTTCTTTGATGTGACATTTCAACATCTGCATGTTTATTTGGATAAGATTAAGAGATGTGAAGTGGGGTAAAGTTTCTGTTATTGACACTATGAATGGATGAATATGATATTTTGATAAGACTGTAAGAGATCGTTTTTGGGTGTTTTTTGTGTAATGAGAATTTCAAACACTTCTCACTGTTGTTATATGACTTATTAGTTCTCTGCACCACATAACAGGGCGAATGGGCATGGAGATTGTTGGGGGAGGGAAGAAGGAATGTGTGGATAATGGAAGACATTTGGAAGGGACATGGGGAGCATGGAGTATTATAGAAAGGTGGTGGCATAATGGTATTGTTACTGGACTGGTAATCAAGAGACCCAGGGCAAGATCTGGCAACTCCAGTTCAAATCCTTTACAACAAGCCATTGCATTGTTGTAAAAACACATTTCGTTCACTAATGCCTTTAGGGAAGGAAATCTGCCAGCCTCACTTGGTCTGGCCCACATTCAACTCCACAGCAATGTGGTTGATTCTCAGATTCTCTCTTAAATGGAAGGTAGTTAGGTATGGCAATAAATGTTGGTTCAGTGATGCCCCAATCCCATAAATAAAAAAAAATGGGGGGCATGCATCGAGCTTGGGTGGTATAATCAGACATGGAAGGGAAAAGATAGCATGAAAAGGCACACAGAGGTGGGATGGGGGATACAAAAATCTTTAAAACTTACCAGTCAAAGGGTTCTCAAATCTAGACTCCTCTGTGGAGCTGTGAACTGTGAATGCTTAAGAAGCTGGATGGATTCCATGTAAGTTTGGGGCATGGTACAAGATGCCTATCCCCACAATGGAGCCAACCAGATTGGGAGTGCATGATGTGGGTTGGTTTGCACCCTTATCTCCTCCTGGCAAAAATTGCCAGAAATGGGAATGGGGTGGGAATCCTAGAATCCTGGGTCCTGCCTGCCATCTTTAAAGGCCTATGGAGTTGACTCCATAGGCCTTTAAAAATCCAGCTATAGGCACCTATCATGTCATGTGAAATTACAACACTGTCAAAGTCAGAGTTCACAGCAAATGACGTCCAGAGCATGACCATAATAAAGCATCTTTATGATATTAATATAAGTGTGGTGTTGTCTACCTTGAGATGACAACATTGTATATCTGATAGATTTTTCTAATTCCATTGCTCGTTTGTGAGTCTTCTCAGTGTCCTTATCAGTCTGCTCACCATCTGCTGAAACTTTGGTTGTCTAATTTTAATATAAAAATAAGTCGAGTTAAAAATGATTTGGCCAATAAAACATAATAATCAGAAGCAAATATGCTTCAGTTCACTTTTAAACTCTTGAAAATATTACAACACTAACTTCAGGTCTATTACAATACATCTAATCTTTACTTTTATTTATTAAAGATATTTTGTAATTTATAATAAAATGTTCACTAATGCAATAAAGAAACATTTATTTTATTAATGTTTTTATTAAAAAAGGTGAAAATATTCAATGAAATATCTCTAAGTAAGTGACAGGTAACCTAGGCTAGTGAGTGGGCTGCATCAGTGGGCCACAAGTTGAAGTCGGGCATATTCACTAATCATGAATCATGAATAAGACTAAATATATTTAGCATGCACTGAATATTTCATAACAAGTTATAAAAAATTCTTAATCATTTATATATTAAAAGAACTGTCACCAACTTCAAATGGTAGAAACAAACAAAATATTTACACTTGGATACAGAGGGAGCTCTGTATCTTGCAGTCAATGTTGTCTGCTTCACTTGCTCTTGCTTTATGAGTGTGTCATTTCAGTCATCCCAGGAGGGGAAAAAACACAAGGATGGAAATCAGCGGAATATGGTAACCCTGCGCATGGAAAACAGTCAACGACATCTCGTGGGCCACATTCAAAACCCAAATGGGCCACATGTGGCCGCTGGGTCGCTGGTTGCCTACCACTGTTCTATATCCTCTCAATGTATGTGCTGAAATCAGGGATTATCAACCATAAATTTTAAGCATTCATTCATATTTTGATGTCAATTCCACATTACTGTATCTGTCCCTTACCCTGTTCAGTAACTCATCCATCTCTGTGATTAAGGTATCCAAGTTGCTATCTGCCAGCTGTAGAAGTCTCTCTGGTGCTCTCTGAGGTGACATTAGGTACTGCAGATATATGAACAAATTCACTAATTACAAGAGACATTCAGAGTGTGCACACAAAAGCACCAAAACATATAACTCACAATTTTGTATCTTTGTTCATCTGAAACACAATTAGTATCTGAAAGATTAATGAACACTTTCTACTTTCTTTTATATAGTTTTGTAGCATAATCCAAGAAAAATAACATAAACTCAACCAAACTGTAAATGCTATCCTCAGAAGTCAATGCAAATGGAAATCAGGAGAGAGGTGGATAAAGCTATATATTGACCTGTACATTAACACTCAAAGATAAAATCACACCAATGACTTGGACATTTGACGAGTACAGTAGCACTGAGGCAACTCTTCTAAGGCTGCTTGCTGGTTTGAGTAAATTCTGACCTTTATGGCACAGTGGTACCCAGAAAAAATAGAAAATGGGCCATTCATTGAAGAACATTGGGATGTGCTACTGGAGAAAGTGCAACAGAGGAATGTGGAAATTTGACAGTTAATGAGAAGCAAGTGCAGTAGATGCCTAAATGTATAAAAGTCATCTCCATGCATTGTAACAAGTTTTTCTTTCAATTTCTTATTCCTTCAATTCACTCAGCGGACAACATGCAGCATATCTGCCCAATGATAATATCACATTGTATTGCCTTTCTTTTGTATAAACAGGAACTTGCTGAACTCCTCAGGTTAACACCAGTCTGCTTTATCTGTGTACAGAACTACTATGATTATATAGCTGATATCGGGGAAGAGAAAAAGCTAGCCAATGGCAAGGCACCCTCCAAACACCCCACAGTGCACAAAAACAAGGACAGAAACATTCAGTTTGGAGAAATAAGATAGAGAGGGTTAAGAGATGGCACCTGGTATGGAACTCAGCATCTCTGAGGAGGAGTAGGCAAAGGTAATGTTGCAAACAAGCAACATTAACAGGAAGTGAGGGAGGGTGGCAGCTGTGGTCTCGAGCCATCATTCTGACTGCCTGCTCATTAAAGTAGTGCTGGCAGCAGGTGTATATTAAAAAAAAGCCTTTCCTATTCATATGCCAGAGATTTGCTTTTAGAGGCTTGGTAATTATACGTGTGTTAATAAATGGGGCAGCATGTGCATCATTAATGAAACTTCATACTTTAAAGTGCCATATGGCAAAAAGCGCTGTTGCTTCTTTTTTTGGCGAAAGGAGGAAAATGAGTGCTCTGACAAACAAAACACCTGTAGCCTGTTTGATATGGTGGTGGATTGAATTCTTATTAAAGTGGCAAATATCACCAGTGGTAGCTTGAGAGAATCCAGGAGCTTAAAAGTTGAATGCATTGTTGATTTACATAGCAACAAACAGAGTTGTCATTGTGCAGCAACAGCATCTGAAATCTCTGTGGGAATCTCTCATGGCAAATTGGTGGAAACTCCCAAAAAAGATGCAAATGGTTAAATACTGTCATTTACTCTGTTTCTCTGGTGTTTTGCCAATTTCCCATTGAAGTAACAGCAGGTCATTAAAAAATTAGAGCCCTTTTCTTTGGGTCATACTTCTGTAGGTGCTAAAACTGTTACGTATCAGGTAAGGACATGGATTCTCAGACATGGCTAAAGAGATGTATCAGATAAAGTCTGCGTCAAAATTCTGATGGGGTATCAGATTTCTAAGGCACAAATGTACATTCCTTTTCTTTTCTTTGCTTGATTTCCTCTTTCTTTTCCAGACTCACTGGCAAGACCCAGTAAGATATTCATTCTTAGCAGTCTGGATAGGGCTGAAGTTACAAGTTTGTGGATGAAACAATATTGTGGATAGAAGTTTATGTAAGAAGAGCAAAATGTTACAAAAACTAGTGGAAAACCATAGGCAAAAAAACCTCAAATCTCTTTGTTCCTCTTGACTCTGAGCTCTTGTATATCTCCTCTTCCCCTCAATTCACCATTGGCAGTGCGACCATTCGCTACTTTGGTCCCGTATTCTGAAATTTCCTCTCTATTTGTTTTGTGTCTTTCCTTCACCTTCTTCATTAACATCCTCCTTAAAATCTACTCATTGACCAAATGTTTTGACACCCTTCTTAATATCATCTCCTTTGGTTCAACATGCATTTTAAAAAGTCTGATGACTCTTCTTTGAGGTGCAATGGGATGTTTTGCTTATGTTAATCATGCTCTATAAATGCACATTATTGTTAATATATCATATTTGACATTGTCTTTACAAGTGTTTTGTCAGTTCATCATATAGGAGGTTGAAGAAGTCCATTGCGAAAATTCATTTCAAATAACAAGCGATACTATTGTTACAGCTTTGATTTTGCAATTGTGTGGCCAGGTATTAGGGACAAAATGCTCAGATTGCTTATGGAAATGACCAGAATTGTCATGCCTGAGAAAATGCCCAACCCAAGATTTTTAAACAGTAACAGTGCATGTAAAATATCCTTGGCAAAGCAGGAGTAATGTTACAAGTCGAAGTTTCTGGTAAATAATCTCACTGGTCAACAGCGCATCTTGGAAAATTAAACCAAACATTGTTCACGCCTTTTAGACTATTCTGGTCAAAAGGTTGTGGACAGTGTCCAAATAATTCTTAATGTGCTCAGTAAGATCAGAACATACTGATTAAAAAGAGAGAGGATGTCCCAGAGGGGTCAAGAACAGAATCTATTTGGGGAGAGCTAAGGAACAAAAATGGTGCAATTACAAATAGGTGAAAACTACATTGTGTGCTGTAGTCTATAGTCTGCAACTAGTAGGAAAGATGTAGAGGAACAAATCTGCAAGGAAATTACAGACAGGTACAAAAATTACACAGTAGTTATAATACGGGACTTATAGATTGGAATAGAAGTAGTGTAAAACGTAATGAGCAGAAAGAATTCCAAGGGCTTGTTCAGGAAAACTTCCTACAGCACTATGTATCCAGTCCAACAAGTGGAGGCACTGCTAAACCTGGAACGACATGAGCAAAATGGACCAAGAGGAACTAGGAGAACATTTTGAGGAAAGTGATCATTGCGTTAGCAAGGATAAAGGATGAAGAACAATCTAGAGTGAGCATAATTAACTGGGGAAAAGCCAATGCCATTGGGGTAAAAATGGATCTGGGCATTTTAAAAAAAGATTGGCAGAAAACACAGAACTGAACAATGGACTACACAAAAGAGATAGTTTCGGAGCAGCTAGGGTAGATTCCCATGAAGGTAAAGGTAAGATAAGCAAATTCAGAGCTCCCTGGATGACAAAAGAGATAGAGATTAAGAGGAGAAAATGTATTTATGTTGCAGGGAGAAGGCAGAGAAATCACTCAAGATGAATTTTTCATTTGGTAGGTAAATAATAGATTGGGGAACCAGGCTGAGTATAGAAGATTCAGAGGAGAAGTGATAAAGCAAATAAGAGAAGCAAACAGAACATGAATAGAGACTAGCAATTAACATAAAGGGAAATCCTGAAGTCTTCTATAGATATGAAAGTGGGAAAAGCAGGAGTAGGGTTGATTAGGGTCCAAAAAACGATAGCATGGAGGCAAAAGGCATTGCTGAGGTATTAATGAGTACTTTGCCAAGGAAGATGATACTGCCTAGATTATCTAATCTAGACATTTGATGGGTTTAAAATTCATAAGGATATGGTACTGATAGGTAGTCTGTGCTTGATAAGTTGATAGGTACCAATACCGAATGAAATGCATCCAAGGACACTGAAGGAAAATACAGAGGCCCTGGTCACGATTTTCCAGTCTTCCTTGGATCCAGTTGTGTCATCGGCGGCGAGAAATTTTCAAAAGTTACATGCTTGTTCAAAAAGGATAAGGTCAGAAATGACAGGCTAGTCAGTGGTGGGCAAGCTTCTAGAAAGGATAATTTGGGACAAAATTAATAACCACATGGGAAAATGTGGATTAATTAAGGTAAGACAGCACAAATTTGTTAAGGGCAAATTGTATTTAATTAACTTGTTGGAGTTTCCTTAAGAGGTAACTGAGAGGTTTGATGAGGGCAATGCGGTTGATGTGATGTATGTAGAGTTCCAAAAGGCATCTGATATAATGTTGAACAATAGACATGTCAGCAAAGTTACAGCTCATTGTATAAAAGAGACAGTAGAACATGGATATCGAATTGGCTGAGTGATAGGAAACAGAGAGTGATGGTTAATGGATGCTTTTTAATATCGAGGATGATTTATTGTGGAGTTCCGCAGGGGTTAGCTTTGAGAATCTTGCTCTTCCTGATATATATGAATAACTTAGATCTTAGGTTACAGAGCATGGTTTCAAAATTTGCTGATGATACAAAACTTGGAAGCATTGTGAATTCTGAGGCGAATAGTGTAGAACTTCAAAACTGTGCACATAAGTTAGTTGAATGTGAGACAAATGACAGATGTAATTCAATGCAGAAAAATGTGAAGTAATTCGTTTTGGTAGGAAGAACATAAAGAGACAATAATAAAGTGGGTGCAGGAGCAGAAGGACCTGGCTGTATGAGTGCATAAGTCATTGAAGGATAGTTTAAGAGAACAATTGATACAGCATCCAGAATCCTAGAATTTATTAATAGAGGCAGAGTACATAAGAACATAAGAAATAGGAGCAGGAGTAGGCCATCTAGCCCTTCGAGCCTGCCCCGCCATTCAATAAGATCATGGCTGATCTGTTGTGGCTCAGTTCCACTTTCCCGCCCTCTCCCCATAACCCTTAATCCCCTCTCTTATCAAGAACCCATCAACCCGCTTCTTAAAAATATTTAGCGAGGCAGCCTCCACCACTTCAACGGGCAGAGAATTCCAGAGATTCACCACCCTTTGAGTGAAGAAGTCACGTTAACCTTGAATAAAACACTGGTTTAGGCTTCAACTGCAGTATTGTGAAGGCATCAGAGAGGATGCAGAAAAGATTCATGAGAATGGCTTCAGGGTGTAGATGTTGTGTTATGAAGACAGATTGTAGAAATTAGGGCTATTTTCCTTGGGAGGAGAAGGCTCAGAGGAGATTTGATAGAGATATTCAAAATTATGAGTGTTCTAGACAGAGTAGATAGGGAAAAACTGCTCCCACTGGTGGGAGAATCAAGAATAGGAGGGCATAGACTTCAGGCAATGAGCTGAGAAAGTAATGAGGGCATGAAGAGTACCATTTTCACACAGTGAGTTGTTGTGATCTGGAATGCGCTCCCTGATAGTGTAGTGGGGAGCAGTTTCAAGCAAGGTACTCATAAGGGAATAAAATATTATCTGAAAACAAAGGATATACAAGGTTGCAGGGAGAAGGCAGAGAAATCACTCTAGATGAATTTTTCATTTGGTAGGCCAGGGCAGATACAATGGGCTGAATGGTATCCTTTTGTGCTATAATCTATCGTTCTATTTATGTTTCTCCTCCAATTTTTAATGAATTTATCATCCTGTCACCCTCTGTCTTACATAAAATAAATTGTTGTGTAATTTAAATTACTAGTTAGCTTTAAAATTATTCACATCTTGGCTACATAAATAGAAGAAAATTGCTGACTTTTTCAACTGATGTCATGCTATTAAAATAAATTAAAAACATTAAATCAATATTTTCAAAACAATCCCTTGTCTTAAGTTAATTTTTTCCCCTAATTTTGTTAGCATGTCCTGAAAGACTAGTTTGAAATAGAAATCTGTACTTGCCTTCAATTCTTGGGATACATTTTCATATCTGTAAAGCATCTTATAAGGAGGAGGGAAGGGTCCAGAGAGATTCAACCTTGCAATCAGTTGATTAAGTTGTTCAAGAACATTCAGCAGAAGTCCAGTGCATTCATCATCACAAGCTGATTTAAGATTTATTCAACATCAATACAAAACTCATTAGATTACAAGCAAACAGTATAAAAGTTAAAAGCAATCTGTCTTTTCCACATTGATATGTTTACATGTTTAGACAAAAATGTTTTACTACCTTTCAGCAGACAATAAATGATTGCAATAGTCTTACAATTAATATAGATCCCACCCTTGAAAATATTTTAAAGCTTTTAGCTAGACATTATAGTTGGTCATTGTAGCAATATATTCACATTATATTTTGCAAACTATTATATTAACTCATGCTTTAAAATCCAGGTGGTTGTTTGATTTACTTTACACTGGTCAATGAAGTGTGTTACAATATGGACATGGCAATTAAATATTTTGCTGATCAAATGTTCTCCCTTTCCACATTGTATGAAATATAACAACATAATGCCTTATCCTTATCCACTGAAATATGACCATATTTTCATTAAAAGAAAAATGCAACAACTAAAGGTTAAAACAAAGAAATTTCAGCAAGTTAAATTCATTCTTACTTTTTTTTCTGATTCTTCTCAATTTGCTCCCAACCATGTTTAGTGCCTAGCTTGAAATCATAGCTTCTTAACTTCGAATTACTTCTCAAATATTTTCTGAATTAAACTAAATCTGCTACTAACCTGTCCCTTCTCCTATTCTGCTTTGTCCAATGAAATCTCATGGCGTGTTCCTGACAATTTATTTGCTACTCTTCAATAAGTCTCTTTCCTTGCTTTTTTCCCCCATCTCTTTCTACCTCCCTTCGTTGCCAATTCATCTACTTCCTTTCTCACAACTTGGAGTGTGACTACTGTTCAATTCTATATTCTAGAAACCTGTCTTCCTCCTGTATACATATGAGAATATTCCGGTGATTACAAACTTTCTTCGTGAATACCATGATGATTTTACAAAAGAAGTAAACTAAAAACCATACGTCTCTGACATATTGATCTAGAAATAATTGCTGTTACAGTGAGAATGTTAGCACTTTCCAAGTCTGATAACTGGCACTAGTTAGTGTGAAAATATAAAACTCAAGTCCTGTGTTAAAACACACTGCACATATCAAAACAATTCAAAAGCCATAATTTCAGACACATGGCCCAAATCAAAGATAAAAATCCATTCATGTGTCCCTAATTTGTGTGACCCTTCTCCTGCCTTACTCCACTTGATCGAAGTAATTGAATTTTTGTTGAGTGGTATATTGGGAATTGTTAGCAGGCAAATTCAAGATCAAGCAATTCTTGTCAGAGCTATACTCAAATAAAGGAACAGCACAGTGGTTATCACTGCTGCCTAACAGTGCCAGGGACCCGGGTTCAATTCCGGCCTCGGGTGACTGTGTGGAGTTTGCACATTCTCCCTGTACGTGCATGGATTTCATCTGGGTGTTCTTGTTTCCTCCCACAATCCAAAGATGTGCGGGTTAGATTGATTGGCCATGCTAAATTGTCCCCCATGTCAGGAGGATTAGCAGAGTAAATATGTGGGGTTAAGGGATTAGGGCCTGGGTGGGATTGATGTCAGTGCAGTCTTGATGGGCTGAATAGCCTCCCTTCCACACTGTCGGGATTGTTTCAATTCTACTATTCTGTTCTGGAGTGTAATTTGTAAAATCATCACTATGTCCATTTAGTTGGACCTCCGACTTGCTACACCTGAAAAATGGTCGCCTTGCTAAGGTGCAGGATCAGTACATTTAATTTTACATCCACAAGGTCACATATATTGAAGAAATTTAATTTTGTCACTTAAGTTTTAAGCGTAAAGCATTCATGCCATCAGTACTTTTCCCACCAATATAGGAAGTGACTGCAGCTTATTAGGAACAAACTATTCAAAGCAAAGGTCAGAGTACTGCTTCAAGCATTGACAAATTTCTCTTTTACTTTATCATGCACAGATCATTAGCAGCACTAAGAATTGATTATTCAACTACCCCATGATTAAAAATTTGTCAAAATATATAATTACCTCAACATGTGGAAATCAGTGTGCCTACCATAATAATAAAGTTTAGATCTACTTGAAGTGGTAGATTCTTGATATAATCATGAATTCCAATATGAAATCCATCATTAATTATGGCAGCAAAGAATACATTTTATAGACAGAATACTGAATGGTTAGTATGAAATGACAATAGGCAAGAAATTTCCTGTGGCAATGTTGGCGAAAAAGCACTTAGTACATTCCTCTTTCTACTATCTTAAGATACACTGACTACAAATTAGAAGTCTGTCCTTCTTAAGGGAATATGTTATTAACAAGTTTTTCGAATGGTTTGGCACAGCCAAGAAGGGCCAAAAGGCCTGTTTCTGTGCTGTAATGTTCTATGGTTCTAAAATCCAAAAAGAAGTTAACCACAAGTTAATATCTCTGTTAAGCTAATGAATGGAGCGATGCTTACCAATGTATTACCGAAAAAAGAGACAAGTTGTTGAAGCTTTTCGTCTTGCACTCATCAGGGCAGATGCAAAAAATGCCAGATTTCAAAGGGAACAACAAATTTTACTGCAGAAGAAAACAGATGCTGACTGGTTAGCAAGCTGCCTATTATTGCTTGAGATGTTGCCATGGTGAATGTACCAGGGAGCTTTTGTTCCTCAGGCTTTTGTTTATTAAAAAAAGGTGTAATGTCTGGACATATTATTTTTGGCTGCAGAGGACAGGTCCCTGCACATGAATATATGTAGCTTCTAGCAAGCATAAGTGAATTACATTGCAAGCCCAACTGATTATCTTAAATTGGTTGTTAGTATAATTTCTAACACATTCAGGATTGTTTATCAAACTGCTGCTCAATTGTGGGTTTATATTATTCTTGCGATATTGGAAATTACACTCTGAGTTTTGAGAGCAGAGCTCGGGTGAGCATTGTTGGTATTCTGTCCATAGTGAACAGCCAAAAGGGTGTGCTCTCAAATGTGAGCCATCAATTGTTGGGACAGACGGCATATGTACCAGGCATTGTACTAGCACTGAAATTCATTTACCACATTACTCTTTCAGAGAATCATAGTATCCTACAGTGCAGAAAAGGCCATTCAGCCATCAAGACTTCACCAACTCTCGACTGAGTATCTTATCCAAGTCCTCTCCCCCGCCCTATCCCTGCAACACCGAACATTTACCAAGGCTAATCCATCTAATTTACATACCTTGGCACACTAAGGGGCAATTTAGCATGGCTAATTCAGCTAACCTGCAAATCTTTGACAGTACGAGGAAACCAGAGCACTGGGAGGAAATTCACGACAGCATGGCGAGAATGTGCAAATTCCACAAAGACAGTCAACCAAGGACGGAATTGATCCTAGGTCCATGGAGCTGTGGGGGAGCAATGCTAACCACTGTGTCACTGTGTGGTGGGCAACCTCATTGAATAAACAAAAGCATGGGGTAACAATAGCCCCTGGCACATTCGTCATGGCAACATTTCAAGCAATCATTGGTGGTTGCCCAACCAATCAGCACTCTTTTTCTTATGCGGTATAAATTGTTATTCTCTTTGAGCTTTGATATTTTTACATTGGCCTGATAAATACATGATGAAAATCTTTGACATCATGCCTTTTTTCAGCAATACTCAAGTTCTGTACTACCAAACTGTTAATCATTTATCAATATTATTATAAATATTAATTTTCTATCTCATAGCTGCAAAACTCATCAAAGCCACTAAGTTTTATAGCTGGTTATATTTTTAGCCCTTGGAATACCATCTGTGCATGCCTCAGCCTTTCACTTAGATTTCTCAAAGAACAAACACTTGCTATAATTTTAAAAGATGTTTACTTCCCAATTAACAAAATCAATTTCATAACTTTCCAGAAGATGAAGTCTAAAATAAAGTCCAACGTAAATAATTTCAACAGCTTTGGTATGAACTGATAAATGCCTAAGATTAGTGTTATTTGTCTAGAATTCAGATGATACAGCTCCCTTCATTTGTTACATGAAGTGAAGGCCAAACGAAGACCTTCTCAGAACTAACATTGTTTTCTGTGCTAAAAATTTAGGAACCTGCTCCCATTTCTACTTATGGAAGAATGTTTTGGCAATGCTGATGCTTGATTTTCTAAGCTGATGAAAACCAAAAGACCTATTTAAATGCAGAGTAGAAACCTACAAGGAAACAAACTGAGGATTAAAACCATTCTTAGTGAAGAATTGCATTACACAAGCAAGACTGTCTGGTAAGTTGCTGCCGATCTGATTAAAAACACAGATTTCTGAACATAGTAAGTTTCTAATTTGGAAATACATCTGCACTAAACTGATCATTTTAGTTTGGTTATCAAAGGATGCAAACTTGCCACAATTAAAATCACTGGATTATCCCAAAACTTGCAGAATTGGTTTCAACAGCATCAGTATCAAACGATAAAAGACTAAGGTTGGAGGTCATTGGGAAAGAACTCTGAAAAATCACCAACCTGTATTTATTGCAAGTCTTCCTAAATTATGAATCAATAACTGCATGGTTTATGAAGTCCAGTCATTTGAAACTGTTATGCTGAAGAAAATGCATATCCAGGCAAGTCAGCGCACATGATTTTAATAGTATCTGATGTTAGGATACGTACAAATACATTTCGTGCCCTCACGAACATGCCACTCCATGCAGCTATCACAGGTCCAGCCCATCATTTCCGGTTTGCAATGACACTGACCAGTGGCTTTGTCACATGGTACAGGTAATGAACCAATAGGATCACACTCACATTGCACACAAGAGCTTCCTTTAATTCTTGGATTACCATAGTAACCAGGTGAACACCTACAAATGATAAGATCAGAATTTTCAAACAGTAATGTTCAAATGCACTGGTAAACATAAACCATAAATTCAGACATTTTGGGGGACCTTTTTAGAAATTAGATACTGGAACTTTCTCAATGGATATTTCTCTGATCCAGTCCCATATAATTGAATCAGAGTTATTTCGATATTGCACAAGGTTATCCCAGCACTTTTAGT
Organism: Carcharhinus amblyrhynchos; assembly: GCF_965287045.1. NCBI lineage: Eukaryota > Metazoa > Chordata > Chondrichthyes > Carcharhiniformes > Carcharhinidae > Carcharhinus > Carcharhinus amblyrhynchos. The sequence continues at coordinate 62,778,899 of NC_137330.1, forward strand.
ACTGGTACATTCTGTGCACATATCTGCAGATCCACATGCAACATAAAGCTCTCTGTACTCCCAGGAAACAAAGTTTATAAAATATTTCAGTGTTGTTGCTTTCTCAATGAGACAGATTCCACAAGACAAATTACCTCTCTCCAATTCAATGATTTCAGGAATCTAGCCTGTTAAATTTTAAATCCCCATGCTCTTTTGTAATACTGGATTTAAGAAATGCACTATTACCCTTAGTTTTCTGAATTGCTGTGTGCGAATAATAGACAGGTTGTATGACATAGTGTCCTTACTTCTATGGTTACGTCATCATGAGCACCAAATTTCTACCTGCTCTTGCCCAAACCACAGCTCTTTTGCCTTCAGGTTCCCCTGATCTCAGGGCCAGCATTTATACATTGGGTACAATCTTGCCTGCTGTTCACGCTGCTTTCCCGCAGCAGTACGTTTGGAGAATTTGGCAGCCAGCTAAATTTCCACTCACTGCAGCAAGACGGGAAAATCCCACTGGCATGAATGGTGATAAGATTCTAACCATTGATTTTTTTTTTAAATATAAAAAAACTTGAGCCTTATAATGTTTTAAGAAAATAAATAGAATGCTTTGAATTATATTCTGTTCCAAAGTTATTTAACTATCCAAATAATTAACAAATTAATCCTGAAATTATTATGCAACATACACATGATCAAAATGACATTTTACCTGTCACAGTGCTGCCCTTCATACCCCTCTTGACATGCATCACAACGATAAGCATTATGTCCTTCCATAACGCAAGTAGGACTAAAGCTAAAAATAATTAAATATAAAAGGTCAACTAAAGCTAAATTGATAGCAAATTAATCAAAATATATTGTGCTTTCATTTTCAATAATGGTAATAAATGTCAGGCTGCACTGATATTAAAATAAAACTAATTACTTGATGTGAATACACAGTTTTCCTTGCAGGATTGGGTTGAACTGTGAGGTTAATTCATTCACTGCAGAAATAATCTTGCCTCAATGATCACATATTTAAATTGCAACATGGGTCAACATTCAACTCATCCAGTAAACAAGTATTGTCTGGCAGGTGAGATGCCAGAACTGTCGCAACAGTCTGGTTAAATTCTTGGTTCTCATTGAAACAGTCGAGTAGTTTAGGTTACAGGTTCTGAGAGAGTTAAAACATTATGCCAAAAATTAAAAGAAAAATGTTCCCAAGAAATGCCCATTTGCTCAGAAACTAAACAGGAAACAAAGGAGCAAAGATATATATTTATTTATTGAATTTGGGAGAGGGGATGGTGGCAATACTAGGCCTTTACTACACAAACACCATCACTAAAATGCAGATGAGGTGAAAGGAATTTTTTCTGATCATTTGCCTCATGTTCTTCTGATAATCTGTCAATCAGCATTCAACCAATCTCAATAAAGGCCCTCCTGATCACTCAGTTGGTAAAGCTTGTGAATAACTAAGGGGCAAAAGATGAACAGATTCTAGGTTCTGTACCCACAGGTTTAGGAGGGAATAAGTGACCAAGTTGCAGTCGCTAATTATTATTTTATGTTTGCTGCTCCAATTGATCAAGTGAACTTAGGTGGGAATCAGATCAAACACTTTGCAGTTGGACAGCCTGCTACCTCGGAACAAACATGAAGGCAGCTCATTTAGGAGAGATATTAGAGAAGGACCTATAAGATTAAAACACATAACAGCAAAACATTAGCACCTTAAGAGATATTGGGTGTGGTGGAGAAAATGAGGTCAAAATATTTACTGACATGCAAGATGTAAGGCTTTCTTGAGTAAGAAAAAGTTTAAAAAGTGGCTAAAATGGATTCTGAAGGTCACAGAATAATTTGGATGAGTTTATATATTTTATGTTCAGAATTCTATAAGCTCTTAGAATTAAATACTTATATTGAACTTCCACAGATGTTCTTCAACTGGAGTTTAGCAGAAATTCCAAGAAGAATGGTGCAATTTCTATAAACAACCACTCCATTGGGTGTGCTGACCTCCTCAAGACATGACAAGGGATCATGAGGGCCCAACAACCAATCAGGTTCATTTATATAGAGTCATAGAGGTTTACAGCATGGAAACAGGCTTTTCAGCCTAACTTGTCCATGCCACCCTTTTTTTCAAAACCCCAAAGTTAGTCCCAACTGCCCATATGCCCCTATACCCAACTTACCCATGTAACTGTCTAAATGCTTTTTAAAAGATAACATTGTAGCCACCTCTACTACTACCTCTGGCAGCTTGTTCCAGACACCCACTGAGTGAAAAATTGCCCTCTGGACACTTTTGTATCTCTCCCTCTCACCTTAAACTTATGCCCTCTAGTTTTTGATTCCCCTACCTTTGGGAAAAGATTTTGACTATCTAGCTGATCTGTGCCCCTCATTTTTTTATAGACGATATAAGATTGCCCCTCAGCCTTCTATACTCCAGAGAAAAAAGTCCCAGTCCATCCAGCCTCTCCTTATAACTCAAACCATAAAGTCCCGGTAGCATCCTAGTAAATCTTTTATGCACTCTTTCTAGTTTAATAATATCCTTTTTATAACAGGGTGACCAAAACTGTACACAGTATTCCAAGTGTGGCCTTACCAATGACCTGTATAACTTCAACAAGATGTCCCAACTCCTGTATTCAATGTTCTGACCAACAAAAGCAAGCATGCTGAAGACCTTCTTCACCACTCTATCCACCTGTGACTTCACTTTCAAGGATCTATGAAGCTGTACTCCTAGATCTCATTGTTCTGTAACTCTTCCTGACATCCTACTTAACTGAGTTAAGTCCTACCCTGGTTCAATCTACCAAAATGCATCACCTCACATTTATCTAAATTAAACTCCATCTGCCATTCGTCAGCCCACTGTCCAATTGATCAAGATCCCGTTGCAATCCTTGACAAATTTCTTTACTGTACATTATGCCACCAATCTTGATGTCATCTGCAAACTTACTAACCATGTCTCCTATATTCTCCAAATCATTAATAAAAATGACAAAAAGCAGTGGACCTAGCACCAATCCTGCTGGCACAGGTTTCCAGTTTGAAAAACAATCTCTACAACAACCCTTTGGTTTCTGTCATTAAATCAATTTTGTATCCATTTAGTTACCTCACCCTGGATCCTATGAGATTTAACCTTGTGCAACAACCTACCATGCCATACCTTGTCATGTAGACAGCATCAACTGCACTGCCTCATCCACCTTCTTGGTTACCGCTTCAAAAAACTCAACCAAATTTGAGACATTATTTTCCACTCACAAAGCCATGCTGACAGTCTCTAATCAGTGCTTGCATCTCTAAATGCCTACAGATCTTGTCTCTCAAAATACCCTCTAACAAATTACCCACCATAGATGTGAGGCTCATTGGCCTGTATTCTCAGGCTCTTCCCTTTCTAAATAAAGGCACAGCATTTGCCACCCTCCAATCTTCAGGTATCTCACTGGTGACTATTGATAATTCAAATATCTCTGACAGCAGACCTGCAATTTCCTCCCTTGCCTCGCACAATGTCCTGGGATACACTTCATCAGGTCCTGTGGATTTTTCTACCTTGATGTGCTTTAAGACTTACAGCACCACCTCCTCTGTTACATGTATACTTCTCAAGCTGTCACTATTTATTTCCCCAAGTTCCCTAATATCCATGTTTTTCACAGCAATAAATACTAATAGGGAATATTCATTTAGGATTTCGCCCATCTCTTGTGGATCCGCATATAGATGGCCTTGTTAATCCTTAAGAGGCCCTACTCTCTCCTTGGTTACTCTCTTGGCCTTTATGTATTTTGTCTAATGGAACTTGCCAGCGGCATTTGAAACATCTCAACACTAGAATCTTACTTGTTACTGGAAACCTGAAGAGGACAGGCACAAGGATGGCAGTCATTTGGAGATCCTCTTACTATCCCATAGTATCCGGGAGCACACACTTCACAATGCCCACCAGCAGTGTTGTCCCGACAATTCTGGTGGAAAAAGATTTTGTTTAGTAGAAATATACATCGTCTTTATAAACTGCATTAGCTAACATTTTTAAATGCAAGCACTTCAAATCACAAACTATTTCAACCAAAAAGACAATATTTTAGAAAGCTCATTATCCTGACATTTTGAACAAAATATGTTTAAGCAGTTCACTGGAAAATGAAACAAAACCATTTGAGGAAGTCACTTTTGACTGGTGTTCTGAGATGAAAGAAATGCTGGATTTCTCAGTACAGCCAAAACCAAGGCTGCATTCATATTAGCTAGCTCAATACTCAACACTGCCTGTCCACAATCATGTTATGTTTCTCATGATTTATTGCTTTGCAGTAAAGGACTCAGCATTCAAGTACTCAAAATCCGGCTTCATAACTTCAAAAGTTACACAAACAAAAATAAAGATTTTTTTTTTAATTTAACTGTTTTGCGATCATAATTGTGTGTTCTCTCATTTCAGCAATACACTGTTGAAAGAGTTGAGCTCTAAGAACAGTCATTCTTCTTTCTGGGGGGAAAATGTGCTTTTCTATTGTTGAAAAATTGCTTTTTGTATGAAGATTGTTGGTTGGAAAAAATGCATTAGATATCATTTCTTTGTTGGCAGTGCATCAATAAACTCTTTCCACAGGAAAATTATTCACAATGGCCCAGCTATTGCTGGAGCGCACCCTGTGAGATTTGTTTGTGCACATGTAAATTTAAAACTATTTTGCCAATAAAGTTGCTGGAATCGCAAGCTCATAGTAGCACAACACGAAAGGGAGGGCATCTGGGCCTTTGGTAAATGGTGGGATAAATAATGCAGGTCCTTCACCATGGTTAAAGGATTGAGAAATGAACAAGAATGGTAAATTAGGTGGTTGAATTCAATGATACATCAGAAAAAGAATGAAAAGAGGGAAGAGAAGACTGGAAATAGTAAGAAGAGACACAAAGGCAATTTTTCATAAGTAAAAATTTAAAACATTCCATGATAAAAATCTCTTCAAACAATGGACAACCCACAAAAATGAGACTCAGTGCCAACAATTGTTCACTTTCTCAACCAGAGATTGTTTGACAACCACAGGTAAGTAAGAAGTCTTTATCTACCAACCCACAAGCTCAAGACTTTTATCGAAACCTTTTCTTGTTACGTTTCTCTCAGATTCAAAACCCCAACTTCATTCATGCTTTTGCTCATGGCTATAGTCTTTCCTCTATTTCCTACTCCTCACTAATATATTTGGTAAATGTCTTACGATGTTTAATTATGAGCAGTATTACATGAATATATATTTTGCATTCTTATGTCCCACTTCAGTTTTCTGGAGCCCACAGATCATTTTCAGCTAAGAGCTGTCTGTAAAAAGAAATGTATGGGATATTCTAACTAACTTGTACTCTATATTTTTCTTCCCCTTCCCTTGGCACTACACTGTTGCCTAAATTACTTTAAAGCGTATGACTGACAATAGTTTCGGAATTGAATGCAACAATCCTAGATGTAATGAAAAGGCTGTTTCTGGACGAACTACTCCAGCATTTACATTGATATTATTTCTATGATTGTGCTAGCTAGGGATTGTGGCATTTTATAGGAATGGCAAATATGGATGGAATTTAATAACCTTACAGGACATAGGAAGAGCCATATAATCAGGTGGGAAACCCCAGGTTTAGAGAAATTTTGCAACTCCTTCCCTGATAAAGTAAGTGGAGGGCAAGTTGCGGTCACTTCGTGTCCTGAGGCCAAATGAATCCCTTAGTTGGCGATTTAAGGGTCTCAGGCCATGATATTCTATTAGAAGGGTATGAGAAGGGAGCAAGCACGCTAATTGGTGAGGCTAGCTGGATATGGCTATGAGCAGAAGGGAGAGCTCTCCTAATTGGGTGCCCTGTGCCCTATGGAATTTCCTGCCAGTGCCAAGCACCCCCAAATTGCATGCATTCCTCTTGTCCTCCATAATGACTCTGTCCCTCCCCAGGACCTGCCTGACTCACTCCAGTAGGCCCTCCCCAGTTATTAGGCATCCTTCACTGGTTGCTGCCCTTGGCTTTCTGCAATATGCGCAGAGACCTCTGCTCCGAGTTGGGCTGCTCCCAGATTTTTGGAGGCAAAGCCTTTACCTTTTAAAGGCCTGGGGATCCCAGTGTCAGACAGCAAACTGCCTGATTGTTATTTAATCCCATTGGTGTTTCCAGAAATGGTAATTGCTGGATTGTCACCTGCAGTCTGGCCCAGGGCTGGGGCCATCATTGTGGCCAGTAAATTCTTATCATATATGTCTGGTGTGTGATTTGGAAGTGATTTTAGGGAGGTGATATTGTTACTCTTGCCCTTAGTGCTTGAAGTTACAGGGCTAGAAACTGTTGTAAAGGAAAATTTGATGAATGGCATCCAGTGCACCTTGCAGACTGTAAATACTGCAGTCATAGTGCACCAGCAGTGTTTAGATGGAGATTCAGTCATGTGTTAGAGCTGTTGAACAGTCGCTTTCACTGCCCTGAGTGATATTGAGATTATTAAATGTGCTTGTGTTCGAGCAAGTGATATTCTAGCACATTCCTGATTTGTGCCTTATGGATGGTGAAGGGGGCGGGAGATGAGCTAGTTGTTGCAGAGTGTCTAGTCTCTGTTCTGTTATCATAGCTCAACTGCTGATATGACTGGTCCGTTTAAGCTTCTGGTCAGTAACGAGCATCAGTGTTATTAGTGAGCAATGTAACAATGCCAATGCCGTTGAAGATTGGGGCAGTCAGAGAGCTTTCTCTTGCTGGAGATTGGCATGGTCTGGCACTTCTGTGACATGAATTTTTTTACCTGCAAAAGTACTGTTTGAGCTAAATTTAGCTTTTGAAAATGGCATGAGTATAAAAATAAGCTCCAATTTTTTAAATTTAAATTTAAAATTGAAGCATAAAATCTGATGTTGGCCCTCCCTATTTACAACAGTGATATTGCTTGTAAAACAAAATTTTTTGAAATTAACTTGTTCAGCTTTTTTTGATCGAATAATAACAGGCTATCTGGTACCTGACATATGGAGGTCTTCTGATCACAGCTGTCACTATGACCATTGCACTGACATCGTACACAGCTCCACACCACTGGTCTGGGCCCCCTGATTGTAGGTGTTCTGTAATAACCTAGGACACAATCCTGAAGCATAAAGAAAACAAGTCATTTGGTAGCTTTTATCACTTTCATGTTATTGATGGACTTTGTACTTACCATGGCAAGAGGTATCAAGTGCTAGAAACCTGAACAATTTTGTACCTTTGATATGTGTGCTCAGATTTTCTGGTGAAAATCCATTGTGATGAAAATCCTGGAAATGGCCAAAATTTCTAAGTCCAGCTCCCGATCCCATTGCTTCCCTTCTTCAAGGTGGTGGGGCTGGAGTTAAATCTGAGTGTGCAGATTGGACCAAGAGGAGATCTGAACTTGGTGGATTCATTTGGAAAGCCAGGCCCTCTGGAGAGATAAGGTGTTCCTTTGCATAAGGCCCTGGGAGACCTTTGGGAGAAGGAGGGTGCCCTTTGTGAGAGGAAAAGCACCTTTTGGGATTGTTAAAAGTAAACATGAATCTGCACATTTTACATATAAACTCATTGGAATTGTCAAGCTGTCAAAGAGCTATATATTTGTGAAGGAACTGCCAAGCTGTCAAGGAACTGTTAAAGGTGAGCTAACATGGAAAGGGTAAGGGCAAAGGGTGGTGGGTTGGTGGGCATAGGTTACATAGGAGGTATGGGAATTGTGAAGGGTGGGTAGAGTGCTGCATGAATTGATATGAGAGTTCAAGGAGCAATGGGGGTTGGTGGGGGCATGGGTTGGCATCGACTGGCGTGGATGGAGAATAGGAAGTTTCTGCGGTTGAGGCATCACCTATAAGGTCTGGAAGGATGCATTTGCTTATTTATTTAAACACAGTGCCAAGGCACATTGTTGGCCCAGCCTACTCTACACCCAGCAGCCTGCACATTGGTTCCTGATTGCCCATTCACAACCTGGGTGAGCACATCTCTGACACACCAGAGCACATGACTGAGCCCAAGACAGCTGAGGGCTCAGGCAGTCAGAGAACTGTTGGAGAACAGGCCCACCCTGAGCCCCAGCTGAAGATAGGCCTCTGATCAGAGCCACATGAAACCTATTAGACATGAAGCAATAGGCACATTGTGCAGCCCTGAACAAGTCCATAGAGTTACTGATTGTCTTAATATGATGTGCACATACCTATAAGGGAACGTATCTTAAACCTCTAGCAATCCTTACATTTCTTGAGGAGGAGCGAGAGACTAGGCACCTGGGAATGGTGGAAAATATAAGCATCATGAGAGGTCCCTGGGAAGCAAGCAAGCACACAACTGGAGGATACATTTCCAGTGGTTGTTAGACCAATTGCATCATAATAGAATTGCAGGGAGCTCTGATCACCACATGTACAGTTGATAAACCCCAGTATTTGTGGGAAGCCTGTGATGGCATTAAAGCCCGGAGATATTTCAACCTAGCTCTCTATTCTGTTTATTCTGAAGCACACAAACTTTCTTACCCTCTTAAAGAGACCATTTTTCACCTCTTTGCTGCAGCGATGTGCACATGTCAACATGGAGCAGTGGAAGGAACCGTTGGCATAGAAGTTTAGTGCTGCAGTAACCTTCAAAGCCACTCCATTGGGTTCCCTCCCAGTACAATGGGGCACAAGTCAAGTTCAAGTACCTGGAGCACAAAGGTCTATGAATGCCTTCTAAGATATCCTCAGCCAGTACTGGCTTTGCATTTTGTCATTCGTAGGTAGTTGAGGTGAGGGAAGTAAACTCTGAGATCAGCTATTGCTCTGCATTGGACTGGGCCCTGATTGACCCCCTCCTGACTCCCCTCAGCATCTGTTTTCATTGCAACTGGAGCCGCACTTCACCCAGTTCTATCCGCCCTCTGTGCATTTCCTCTTCCACCTCAGGTTCCAGGAACGCTAGGTGGACCAAACCTATTTTGCTCTTGAAGGCTCAACAGAGGGCAGAACATTTCACCTGTTTACCCTGGTCTTGACAAGAGCTCACCCTGGTCTTGAGCATAATCACCTTGCTGCTGGTCTCAGAGTCAAATTCCACCTCCCCTCTATGAGCTTTGAACTTCTCTCAGTAACACTTGAATTTCATGCTCAATGGCTTCCCCTCCCCTCTTCCATTCAATTCTCCAAATGGCGACAGGAGCTCAACTTCACCAACTGCCTACCTCGAGGACTGATGTGCCTGCTTGTCATCAGCTTTAACCAATTATGAAACCGATGGCGCATAAATCCTGTGCACCATGAACTTCATCACTCAATTAGCAATTAATCACTGAAAATTGTGGTTAAATGAGTATTATAAGCATATCATAGCTGCTTCCATTCTGCATGCCAATGACTTTACCATCCCACTTCCTCTGCCCTGCTGGGATAATTTGGCACATCTGCCCCCACATCAGGGTCTTGACAAAGTGCTTCTCATGCTATTAGAAGGCCCTACTCCCATTCCCCCCTTCTACTAAATTCCACCTTAAGTATTTGTCTTAAGGTTGATCATTGTAAATGAGTATACGGCTTCATTAATGACAAAGCAAACGGAAAGCTCAGCATCAACACAAAATATGCAGTACGTTTCTCATGTATTTGTCTGCTAATAAAAAAAAATCAGAAAAATGTGCTGGAGGAAAAATAACACATAATTTTAAAGTTGGTTTGTATCATCAACAGCAACATTTCACTCCATTAAACCCTGTAAGAGAGTATCAATTATAATTACAAACAACCATCGAAGTCTATTAATATTTGGTGCCATACAATTGTCCTTTCAGGAACAAGATTTGAAGAATGTGTTATGTTTAAGTAATGTAATTATCAAACAATTGAAGTAACTTTTCCTTATTTTTACAAAACTTGTTTTTGTAACAGATATGAACTAAAATCAATATTCTCAACTAATGGCATCAATTCTCCTTGAAATCATTATTTGTTGGAACAAATTCTCAACCTGCTGAGTGATTAACAATGAACACTGCTGTATTTTGTATGCCTCTCATTATCTAACTTTGTAGGTGATTGGTTCAGTGTACATTTATAAGAGTTGTTCTTATTTGGAAAATGATTTTAACAACGAGTCACTACCCAGCTGGTTCTATCTAGCTGCAGACGATCTGGTGTTAAAACCAGGATTAGAGAATCTTGCTTCTAACATAAGAACATAAGAAATAGGAGCAGGAGTAGGCCATCTAGCCCTTCGAGCCTGCCCCGCCATTCAATAAGATCATGGCCGATCTGTCGTGGCTCAGTTCCACATTCCCACCCTCTCCCCATAACCCTTAATCCCCTCTCTTATCAAAAACCCATTAACCCGCTTCTTAAAAATATTTAGCGAGGCAGCCTCCACCACTTCAAAGGGCAGAGAATTCCAGAGATTCACCACCCTTTGAGTGAAGAAGTTCCTCCTCAACTCCGTTCGAAACCTCCCCCCCTTTATCTTGAGGCTGTGCCCTCTAGTCCTACTGTCCTTTCTGAGCGGGAAGAGTCTCTCCACCTCTATCCTATCCATCCCATTCATCATCTTATACATCTCAATGAGATCTCCCCTCATTCTTCTAAACTCTAACGAGTACAAGCCTAGTTCATTCAACCTCTCCTCATAGCTCAACCCCGTCAACTCCGGCATCAGCCTAGTAAACCTCCTCTGCATTCCCTCCAAGGCCAAAACATCCTTGCGTAAGTACGGCGCCCAAAACTGCACACAGTACTCCAGCTGCGGCCTCACCAATGCCCTATGCAGCTGCAGCAAGACCTCCCTACTTTTATATTCAATCCCCCTCGCTATGAAGGCCAGCATCCCATTCGCCTTCCTGACCACCTGCTGCACCTGCAAGCTGGGTTTTTGCGACTCGTGCATAAGGACCCTGAGGTCCCTCTGCACCGTCGCCTGCTGCAGTTTTTCGCCATGCAAGTAATAATCCTTCCTACCATTTTTCCTACCAAAGTGGACCACCTTGCACTTGCCAACATTAAATTCCATTTGCCAGTTCCTGGCCCATTCACCCAGCCTATCTAGATCCTTCTGTAGACTCTCCACACCCTCCGCACAATTTGCTTTGTCTAAGACTAACAGAATTTTGGTTTTCACACTTCTTATAGGAAATAAAAATGACAAGGTTTTTCATTTGCCCCTGGCCTCTGAGTAATGCAGGTTGTGAGACAAATTCACATACTGGCAGCAGAGCTTTGGAGTTTTGGTGTGTGAAAGGTGCTTTTCCAAACTATTTTTACAAAAAGGTAGGCAGCTCATTGTCACCATGATTTCAGTTCAATGCTTGAAAGTTTCAGACTAATTTCCTCACAAAAGGCATCATTACCACAACGTCAACAGATTAACAAAATCTTTGAACCTACCTCTGACGTAAAACTTTTTTCACCTCGTGTATTCTTTCCAGGGCATTATCACATCATTACCTGTTCATGCATCTTATCTGTTTCACTTGTCTCTACAAAAGCATGCTTTTATTTTTACGTCACCCTTTGTTTCATTACACCACGGGCTCCAAGAGCAATTGATATTACCTGGCATGACAGGCCAGAATAACCTTCTGGGCAAAAGCACTGCTCAATCTGTTGGGCACGTTCAGCCAGGAAGTAGCTACCACTGGCTTCAGCTACTTCCAGCGATATCTCAGAGATTCTGGATTGACAATGAAAGAGAAAATTAAATTTGGTAAACTTCATGAAACAACAGTTGTGCCTTTAAATTCAAACTTCCTTTATTTTACTTTTCCCAGTCATTAATATGTGTATGTTTAGTCAGACTGCACATTTACGGCAAGTGCACAAGCTGTTGGAACTGCAGCTCATCAATCTCCATCAAATCAGCTACGCCTGAACTTTAGCAGCAATGTTTTACAAACACCACTTTTTCTGAATGCATACTGAGTGAAATTCTGTTCCTGCAAATCAAAGTCAATGCGAGGGAAAAAAAAGTCACTTTGTTTCGCTAATGGAATACCACTTTTAGAATAATAATTTGATAAGTTCTTTTTGCACAGATGTATGTCATTTATGATTGGTAGAAGTTGTTGTAATGATTTATTAAAACGGCAGAACCATCTTAATGGGTAAACATTTTTGAGAGATCAAGTGGTCCCCTTAAATCGGAAAAAACTTTGCTATATAATTATTTATAGTCTTAACAAATAAGCACTCCCAATAAATGAAACAAAATGTCTTAAGGATTGCATCATGTATCTAAGCAAGTGAAATATGCTGCTGGAACACTGAAATCACCAGCGTGACATATTAAATTTCAGACAGCATACATCCCTGCTGCAACTATATGGGCAGCAACAGAAAGGAACAGAAGGAGGCTTTTTAGTCCCTGACGTCCATTCCATTATTCAGTGAGATCATGGCTGGACTGCAACTGAGCTACATATATATGCGTGGGATTTTCCAGTCCCACTTGCTATCAGGATGGTTCGGTCCTGCCAAAACGCAATGGATTTTTGACTGGGCTGCTAAATCTTCTTCAGCGGCTCCCGCCATGACTAGGACGGAAAGTCCCAACCAAACAGCTTCTGTTTTTTCATCACCCACTTGTTTTAAAATCCTATTTTTTAACATAGGTTTTTGGCTGAGCTTGCATTTATCTCCCATTATCCCACAAAACCCAAAGATTCCTCATTTGAATCTTTTCATATTATTTCAAACTTCAGCAAATACATACTGGCTGCCCAAATTGGCTACATGTTTAAGATGCTGGAGAATTTTGAAGCCGAGGGCAGGAGTTCTGGCAAAAATAATTGCAAAATGAAAGCTGTTGATCCAGGATTTGCATTTCCAAAACTAGCATTCTAATTTCATATGTTGGTTTCTATTTGTACCTGGTTTGTCTCATGAAAGTCCCATAAGATGCCTTGATGAGAATGGAGTCAATGTCATACAGCGCATCCATGAAGTCTTTACGAGAAACAGGTCTGCCATCTGGTAAATTGTCATATTTCCAATCATGCTAAAATACAAATATTTTGAAGACTATTTATATAAAATCACTTTATTTGACCTCACCTCCTTCCTTGGCACCCAATAGTTATTAACTTTGATTAAATGAGCAATTTTGAATAAAAATATTCTAATTGGCAATTCCATGTTAAAATGTAAATAATGGCAAGTTTACTAATGCCGTTCTCCTAGTGATGAATGGTGCTTGAAAAGCAAGTGTATCAGAGATACAATGTAATACAAAATTCATAAAGAAATTTAATATTATAGGAATTTACCATAGCAGATTAACCATTCATGCTCAGGTTCAATTGTGAATTACAAATTCAATAAGAACTGTCAAGAGTAAATGATTTTGCATATGAAGCATGGGTTGGAAATTCAATGCCGCACTGTCAAAACTTCCATCTTTGAGACTTGATGTCAAGCCTGAAAACGTAAGATCCTGCTTGTGGCATGAGTTGGTGTTCGATAGTAACTTCACCTGCCCCCAACCTATGCAACCTATTCTTGTTACTATCCAGGCTAACTAATGGTTTAGATAATAATTACTTTATTAACAATTCAAAAATATGTAAATTTTATATTTTTGCTATTTGCAAAATTTGAGATTAAAAATATGTACCTCAGTGAGTTCTACCTCATGTCTGGTTAACTGACCGATTTGTGGAGCAGATACATGTCGCACGATAGTCATCTGTCCTGTGGGCCCGCCTCTCAGAATAATTTGGGGCTCGTAGGTAGATTGACCCACTTCTTCTCTGGCTTCAAAGTAAATTGCATACCTCAGCTTGCCACCATAGGCGTTGAGCTATAAAACAAAACAACATTTTCACAGGTGAATTGAGTACGTTGCATTGACCTCCTGAGCACAAAATACACATTGCAAAACACTCAAAATGGCAGAACACAAGCCATCCATCTGCAGGCGTCAAGAATTTGGAGTGGAAACTGGATATGCCAGAATTTTGTTCCACTTACAGAACCCCTTGAAATCCTGGCTGCAGGGGCTCTGGGATAATCTTCCATCTAACCCCCTATGTGAAGTGGTATATTTGGGGGAGTTCATGGGCTTGTCAGGGATTCTGCTGTTATGACTAAGTAGGCCTCAGTAGAACCCAGCAGCTGCAGAGCTGTAAGTAATCCCTTTTAAAGTCTTTTGGACGGCTTTCTAATTTCACAAATCAATTCTGGAGAACACTGTGACCTTGAGGCTTTGACAATTTTCTCAGTCTTTCTTCAGACCAAAGCCAGCTAGAGGCACAGCTACTCTGCGCACAGACAGGGAGGAATTAAACTAAGTTTAATTGATGAATTAAATTAAATTAATTAATTCTTCAGTTAATTGATGAACTCACAGGTATGAAGTTTCTACCCTGGTGAGAATTGCTGCACACTCCAAGTTGATCTTGAAAAGATGGTGGTGAGCCGATTTCTTGAATTCCTGTCTTCAGGTTGCATAGGTACACCACAGTGCTTTTTAGGAAGAAAGTTACAGAGTTTTGCTCCAGTGACAGTAGTAACAATGGTAACATACTACCAAACGAGGATGGTGTGTGGCTTGGAAGGGAACTTGCTGGTTTTTATGGGTTTGGAAAGTACTGTTGAAGAAGCCTGAAGTGAATTGCTGCAGCTCATTTTGTCAGTGGTGTACACTGCTGCCATCCTGCATTGGTGGTGGAGGAAGAAAATGTTTAAGGCGGTGGACTGGTTGCTAATTAAATCAGGTTGATTTGTCGTGGATTGTGTCAAGCTTCTTGAATGTTGCTGGAGCTGCATTCAGTAGAGAAATGGAGAGTATGTCATCACACTTGACATTTGTGCCTTGGACATATTTTGGGGAATCAAGAGGTGAGTTACTCACAACAGAATTCTGACCTGTTCTTGTAACCATGGTATTTATTAATGGTAACTCCAAGGATGTTGATAGTGGGAGATTCAATGATCATAATGTCAATAAGTGTCAAGGAGAGCTGTTTACATTGTCTCTTGTTGGAGATAGTTATTGCCTAGCATTTACATGGCATAAATGTTACTTTCCACTTATCAACCCAAGGCTAAATTTGCCACATTTAAATATGGACTGCTTCAGTATCTGAGGAATCACAAATTACACTGTGCACTATGCAATCATCAGTGAACATCCCCACTTCTGACCTTATGATCGGGTGGGGGGAAGTTGGGTGGATCCTTGATGAAGCAGCTGAAGATGGTTGAGTTTAGAATTCTGCAGTAAGGAAGGCTGAGATGATAACCTTGGCCCAAAGAATTGGGATGGAGTCCCCATCTTTTGGCTAGGGCAAATAGAAATGTGCTTGTAGGACTCCCATGTTGTAGCAGGTCCATTGGAATTTCAATATCAGTTTTTTTCTTTTTAAATAATATATTTATTTTTACGTAATCTATGCGGCCAATCGTAACATTTTCAATTGCTATAGCTTTTAGAACACTTTTAAAGGTTTTCCTCACTGGGCAATATTCTGACAACTGAGGCCACTAAAAGTGCTGGCAAGTGATGAAACTTCCCATTTAATCATAGAATCTGTACAGTGCAGAAGGAGGCCATTCAGACCTCCAAGTCTGCAGTGACCTCAATCCCACCCAAGCCTTATTGTTGTAACCCCATATATTTACCCTGCTGAACGACAGAGAGTGGGATAGCTTGATCTTGGGTTCAAACATAGCTCGGCATCAAGGGCTGAAGGGCCTGTACTGTGCTCCACTGTTCTATGTTCTAATCCCCTGACCCTAGGGTCAATTTAGCATGGCCAATCAACCTAACCTGCACATCCTTGGACTGTGGTAAGAAACCGAAGCAAACTAAGGAAACCCACGCAGACATGGGGAGAATGTACAAACTCCACACAGACAGTGACCCAAGGCTGGAATTGATTCCGGGTCCCTGGCATTGTGAGATAGCACTGCTAACCATGTATCACCCAAAACTGCACAGTCCTGTTGTTGTTTGTGTTAAAATCAATGCTGTGTAAAATTTAATAATGGGAAATAACATCTGAAACTGAATCATCCCTATAATGGAACAATGTCTATCTTTCGATCTTAGTACCTCAACTAGCGAGGCAAAGATCTTCAGAGCATATTCAAAATCAACTTGTATAATGTGGATCCTCCTTCCTCCTTGGGTTCAATAGGTAAATAAATTATTTTATTACATTTGGGGAACATGGAGGCCAAGGTTAGAATAAATTTCTTTATTTTGGGATAAAGTAAACATAAGGTTAAATGATCAATAGTCAAGAATGGAAAGGTCAAATAAATGTTAAGTGCAAGGACTTAAAACAACTGCAGTTAAAATTATTTTCTTCAGATTTTATTATCAGGTATCTAACATATGAACGTCTATTCTTGACAATTGAGTATTTTATTGCTTTATTATTAAGGTTTGTTTCAGCACCATAACTTGAGCTCAAAATTTGCAAAAGAAAATTGCCTGTTTCTGAAGCAGAGAATCTTCTGGGGCAGCCAATCTTTTTAAATTTATTTCTGGGATGATGGTGTCACTTTAAGGTCAGCATTTATTACTCATCCTTAATTACTCTGAAGAAGATGGTGTGAACCAACTTTCTGAACTGCTGCAGTTCATGTGGTGTCTGTACTCACAAACCTATTTGGTAGGGTGTTCCAAAATTTTGACTTAGTGATGATGAAGGAATGGTGATATAATTCCAATTCAGGACGATGTGTGGCTTGGAGAGGAAATATAGGTATTGATGCTCCCCTGTGCTTTCTTTTTTTGCCCTTCTTGCCAGTATAGGACAGAGATTTGGAAGGAGTGGCTGACGAATCCTTCGTGCCAATGTTGGGAAGAAGTGAATGCTGAACATAGCAGATGGGATCCCAATCAAATAAGCTACTTTGCCCTGGATGGTGCCAGATTTTTGCAGGAGATACACTCATGAAGCATATGGGCAGTATTTCATCACACCCTTGACTTGCACATTGTTCATGATGAAAGGGCTTTGGGAATTCAAAAGGTGACTCACTCACCAGATAATTTGCAATGTTTGATCTGCAGTGTCAATGGTGGCTCAGATGATAGCACACTTGCTTCTCAGCGAGCAGATTGGTAGATTGATGCAACGATTAAACCAAGGCCCTGTCTGCCCCCTCAGCTTTGAACAAGAGCATTGATATTTTCCCTCAAGCTCTGATCAATATTTATCCCAGTCAACATTAGAAAACAGATGATTTTATCATTATCTCACAGTTGTTGTGATCATAGTAGTTGCTATAGGTATAAATAAATATTGTTTTTTGTGTTTAAGGGGATACTTAAAATTCAGCTTCATGCCACAGGAAATCAATATGTCTTGAAAGAATACAGCTCAGGGAAAGCAGTGTAATTATTAATTTTAGCCTGTAGTGTTTACTTAGAGGAGAACTAATGGACTTCAGTTTACAAAAAGGAAAGATACCCTCGGGTTTTGATTGAAGGAATGGATTAGGTATTCAGTTTAGGTATTCAGGGTCACGTGATAATGCGGTTAATGGAGGGAAGTAGATATGTAGCAGAGGAAAACAGCTTTTAGTTTTGGCTGGGATTTGTTTAAAGACAGAGGTCTGCAAGCTGCTCTCAAAATCAAAATCTCTCTAAAAGCTTTGAGACTGTGTAACTCCTTACAGCAAGTATATTTATGGTTGCTAACAGTATTTAAAGTGAAATTTTAAGTCTGTATGTGAGTGTTGAAGAGACTGAAGCCTGGAGAGAGGGTTGTAAAGTGTCAAACACTGACAATGTGAGGCCACGGAATTTTGACTGACATGCCGTTCCCATGTTTCGGGACAGAAAACTAGCAGGAAGCAACAGCTGTTTAGCGGGACAAGTGTGAAATGTCAAACAGCCCAAATCCATGATCAAGGAGCTAGTTCCCAATACTCTGTAAGTCACTGGAATGAATTGGAAGGAAGGGAGAATTGAGGAAGGTCTTGGATTTTGGCCTCTCTCCTAAAGGCAACAGGGTCCATCTTTTAAATACAGATTGGTTTCCAGTTGTGTGATTGGAAACCAACTTCTTTCTAACTGGTGGCCTAAACAGGGAAAGCAATGCAAATCTTTTACCAAGTGAAACATAAGAAATACGAGCCAGACAAATAGGCTGTCATGCCCGTTCCACCAATTTAATACAACCACGGCTGAACTTTGGCTTCAACTCCACTTTTCCATCCACTCCCCATATCCCTTGATTCTGTGAGGAATGAAAAATCTGTCCATCTCAACTTTAAATATACATAATGGTGGAGCATCCACAATAATCTGGGACGGAGAATTCCAGAGATTCACATGCCTTTGACTGTAGAAATTTCTCCTCATCCAATCCAAAACAAATGGTCCCATATCCTGGGTGTATGTAAACTAGGTTCCTCGGCCAAGGTATCTCAGTGTTTACCCTGTCTAACCCCTGTTTTAGTGAGATCATCTCTCATTCTTCTGAATTCAGGACAGTATAATCCAGCCTCTCATCCCAGGACAACCCTCTCATCCCAGAGACCAATCTAATGAATTCTCACTCCACTGCCAGGAGAATCTGAACAGTTAAGGTTTGTTTTAATATTTTTAACCTTGTCCTCTTCTGGCTGATGATTCTGATCATACAAATTGCTTGAGCTTTGTCCGACTTTAAGCTGATTTTGTTTTGGATCAAAGTTATGTTTTGTGGTGAAAGAAGGCATTTTAAGAAATTCCCCTTCTTGGTTATGTTATGTAATGAGGCGGGTAGAATTAGGGACCTTGTGGTGAAGGAACCTCTTGGGGAGAGTGATCATTGTATGGTGGAGTTTCTGGTGCAGATGGAGGAGGAGAAAGTGGGTTCCCGGACACACGTCCTTTGTTTGAACAGAGGGGAGTACGGTAGGATGAGAGAAGAATTGGCGAATGTTGACTGGGGGAGCGCGTTGGAAGGTAGGTCTGCTGAGGAGCAGTGGAGGATCTTAAGGAGATCTTTCTTGGTGCTCAGCAGAAATTTATTCCGATGGTTAAAAAGGATCGGAGGAGGAGAGGTAATAAGCCGTAGGTAATGAAGGAGGTGAAGGAAAGTGTTAAATTAAAAGCGGAGGCATTTAGAGTAGCTAAGAGTAGTGGGCGAGAAGAGGATTGGGAGAGGTTTAAATGTCAACAAAGATTGACAAAGAAGTTGATAAAGAAGGGTAGGAGAAACTATGAAGCTGGGCTAGCGCTTAATATAAAAAAGGATAGCAAGAGTTTTTATAAATATATAAAAAGGAAGAGGCTGGCTAGGGTGAACGTTGGACCCTTAGAGGATGAGAGGGGGGACTTAGTGGTAGGGGATGGGGAAATGGCTGAGGTCTTGAATAACTTTTTTGTTTCGGTCTTCATGGAGGAGGACGTGAATAATTTGCCAGGTGTTAGCGATGGAAAGGTGGTAGGACTGGAGGGTCTCAATGACATTATTGTTACTAGAGAGGCGGTTCTCGACAGACTGGAGGGACTGATTGTGGACAAGTCCCCAGGACCGGATGGAATGCATCCGAGGGTTCTGAAAGAAATGGCGGAGGTGATAGTGGATGCCTTGGTGGTTATTTTCCAAACGTCACTGGATTCCGGGGAAGTGCCGGAAGACTGGAAACGGCTAATGTTACGCCGTTGTTTAAGAAGGGTGGCAGGCAAAAGGCAGGGAATTATAGGCCGGTTAGTTTAACGTCTGTTGTAGGTAAAATGTTAGAATCCGTTATCAAGGAGGAAATAGCGAGGCATCTTGAGGGGAATTGCTTGATAGAGCAGACGCAGCACGGTTTCGTTAAGGGGAAGTCGTGTCTGACAAATTTATTGGAGTTCTATGAGGATGTGTCTAGGGCGGTGGATAGAGGAAAGCCGGTGGATGTGGTCTTTCTTGATTTTCAGAAGGCGTTTGACAAGGTACTTCACAAGAGATTATTGCAGAAGGTAAGGGGGCATGAGTTGGGGGTAGGGTGTTAGCGTGGATAGAGGATTGGTTGTCAAATAGGAGGCAGAGAGTGGGGGTTAATGGGTGCTATTCGGATTGGCGGTTGGTGACTAGTGGAGTACCCCAGGGGTCAGTGCTGGGGCCTCAGCTATTTACCATTTATATAGATGATCTGGAGGAGGGAACCGAGTGTATGGTGTCGAAATTTGCTGATGACACCAAGATTGGTGGAACGGCAAATTGCGCGGAGGATAAGAGAAGGGATTAAGGGTTATGGGGAGAGGGCGGGAAAGTGGAACTGAGCCACGACAGATCAGCCATGATCTTATTGAATGGCGGGGCAGGCTCGAAGGGCTAGATGGCCTACTCCTGCTCCTATTTCTTATGTTCTTATGTTCTTATCTAGATAGGCTGAGCGAATGGGCCAGGAACTGGCAAATGGAATTTAATGTTGGCAAGTGCGAGGTGGTCCACTTTGGTAGGAATAATGGTAGGAAGGACTATTACTTACGTGGCGAAAAACTGCAGCAGGCGACGGTGCAGAGGGACCTCTGGGTCCTTGTGCATGAGTCGCAAAAACCCAGCCTGCAGGTGCAGCAGGTGGTCAGGAAGGTGAATGGGATGCTGGCCTTCATAGCGAGGGGGATTGAATATAAAAGTAGGGAGGTCTTGCTGCAGCTGTACAGGGCATTGGTGAGGCCGCAGCTGGAGTACTGTGTGCAGTTTTGGTCGCCACATTACACAAGGATATTTTGGCCTTGGAGGGAGTGCAGAGGAGGTTTACTAGGCTGATACCGGAGTTGAGGGGGTTGAGCTATGAAGAGAGGCTGAATAAACTAGGCTTGTACTCGTTAGAGTTTAGAAGAATGAGGGGAGATCTCATTGAGATGTATAAGATGATGAATGGGATGGTAGGATAGAGGTGGAGAGACTCTTCCCGCTCAGAAAGGACAGTAGGACTAGGGGGCACAGCCTCAAGATAAAGGGGGGGGCGGTTTAGAACGGAGTTGAGGAGGAACTTCTTCACTTAAAGGGTGGTGAATCTCTGGAATTCTCTGCCCGTTGAAGTGGTGGAGGCTGCCTCGCTAAATATTTTTAAGACATGGGTTGATGGGTTTTCGATAGGCAAGGGGATTAAGGGTTATGGGGAGAGGGCGGGAATGTGGAACTGAGCCACAACAGATCAGCCATGATCTTACTGAATGGCGGGGCAGGCTCGAAGGGCTAGATGGCCTACTCCTGCTCCTATTTCTTGTGTTCTTGTGTTCTTATGATGTTTTGGCAGTGAACACGTTATGCTTTTGAATCACTGCTCAGAGCAACAATGAAGTTCAATCTCAATATTCCTATCTGGAAGGACAGTAGAAATAATTGAGTAATTCAGGAATTCATCGGAATTCTCCATTAGATTTTTGAACACCCTTTTTAAGGTTATTTGACTTTTGTTTTAAATATTAATTTGTAGTCTTTAAAAGAATGACAGTCACTGTTTCAAAATATTCTGTAAAAGTCACAATGATCACATTTCATTACCTGGAAATTACATACAAAATGTAGTTTTAAGAGCCAGTGACCAAAGTTACTCAATTATGCTCTCAGAATAAAACACACAATTGTCATCCAACATGTGACTCTGGTTGTGATTACAATAACAACTTGTAACCTCTGAGGGCAATTTAGAGGAAGTGTTTGGAAACAGTTGACAGGGTTATCGCCCAGAGGCGAGTGGTGTGCTGGACATCTGTTGTGAGGTCAGGAAACCCAAAAGAATGAGCTAAATCCAGAGTTTAATAGCAGCTTGCAGGACTGCTTTAAACATTTTTCCGTGAGTTTTCCATCCATAGACAGCTTGATAGGCAGACTGGAGGTCTTTTCAGTGGGAAAATCTGTTTCACAAGTCTGAAGCCGATGAGAGAAGATTACTGGGGGAATGAGAGAGATGACAGAAGTTCCCAATCGTGAAGATGGGTCCAGTGGTGGATGAGATAGCAGGTGATTGGAGAGGATGGTGGACATGGATAGAAGGCAATCAGATTGCAGCAGTATCGGGATTTGGGGAATATTTACAGCATTCCTTGATGAGCCTGGAGGAAATGCCTGTAAGCAGTGCTGTAAAAGCACTTACTTCATGCACTCAGCCCTTCTCACTTTCTTTAAGTTGCCAGTTTTCCAGAAATCTGGGAGACTAGCTGACTGTGTGTAAAAACAAAACCACAATGACTGTTGAAATGAAGGCACAGGGCTTCAGGCCCAGAGGTAGAGATGATAACACTGCTCATTCTTTCATTACAGCATGTAAATAGTGCACTGAACTTCCCGAGCTTTGTTGTAGGCATTAATCACGACCAGAAGTGCATCTCTTTCCACCATGTAGCACAGTGGTTAGCACTGCTGCTTCACAGTTCCAGGGTCCTGGGTTCATTTCCTGGCTTGGGTCACTGTCTGTGTGGAGTTTGCACATTCTCCTTGTGTCTGCGTGGGTCTCCTCTGGGTACTCCGGTTTCCTCCCACAGTCCAAAGATGTGCAGGTTAGGTTGATTGGCCATGTTAAGAAATTGCCCCTTGGCGTCCAGGGGTGCATAGGTTAGAGGGATTAGTGGGTATATATGTAGGGATATGGGGGTAGGGCCTGGGTGGGATTGTGTTCGGTGCAGACTCGATGGGCTGAAGGGCCTCTTTCTGCATTGTAGGGTTTCTATGATTTCTATACAATATATCATGAAGTTATCGAAACTCGATTAGTCCAATCTAACTTGCACATTTATTGGATTAATCAATGGTTTTCATCAGGCAGTTTAGTTAGTAATTGTACTCTATGTTATCAGTTTAATATGAAGTTGCGAAGACAATTAATTACCTTTTCTCCTTCAAACTGCTCTGGAAGTTTCCAGTAAAAAGGCTCATAAAGAAGATGCTTGATCACGATGTCTACATTAGCGACTATCTCTGGATGCTGATGAAATACACCACTAGTTGTTTTCCTGTCGTTGAATTTATTTACTATTTCCAATATAGTCTGCTCAGGGTTAAGTGTCAGCTTCAAGAGAAAAACAAAACTGTCATTCGATGTAACAAAAATGTAAAAATTATAGCTGAAACCTTACTGTGATTTCAGACATACACCTGGTAATAGTTTGAAAACATGCAGCAAAACATGTGCTACCAACACTAACTGAACAATTTTAAGTCAATGATTCACGGCAATATTTTACTCAAACAAAACAAGTCTGCAGCGTATCTGTAAGTCTTGCTGGACCTTTTTGCCATTAAATGTAAACTGAAGGATAGGTGCATTCAAACCACAAAACACTGTGTTAAGATGGCATAGCAGGTGTCAATGTACTAAGCCAAAATTTCACATCGTCACAGTTTCTGGTAAAATCAGTTACAACATAAGAAATGGGAGCAGAAGTAAACTGCACGGCCCCTTGAACCTGCTCCATCATTTAACGTGGTCATGGCAGATCTAATAACTCAATTCAACTTTCCCACCCATTCACCATAGCTCTTGATTCTTTCAGAGATCAAAAATGTATCCATCTCAGTCCTGAATGTATTTAACGATGGAGCATTCACCAACTCAGTGTCATCCAGAGTAGATGGTGAACAAAGTCAAAACATTTCCCCACACAAAAGGGAAATTGGCAGATTGTCATTTTCATCTGCTCTTGTAAATCTCTAATTACCGGTTACAACACGAGGAGGGAATAGTGTATCGAATAACTAAGAAGTGGGATGCAGTCAAATTTTAAAAAGAATAACCTCTTTTCCAGATTTTGCACCATAAGTAACGATGCACAAAATTTTAAACACAGTATTTCAATTCATAACATGCAATTAAAACAGGAAGATCAATTATGCTACTGTGTGAAGCTGAAACCAACTTAAAGATCTTTATCTGCAAATATATTTCCATTTAAATTAAATATGCTAACTCAAGTTTCATTTGCTCAGCTACAATTACAGTAGCAATCTTTGAAATCGTTCTGGGATTTTTTTGGCGCCTGATAGATGAATACAAAATGAATAGCAATACACAGGAGAGAGCTACGGTTACAGTAAACAACTGCTTTAGTCCTCACTGAGATACACCGCTGCTCAGAAGTATTTCATCAAATGTGAAAATAATTAGTGGTTTACTTACTCTCCTGCGGATTAGCCCTTTTGCCTCAGTACATTGTGTAGTCACACCTGAGCAGTAACAGCTACTACATCCATGAGGATTGCTTGAATGAAGTGCAAAAGCACCAGTCTTGCACCTGTCACAACCAATTCCCTCCACGTTCACCTGAAAAAGAATGATTGGTTGCTTAGGAGATCAACATTAACAATTCATGGTAATTAAATTGTTATTGAAATATCTTTTCTTTAAAAAATATCCGTGAATACATTGCATAGGCTATGCAGTTCAGATTGAGGCCATTCAGTCCAACTAATCTATACCACTTCATGCTTCACTCAAGCCTCCTCCATTCTTGCCTTATCTAAATCTATCAGTGTAACCTTATATTCCTTTCTCCCTCATATGCTTGTCTAGCCTCTGCTTAAATGCTCTGATTCTATTAGTTTCAACCACTCCAGATCTAACTGCAAAAAGGTTTCTTTTGGATTCATAAGAGAGTGAATGTATTTACTCAATGTCTGTGCTTAACCATTTATGTTCCAATTGTGAAGAAACTTGTCCTGCAGAATTTCTCAAGTTCAAAACAAGAAAGGGAAAGGGTTTTTTTTTGAGTCAAAAGCCCACTCAAGCAAAAACCTAAAACAATTTAAAAAGTTAAACACATGCCTAAGGTTCATAATCTACTCACAGAGGCACACAGGTGTGAATTACAACACAAAAACAGAAAATTTTGGAAAATCTCAGCAGGTCTGACAGCATCATTGGAGAGGGAATAGAGCTAACATTAGTTCTACTCTCCCTCCATAGATTTTGTCAAATCTCCTACTGAGATTTTCCAGCATTTTCTGTTTTTGTTTCAGATTTCAGTATCTGCAGTAAATTGCTTTAACATGGTGAGGAATTATAAGTTATGGAGCAGAAAGTTACTTTCTTAGCTAGATTAAAGTTCAATGGAAAAATGAAGAAAACATATAGTGGATGGAATTCTCCTATTTTGAGACTAAGTGCAGTGGTGGCAGCTCTGGCAGCATCTATCTCACCAACCAAAATGATGGAATCCCGCTGACCAGATTCTGCACTTGGAACCTTGTTAACTGCACAGGCAATTTCCTCTCTGACTCTCCTGGTGGGCCAGCAGCTGATTAATCTGCCCACCATTGACTGACAGGTTCAAAGGTGATGGCGGCATATATAAATATCAGTCCCAGCGTACTCATCTCACTCCCTCCAGCCTATCTGTCTTCAACAGACCATGTAGGATGTCAGCAAACTGATTGGAATACAAGTCTTTACAGCTAATCAGACAATGTGAGTGGAGATAGCATTAAGCATAGGTTAAAGAGATGTGTATTGTCTCCAGACAGGACAGTAAGTGAGATTTTGCAAGCCCAGGCAAGTCATAGGGGTTACAAATAGTGTGACATGAACCCAAGATCTCGGTTGAGGCCACCCTCATGTGTACTGAACTTGGCTATCAGTCTCTGCTCAGCGACTCTGTGCTGTTGTGTGCTGTGAAAGCCACCTTGGAGAACGTTTACCCGAAGATCAGAGGCCGAAAGGCTGTGACCACTGAAGTGTTCGCCAACAGGAGGAGAACAATCTTGCCTGGTGATTGTCGAGCGGTGTTCATTCATCCGTTGTCGTAGCGCCTGCATGGTCTCCCCGATGTACCATGCCTCAGGATATCCTTTCCTGCAGCGCATCAGGTAGACAACATTGGCCAAGTTACAAGAGTATGTACCGCGTACCTGGTAGATGGTGTTCTCACGTGAGATGATGGCATCTGTGTCGATGATGCAGCATGTCTTGCAGAGGTTGCTGTGGAAGGGTTGTGTGGTGTTGCGGTCACTGTTCTCCTGAAGGCTGAGTAGTTTGCTGCGGACAATGGTCTGTTTGAGGTTGTGCGGTTGTTTGAAGGCAAGAAGTGGAGGTGTGGGGATAGCCTTGGCGAGATGTTCATCTTCATCAATGACATGTTGAAGTCTTCAGAGAAGATGTCGTAGCTTCTCCGCTTCGGAGAGGAGATAGGACAGTAGGGTATGATGGACGACGAAGGGTACTCTGTCCACCATGTCCCATGTTTGTCTTCTGAGGAGGTTGCTGTGGTTTTTCACTGTGGCGCATCAGAGTTGTCAATCAATGAGTCGAGCGCCATATCCTGTTCTTATGAGGGCATCTTTCAGCATCTGGAGGTGTCTATTGTGATCCTCCTCAACTGAGCAGATCCTGTGTATACGGAGGGCTTGTCCATAGGGGATGGTTTCTTTAATGTGTTTAGGGTGGAAGCTGGAGAAATGGAGCATCGTGAAGTTATCCGTGGGCTTGCAGTACAGTGAGGCGCTGAGGCGATCATCCTTAATGGAGATGCGCGTGTCCAAGAATGCAAACAGATTGTTCTCTTCCTGTTGGCGAACACTTCAGCAGTCACAGGCATTCGAGCTCTGATCTTTGGGTAAATGTTCTCCAAGATGGCCTTCACGGCACATAACAGCACAGAGTCACTGAGCAGAGACTGATAGCCAAGTTCCACACACGAGAACGGCCTCAACCGGGATCTTGGGTTCATATCACACTATCTGTAACTCCTGCGACTTGCCACATCTCACTTACTATCCTGTCTGGAGACAATACACATCTCTTTAACCTATGCTTAATGCTATCTCCACTCACATTGTCTGTACCTTTAAGATTTGATTAGCTGTAAAGACTCACATTCAAATCAGTATTCTGTAAACTGAGTGTATGCCTATATATGCCTTGTTTGCGATCAGAACTCCACACTCACTTGACGAAGGAGCAGTGCTCCAAAAGCTAGTGGTTTTTGCTACCAAATAAACCTGTTGGACTTTAACCTGGTGTTGTGAGACTTCTTACTGTGTTTCCCCAGTCCAATGCTGGCATCTCCACATCATGGATGTCAGCAACCCAGAGGAAAAAGTCTAGCAGCCATAAGAGGAAGCCTGTTCCTCAATTCAACCATCTTACTCCCTAGCATATCATGTGCAAGGTACCCATGTCCCACTTGGATCTCTGCTCAGTAACTCTGGAATCTTCATTCAGTATTCATTTAGCCCACTTCAGTAAACAAACCCCCCTTATGTGTGAGCTTTTCAATCAGCTTTGCCAGGGTCCAGCTTCCCTCACCTCGGTTCATATTCTTCATCTACCTCCTTGACCTTCTGCTTGCCATCATGAGCCTTTGCCCTTCCTCCCTCCTTGCACTCCTTCCACATTGGCCCCTTTGTCTTTGTCTAGCGACCTCCACCCCCTTCCTCACTTTGCACTCCAACCCCAGTCAAATTTTGGACCTTTGTTTTGAGTCTGACAGTAAAATGCTGTCCAGATCGATGTCACTGTTTGGCACCAGGGTGAAGGGGACCACTTTACTCTGCAACTCCAGGCATAGTACAGAACTTTGATGATGACACAGTAAGGTCCATGGGTCAACCAGCAAAGTGCTGTCCATGAGGACCAGCTCAGCATGGAGCTGGAGGGCAGAAACCAGTCTTTCCCAGCAGAGTGGTGAATAGCACATCAGGAGCAATGCAGCACAACAGCAATGCTGCACTCACCTCAAAGTCTCTGGTGAACTGAGGACCACCGTGAGCACTGAAGCTAACCATTGGATTTGACATTAACATGATTTCCCACTGGTTTGATGCCAGATTGCAAGGCCTGCCAGGACAACAGCAAACAGCTATTTTAATGAGCATTCATGGCATACAACTTGCCAGTGGGGGGGGGGGTCACTGACCCCCCACTGGGAGAATTGCAATGCAATTTTACACCAATGGTTTCCAATATTTTGGCTCTCACCAGATTCTCCACTACTGCCCCTACCAATCCCACTGTGGTCAGGTCAGGAGATTTCCACCCAAGAGTTCAATGTTTATAAGTCCTTTGCTCGTACCTGTGACACGTAGCAGAAATTTTTCATGGTGGCCTCGGAAATTCGGTTGAGTTGAAGCCCACACAGAGTGCAATTTTTGTTTTTGATTTGATTTATTAACATCACGTGTTGGTATACAGTGAAAAGTATCATTTCCTGCACACTATACGGACAAAGCATACCATTCACAGGGAAGGAAAGGGTGCAGAATCTCACTGTTATAGAGTTTAAAAGTGTTAGAAAAAAATTTTAGAAGCATGGAATGAGAGTCAAAGATAGAATCAGAAGCACAGCTTGCAAGAAATTGCCACGGTCCATCAGGCAGCAGGTGGAAGACAATGACAGTGGGCAAAATTTTGCAGTCGAGGCACAAAAAAATCTGGGCGTGAGGTTTTCACTATCACACTGGCAGGGCGGAGCCTGATAGAACGGCAACATCAGCTCCACAAAAATCAGAGTACAGTTTCTAAAGGGTGCCCCAATCTGCACTGAAAAAATACTCCCCTGCCACCCACTCCTTCCAAGCCCCCCATAACAGATACAGAGAACTTGTGGCAGCCATGTTAAAATGTGTCTTTTCCTGCTTTTAAAAATGTACTTTATAAACAGCTTACTATATCTTTGTTCAGCTGATGAAATTACAAATTACATGGATATCCCAAGGCATAAATTACATCATGGTGACAAAATGATTTTATGACACTGCACTATCAGAGGAAAGTCCCATCAACCATGCTCTGAGCATAATTTTCCAACCATTTAAAACAATAATTAGAATGCTGTGGTCAGATCAAAGCAGAAGTTCCAAACTATTCTCTCAACAGAAAAGGTTCCAAGGCAGAAGGTCAAAAGAATAATCTTAATGAGTTGAAAAGTATCACATAGAAATGTGAAAGTATTGAACTGTCATCAAAACATATTGTGGCAATTCTTCCCCATTATTGAAATTACCTGAAATCAATGGAAAATCAATGTAATGAAGATGTTGATAGTAACAAGTATGCAGTGCACTCCACCAAACAGTGAAGGTCAAAAGCACCCCGTGTGTTGGGCATACAACTCAATGAGCAAGTAGACAAAAACTGTTTGTCTTTCCCACTTTAAACAAAATTCCTGCCAGCAGATTATCGAGCGTCAGTGTGGAAGCAACAGACATGTTTTCAATTTTGTTCTAATCTTCACATTTCATACATTCAGGATGGTATTTGGTTAAGAGTCGCTCAATTTGTATCAATTGGTTTAAATCAATTCCACAAGTTTAAGTGCTTGTACTAAACTGTCCTAAATCAGAGCAGACATTCTTGGGATCATTCATGAAACTATAACAAGGTGTAGAAACACACCAGTGATGGGAATGAAAAAAAAAACTACACAGCAAAATTCAAAGGGATGGAACAATCAAAAGGAAAGTGTCACAACAAGTTGACAGAATTCTGAAAGCTTTTAGAATAGCTGCAGAGGCACTTGAAACATTTGAATCCAATAGCAGCATTTACAAATTCTGAATGAGGGGGGTATTAAACAGTGACAGACAAAAATGTAGGGAAAGGAGACCCAGCGTACAGTCTGTGTTGTATGTTCACAGAAGGTATCCTTTCAACAGATGGCATAACTTTGCAGCTGGTCAGGCACAAGTTTGCAGAGAAATTACACAGCAGCTTAGCACTGCTTGATGGCTACTGAAATAGAAGCTGTGCTGCCTGAGGTGGTTGTGAAAAGGGGTAAATTCTGTGCCATTTTACAAGTGGCTCCCTGTAAGAGGTAGAAGTAGGCTTGATATCACTACACTAAAGTATATGTTTGCAGCAGATGTTCTTACAATCATGGCATATCTCCATGTCACGCTTACTGTTCATTGACAAGTAGCTACTTGTTGTTCTGTCAATCATTATCTTCATATGGGTTACCTTACTTGTATTTATTGGCGCTGCTTCAACTATCCTCCCCATGAGCATTCTGCATCGATCTTCTTGCTCACAAAGGCTTAGCTGACCACTCCCATACATCCTTCATCAATCACATCCCTCTACCTCCTTCTGACTCAAATTCTATCTGCATTCACCCAGAATAAACTTTCACCCAGGTCAATTGTAATTGGACTTAGAAAGTGCCAAAAGATTAGCCTTTGGCTCTTGTGTACAATGGTACTTCTGCTTTATCAAACTGGTCAACTCCTGCCGACTCAAATTTTCATGGCCCAGTCAACGCTTAACCCCTTTCCAACCTGATGATTCCATTTTGTTACACTCACATTTTTACTCCTTCAACCATAATTAAACTGTCCTTACATTAGTTTGTTTCCTCGAATTAGATGCTAATTCTACTGGCACTGCCATGGACAGAAAATCTATTGATATAGAAGGTTGTTCCATACCGCAGAGACATTGCAAAAAAAAGCTTTATTATTATTTGTTACTATTTCAGTCTAAGAGTAACTTAAGTCATTCGTTACTATAACCTCCTGGTTTCCCTGCAGTTTTTTCTCCGATTTGTCTAAAGGTCTCTTTACATCTTCCCTGTCTTCGGTGGTCCATAATACACCCCAGTCAAATTATTTCTTATTTTTTAACTGTAGCTAGATTCAGCTTACTATTGGTATTGTTATAGAGATAAGCTAAGAAACCAATATTGCATTGGTAGAGTTATCAGAATGAGCAAAATGGTGGCACCAACTTGGTGAGTCAAGTGGCCATGTCCTATTCCTTAGCTCTTGTCATGTGCAGCAAGTTAATGCACTTAAGACAGAAATTTGGTTACTTTAATCCTTGCACCTCCTTTTCCTATTCCAGGATGGATTCCTGCTCAAAAGCAGTAGCAATCATGAGCAGGTTGGCTGGTAGGAATCAAGTTTTGGAAGCAAGGAGCTACCAATGACCTTATGAAGTTGTTCTCGAGCACAAAGCAAATAAATCATCGGGGAGAGTGATGAGGAGAGGAAGCCCAGGAGAGTCCCAAGATTTCCTTATATGGCCCAGAACAGCAAACATGTTTCCCTTGACATTCAAGAAAATCATTATAACTGTAGATGAACTTATCTGGTAATGGATACATCTGGTGACATTTATCCAGGTGCACCTGGTGCCATGTCGTGCGTCGGCTGTGGTTCAAGTGCCATTATCAGACCCTGGCTTTTGAATAATAACTATATCTGTGGCAAAAGTCTCACGCACCTCCCAAAACCCAGTAGTTATTAGAAACCTTTGAATCTATTCTGTAACATAGCTTGTTTCCTTTGTTATAGTTTTACACGTCAGTTTTCCTTTGTATTAAAAGTAAATGGACTTAAAGAAAACTCAAACCTGAAGATTGACTATGAGTTTCAAAAAAGCAATCATTTTGGCAGATGTTAATTGCTTACTGGGTATTACAAGGTCCCATCCATCATAGAAGGTAGACTCACCTTACATTTACACTGCCCATTATATTCTGTGCACGAACAAAGCCCCGCTTCGTCACAGCTTCGGCTCTCTGTGCCAGCCAAATCACAACCACACTGCCTGCACTGTGGATAATTCCAGTAACCTGTTCTGCATCGGTCACACTTTTCCCCTGTGAATTCTGGACGGCAGAAGCAGCAGCCTGTTACATCGTCACACTGAAGATTTAACGATCCTGCAGTAGAACAGCTACAGGGCTGAGAAAAAGGCAAGAAAATACATATGTACAAATTTGCTACATTTAGATCAAATGCTAATTGCATTTAAACCTACAACATTATGAAATATCCAAAGTTAAGAATCAAACAAAATAACCAAACTGAAATGGCTGTCCCAATTCCTATAAATACCTAATTTATTCTTCATTGTGATATTTTTGAGGTAATATTTAGTTCTGGGAAGGTTAAAGTTTGACTTTGGAAAATGGGATAAATGTACCTTGAAGACAATTACACTGAAAAGGCTGGGGCCATGTTGATTTAAGGGACTAACAGCGAGGACCGTAAGATTATAAAACAGTGGGTGGGCTTACTTAGCTCGAGAACTGGAGATGAGGGCCAGAAATTTCCAGTCCTGCCAGTGATGGTGAAGAGGCAGAAAAGTGACCTTTGATTTTGGTGACTCGAAAAATCACAGCCCGGAAAATCCCAAAGTAGGCGTTTACACTGCTTGCAAGGACATGCAGCCCAGAGAGTTGTATTGATTTGGAAGTTCATTTAAATGCATTCAGTGAGCCCTGGAAAGCTATGTCATCATGGAGGTACAGGGAGCTTAAGATCGATCTAGGGTTTTAATATAGCTGTACATGGAGTGAGTAGTCTGCAGTAGGGCAAAAGACCAGATCGAAAAGGTGCTGCTATTAACAGGCTCCAGACAGCAAAGGCATTGCTGTTAGTTGACTTTGTTTAGTTGGGGTTCAGGAGAAGTCACTTGATTCTTATGCACAGTTAGAGCTCAGGGGAAGTCCTGGGGAGCCGAGAAGCTCATTGGGTCCATGTTGGAGATGGCTAAGGCCTCAGAAGGAGTCATCGGTGCCATTTATAGCTTGGTGCAGCTGGGGAGATTAGAGCATGGTAAATCCAGGGACAGTGTCAGCCCAGTGAATCTAGCCTGTTATTAAAGAGCTGAAATTGCACCAGTAAGTAAAGGTTGGAAATCCAGGAGAACGGAGTCTCAGGAGATAGGATTAAAATGCTGGAAGGTGTACAGTAATTGAGGCAATCTGACTCGGAGCATAATCCTTTAGATTTCAAGGATCTATCAATCTCTTCTATTTCAACAAATCTTCCTAAAGAGAATTTTGATTGAGAAATTCCATGATGTCCATAATTGCTCTGGAATTTAAAAAATGGGAATTATTTACTCAAAAGGCTCAAAAAATAAAAATGATTGGAGAAAAAAAAGCAAGTAACAATAGGAAAAGTAGGTTAGAAGGGCATCTAAACTGCTCAGGTAACTGTCTTTTCAGTTCTGTACTTCTTTAGCACCTACTGGCCATGTAAAATGGGGTACATTCAGCATAGGAGATGCCAGTTCTATACCATGATGTTCTAATAGGATTCTTATGTCAAGAAACTATTATACTATATACTATAGCTTCAGCTTTTGGCTACATGTCTTTCTGGCTGTTGGAAATTTTGATGTAGTGTTACAACCACCCTCAAATTCAGTGCCATAATTACTACTCTACAGTATAGGTTGAAGAAAAAGATGAATGGAAATGAGGATGTGAATGTAATGGCCTTGTGATTATCCCATGACCATACTCAACATTGACATTCCCTACTTCCGACCCGATGGTAATTAGGATTTCACCCTGTATACATGACTGGCAGTTGCACCACTTAGGATGCAACTCAGATGTTCACCTGCTCAAGAAGGATCTGCAGTGTGGTGCTGATGGTCAGGCTTGTGGCTCTCCCCTAAACAATGAAAGTCTAGCGTGGGACCGCTGTAAAAAATCTCTTCACAAAATCAGACTATAAGCGCAGTTCGCCCTCACTGCGGGCATTCAGGAGATCAGAATGTCTCTGTTCACTCACAGCAGTCCATTGCTTACACCATTGTCATGAAAGTGCGATAATCTCCAGCAGATTAAAGTCTCATCCTGAGGCCTGCTCATGCAGTCTAAATGTTTTGCTTTGTTCGGAGGAGAGTCAAAGCAATGCTTCCAAACAAGGCCAGAGGAAGCTCCATGTCAGTGTCCCAGTAAAATATGCAGAGTAACAGTAAGTGCCTATTAAAACTTTCAAGCAACTTACGTCACAAGGTTTATCCTCAAGTGTTTAGGTGCATGACTCCTCAAGCATTTGACTTTTGATACTCTATTTGATTTTTTCCAGCATTTTGAAATTTGTAATGAACAAAAGGATTGCATTCTTATTTCAGCTAAAAAGGCATGTGACATTTCTTCATTTTTATTGAAAGCAGTTTTTTATCTGACAGTCAGACATTAATTATATTGCTTCTCTGTAACTTGGTTCTCCCAAAAGCAGTGGAAAAAAGTTTTAATTAATTTTCTGCTTTTTTTGAAAAAAAGCCTAACAATGAACGAGATTCAAACTCTATCCCAGTGAGGGCTGGAGGAAGCAAATTCCAAATTGTCAATCATTTTCCTATCTCGCCGATTCAATTTTGCAATTGTTCCAATTCTCTTTCTCCCCTTGTATAAGTTGACTCTCATCCTCAACCTGTATATACACGCCCCATGTTGCTGCTCCCAATCAGTTCATGCAAGCAATCTGTACTGTGCTCCCCACATTCTTCATGATCACATTCTCCATCAGACTCCACCCACCAATTCACATCAGCCTGCTCTTTGTTGCTCTCCACACCAGTTAAAGCTTTCACTCCATTCCTTGTGTTCTCGCTCCCACTAGTTCATGCTGAAATTCTCCTTCCTCTGCAAGGAAATCCTAGAGATATACAAGAACTATGGAGTGATGATATTGTAGGATTTTAACTACCCAAATATCAATTGGGGGTAATGTTAGGCTAAAAAGTAGGGAGGGAGAGGAATTTCTGAAATGAGACCTTCCTTGACCAGCATGTTCTTGGTCCAGTGAGGAAGGAGGCATTGCCGCATCTGGTGCTGGGGAGATCGGCCAAGGAGCCCAAGTGTCTCATGTGGGGTTAACTGGCGAAGAGTGATCAATGCATTGTAAACTTTACATTAATACTGAAGAGCAAGGAACTGTCAATGGGATGAGAATGGATCAAGCCAAGATAACATTTAACCAAATACTGAGGGGAAAAATTGGAAAAGAACAATGGGAGATCTTTCAAAGGGAAGATTTTCCAGGTATAAATTAGAAACATTCCAACAAGGTCAAAAAGTAGGGGAATCAAAGCTAGAGCTCTTTGGATGAAGAAGGAAACAGAAAACATAATGAAACACAAGTGTGCATAATGTATGTCAGGTGAATGTTCAAATGAGAATCAGGCCAAAGAAAATAAATTGAGTGTGGAAATGAACAGGAAAATAAAATTGGTGAAGGGAGAAGAAGAGAGTAGAATTGCAGTTGACATAAAAGAACAAAGAAGAATCTTTAGCATATTAAAAAAAAGTCATGTCATAAGAGGTGGTTTGAGGCCTGTTAGGGGCAAAGAAGGTGATATATGCTTGAGGAGGGGGGAAGAACAAGGCTAGAACAATTATTGATTCCTCTGGATTGGTCTTTACTAAGGAAGAGGACACTGACAAAATATCACTAGAAATGGAGACAGTACAGGTAATGAATGAGGTGATGTCATGGAAAAGCTGGCTATACGTAGATTGGTAAATCTAGTCCCCAGGTTTTAAAAAAAAACTGGGAATGAAGATCGCGGAAGAACTTGGAATAATCTTCTATTCTTGTCTAGATATGGCAGTGGGGGAAGTGCCATTGAATTGGAGAGTAGTGTAGTGTATTGTCTTTGGATTAGTAATCCTGAGATCAAGGAAAATGCTCTGTGGGCCCAGGGTTCGATTACACCACACCAAATGGTGAAATTAGAATTCAATACAAATCTGTAACTTAAGGTCTAATGACCATTAAACCATTTTCAGTTGTCATGAAAACCCCTTTGGTTCACTAATGTCCTTTGGGGAAGGAAATCTGTCATCCTTAGCTGGTCTGGCCTACATAATCAACAGCAATGCGGTTGAAAATGTGGATGCTCACATATTATGAATGAATAAAAAAGTTACATTTTTAGTCAAGTCATAGCAACTACAGGCTAGTTAGTTTAACATCAGTAATCGGTAACATACAAAACAATAATCAAGGGGAAAACAAAATCACTTGGACAAGTTTGAGCTAATTAAGGAGAGCCAGCATGGATTTATGAAAAGTGGATCATGCTTCAGTGTTCCAACTGAATTTTTGATGAAGTAACAGAGAAGGTTGATAAGGGAATGCAGTGTATGTTATCTATATGATTTTTAAGAAAACATTTCAAAAAGTACCACATAAAAGTATCAATAAAATTCAGGTTTATGGAATAAGAGGGTCAATGTGGGCTTGGACAAAAAGTTTGCTTTAAGAGCAGACAATCTTAGGCCACGATAATTGGTTTTTTTTTCAGAATGGAGAATGCCTGTACTTTCCCAAAGTTCATTGAATTGCAACATTCAAGTCTTGCAATGTAAAATTTAAATTTTACTGTGGATAACTAACTTAGGAGTGTAGAAAGCAGTAAGCGTGATAAAAACTGAACCAACAGGACACAGAGAGGCTAGTAAAATGGATAAATGGAATTTAGTACATGAAGTGTGAGGTACATACTTTGACAGAAGGAATAGGGAGAGGCAATATAAAGTTATTGGCACAGTTCTGAGCAGGGACAGAGAGTATCTGAGATTCATGTGCACACCTCCTTGAGGTTGTGTGACATATTGTGAGAATAGTTAGAAAGGCAAATGGCATCTTGGGTTTCATAGGTAGAGCTTTGAGCACAAAGCAGCAAAGTTATGCTGAATATATATAAGGTTCAGGTTAAGTCACAGCTGAAATTTTGAATCCATTCTGGTCGCAACACTTTAGGAAGGATGTCAGGTTGCTCATGAGAGCATAGCAGAAATTTACCAGAATGGCTCCAGGGACATGGGATTTTAGTTACAAGGTTAAGCATGGTGAAGCTGGGTTTGTTCATCTCAGACCAAAGAAGATTGCAGGAGATTTGATAAAAATGTACAGGTTCAGATATGGTAGATGCTGTTCACATTAGCTGATGGCACAAGGGGTAGCAAATATAGATTTAAGGTTTTGGGAAAGAAATGCAGGGGGAATTGTGAAGAAAAACCTTTTTTACATAGTAAGCGATAATGACCTTGAACTCGCTGTCCATGAAGGTGGCAGAAGTGGAGCTGATTGATGATTTCAGAATTAAAGTGCATGGTACTTGAGGGAAATAAACATGCAGGGCTACAAGAATAGAATGGGGGAATACACAGGTATGATAGGGTTGCTCTACAAAGAGCTGGCATCGAATTGATAGGCCGAATGGCTCCCTTTTGTGCTGTAATGCTCTTTGGCTGCTTCTCTAGTTCAATTTCCAATGGATTTCCTTTTCAAGCCCCCAATTTAGGTTTATGCTTTTCTCATCTTCCCTTGCATGTGATCTGGCAACACCTCATCACTCCCCACGTGGAAAAGGTGACACTTTCTTCCCCTTCTTACATGCTCATGTTCAGTCAACATTCCTTTCGTTCCCTCCACTCAGTTCTATCAGTAATCTTCTTTCATGCCATACCCAATACAATGACATTTGACTTCCCTTTCTTTGCAATGTCATGCCCAGAAAATTTTGAACTTTCAGTAAATACTTCTAAAAATTAGACATAAACAAACCGTTAAGATAGCTGCTGCAAATTATGTGATTTTTGGGATTTGGACTGCAGATAGTATCAAGTCTCCAGTGAATATATAATTAAATATGGACATAAATGGGAATATCTCCCAAATACTAATGGAATTCACACACTTCACACAAGCAAATAACAAAGATAAGCATAAATTCATAGTTGCATGAGCTTTAAGGCCCTGACGCCAGGGGTCGGAGCTAAACGTGGCCCATTCTTTTCAGCTTGGACACTCTTTCTTAAATCATTCAGGTCACCTTTGGTATGGGACAAATCACTTCAGCATCCTCTCATAGGGTAAGGAGACACTTGCGCCCTTTATTGCATTCAGCTGAAAAGAAACCTTTTCAGTAGATCTCAAATGAAAGTAGAATGTTATAAAAATGAACCTTTACATTAAAGCATGCAAATGTTAGTCCACCGGACAATATAAGCATTCTTCATTCAGCACACATTACATAAAATAAATATTCTATTCATTCAACCATGACTTCATTCAATGCAGAGCAGGCTTGGTGAGATACATGAATTAACCTTGCTTCTCTTTCTTATTGTAGTTTCAACTTCCTAATTATTTTACACACAATTTCATAATTGAATATTTAAAGTATTCCGAGAAATCCTAGAGCTAAAAATAAATAACCAAACTGTTTACACAAAAACCATTTCAAACTCCTCTAATTTTGACTCAACTTCATCACTTTAGGAGAGTGTGATACATCTTCCAAGTCAGGAACAACAGTTTTAACTTCACTATTCAAATGTAATAATTGTTGAGCCATGTTTTGATTGTATAAATTACAGTCTTGGTTATGTGCTAAGGCACCATCACACTTCATTAATTTGTAGAAACATCGCACTTGTAGTTCACAATATTGTTACAGCCCCTTGATGTAATACTATTTGACACATGCAAGATCTTCCTTATAGCTTTTGAACTCTGGAGGCTATTAGTAGTACATTACATCTGTCAGATAAGTTGATACACCAGGGAACAGTTTAATGTCAAAACTTAGGAAAGCTTTGCAATGGAATTGTAGTACACAGATTCATCTCACAATCCTCTAGAAAGTGAGTACCAGTCATACATGTAACATACTCAGTAAATACCATGCAGAAATTAAATGCATGAGGAATAGAAATTCATCCAGGAACTTAAAATATTTGACAGCAACTGATCTATTAATTAAACTAGCCGAAGGTAGGAGGTCTGTTGTCCACCTTCTCAGTGGAGAATCACAGAATCACAGATTATTACAGTGCAGAAGAGGCCCTTCGGCCCATTAAATCTGCACTGACACATGAAATGCCCTTACCTGCCCATCTAATCCCACTTGCCAGCACTTGGCCCATAGCCTTGAACGTTATGGCGTGCCAAGTACTCATCCAGATACTTTTTAAAGGATGTGAGGCAACCCACCTCTACCACCCTCCCAGGCAGTGCATACCAGACCAACACCACCCTCTGAGTAAAAATGTTTTTCTCAACTTCCCCCTCAACCTCCCAGCCCTCACTTTTAACTTGTGTCCCCTTGTAACTGACCCTTCAACTAAGGGGATCAGCTACTCCCATCCACTCTGTCCCTCATAATCTTGTACATCTCAATCAGGTCATGCCTCAGTCTTTTCTGCTCTCTTCATAACTTAAACGTTCCCATCTCAAGGAATGTCGTGCAGAATCCCAAGAAAGGAGAAAGAAATACTTTAAAATCAAAATCTCCCTACAAATTATTTATTTTTTTTTACAATCGATGTTGCCTAAGTAAATGAGGGCTTGGTAATTTTTAACTGGACACGGTCCTCATGCACATATTAAAAAGAGCATTCTGACAGTTAAAAATGTATTCATCAATAAACTTACTTTACATCCACTGACAAAGTTATGGCCCCAGTAATTTGCAGCACATTTGTCACATTTTTCACCCACTGTATTTGGAGGGCAGACACACTGTCCAGTTTCTGAATCGCAATGATTGCCGACATGGGCACATTCACATGCTTTGTAGAGAAATGAAGAAAAAAAATGAGCAGTCTAGTCTAATACTGTTAAAGGAAAATAAATTAGCTTTCCTCCTCCCATTGACAATTTAGCTGCCAAGCATTTAAGGACTATTTTTACACATCAACATTTATACAAAAAATTAAATAATGTAAAATATCAAATCTTTGAGGCAATGATTGTTTGGTTATAATTAATAAGTAACTCATATTTACAATGAGGAAATAACAAAAAGCCATAAAGTGAAAAATATTATGGATTTGGACTTTAATAATAATTCATTTTTTAAAAAAATATCCTTGAAGTAATGGTGTTATCATATCAAGAACATTAAGCACACATTCACATCATGCATCTAATAGCTACTAACCGAACATAAGCTGACCAAAAGCAAATAAATCCTACAGCACAACAATGAAACTGTATGTAATACAATTAATAGCAGATACAGAGAGTTGATTTATAGCTATAATCTAATCTTGGGGTTGACACACTAGTTATAAAGCATACTGTGCAGTTCTGACTTACAATGTAATCTGAGACCTACCAATACAGGGGCAGGCCTAATTAATCTATCTATATTATATATAAAGCTTTTCAATCATCCTGAATTACCTATAAAATGCAACAGTAGATGCAGGATTTTAATGCAATTTTGTAACTCAGTGCTAGATGCCTGCTCTACATATTTGCAATGCCATAGAGTCAATGATCTTGAAATTATGTCGTGGGTTAATTGAGTTCAAATGCTGAACACATCCATCTAAAATTCTTCTCTTAGAAAAAGCATTAACCCGTTTAAAATAAAGGAGTTAATGTCTGTGCTAAAATACTGGAACAATGAATTTGAGACAAGTGTTTTAAGCATTTTTATAGTCTATTATCCTGCAGCCTAATTTAAAGGCAATTGCTCTTTGCTTCTAACCTCTCCTTGCACTGTATATTGTCTCTGTTTATTTATATTGTTGATAGACATTTTTAATGAATTGAAATACTAAAGAAAATCATTTGTATATATTAATCAAAATAATATATAATCTGGGAACAAACTATGGATGCATAGCATGCTCCTACTCATATTAAATCTAATTCAGAACTACATGCACTATTAACTGTGTAAAATAACAAAGCAATATTTA
This sequence comes from Carcharhinus amblyrhynchos, assembly GCF_965287045.1. Taxonomy (NCBI): domain Eukaryota; kingdom Metazoa; phylum Chordata; class Chondrichthyes; order Carcharhiniformes; family Carcharhinidae; genus Carcharhinus; species Carcharhinus amblyrhynchos. The sequence goes on from NC_137330.1 coordinate 62,819,264, forward strand.
CTAAATATTACATATATTCCCCAATTTCTCTTTTACTGTAATTACTGTGCATCCCATTATGAAATCACAATGTCGTATCATTGTCTAAAATATCTGAGAGGCTCCTTCTGATCTCTTGCTACATCTCTGGCAGAATTGTGAAACATTTAAAGCACAGAGAGAGGCCATTTGATGCACTGTATCCCAGCTGGTTCTCTGCAAGAACATCTTAGCTGGCTCCAAAACCCATCCTTTTTCTGCTGCTCTGCAAATTGTTCCTCTTCAGATAATTATCCAGTAACCTTTTAAAAACCCTGATAGTATGTGGGGGGCTGGTGAGGTATTGCTCACTCCACTCAAATAGTAATCCAGTGGCCCAGCCGAATGCTCTGGTGGCACAGTTTCAAGTCCCAACATTAATCATGCGCTTAAGGGCCTCAGTTGCCCCTAGGCCAGAATGCTTACCACCTAACAACCCCTCATAAAAAATCTAGACAGGCGAGGGGCAGATAGTAGCAATTGGCCAACCACTGGATTTTCCGTGCACTCCCACTACCTTTCAGCCCAGCAGCTGGGGTACATAACATCAGTCCATTGATTCACCTTTCATAATCACTCCTTCTTGCAACCACTTGCAAAGCATAAAATTACTTGGAAACAGACCATTTGACTCAACCATTCAACGCTGATGCGAATCCGCTACACTGGAGTCAGTCTTAATCCTACATGCCTGACCATTCCCAGATCCCATTATTTACTTTTGCCTGTCCAGTTTAATCTTAAGTATTGACCTGGGGGAGATCCTCCAACCTCGCCGTGCCATTAGTAGATCGTGCTGGTCCTGGAAAATAGGGTGCAGGCCTAAACATCCATTTCGCACCCAGTGCCAAAACGTTTTGCAATTCTGCATGGCCCCTTCTTAATAATACAAACTGGATAGTGCCCAGAAACAGCGTGAGTCTGACTAACATATTTAAAGTAGCATTTAAATATGCATAACCCGTTCAAATACCAGTGCACGGAATTCAACGGCCTGCAGGCATGGCGCGATATCACTCCTGGTCTCTATTAGCAGAGGCCGAGTGCAATGGTCATGGCAGACAGGCTTGGAGGCTACTGCAGCTGTCAGATGGTGGGAAGATGAGGCTGACCTTCAGGCACACTGGCAATGACCATCGGACAGCTCAGCGGTGGCCACCGCACATCCTGGCCACTGTTGCCAGTGTGCCAGGGCAGTGCCGAGGGATTGGGGCCTGTGTGGGGGCCATGACAACGAGGCATGGTGGGTCACGAAGGCAGTCTTGATGGAGGGGCATGTTGGGGGAATTGATGAGGGGGCAAGTCGAGGCTTTTGATGGGGTGGCCCTGATATCGATGATCCGTGGTGGGGAGAGGGTGGGGATAATGGCTCTGATGAGGGGACAGGGTGCCATGGGGGAGGGAAGGGGCTCTTGCAGTGCACTCCGAGATCGGGGTGCCCTTGTGAAACAGCTTCCAAGCACTTTGAAGCTGGGCTTACCAGTATGTTGAAGCACTGCCAGGCCCCCTTCTTCCCCAGTGCCAGCAGGAAACTCTCAACTCTCCCAAAAAATGGCTGAGCGTAGGAGGATTGTGATGCACCTGGGAGACTGGCCTGGATTCCTCCATTGTTCTCGTTGTTATGACATTTAGAAACATTTTGGGAGAGATCAGTCCCTGGAGTCTGCTTCAATAAGTAACTCCAGTAGTGCTTTATTAAACACAATGCAGGCATGAATGGAATATATGAGTTTCTTTAAATAGCAATTAGTTTTATTAACTAATTACCACCATCAACAAAATGTGTAACATCCAAATCTACAACAATATTAATTAATTTATGCATCTCCGAAAAGAAGGAATTCAATGAATTTACATACGGACACAGCCGCCTTCTTGGAAGTTGTAGAAGCCGAGAGCACATCTATCACATTTCTGTCCCGCCACTCCAGGCTGGCATCTGCACCGGCCTTTATCATCACAGTCAAATGATTTTGATCCAAAGGAATTGCAATTACAAGGGATGCAGCCCCTTGAAGAATGCAGATAAGTTCCACTCTAGAAAATGCAAGTAAATAGTTGTCAAAGACCAACATAAATAGAATCATGATATAGAACTTTAGGAAATGCAGTGCATTGCAGGAAAAGGCCTCATTTAGCAATAGAAAAAAAATCACAATTAAGTTGCAAATATCTGAATTCAAAGTGCAATACCCTAATTCTTTTTAGAATTATGTATCCGTTTACACCATAGGAGAGCTTGAAACATATAATGCTGAAATTTACTGTTGCCATATTAGCAGATGAAGAATGAATGTGTATGACAAATCCTTGCTCACTGTTTTAACAAAACTGTTAACCTACGTCTAATGCTGTAATGATATCCTCACAATTAGTTCGATTTTTAAGTCAATACAAGTGAGTGTCGCTCATGATGAGTAAAATAATGAATATAAACTATGTATAAATGCATTTGTAAGCTAATCTACTAGGTCACTATTCATGGTGAATCAGAGAATACAATATAAGAACATAAGAAATAGGAGCAGGAGTAGGCCATCTAGCCCTTCGAGCCTGCCCCGCCATTCAATAAGATCATGGCTGATCTGTCGTGGCTCAGTTCCACTTTCCCGTCCTCTCCCCATAACCCTTAATCCTCTCGCTTATCAAAAGCCCATCAACCCGCGTCTTAAAAATGTTTAGCGAGGCAGCCTCCACCACTTCAACGGGCAGAGAATTCCAGAGATTCACCACCCTTTGAGTGAAGAAGTTCTTCCTCAACTCCATTCTAAACCGCCCCCCCTTTATCTTGAGGCTGTGCCCTCTAGTCCTACTGTCCTTTCTGAGCGGGAAGAGTCTCTCCACCTCTATCCTATCCATCCCATTCATCATCTTATGCATCTCAATGAGATCTCCCCTCACTCCTCTAAACTATAACGAGTACAAGCCTAATTTATTCAGCCTCTCCTCATAGCTCAACCCCCTCAACTCTGGCATCAGCCTAGTAAACCTCCTCTGCACTCCCTCCAAGGCCAAAATATCCTTGCCTAAGTGCGGTGACCAAAACTGCACACAGTACTCCAGTTGCGGCCTCACCAGTGCCCTATACAGCTGCAGCAAGACCTCCCTACTTTTATATTCAATCCCCCTCGCTATGAAGGCCAGCATCCCATTAGCCTTCCTGACCACCTGCTGCACCTGCAGGCTGGGCTTTTGCGACTCATGCACAAGGACCCAGAGGTCCCTCTGCACCGTCGCCTGCTGCAGTTTTTCGCCACATAAGTAATAGTCCTTCCTACCATTATTCCTACCAAAGTGGACCACCTCGCACTTGCCAACATTAAATTCCATTTGCCAGTTCCTGGCCCATTCGCTCAGCCTATCTAGATCCTTCTGCAGACTCTCCACACCCTCCGCGCAATTTGCCGTTCCACCAATCTTGGTGTCATCAGCAAATTTCGACACCCTACACTCGGTTCCCTCCTCCAGATCATCTATATAAATGGTAAATAGCTGAGGCCCCAGCACCGACCCCTGGGGCACTCCACTAGTCACCAACTGCCAATCCGAATAGCACCCATTGACCCCCACTCTCTGCCCCCTATTTGACAGCCAATCCTCTATCCACGCTAACACCCTACCCCCAACTCCATGCCCCCTTACCTTCTGCAATAACCTCTTCTGAGGTACCTTGTCAAACGCCTTCTGAAAATCAAGAAAGACCACATCCACCGGCTCTCCTCTATCCACCGCCCTAGACACATCCTCATAGAACTCCAATAAATTCGTCAGACACGACTTCCCCTTAATGAAACCGTGCTGCGTCTGCTCTATCAAGCAATTCCCCTCAAGATGCCTCCCTATTTCCCCCTTGATGACAGATTCTAACATTTTACCTACAACAGACGTTAAACTAACCGGCCTATAATTCCCTGCCTTTTGCCTGCCACCCTTCTTAAACAACAGCGTAATATTAGCCGTTTTCCAATCCTCCGGCACTTCCCCGGAATCCAGCGATGTTTGGAAAATAACCACCAAGGCATCCACTATCACCTCCGCCATTTCTTTCAGAACCCTCGGATGCATTCCATCCGGTCCTGGGGACTTGTCCACAATCAGTCCCTCCAGTCTGTCGAGCACCGCCTCTCTAGTAACAGTAAAGTCATTGAGACCCTCCAGTCCTACCACCTTTCCATCTCTAACACCCGGCAAATTATTCACGTCCCCCTCCATGAAGACAGAAACAAAAAAGGTATTGAAGACCTCAGCCATTTCCCCATCCCCTACCACTAAGTCCCCCCTCTCATCCTCTAAGGGTCCAACGTTCACCCTAGCCAGCCTCTTCCTTTTTATATATTTATAAAAACCCTTGCTATCCTTTTTTATATTAAGCGCTAGCCCAGCTTCATAGTTTCTCCTACCCTTCTTTATCAACTTCTTTATCAATCTTTGTTAACTTTTAAACCTCTCCCAATCCTCTTTTCACCCACTACTCTTAGCTACTCTAAACACCTCCACTTTTAATTTAACACTTTCCTTCACCTCCTTCGTTATCCACGGCTTATTACCTCTCCTCCTCCGATCCTTTTTAACCATCGGAATAAATTTCTGCTGAGCACCAAGAAAGATCTCCTTAAAGATCCTCCACTGCTCCTCAGCAGACCTACCTTCCAACGCGCTCCCCCAGTCAACATTTGCCAATTCTTCTCTCATCCTTCCGTACTCCCCTCTATTCAAACAAAGGACACATGTCCGGGAACCCACTTTCTCCTCCTCCATCTGCACCAGAAACTCCACCATACAATGATCACTCTCCCCAAGAGGATCCTTCACCACAAGGTCCCTAATTCTAACCGCCTTGTTACATAACACCAGATCCAAGATAGCTCGCTCCCTCGTCGGCTCCAACACACACTGTTCAAGGAAACTATCCCGGCAGCATTCCAAGAACTCCTCCTCGAGCCCACCGCATCCAACATGGGTCGGCCAATCAATATGTAGATTGAAATCCCCCATAATTATCGCCGTTCCATTCCTGCACGCCGCACTTATTTGCGCATTAACAGCCCGCCCCACCTCCAGATCATTATTTGGGGGCCTATAGACGACACCCACCAGCGTCTTCCTCCCTTTGCTGTTCCTAATCTCCACCCACAACGATTCCACTTTCTGCTCTTTGGTTCCTATATCATCCATTACTACCACCCTGATGCTATCCTTAATCAGCAGAGCTACGCACCCCCCTTTTTCCTCTCGCCTATCCTTCCTAAACACTTGATACCCCTGTACATTCAGCTCCCAGTCCCTGTCACCTTGCAGCCACGTCTCTGTAATGGCCACCAGATCATATCCATTTGTGTCGATCTGCGCCACCAGCTCATCCACTTTATTCCGAATGCTTCGTGCATTCAGATAAAGTGCCTTCATCCCAGCCTTCACCTGGACCCTATTTGCCAAAACGCCACCAACTATACTCACGCCCCCTACTCCCTTTATTATTGGGACATCCTCGGCCTCTTCCCTTACCTGTACCCTCTCCTTAACTTTAGACCCCGTAATATCACCTACCCTCGCACCCTCCCTCCCCCCCCCCCCCCCCCCCCCAATTAGTTTAAAGCCCTACCTACAGTCCTATTTACATGATTTGCCAGGACTCTGGTCCCAGCACGGTTCAGACCAACCCCATCCCACCCAAACAGGTCCCACCTACCCCAATACTGATGCCAATGCCCCATAAATTCAAACCCATTCCTCCCACATCAATCCCTGAGCCACCCATTCACTTCCTTAATCTTATCAACCTTACGCCGGTCTGCACTCGGTTCAGGCAGTAGTCCGGAGATAACCACCTTGTCGGTTCTAAGTTTTAATTCCATTCCCAGCTTTTCATACTCCCTCCCCAGATCCTCAGTTTGCATTTTGCCTACGTCGTTGGCACCCACATGTACCACAACGACCGGATTCTCACCCTCCCACTCCAGGTTCCTCTGCAGCCCAGATGTGACATCCTGGACCCGAGCACCAGGCAGACAACACACCCTTCTGTGCACTTTGTCATTGTGACAAAGGACAGTGTCAATACCCTTAACCCCACTGTCCCCAATTATGACTACGTTCCTTATCACCTTCTCTTTGCCTATATCCTGCGTCTGCATCACTGTACCGTGTGCAGTTTGCTCACCAACCTCACCTCCCTCGTTCTCGTCCACACTGGAAGCAAGAACCTCAAACCTGTTATGCAGATTGAGAGGCTGAGGCATCCGGTCCCCACCCTCCTTCCTCCGGTCCCCACCCTCCTTCCTCCTCTCAGCAGCCCCCTCTTGTTCCTGACCCTTAGAGTTAGCCAGTCTAGGGGCGGGGTGGATGTCTCTTGCACCCCATTGACAATGGCACCCTCTCTCCCCCTGATGAGCCTCAGTGTCTGAAGTTCAGAGGCCAGCTCATCTACCTTGAGCTGGAGCTCCTCCAGCAACCAGCACTTACTGCAGACATGGTCACTGGGAAGGACCCTGGGGTCCACCAGCTCCCACATCATACAGAAACAGCACATCACATGCCCTTCCATTATTCACTGTAGTAGTATTGAAAACTTCCACACGAACTTACCTGGCCCTTTTTCTCCCAAGCCCTTTGATCCTAAGCCCTAATAGCTCAGTATGCTTCCCTCTCATTCCGCTGCCCGCTCCGACGCTGCCCGCTGTCTACACCAGGCCTCCTTTTAAACCTGGCGCTGTTTTAAAGCCTGCTCACCCACAACTCCCTGCTATCCACCAGCAAGTATATGAGTACCACAAAATGCATGAAGCAATATATTATTCTGCTCCTGAGATGATGACGATGTTGTAACCGCATCAAGTTTAATTATTTGTTGATTAAACATTAGATTAGATCAAAGTTTCATTGCTGTTCAAGTCATTTTGTAAAGTCTGATGGGGAAGGTAAATCAGAGGTAAGAAACACGCTGGTTTCTGATCATGGTATTTTCAAATGCCTGTACTTCCCAGATGACTGCTTTATTTGCTTTATAATATTAAAATCTGAGATATTAATCTACGACAGAAAGAAATAAAAGAAAGGCTTGCACTTGGCTTTTCACAAAGACCAGATGTCTCAAGGTTCCCTGTAGCCTATGAATTATTTTCCAAAGTGTAGCTAATGACGTAATGTAGGAAAAGTGGCAGAAAATTTGCGCTCAGCAAATTTTCAGAAACAGCTATATGAGAATGACCAGCTAATGGGCAGAATTCTCCCAAGCCTCTGCCAACATATCTCATGGAGAACAAGAGGGAAGAACATGGCAGGGGGTCCAGGAATCAGTTTCATGCCTGCGGGAAGTCACACCCGGATCTTCCAACCGTGCCTGCCTGGGGCTGCCTTCAGTGTTCAGACTGGAGGTTGCCCACAATCCTGTACCCCAGGACACCACAGCAATGAGTGACAAGGAGTATCTGCAGATTGAACTTCCAGATTAGGTGGCTTAGTAGGGTCTATCTTCTAGCCTTGAAATGTTCCTGGATATCCATCATCATTCTCCCTAGGTCTCACAGCACTTCCAGGGATCCATCTTCATTTCCAGCTGGTCTACTTTCTTTCTTCAATTGTAGGATAGTGATATTGGACACCTTTTCACTGTGGCACCTGGACATAACAGTGAACTACGCACCATCCAGGATTGCCCTGCCACTGAGTACAGCTTAAAACATCATAATGAAGTAGATCAAGGAAGCAAGAGTTGGTGTGTTTTGCCATCAGCTGCCACAGCAGAGACAAGCCACATGTGCATACACACAATATCCCACAGCATAACGCACTGGTGCAGAATTTAAATGCAGCCCTGAGGACTGGGATAGGGTGGGGAAGAGGGGAAGCCTTTGGTGAGGAAACCAGAGAATGGACTGCCATCACCTCCCTGTGATTCAATCGGGGATGGAAAAGTTAAAGTTTGATGTTTATTTTATTGGTCACAAGTAGGCTTACATTCACACTACAATGAAGTTACTGTGAAATTCCCCGAGTCGCCACACTCTGGCACCATTTCCAGTCGATGTACCTAACCAGCACACCTTTCAGACTGTGGGAGGAAACTGGAGCACCCAGAGGAAACCCATGTAGACACAGGGAGAACGTGCAGACTCCACACAGACAGTGAGCAAAGCCAGGAATCGAACCCGGGTCCCTGGCGCTGTGAGGCAGCAGTGCTAACTACTGTGCCACCGTGTCATGGAAGAGGTCAAGGACAGACTTCCTGCCTGAAGGCCAAATATACATTGGCAGTTTCCATTATAAATATAAAAATAAGAATTTAGAAATGGAAGTGTTTGCATAGAAGTGTGACACAAACGAGTAAGTTCTGCAGGCAGAGAAAGTTTTATTCGTATATGTTAATATAGAGAAAGCTGAAAATACGCAATGGATCATTCATAACCTGAAAGAAAAGTCTTTTCCTGCTGTACTTTTCTTGTATTTTTTATTTTTATTTCCATTTTACAGCTTTCAAAATATTTTGTTTTACATAATGGCAGCTCACTAGAGCTATTAGTAAATAGAACTTTAAAAATAACCTTCCGCCTTTGTGCTCCCAGCGGGGAACCTCAGAGACGGTAGTGAAATCAGATGTTTGGGTACAACTTTATACAACTTTCTAACTATTAAAAAAATGATTGTAAAATCATACAAAAAATGTTTGCAAAAATACCTGTTAGGAAAAAAAATGCCAAAATAACACAGGAGCAAAAAGGATGAACAATGACAAATGAAGAGAGACTTGATAAAATGTGAGGGTGTTATGTATTACTGTACTGACTACTGAGCTATTGGAAGTTTAACAAAAAAGTACTTGCAATGCTGCTGTGATAATGGCTGATATAATCTGGTGTAGTTTCAATAATATTAAATGTCTTCTTTTCAGACAGTCCCTTGGAATCACAGACGACTTGCTTCCACTCTTGTTCAATGGATTCTAAAATAACTGATAAGCACAATGCGTGATCAACAGGTTCTGTTACACATGGAGCAGGTGGTGCTTGGATGGTTGGGTAGATAAGTTGATGGGAAGTTTGTGCACTCTTTTCCGCATCTTAATTTCAAGTCTATGTGTTACTGATGAAGTCTCCCAAGATATTTGGTGCCATTTCAAGTGAATCTTCTCCATTTTGGTCGGTCACAAGCCAGGGATTCCCATAGATCAGTGGGGATTTTTGACCACTTCAGAGATTCTACAAGGACATCCCTGAATCACCCCTCTTCTCAAGGGCAATTAGGAATGGGCAAAACATGATGCACCACTCAGCACCGCCCACATTCCTTGAAAGAGTAAATTTTAAAAAATAGAACTGATTCTTTGGCTAAAGCTTTAAGCAAAGTTGTGGCTCCAACCCTAGTTGAAAAGTCAGGGGAAGACATGCCTTCAGGAAGCCTACACTGATTCAACAGCCATCAGGCCATTAATAGACTTAGGATGAGACCTGGACAAAATGGTGAGTTGGAGTCTTCTGCTGGGCCAGTCTGGAAGGCTCAACTGAGGGGTGTGAGACCAGGCCTGGGAAGGCAGTGGAGCAGTCAAACAACTGGTGTGGTGGAGCACTGTGGGTTAGGGTCTTCAATTGGGCTCAAGGTGACCACACAGTAGGAAACCTGCTCACCCCACAGTCCACAAAATGGTTCCCTGGTCTGTCATGTGATGTTGATACCTCCATTTACAAATAAAATGCCAGTGGCGGTGGGAAGAGGGCCTTAAATCATCATTAATTGGCTGTTTAAGGGCCCTAATTGGCCCAACGGCATGCAGGCTGCCTGATGCCTCCTCCATTGCTGGTAGAATACCAGTAGAGGCAGGGAAGTGGTAGCCATAATGCTGCCACCATGACACCTGACTTTAGATCAACCCTGCCCTGCCTGCCCACTGTCAGGATGGGGAGGCCATAACATTCCACCCTTGTAATTCTCTTGCCAATCAGCAAATTGAATAATCACTGTTCAAACTGAATGCTGGCTTTATATTTTAGACACTATTTATGCTCTGATTAAACAGATTTGGGGAAAAAATGATTAAGTTTAAAAAGTAATAGAATAAATTTGCTTGTAATGTCATAATTCTGGAAATATATGTGAACATTTGAAGCAATAAAAATAAGATGTTGCATTTAAACAATTTAGGGAAGTATGTTTTGAAACATGCATCGCATTAATAAATCTTCACATCATACTTGAAACATGCCTGTTAGTAATGGGAAAACATTCTGGATTTAGTTTAATCAATAAATAAAATGAAGTAATTTGATTGGCATTTTATTATAGTAATTTTTAATTCTGTATCAGGGTTCCTCTGAGAGTTTCCCACTAATTCAATTCACACCATGCAAAATTATAATTTTCAAACTTACAATCAGCAAATTTTTTTTTCAGTTGCTTTTCCAAGCAAAAAAAATACACCAACGACCTAAAATAAGCATTTCAATGCTTATACCGTTTTTATAGAGTCATACAAAACATGGAGTTGGATAGATTATATGTAGCTTGTAAAATCACTTTTACTGAGAAAATAATATCTTAAGCGGCTCTTTTATCATTAAAAGCAGTAAATTCTGGATCAGGTCCTACATGTACAACTCCAGATGTGTACGAAGCAAAAAGAAAGATGAACTCCAAGCAACATATTTAATAATTCATAAAATCCTTTTATCATGAGATTTTATTCTGTGGCAAATACCTTTAGAATCTATTTAGCACTCACACATATATATATATATATATACATATAATCTATATATAGCACATTTAGAATTTATTGCTGGGCTAGTTGTTCACTTTGATGATGTCAAATAATAATATTTCAAAATGTAGATTTTGGCAGATGATGCATTTGCAAGTTCATGAATTATCCCATAACTATTGTCAAGAAAAGGGAGCCTAATGCTGATCCCAACTCATACTATAATTCTTTGGAATGATTTTAAATTAAGGCGTATAATAGTTAAGTTAAACACACCTGCCTGTTGCTATCACTAAAGGCATTTTGAGGCCTGAGTCACATTTTCTTGTGAGCTGCAGATGGAAAGTGGACACCTACTTGCAGCTTACTAGTTATGGGCAGGCAGGAAGTTAGCCAGGTTCCCAGACTGACTGTCAAGTCAGAGCATGGAAGAACACGAGGCAATCTTGAGAAGATGAGGCTTGTGTTGCTCTTTTTGACCCCACTGGGAAGTAAAAAAGAAAAATATTTCTGAACTGTTTTCCGAGGGGGTCTCTTGCTGTCCCTTTAAGGACACTACCCAAGATGGCGGTGACTAGAATGCAATCATAAATATAGTGGCAAGTCATTGATGCCTGCCATAGGCTCCAGAAATCAGTCCTGTTGTGGAAGAAGGTTATCCAGAATCAGGAACGTTTCAACCTCTGCTCAATACAACTCTGTGTGCATCAGCTGTGTTTTGACTGGGTGTTATGAGTAGCTGCTTTGACACTAAAGAATTGGAATTATTTCTTACAGGAAGCAGAATTCTTTTTCCCAAATATTATTTGGAACTGGAAGTGCTTCTATTCCTCCTCAGAATGATCTCTTTTACGAATGGCAGTACTTATTCTGTGATTTGATTCTGAAAGTTATTTTTCTTACTTCTGCACTCACCATCTAATTATTGGTAATGGTACTATCAAAAATCATTTTAGTGACCATTGCAGAGGAATGGTTCTACCATTTCACTCAGAGTCAGCATCAGCTCGAGTGCAAACAGTTACAGAATAAACATCAATCTTCTGCATCCAATCATGGTTCTGCACCCAAAAAGCAGTACCCAGAACACCAGATTAAGACTTCCCATTGAAATAGTTGCCTACCCTGCCCCATAAATGCTACAAATTTGTGGCAAATTTTGGGCAGTGTTACGCATGGTCCTTTGCTGAATAAGCATTAGACTAAGCTTGCCCGTGTTTGTTATGCTGCAGTCAGTAAAAGATAGAAAGCATTCACAACATCAGTTGAAACTGGTATTAAATCCAGGTCTGAATTCTTTAACCTTGTATCGCTCTATAAAATTGTACAGCAGCAAAAGTTAAAAAATGTGCAACACAAGTTTCTTAAAAGGGGAATGCAAGCATTTCTCCTAATCTACACAATTACGAAGTAAGACACAGCACACAGGCATAATGCACTTTTACCCCGCTGGCAGAAGTTGTGACAGGTTTGTATGCACCACGTGGACAGCCACCAATGCCTGTTGCCCACCACCGTCGACGTTGGTTTTGAACAGCTTTCACCATCTTTGAACTCTCATCATACTGCTGCTCATAGAGCTGCCTGTTGAGAGCACACTGTTTCCCCAAGAAGCCTGGTTTACAGATACAGTACCCTGTTTTGTCACACCGGAGTGACATGGAACCGATGGGACTGCACAGGCAGGGCATGCAGACCTTCTTTTCATCATCCCACCAACAGTTAGGCTGCACAGTCCGCAGAAAATAAAAGAAAACACAAAAATCAAAGCACAAACGTCAGACCAAACAGATATGAATAATGTTCAATCCTGGTGCAAACCACTGCACTATAATAATCTCTCACAATAATTGAAAGAAGTTGAACAGCATTTTTAACAGATTTCAAGTTATTCAAGATGCAGGAATTAAAGCAAAACCTCAGCCCTGTTCCGTTCCCTTTGCTTTCCTCCTCATTTGTTTTAGTCACACAGACTGAAGAAAGAACTTGCATTTCTGTAGCACCATTCATGACCTCAGGATATGCCAAAACACTTCACAGCCAATGAAGAGTAGTCACTGCTATGATGTGGCACTCTCTGACATACCATCTTCTGGACCTTCACCTCATCTCCATTCAGCATCTCCAAGATGATCCATTTACAATCATGAAATTGCCCAAAGAAGAAGGACTGAATAGAATCACTTGTATTTGACAACGTATGAGTGAACTCATAGAACCACCAAATTGCCACAGTGCAAAAGGAGGCCATTCAGCCCACTGAGTCTGCACTGACTCTCCAAAAGAGCATCTCACCCGGTTTACAATCAGATCAACCATGATCCTATTGAATGGCAGAGCACATTCAAGGGGTCAATGGCCTACTTCTACTCCTAATTCGTAAGTATGTATGGGTTTCAATAACCAATCTATTCATGACAGTTACGTGCCAACAACACTTAGTTATCACTGAACAGGTCTTAACTTTGTGACAGTTGTCTACCTCGTGCTAAAGTTGCTTTGGTACCATGCGTTAATTGTATATAAATTAAGTGCTTAACTATGGTTAGGTAGTGGCTAGGAACTGGGCCTCTCCTATACACCTACATGTGGGAACAGATTGAAAGCAGGGTTGTTGGTTGAGGGTGCATGATTTGTGTGTCTTTATAAATTAAAGCTTGTAAGTCTAAGCCACAGTTCTATTGTTCATTGGCTGCTTATTTGAGTTATGACACTATGACTCACTGATGTATACCATTGTGTTATTCTTCCCCTATTTAATTGTTATTTTGGAGTGGATTATTTAAGTGAAGCCCACAAGTCAAATTTATATTCTGCCTTGCTGTGTTCCCTCTCTTTCAGATATAGCATCTCTTCGGCTGTCAAAGCTACCAAGTGGCCCAAGTAAACCAGCACATTGTTTTGGCTAACCTTTAGCTCGTTAACAGCTGCCAGAGCTTGATTACCCATCCACAAACTCAAAGCCCTCTCAGTATGTCATGCACTAAACACAGACACATGACTAAACATCTTAATAAGCTCCCCTAGCTTAATTGTGAGAATTCAGCAATGAGGGGCAGAGAGTACGATAGCGAAACTTCCTCTGATGAACTCATCATTTCAGCACCACTGTTGCAAAACTGAGATCAGCCAACTTTCCATCAGGATGTGGGAAAATGAAGGGGAATAATACTCATTTCACAGCTGCAATTGTACCCCTCATGAAAGCAGACTCAAAGGAAACATTGGCTGGAAATCAACTTGTCTGGTTGCCACCTTGGCTGTTTGAGACCATAAGGTCCGCCAAGACCACGACTGAGAAGAAAAGTACTGCTCTATTCACAACAATTTGATTTCCAGAAGTAATCTTGAAGACAAGTCTCCTCCAACATATATGAAGTTTAACATGTTGAAGGATAAATTCAGTAGTCCCTTGTTCATAATGGGGAGCAGCGCTCAAAGAAAATGAAAAACAATTGGGATTACAATGGTATTTATTGCCCTGACACTGAGATAGTTCCTGTCAAATATATTAATGTGACACAGCTAAATTTATGTCACAGTTTACACTTACAGACCATAACCACTAACACTTTTTCCAAAGTCAAATTGCATTCATGCATTTGTTATTTCAGTCTCCAGTTCATTACCAGCTATCTGGAAAATATCAGTATATTGAATTTTTGAAAAATGCCTTTCTTGCAGTGGTTTTAATTCACAGCATTTCTTTTTTCAGATGTGTAATTCTCAACTTCAGGCAGTTGTCTGCAAATTATTGATTTACAATTATTGAAAATGAACGAGAACATAGAAAAAAGTCAAAAAATGTTTATCTAATATAATGTAACAAAAGAACTGATTGCCCAATAAGTTCATATACAGTTGCACTTAATCCTGAACCATTTGCCATTGCTACCATTCTGCACTAACCTGACTGGAGTGTGCAGGGTTAATAGATGGCCAATGTGAGGATGTTGTGGGATCCCAACTGGCCTGAAGGAAGTGAGGAGTGGTTTGCTGGGCCATCCAGAGGTGTGTGATAGTTCCCTGCATTCTAACAGAGCTGTATAGGAAGTAAAAACTGAAAAAGCTGACCTGTTAGGAGTGTGAACTCAAGTTCCACCATAAACAAGGTGAACACACCTTTTCTTTGGGCAGAACTGATCAGCAAGCCATGATGTTGGTAGTCAAGGTTTGCACTGCAGGAACTCCAAGCCTGGGGAGACACCACCCTTTCCAACTCATTGATCTTGAAAGGAGAAACCGCAAGATTTGTTTTTTTACAAGTCCCATGGAAAACCCATGGGCAATGCAGGAACATGGCATATTTGGGTCTTGACCAAATTTTCTGTCATTCTGATAAATCTGATGAGCGTGTGCCAGGAATAGCTGGGGATATTCTTCCTGCTTCTTTCACTACATTCTTGGATGTAAACATATCTGCTAGTTCACTCTCTTTACACAAATTGATAGTTATGAGAAGCTGTCAAAAAATGTTTTTTTCTGACTGTTTCAATCTCTGAGGTTTATTGAGCAATACCTACCAAGCAATGATCACACCGTCTTCCAATGACATTGTGTTTGCACTGGCATTGTCCAGTCTGCTTGTCACAGAGCTCAGCAATAGATCCATTGACATGGCATTCACAGGCTTGAAGTAAATAAAACCAGCATTATTACACCTCTGTCAGAGAACATGTGCATAGGCAGATCTGTATAACACATACAATTCCACATCATTATTTTGCAGGGGTATGATTTGCATTTAAAGAATTCAAAGAAAAACGAGATGAAATTGTGATTCCAGGGATAATTTTGTGTGAAGTGTGCATCAGGCAGATGGTGGACGAGACAAGCATGCTCAGCCTGAAGGAGTCAGAGTGGTGACACTCATGGTATTTTTTTCTGTAGCCAGGCCTGATTGATATTAGCTTGCAAAGCTGCTAAGTGAAACCAATAAGGAGGGCAAGAAATCGAAAGGGCCAATTACTACATAAAGACATTGGGCACTTTA
Organism: Carcharhinus amblyrhynchos; assembly: GCF_965287045.1. NCBI lineage: Eukaryota > Metazoa > Chordata > Chondrichthyes > Carcharhiniformes > Carcharhinidae > Carcharhinus > Carcharhinus amblyrhynchos. The sequence continues at coordinate 62,834,965 of NC_137330.1, forward strand.
AAGCGGTGCTTCTTATCATCTTGAAGTTTGGCCACTGAGATTAAACAGCAATAGGTAAAATTACTTTGAATACGACACTCAGGATCTCGCAGTAATGGAGATACTAAGATAACAAGTAACTTTGAGGAGGGACATCTTTTTGCCTGAGACAGATGTAAAGTGAATAAGCATGGAAAATCACAACAATTGACAGGAATCTGAATAACTTGTTGCCTATACCCACCCACACTCTGCCCCAATAACTAGATTCTCTTGGCTTCAGAGTGGGTGAAACAGAACTTTAGACATGGAAAGGCAGATTTTAGAAATGTGGTCGTATTGAACCTTCACTGGTTAATATAGCAGTGATTGAAAGCCATGATCATGATTCATGGTTTGGCCAAAGGCATTCGCATTCCAGAGAAGGCCTGCAGAAGCCATCAATTCCAAAACTATTTGAGTGTCCTCCTCGTGCAAACCAAGTCAGATTGTTATGGTTGGTGACCAAGGATATACCCATGATATGGCCCATCATGTCACATACAATAATTTCTCTTTGCCATTAATGACACTTTGGATGGAATTTTCCCACCCAGCCTGCCATGGGAATTGTAAATGCAAAGATCCGTTGACCTCATGTGGGAGTTTCCAGTTTTGGGGCGAACAAGTGTAATCTTTAGAGATATTAGGAATACAAACATCTGAAGGCGTACCTTTGTTTAGTTCAAATTCATTAATGCTCCCTGGTTAATATTACAGCAGTAACACAGAATTTGTGACTGCAAATTAAGTTTTTTTTAAATGTACCTCCCTCTGTCAATCAAATGTCTGAACCAAATGTAGAACATTAACAGCTAACATGAGTGTCCCAGCACACTTGGGCTGGGACCAGAGGTAAACATATGTCAAATAGCACTCATTTCTATACAGCTTACAAGATACCTTTTAAATCTTTTTCTATTTGTCGGCCTGAATTTTAAATTTCCAGGGCCATTATTTATTCTTATTAAATTAGTTTCGGCTAAAATGGATGGAAAAGATAGTTTGCTGGTGAATATAACATACTTTGAAAAAATAGAAAAATTATATAACACAATAATTATGTGCAATGCAAAAATCATTTCCTCATGCTTCTATCCCAATAAAGCAACCTGGATAGACGTTTAGACTTACGTACTTCCCACACTTTCTAACAAGTTTTCGGCCAGTTACTGCTATTTGTACTCCCTCAATTGACAATGCTGTTGGGCTTTTGTGGCTGCCTTCTCTTAAATACTTAAATTGGTACATTTTAGCTAAAGTTAGAAGGTTTTCAAAACATTGAAAGAATCTGTATTTCCAGAACATCTTATTATGTCCTCAGAATTTGTCAAAGTGCTTTATAACTAATCACTTATGAAATCCATTCATTGTTGTCATGTATGCAAATAAATTCAACAATTTATCTTTAATTATGACCACATTATTGTTCAAAGGATGCCTTAAAGTAAATGCATAGATTATTGCTTGCTCTGGTGCTGTCAACCTATGATTACCCAAGAGCCTGAATATACTAACTGGTTTATTCAAAGAGAAGTATGGTATGTTGTAAGCAAAGTTACAACTGACTTCCGTGCATTCAGACTTATTTTATCTCTTTTCCAATAACATAAATTTCTCCCAGCTCATGTTTGCTATACTTGACAGAATAATATAATCAAAAGGAGACATGGGGCAATTTTCATAGCATTTTTAATGTTCGTATTCCTACTGTAATTAAAATATAATAAAGACATTTTCTTTCAAACAGCTGTGGATCCTGCTGAGATCTGAATACAATGGAGTTCTAGACAGTAGAAGCATAGCAAAGGGACAGAAAATGAGTAATTTGGTTGCTGTTGTTTGGTTTCTTTTGTGGGTTTTTTTTTGCAACTGACAGCTCTTTGAATTTCTGAACAATAGAGGGAAGAGTACGTACCATATATCAGAATGGCTGTGTGCTCTGAGTTAAAGATAGCTTTGAAAATATAACGCAAACAATGGAGAAAGAACACATGAATCTCACTGTTCATATTAAAGCATGCTGATTTATCAGTATGCAATAATACAAAAGATGCCAGTGCAATGGCATACTTTGTATTGATCTTTTTCTCTTATTGTGCCAGAGGCAACTTCTCTCATCCAGGTGCATGCACATTAAAAGTACCAATAGCCAGCTTAGATCCTGCGTGTTCTGATGCTGAAATCATTTCAAAATTTGGTCTTGTCGTGTTGACTTGTTGTTGGAATAGCATTACCATTTGATAGTTACAGATAGACCAGACCTCCAGCAGTAATTCTCTATAACCTCAGAAACACTTCCATATAAATATCACGCCAATTACTCTTTGAAGTACTTCACATCCTGTCTCCAGTTTATCAGAAATGAATTTTTAGTTCCCTAAATAACACTAATTGTTGTATGAATTAATGTATGAATTCATTTGAGAAACTGTTTGGGAGACACGATAAGCTGCATTATAATGGTGAAGGTTAACTTTTAAACTAAAAAGTGGCAACTGGGTCTAGGAAAGATTTCAAAGCAGGCAAGTACATGTTGAGATACCAGATATCTAGCCAGGTCCTATTTCTATCAGAATAAAAGAGATTTATCAGGTGAAATAGACAAGTGATTTTGCCATCCAATAGGAGGGCCTTTTAAAATGGAACCAAAAGAGAAAACGCTGGAAAATCTGGAAAATCTCTAAGGAGAGAAAGGAGCTGTCATTTTGAGCCCAGATGACCCATTGTCAAAGCTAAAAGGGTTAGAAAGTGGGAGATATTTATACAGCTGGGTGAGGGAATGAAAGATGAGTCAGAGCCACAGAAACCATGGGAAAAGACTGCTAATGGCAGTCCACAGAGAGAATAAAGGGTGTGATTGGCCAAACAGCAGAGAAGCTAAAATCAGACAATAAAATGGAGTCGGGCGCATCATTGGCATTGTGGATAAAAACGCTTTGCGCTGACAGAAGTCAGCGTTTAATAAGTGATTCTTGATTTTTCACACGGTTGAATTTAAAGCCTACCCTCACAGGCTCTGGGAGTGATTTTCCAATTTTGTGCTCAGATTGGGAACCTCACTGGCTGCAAGTGCACTTGATCAAAGCAAAGTTACCAACTGCAGGCATAAGGTCAGAAAATTATCACTACTGTTTTAACTTAGATTTATTTTTGGGTGCTTAATTTTCATGTCACATTGGTTTATTCTGCTCATTGATTCTAATGGCCACATCAATTACAATTTACACCCCCACCCCCATCCCCCCCACCACCACCTTTAAGTTACTGGTATCGGCTTTTCAATCTCCTATCACTGGCACTTTTTCCAACCACAAACCACAAGTTCACACCGACAGATGGGTGATGGGTTAGAATAATTGGGCTGGCCTCCTCCACTCCTGCAGATAAGAAGCCTACCACGTTCAGGTCCCTCTATTTCCCTGCTCAAACCACAAGATGTACGAGTGAAAACATCAAGCACTACAGCAACTTCTGCTTTCAGGGGCTTTTCCTTTGCTCAAAATTCAAAATCATTTCACTTAACCATCAGCCCGAGAGCACTATCAATTATTTTAATTTGTCATATTTAAGGAGCAAATAGCAATTCAAGAATGAAACAACACTTACATCGGCAGTTCCTGGCCCCAACGGCATCTCCAAAGAATCCCTCAGCACATTGATCACAAAACTGGCCAGAAATTCCCTCAATGCAGTGTAAACATTCTCCGGTCACTGAATTGCAGCTACCAGGTACTGAAAGATCAAGGTTACCATTGCACTGGCAGGGCTGGCATAATCCACCTGGTTTATTAGGTCGCCCAAAGAAGCCTTCAGAACACCTGGTTAACAAATACAAAATTCAGAATTAAATCTATGGTAATTATATTGCTTTACCTTGTAACACTGCTTCAACCACAGATATTCCTAGAATCTCAAATTATATTGTTTTAAAGTAGTTTTGTACTCATGGATGGAAGAAGTATTTAATTTTACAAGTTTTGAATTACAACAATAATTCTGAGCCCACAGGGGGAGCACCTTCACGAGGTGCATGTCAGCTAATTAAATGTGGTGGCCTGAATTTTTGCTCTCAAGTACCAGGAGTGCAGAATCAGTAAAATTCTCTCTTCCACAAACCTGACAATGGAAAAAGGGGAGTGAGATGCAGAGTGTTAATAGGCCTCCAGTATGCTATTCCCTGAAACAGTTCAGGAATAGCTGGGTGCTGAGGTGTGCTGTATGAAAGGCGCGCCTCAGTGCTTTGGAACTTTGTTGCAGCTGAAACAAAAAACAGCCCTCCAGCCTTAACCCTCACACTCTCTCATGCTCACATATTTCTCAAGTCTCAACCAACCCATGCCATTCCAGACCCCCATCATGCTACATAGACCCATTGCCAACTTAGCACTAACTCATGCCAATCTCTCTTCACTCACCACCCTTTCTTTAGCACTCTCCACGCCAACTCACCCAGTATCTACCATGGACAGACCTCACGACTCATGCTGAGAACCAAGAGATTTAAATGCTTTGGGAGCTTGACAGTTTCCTTGACAGCTTGACAGTTCAAATAAGAATGACAACACCAATGAGTTTATCCAGAATTTACACACATTCATGACCACTTTATACAATCCCCAAGCGCAACTGACCTTTCCCAAAAGACACCTGAACTATCCCAAAGGACATCCTACTTCTCCCAGAAGTATCCGTGGACCAATCCTACTTCTCCAAGTAACTCCAACAGCTTTAGGTCATCTCTTGAAAAGTCTAAGGCACACAAGTCGTGCTTTAGATGTCCCAGTGGTGAAAATTAAGGCAGATATACATCAACACATGCAGCTGCCTCCATACACCATGGATTTAATTCCCTTCCTAGTGAAAATTGTGGGCACCAGGTTCAGCCCTCTGGAATCTGGACCCCAGTGCCATTTTGGTTAAGCTGTGACCCGCTCCATCTTTAGGAAAATTCAGACCAGTGTTGTAACTTTATCTCAGACCCTTATTCTCTTATGCGCATACCTTCTTATGAGGAAACTAATATATGAACTGACCTAAACACCAAAACTATATTATTTGACAGACAAACTTTCCCATTATGTGAGCCTCAAAATTACAGCTGACAACATTAGGATACAAATACAGAGTGTATTACACTTCTGACAGCATGTATTGTTTGCAATTATATCTTTTAACAGACGAAGTGTCCTTTCTTTCTTGTTCTTTTGCCTCGTGTCTTGCCATCTCTCCCCCATCTGTAAGATCTGAGTTCTCCCTCATTTATAAGACTTAAGCCAATTACAATTACTAGAATAAATTGGGAGATCTCTTAAGGGTGATGGTCAGCTTACTGATGTGAATTTCATTAAGTTCTGACTGGTTCCCTAAGGTTCCCTAAGATGTCAATCATTTGTGAGACTATCCTTTTTATAGCTTATCCCCGTTACTTTATTAAGGTTTAGCTTTTCCACTAAGATAACAAGACACCATAAGGTAATTTATGTGTCTGTTTATTTGTGATAAGAGGTTGTGTGGTGTCACTTCCTAATGATTGATGCCCTAGGCTCATCATCCCTAAAGACCTAACTGACACATCATAGGTGTTCTGGAAAGTTCAAATGCCTATATGTGACTTCCTAGTGACTGCTGATGCCTGAAGCAAGTTCTTAAAAGTAACTAAAATTACAAAATGTACACAATCTTAAGTTAAGACAGCAATTCCAAAATTGCCATAGCACATATATCAGAGGCAATTGGTATGTTGAACTTGAGGTAGCAATATATACATTGTAAAATAACATTTTACTTGTATGTGTTCATAGAAGTAAGTCACAAAAGTGACATATAATGACATAAACTGATAACAAAAACAAGTTAATGCATTGATCTGTTAAAAACTTTAAAATAAAGTGACTGTTTCCCTTTTAGACAATGCAAGTTATAAAGCTAAAATAATTTAAGACAGGACTATAGTTTGAGACATAAAACTATTTTACTTTACACAATAAGCTTTTGAAAGAAATTCATCAAGATAAGCGTCAAACCATTTTCTTCAGTTTAATCTCTGAAGCCTTTGCTTTGACCATTAAACTACAAGTGACCTCATGTATCCAGTAATCAAGCCATAAAATGTAACAGTGAGTTTCCTTCAACATTCATCTGGTAGCACAACCCTAAAATATAACCTTCTTTGGCCTAGGAAGGCAAAATGATACGCTTCCTTTGTCAAGTAGGAATACACCTGAAGAACAAGGCTCACACAGGATGATACTAGTAGTGCCTTACATACTGAGTTAATTGATTAATACACACTGATTTCTCAATAATTGCATTAACTAAACTAAAACGAATTATGAAACATTACGTCATTACACACCCATACCAATATTCATCTTGTACACTTGGCAATCCAGGGAGATTTATTTGGTTTGGGGTGGGGTGGGGGGAGGGGAAGAGATCTTAGGGAGAAGGGTACATAATCTTAACAACGTATTGTCACTTGGTGAAATACAATATATGGGAGGAATTAGTGAAGGTATGAATAAAATACTGACATGCTAAGCGGTTATTTAGCCTCTGACTGAAGAGCGTACAGATGCTAATCTCATGGCTCTTGTTCCAAAGAGAGACATGTTAAATGCGATCGCAACAATGTGATGGCTCTGGGGATGATCAGTGGTTTGTAACCACTAGTTTGTGAAGAAAGTTAAAGAGTGATTAATGCCTTCAACGTGGAGGTAATGGTTGCTGACCACCAGGCTTTGGAGACTGTATCGATTGGAACAAAATTAGAAATGTTGTAAACACTTGGAAGGTGAAGGGGGACCTGTGGAAAGTGAAACCTTTCAAGCAATCAGAGGGGGTCTCTCAGATTGTCAGGGCTTCATCTCTCAGAATTTCCAAGTTCTCACTGAAACCAGTGTGTGAATCAATGGATCCAGGAGCCAGTACTTAGGACATGAAAGAGTCTACTGATAATGCTGCGATCCTTCACGAATGAAACAGGTGTGACTCTTCCTGTTCAGATATCACATTACAATCCCAACAGGAGGGCCTGCTGAGTCTCAAAACACACTTGGTTATAGTTTGCAGCCAGCCATTATTGGCTCCCTTGGTCTTCAAGCACCATTCAGAAAGAGAACTAAAATGAGCTATGGACAGTCCATAGGAAAGCCAACAGCAATCACATTGTTTGTATAAATGCTCCACATATACAAGGAAGTTTCATTTGTTCACAATAGAATGTAGTTCCAGGATCTAGGGAGTAAGAGCTGGACTTTTGTTGTCAGTCTGTATTACTCCAATTACAAAAGTGGCATAACACCAGGTGACCCTTACTCTATGCCAATGACAGAGGTTAATTTGGACTATTTCCTAATAAGGATGAGGGACAGCCAGAATTAGGATAAAAGTGAGAAAATCAGAGTTTTCATTGGCATAGTTCACTATCACTTCTCCAGTATAATTCTTCTGAGAGACAGTTCAACATATCACTACTTCAGAGACAGGAAAAGAGACATATTGCCTGTGTTGGCAGCATTCAAAGAATCCAAGAGCCTTGGGAGATTAAAACCTTTTGTGTTTTCTTCACTGCTTTTATTAAGTACATAAGCCATCATCCTTAATACATTCTACTTTGTTCATAAATATAATTATTCATATCTTATTAGACCAGGCACAATATTGTCATAAATTAAGAATTCAGAATTTAGACATTTTAGGTAAAAGTGTTTTGGACCTCAAAACTGCAAAACTTACATCACCCTCCTCTGAGGCTGCAGTTTGAGCAGATTGCAGCGAGCCTTCCTTTGTGAGTGAGGACATTGTTCACACACTGTTCCTTGCTGAAGCTAAGATAGGGAAAATGTGCCCTGGATTGATAGGATCTCCTGCTGCAAGCCCGCTTGCTATTGTTCTTTTTTAGAGCAGCTTATCCTCCTCTGTATCATATTGTTCATCCTCCCTGTCAAGCTGCAGGCCAATGGGGATGGAATCTAATCAATCTATCAGAGCTCTTGAAGTCAAAAACCAAGGTCTTCACCACATGCCCCAACATTCCTTGGTGGCTTAAGCAACTTTAAATATTAACATAAACCTCAAAACAATTCTACAAACACAGCAACAGATAGTAGAGATGATTCAATAACTAGCCTGGAAGCAGTTCATAATCACTTTTTTAATTCATTCATGGTACGTGGGCGACGTTGTTTAGGTCAGTGTTTATTGCCCATCTCGAATTGCCCTTGAGAAGGTGGTGGTGAGCTGCCTTCTTGAACTGCAGCAGTTCATATCGTGTAGCTACACCCACAGTGCTGTTAGGGAGGGAGTTCCAGAATTTTGATCCAGTGACAATGAAGGAACAGCAATGGATTTCTAGCTCAGGATGGTGAGTGACTTGGAATGGATTTTCCAACTGGTAATGTTCCCATGTATCTGCTGCCCTGGCCCTTCTAGATGGCAGCAAACATGAGTTCGGAAGATGTTCTCTAAGGAGCCTTGGTGAATTCTTTCAGTCACCTTGTGTGTCAGTGGTAGAAAAAGTGAATTATTAAGGTGATGGCTAGGGTGCCAATCACACAGGCTGCCCTGTCCTGAATGATATCAAGCTTCTCGAGTGTTGTTGGAGCGGCAATCACCCAGGCAAGAGGAGGGCATTCCATCAGACTGCTGACTTGTATCTCATAGATGTTGGACAAGCTCTGGGGAGGCAGGAAGTGAGCTGCTCAACACAGGATTCCTAGCCTCTGACCTCTTGTGTAGTCACAGTATTTATATGGCCAGTCCACTTCAGTTTTTGGTCAATGGTAATCCCCAGGATGTTAATAGTGAGGGACTGAACAATGGCCATGCAATTAAATTTCAAGGGACTATTGATTCTCTCTTGTTAGAGATGGTCATTGCCAGATACTTGTGTGTAATGAATGTTACTTGCTACTTGTCAGCCCAAGCCTGATACTGTCTAGGTATTGCTGCACTGGGACACAGACTGCTGCAATCTGAACGATGCTGAATATTATGCAATTATCATAACATCCCCATTTCTAACCTTATGATGGAAGAAAGGTCATTTATGAAGCATTGAAGATGATTAGGCCTTCTTTAAATCATCACTTTAAATAACTCTAGTGGAGCGTCATTTCAGCTGCTGAACTCATGCTCAACTGTGCAAGGTTAAAAATAGGGTATTACGTGGACCATTAAAGATCAAAAATGGCATTAATTCAGCATCACTAGCTGCCTACTTTGTTTTTGGTGCGGTTTGGAAATAAACAAACTCGAGCACAGTACATCATCTCATTTTGGTACTGAAATGGCACTGCAGTACTGAAAATACATGTGCTACATGACCAACTTTTGTGGCATTGTAGCCCAGTTAATTTCACTTATAAGTAATGAAATCCAGCAAAGTGTTCAAACTAGTCAATGAATGTAGGTTTACACATAAGTTCACCCTATTTTTCACATTGAATAACTGAACAAACTATATTTTCTTCATCAGCACAACAGGAGGGTTAGGTAGTGAATGTTCACAGAAATGCAGCCTACAAATGATATTGGAGGAGCAAAAGCATGCCTTTTTCAGTGGGATGAGGCTGGTTACTGAAGTGTTAACTGAAACAAGAAATGAACATCACAAACCAGATCCCAGTGGATGTGAGTGTACAATAGAAATTTGTAGCAATTAAGCAATCGCATGCTCATGTATTCCTTCTTGGTATTTGCAATGTCCTTTTGTATCAAAATGCATAAGGAAATGATGGAATAACTGAATCTGATGTAAATTAAAACAGAAACAAAGTACTGGAGCAGTAAAATGCTGGAAATCTGGATTAAAAACAGAAAATGTTGGAAACACACAGGTCAAAGAATAGCCAGGCTTGGGCAGGCAAGTGGCAAATAACATTCGTGCCACACAAGTGCCAGGCAATGACTATCTCCAACAAGGGAGAATTGAACCATCACCCCCTTGATGTTCAATGGCATTTCCATTAGTGATTCCCCCACCATCAGCATCCTGGGGGTCACCACTGCCCAGAAGTTGAAATGGACCAGCCACATAAATACTGTGGCTACAAGAGCACATCAGAGGCTTGGCATCCTGTGACGAGTAACTTGCCTCCTGACTCCCCAAAGCCTGTCTCCCATCTAAAAGGCACAAGGCAGGAGTGTGATGGAATGTTGTTCATTTGATCAAAAATCTGGATGAGTACAAGTCCAGCAACACTCAAGAAATTTGACAGTATCTAGTACAAAACAGCCCACTTGATTGGTACCCCACCCACAAACATTCACTCCCTCAAACACAGCAGTATTTATCAACTGCAAGTTGCACTGCAAGAACTCACCGAGGCAGTACATTCTAAACACATGACTGCTACCATCTCGAAGAGCAAGGGCAGGAGACATATGGGAACATCACCACCTGGAAGCTCCCCTCCAAGCCACTCATCATTCTGACCTGGAGATATATTACCATTTTTTCATTGTCACTGGGTCAAAAACCTGGATTTTCTTCTCAACAGCACTTTGGGTGTACCTTCACCACATGGACTGCAGTGGTTCAAGAAGGCAATTCATCGTCATCTTTTCAAGGGAATTTAGGGATGTGCAATGAATGTAGCCTAGCCAGCAATGCCCAAATCCCATGAAACAATAAAAAGGAATTTTTTTTTGCATTGATGCTGTCTGATCTGCTGAGTGTTTTCTGATTGTTCTGTTTTTTTTGATTTCTGATTTAAATTATTGCTTTGAGACCTTTCCAGTCTCAAATAAGTTGGCAACTCCTTGCTGGAATAATTGTAACATTAAATGTAATCTGTATACCTGAAAAAGAATTATGATGCTATTTAATCTAGTATGTAAGGATTTAACAGAACTAGTCTGGAGATTTGGTTCAATAACAAGTCTAATAGTGCGAGCTGCAATTACAATAAAATTATGAACTAGACATCAGAGGAATGTTTCTTTTGTCCAATGACAGAATTTACTTATACATATCACATAATCTCTGTATATCATGGTGTTGTAACATCTTTCATATTGTGTTACTAATGAATCTGACTCCTTGACTCAGACAATTAAATGATAAGTTAAGTCTAACATGTACAGGGTTGCACATTCTTTATCTTCAGTCCTCTTCTGCCACTGGGCATGTCCATGATTATTAATGTAGCTTATGATGCGCATATGTGAAGCTGATCTGAGGCTGTATTAAAACCATTCCATCAACTGCACACAGCTAAAGTAATCTGGCCACTGCAACTGAAACAAGAATACACATGATATATTCATATAATAATAGGAGGTTTCATCAAGCAAAGTAGAGATCATTTTACATTAGGACAAACCTTGCAATGTTCTACTGCAGGCAGGGGTGAATCAGAATATTTCACCCCAATCTTAGAGTGGGATTTTCTGGCCTCTACACCAGGGACATTATCTTCATATTTTCCCATACCACCCACGATGATGCCTGCCAGTATTGGGGCCAAAAAATCCCACTCTTACTCTTCTGAATCGCTGCCCGCCATTATTTTACGAGGTGCAATTTTTGATGTCAACAGGTCTATTGCAGGCATTCATGCAGCTTGTTGAAATTGAAAATGTAAATGAAGTTCAATTTTAAGATTTTGAGTGAGGCTCGGCCCCAGTGCTTACAACAATTACATGAAATGGGCACAACCTGTTTTGGAGAAATTAAAATTAGTTATTTGGTGGTACAGAATTTGAATATTGCTATAAAAAGGCATTTTATCCAACTCCTAGAAATGAACCAGTAAATCACTTATTTTGCTCTTTCTGTCTGCAAAGAACAGAGTCCTGTGTATTAATATATATAGATTCCAGTACATGCAAATATGACACATCGTAAGACCAACTAACAATCTTAGATTGGTTGTCAGTGTGATTATTAGCACACTGGGGATTATTTAGTAGGCGTTGTCCAATCGCAGATTTACATCTACTGTTAGACATTGTGTTTTAGGTTTTGCAAACACGAGCTGGTTGGGTATGGTAATATTTGTAATTGTAACATGAAATCTCCTATCTTGACTACCGCGAGCACCAGAAGGAACACGTTGTTTGATACGATCCGCCAATCTTGGCAATGTATAGCCTATATGTCTAGTATCACAGTGGCATTGAAATTCATAAAACACATTATTCATTTGTGTATTGGCAGAATGCCCTCTTGGCTTGACAGTAACATCCTATTAATGGTGAATATTACTAGTATTGCTACTGCAGCAACAAAATAAGGTGGTAGGTTTTAGCCAATATTGACTTCCTTTTTAATTTTTGGCTGGTGAACATTTATTTACTCTAAATTAGACAAAATGCATAATTTTTCTCTGTATTTATGCCATGCTATTAAAGCCTTGAGTTTACTTGCCAACATATTTCTTCATTACTTGCAAGTGTTGCTAAACAAAAAACAAAAATCTGTGGTGAACAAAGGTGGGAAGATGCAACATCCCTGGACTGTTCACAAAAGCCACATGCATGAAAAGAGAATGGCCAGAATTCTCCAACCTCGCCTGCAGCCAGGATTCTCCAGTCCCAATGAACAGAGGTGATATGGCTGAGAGCCAAATTCTCCAGACTCGCTGGGAGCAATTGTGAGGAATGCAAGACCAGAGAATTGCAGCCAACATCCCAAGGAATAAGCAATCACCAGAGTTACTGAGCTTGCCAACTGGAACCATGTCCAAAAGCATAGTAGTTACATTCTCCTGATGCAGTGCTGGGTGACAGTGGAGGGTGGTGGTGAAATGCTTGACATAACCTGTCCTTAACAAATTCTCAGCCAAAATGGGCAATCCCTCAAATTATACAAGCCCATCACCTGTCCTTATTCCTGTTCTCTCCAAATCATTAAAGGCTGCCACAGTTGGTAAGAAAATCATATTTAAACAAGTGTCCAATTGCACCAAGCAGCATCCCTATATCAGCGCATCTTACCTTCATCAGGCATTCTTAAACTGCTTTGCATGTTTTCTTCTGTGAGCAATGATTTGCAAGTGAATAGTGAAGTATATTACGGAAGCTATTTTTCTCTTATGCTGCATAACATTGTGTCATGAGAAGTTCTTGTGGTTCAGTAAGTAGTTCCTGCATCTGAGCCAGAAGCTTTAGGTTCATGTCCCATGACTTGGCCTTGAAAGGAGCATTTATGATGCAGTTCAAACAAGTTGATAAACAGTCTGCCAACATTTCCCCATGATTCCCCAAAGGGAAGAAAAGTGCATGTGAAGATGCAAAACAAACAATTCTGTCATGCAGCTTCTGCTGAATCAAACAACACCGTAAATGGAACAATTTTGAAAAGGGTGCAGGAATAGACAGAGAGAGCTGGAGGCTCTTGTATACAAATCTTTCAAGGTGCCAGGATAAGTTGAAAAGACTGTTCAAAAAATAAACTGTTTCTTACCATAGATGTAAGTAAAGAGAACAAAAGAAATGAAGTTATAATAAACCATTATAACTAACTGGTTCGACTTCAGTTAGAGTATCATGTTCGTTTCTAAACACCAAATCTTAGGAAGGATTATGTGGATTTGCTGGTGTTGGACTGGGGTGGGCACAATAAGTAGTTTCACAACACCAGGTTAAAATCCAACAGGTTGGGTTGGTAGCATGAGCTTTCAGAGCACTGCCCCTTCATCAGGCACTCACCTGATGAAGCACCAGTGCTCCGAAAGCTCATGCTAACAAATAAACCTGTTGGACTTTAACTTGGTGTTGTGAGGCTACTTACTGTGCTTAGATAGGATGTCAAGGCATTGGAGATGATGAAGAGATTTACCAGGCTTTTACCAGGGAAAAGGGACTTTATATAGATAAATTAGAGAAAGCGAGATTAAAACAGAGGAGGTTAAGAGGAGAATTCAAAATTGTGAGGGGTTCTAAATCGAGTATTTACAAAAAACTATTTCCACTGGCAGGAGAGTCAGTAGCCAAAGCACATAGATTTAAGCGAACAGGCAAAAAAAAACAGGAGGCAGCTGAGATGATTGTTTTATTTTACACAGCAAATTATGATGATTTGCATGTAGGATAAAGATTTATCATGACTTATAAAAGGGGATTTTTACTTGAAAATGAAAAATATGGCAAGACCATTTAGATAAAGTCCACGCTTTATATGAATGTTACTGTCAGGCGACGGTGCAGAGGGACCTCGGGGTCCTTGTGCATGAGTCGCAAAAACCCAGCTTGCAGGTGCAGCAGGTGGTCAGGAAGGCGAATGGGATGCTGGCCTTCATAGCGAGGGGGATTGAATATAAAAGTAGGGAGGTCTTGCTGCGGCTGTATAGGGCATTGGTGAGGCCGCAGCTGGAGTACTGTGTGCAGTTTTGGACGCCGCACCTGCGCAAAGATATTTTGGCCTTGGAGGGAGTGCAGAGGAGGTTTACTAGGCTGATACTGGAGTTGAGGGGGTTGAGCTATGAGGAGAGGCTGAATAAACTAGGCTTGTACTCGTTAGAGTTTAGAAGAATGAGGGGAGATCTCATTGAGACGTATAAGATGATGAATGGGATGGATAGGATAGAGGTGGAGAGACTCTTCCCGCTCAAAAAAGACAGTAGGACTAGGGGGCACAGCCTCAAGATAAAATGGGGGCGGTTTAGAACGGAGTTGAGGAGGAACTTCTTCACTCAAAGGGTGGTGAATCTCTGGAATTCTCTGCCCGTTGAAGTGGTGGAGGCTGCCTCGCTAAATATTTTTAAGACGCGGGTTGATGGGTTTTTGATAAGAGAGGGGATTAAGGGTTATGGGGAGAGGGCGGGAAAGTGGAACTGAGCAGTGACAGATCAGCCATGATCTTATTGAATGGCGGGGCAGGCTCGAAGGGCTAGATGGCCTACTCCTGCTCCTATTTCTTATGTTCTTATGTTCTTATGTCAACCTGGAACATCACATCCACCAGTCAACTATTCTCATTTTTTGTCTGGGACTTTAAATCTTACTGTGCAGCACTTTCTGCAGCAACATCTCAGACCATTCACTATTTAATGAGAAAATGATTGTTGGCTTGCTGTCATTGATACTGCCAACTTTGTTGCTCTCCTTAGCCTCCAGAAAAACAATGACAGGCAATGTCAAACAGCAGCAGCCCAAAATCTTGTGAAGGGTTTTTCATACACAATGTGCCTATTACAATAAAGAGGAGGGTTTGCATCACAAATTTGGTGAGGCCTATCCTCCCAATTGTGCGCAAACAGCACCAATGGCAAAAGCAAGGTTTTCATCTGACCCACGCTACAGCAGTTGGTGAAGGCATGATGCTCAAACTAGGCGCAAACTATAACAATATTCCTTTTTGCAGCATGGATACCCTCAACTTAATGAGCACAAATTTGCCAAAATTATATACATTCTTCAAAAGCTACTCTGTGCAAAGTAAACACTATTACTTGCAGCAACAGTTTTAAGCTCCCACACAGCATGATGACATGTATTTGTCACATCACGTATTTGTAAATTGTCACTGCCACAGATGGTTAGACATGCCCCAGTTGAATGAAAATTAACAAATAATTTCATCAATAATGAAATAGGTAATTAGAGGCTGACATTCCATCACTAATTATATATTTAGTTCTCATTTTAGAAGTGTTTTGCTAAATTATGCAGAGTTGTGGCTTGCATAACAAGTACTGATACATATAAAATATTTAATTTTCAGTAGCAAATTGAACAGCGAATCATTTTTTTCTGCTGATTAGTTATCCCAAAAAGCTCAGTTTGATCTAGGACGATGCAGTCTGCTTGATGGACTCTCCATCCACTGTGTTAAACTTTTGCTCCTTGCATCAGTGGCCACACCATGGCTGCATATGCATCTACAAGTTGCACTGCAGAATTTTGCCAAGATTTCTTCAGCAGCAACTCCCAAGCCAAAAAGCTCTAATATGATTGCACTGAGACATCTTTACATCCAAGTTCCCTCCAAGTCACACAGCATCCTGACTTGGAAATATATCACCGTTCCTGTGTTGGGTCAAAGTCCTGGAGCTCTCTTACAGCACGGTATTTGCATCTACACCACATGGATTGCAGCAGTTCAAGAAGATGGATCACCCCCACCTTTTCAAGGATAATTGGGAATGGGCAACAAATGTAACAAAGGCCATCTACTTGCATCCTTGTAAAACTACCTGCTTCATCAGCCTACCTCCTGCTAAAATCATTAATTCTTTTGGTTCTGCAAACCCATGCAATCCTCTGCCTTCAAATCCTCCTTTAAGACCTTCTTTAAAACCCACTTCTTCAGGCTTTCAGTCACCTCTGAAATCTCTTTCTTTGGCTAAACATGTATTTTTTCCTTTGATCTGAGTGAAATGCCTTGGTATGTTTTCTTTATTAACAGTACCATATATTTTACAACTGGAGTTGCTCTGTTTATGGTGTTATTGAACAAGATACTTTGATGGCAAATCCGGAAGAAAAATAGAAAAATAGAGATAGGAGTGTCTCAAAACCGGAAACATGGGGACTGATGGCTTTCGGATCTTGCTAGATTTCGGGGCAGGGAGTTCAGGTGATGGGTGGTTCGGGTCAAGCTGAAGTCAGGTGGGATGAAGGGTTTCTTGGAGCATGGGACTATGTCAACATGAAATTGGAAAAGGAGCTAACTATCCACAAGTCCC
Source organism: Carcharhinus amblyrhynchos (assembly GCF_965287045.1). Lineage (NCBI taxonomy): Eukaryota > Metazoa > Chordata > Chondrichthyes > Carcharhiniformes > Carcharhinidae > Carcharhinus > Carcharhinus amblyrhynchos. Next base: position 62,851,620 of record NC_137330.1, read on the forward strand.
ACTAGCCTAAACATTAGACGCACACTTGCGAAACCCAAAACAAAATGGCTACTATTCACAGTGATTCTGTGATTGGACAGCACTTACTGCACCATCCTGAGTATCTAATGGCTACACGAACAAACAGTTTAGTATGAACAGTTGAGCTCATAATGCATGTTTGAAACTATGTAAGTTCATATGCAAGATCTGTTCTTTGCAAACAAAAGGAATATGTTCAAATCTTTTTTAGATTACCCAAGACTTTGGGGAGCCCATATGACTTAGAAATATGTCACCATTCCTTCACTGTCAATGGGTCAAAATTCTGGAACTTCCTCCCTAACAGCAGTATGTGTGTATCTATACCATATGGACTGCAAGAAAATCAAGAAGGCAACTGAACACCACCTCCTCAATGGCAACTAGGGATGGGCAATAAAAATATTCTTGCCAGAGACACCCGAATCCCAGGAACAAAGAAAAGAAGAAAAGGCCTGGTAGGAAGTGGGATTTACCAGAAAGATATCTAGACCCCAAAGGTTAAGTCACAAGGAGAGCTTGTATTCCTGAAGTTTGGAACATTAAGGGATGATCTGACCAAATCTGAGAAGATATTAAGGGAAACTGATAGAAAAGACAGAAAGCTACTATTTCTACTGGTTGAGGAATCTGGGACTTGAGGGCATGGTCTACAAATTAGAGCCAAACATTTCAGCTGTGAAATTGGTGTACACTTTTGCACATAAAAGGCTGAATTTAACTTCCACACAGGAGGTCTTCGCCACAGAGACAGAAATGACCGCCATTAGCAAACAGAAGGGTTATATGTGAATGATTACCACAATCACTTGGTTACCGGTCAATTAACATCATGGCAATGTGAAGCCCATCTAATCCAGGGTGGGCAGAAAGACATTGATCTCAGCGTCACCTGACAGCAATGCAGGTGCTGGCATTATGATTAAAGGCTACCAGTCCTACACCCTGTGCTGACTTCCCCAGGCAAAGATCCATCTGGCTGTTCGGAAGACCTCCCAATTCCTCAGGGTGCACTGGAAGCCCTGGGTTGATAGGTTTTTGATAGGCAAGGGGATTAAGGGTTATAGGGAGAGGGCGGGAATGTGGAACTGAGACACGACAGATCAGCCATGATCTTACTGAATGGCGGGGCAGGCTCAAGGGGCTAGATGGCCTACTCCTGCTCCTATTTCTTATGTTCTTTGATAGGCAAGGGGATTAAGGGTTATGGGGAGAGGGCGGGAAGGTGGAACTGAGACACAACAGATTAGCCATGATCTTATTGAATGGCGGGGCAGGCTCGAAGGGCTAAATGGCCTACTCCTGCTCCTACTTCTTATGTTCTTATGTTCAACTGAGAACCTCAGGGACGCACCGGGAGGTTGCTGCAAATATGCCTGGAGGTAAACACCATGGTTTGACAATGCCTCTTTGTAGGTTCCCTTCCAAACTGCAAACAAAAGGCAGGAGCTCCTTTTCCCAAAGAACAGTGCAAAGAAACCCTGCCACCTGACCAAGAACAGCTGGACAGAGATAGCAGAGGAGGTCAACAGTGCTGCAAGGGGACCAATGACGTCCTGCACTCTGGCCAGGTAAGTCCTATTTATTGCTCAGCTTGTTGAGGTTTGCAATTAGCAATGCAGGATGGTTTGTTACATGGACAGGGATTGTCCAGGGATCCCCTGACATTGCAATGCATTGGCACCAGCTTTTGGATAATGCATTAATGCATCTGGATAACTATTTTGGCAGCCCATTCCACATCTCATTGACATATAGAGGCCTATGGAGGCCAACAGCCATTGCCATTTCATTTGGCTTTCATACCATGGAATCAGTTGTTATTTAATTTTTCCTATCATAGACCCTCACTCATTTACTTTAAATAACTTAAACATCCTTTTTTTTCAAGGAAAGTACAAGATATCAGAATCTGAATGCAAAACCATTCTACAAATCCAATGCCCTTTCTCATTTTGGAACAGGGTGATAGATAGAGTCTGATCTCAAATTGACTTTGTCTATAACTATCAAATAACAGACCAAAATATGATTCAGCTACAAATAGACTCTGATATATTTCAATCAGTTTATCACATTTCACACAAGCCATGTTTAATAATCATGAAAAACTCAATTATGCTTAAGCATCTTTTCACATTTGCTTCTTTTAATTTTATCTTTATTGCGCTGATGCCCTTGCGCTCCCACTTGTAGCATCATTTCTGCATTGCTTCTAAAATAATGTATACTGCAAACCATTGCTTCCCCACTGAGCAGTCTGACAAAAATAGCCCTCTGCTTCAGCGACATATAACGACAGGTGCCTCTTTCAACTGTAAAATTTGCAGACATTCCCAATATAACAGGCTTTCCTTGACATGACCATCAAATATCAAAGCTCACCCTTTAAATGGATCATCACCTAATATGGTGTGAACTTTCCAATTCTGCAATCACTTGTGCTGCGTTCTGCATTTCTGGGAAACTAAATCTAATGTTCAGAAATACTAGAAATTCAATAAATCATTAACAGTTATGGATTCACCTTTTTAATTTCACTAAGATCAAAAAGCCAGTGAACTGAAAACACTGAAATTTCAAATCACTAATTTTCAACACGTGCAGAAAACCCTGAATTGTTTCTTTGGTGAAACACTTCATGCATTCAACCTATATTAACATTGTTTTATAAAAGCGTAAGCTTACCTTTAAAATGATCTGAGTGGAACAGAGGTTACATTTTCTGAACAGGTCAGGCTGCAGTATTCAAAAAGTTAATCTTGAGCAATCCTATTTGAGTACTTTGAAAGTTCAATGATCTATGCATTAACTATGCACTGTTCTCAATCACTCTGAAAATATGACTTTTGACTTTTAGTTTGATCACTTTCAGATAAAATGCATATTTGCGCACCAGATAACAACTGAAATACTTTAAAAATGACTTCTTTTTCAGTTTGCATGAGACAAACTGTTTGCCATTATATAATTATACTATTAGAAAACATGAGATAAGCAAAGTACAGAGAATGTAGAATATTGTTTATTAAATACACACTATAAAAAAGTGGAGATATAAACAAATATCATTTGTGAACAAAGTGAAAGGTTGCTTCTGGTCCACGCAAAAGTCATAAACAAGTTTTCTGCACCAAACTTTACTTTGAACTTTTTCCTCCAAGGAGTCTTTTAAAAGCCCACCCCAATGCTTAAGGGATTAAAACTAAAAGGCCAAAAATTTCTTACCTGTCACACCGAGATCCTGTATATCCAGGAGGGCAACGGTCACATATTATCTCTCCCCTAGAATCCAGGTGACAGGTTGGGCTAAAACTATGTTGTTCATGTTGTTCAGACACAGACACAAAAAGAGACAAAAACAAAAGACACTGTATTAGCTGCATAGCCAAGTGCTCTTTACTGAAATCATCACTGTGGAACCGACGTGAACTGCTTTTCTTTTCCGGCACCAAAGATAGAACAGGAATCTCATTCCAGCTAACCGTTCCTGAAATGACTATTGGATATTTCGGCCGACACTGTATATAGTAAAAGGGTGGCACCATCTCAATGGCATTTCAGCCTCAAATTCCCTGTGGCATATCACTCTGTACTATAAAAAAAAGGAATGTACAGCTGCTTGCCTGTGTCTAAATCTTGGAAACACTTTGTATCTGACTGTAATCACAGAATTGTAATTTAATAACCACTAAGATTAACAATTATTGATTTTCGTAGAATCCCTAATGTGCGGATGCAGGCCATTCAGCCCATCAAACATCTAATCCCACCCAGGCTCTATCCTGTAACCCCACATATTTACCCTGCTAATCCTCTGACACAATGAGGCAATATAGCATGGCTAATCAACCTAAAATTTATTTTCCAGTCCTGCCGATGATGGGTTTCATGGTGGGAGGGAGTAGAAATATCAGAGGCCAAAATTCGGTGGTGGTGGTGGTGGAATCAGTGTCAATTTGGAATTTATTTCTTACCAATTTCATGATGGCTGAATGACAGGTCATGTTTCCTGCTGATCTATGGCAAGGACCACATTAATATGCATTGCCATCTCAGGAGTGCTCATTAAAAAAGCCACTCACCAGCATCATGGTCCCCCCTCTCAATTAAGTGCCACACCAGCAACCCAATCAGTCAAAATTGCATTTAGTTATAAATGGCATGCAGCTGCCCACCCTCAGGTTGCACTCTGAGGTGAGTGTAACAATCAAAGCCTCCCTGCAACAGCACTGCTCTTGATGGATTGACATTTGTGTACAGTTGGTCTGCTCACGTTGGGTACCTTCTTAATCAGGGAGGACAGCACTCAGGATGTGCTGCAGGCCTCAAGCAGGGTCACTCTCTGAAACAAAGATCTGCATTTCCACTGGGGATGGGGGAAGGGGCAGATGACAGAGACATGAGGGACAATACATACGATGGAATTGGATAGTGATGAGGGCTACTGCTGACAGAGGGAAGATGCAGGATAGGGAAGCTAGAGTCTGATGTGGAAGACTAGAATGCAGGCACAGAGTGGGTGGATGGATAATGAACAGGATAGTCGGGGATAGGGTTGTGTTAGTGTGACAAATGAGAGACAGGTTGCACAGACCCTCCTGGGGACATTGGAGGGGGAAGAATGGGATAAGAGAGAATGCTGTGTTCAGTAATGAAGGAATGTGAGAGCTCATTGAAAAACAGTCATACTCTAGGCTAAGAGGTTGGAATGAGTGACTAAAGGCAGTCTTGGGGCTTTGTAGGCTATGCTGCAGGCTATGCTTAATATGAACATTGTAATCCCATTGCAGGGAGTGACAAGTCTTGTGTCTTCAACTGGGATAAGGCACAGCTTGGTGATCAGGGCATTCCCCTCATCTAACAGACTGCAGAAGGTCGTAGTTAGGGGAGGCATCTACAGCCTGTAAATGGGGGAAAAGTAACAAAGGAGGTGGGAGAGGGGAGGTTTGTGAAGCACTCTTGTGCATTGGGGTTCTCCTTTGTATGTAACCATGCGCACAGCCTCAAAATGGGGAGGGATGAGGTCTGCATAGGGCATGGAGACATCAACAGTGATGAATACTGGGGCGGGATTGTCAGCAGTCCAGGCCTCTTTCTGCACTTAGGGATTCTATGATTCTGCAGGAGAGTCGAATGTCCCATGGACTGGGAGGACATCCCTGCCACTGCCACTGAAGATTACCTCTTGCTCAAATATCTTCCCTGCAGGTGATTCCAGGGCTGTGCAAGGGCTGTCAATGCAGCAACTCACATCCTTCAACACCTAAATGTATCAAGGAGGTGACAGATACTCTCTACAGTATGGCTCATCATTAGGTGAAGCTTACATTTGATAACCGTAGCCAGAGTGTTAGCTTTCTGGGGTTTGAAGCTGTCTCAGGCTTGCCTACGTGTGAAATCAATTGCACACACATGGCACCGAGTGCCCAATGGCAGCCCTTCATGATATTCATTAACAGGAAATGGTTCCATTCACGAACACTTAACTGGTGTGAAATCATCAGAAGCACATCATGCATGGTTGAGCAGGTATCCTGGGAGTTCCCATGATCGTGAGTCACTCCTAGGTGCCTCATATATTCGACCTTCATTACAGGACTGACTCATTGGGGATAAGGGGTATCTGCTCAAACGATGGGTAATGACACCCGTGCATCATCCTCAGAGCAGAAAGACAATGCAGCATGTAGCTCGACAAGATCCATCATTAAGCAAACCATTGGCATCCCTAAGACGCGCTTCTGAGACTTGAATCATAGCATCCCTACAGTACAGGAGGAGGCTATTTGGCCCATCGAGTCTGCTCCAACTCTCCAACAGGGCATCTTACCCTGTCAAGTTCTTGCATGTCAGAGACATGACATCAGACAGAATGTAGATGGACCCTCCATTCTTCAGTCAGCTCTCTTGCCTGCACAACTATGTCAATATTCTGTCAAAACTATAAATGAATATCCTATAGAAGGAGCAAAGAACTCAAAACATTAGCTGTTTCTCTTTACACAGATGCTGCCAATCTTGCTGAATTTATCCATCATTTTCTGTATTTAAGATTTCCAGCACTGCAGCATTTTCCTTTTAATTAAATGATTATCTGGTAAAGTGCAGCATTGTGCACTTGGTGGCACAGTAGTTAGCACTGTTGCCTCACAGAACCAGGGACCCAGGTTTGATTCCAGCCTTGGGTCACTGTGTGGAATTTGCACATTCTCTGTGTCTGCGTGGGTTTCCTCCAGGTGCGCCGGTTTCCTCCTACAGTCCAAAGATATGCAGGTCAGGTGGATTAGCCATACAAAATTGCCCCTTAGTGTCCCAAGCTGTATAGGTTAGGGGAAGTAGCAGGGTGTTAATACGTGGCATTATGGGGATAGGGTTTGGATAGGATGCTCTGTCGGAGAGTTGGTGCAGACTCGAAGGGCTGAATGGCCTCCTTCTGCACTGTAGAGATGCTATGATTCTCCAAGATGACGCTGAATAAAACTTATTTTTTGCTTGAAAAAGTAAAGCAGTAAGTACGTGTTGGAACTGAAGCCATGAGTCATGACTTTGTGAGGCTTTGTTTAAAGTTGAATACCAATTGGATTTTTTTTTAAATTAAGACTGTCTGTACTTTCTGAATAAGTGATTCATTGTCTATGTGGCTGTCAGATTGAGAATGTGAATGGCATTATGATGGGTGCAGGGAACAATGAATCAAGCTGCAGCAAAGAAAGCATTAAAGTATCCTCAGAGTTCTATTCACCACGGAAAAGAATTTTTTTTAAAACCCCTTAAAGGTTATTTACACAGTACAGAACAGTGTAATACCCCGGCTATATAGTTTTCCTCATTCTGTATTCTCGATGACTTTGCCACAATTAGATTATGTGGTGCTTTAGGAAATTATATTAATGGATAAAGTTTAATTATGTTCTTCTGGCACTTGATATTGTTATTAGTATTTATTTGTTTGAGTCTTTCTATGATAAAGAAGCTTTGCATCAACCTATTGTACTTATCTAGGTTACAAAGACAGTGTCCATTTTCCCTTCTCAGAAGTGAAAACCCTGAGTTGAATAGAGACAAGGGAGAGAAGGCAAACGCAAAGTAATGAAGGGGAACAAAAGAAAATCCCAAAGAGCAGGAATTCTTCACAGTGGGTTTTCCTGGAAAAGGACGGGAAGTGAACAATGACAAAAGCAAAATACTGCAGATGCTGAAAATCTGTGATGAGAATAGAAAATGCTGGAAGTTAACACTTCAGGTCAATGATCTTTCATCAGAACCTCTTTATATTTCTGGCATTTTCTGTTTTCATCTCAGATTTCCATCATGATTGAGTATTTCACTTTTGGAAAGAAGGTGAAGCTAGTTATTTTGCCAATGACTTTTCATTCCATAACCCAGGTACTGGCAATGATATATAATTTCACTATGCATGCCACCAGGTAGAACAAGGACTACAAGGCGGAAGCCTGTGCTCACTCCATGGCAGGTTTGGGGACAGAGAGAGTGTGGGGTGTGGGGGGGAGGGGAGGTTGGGGGTGGGGCGATTACCATTGTTGCCAAACCCTCTTCTCCATGAATCCGGCCCTGTAAATCTTCCCCACCTCTCCTGCAACCCAACCATCAGTCACATCTGGTCTGGGATCCTAGGCTTCAAGTAGTACCAGGAGCAGCTCCTGCCTACCTGGTGGCTTTCCTATCCAAGAGAACTGCCACCATATCCCAAGTAAGACCTTTTTGCCAGCAGGCCAAGTTCCTGAATGAAACACAATATGGTGATTCTCCCCAAAAAAGAGGCAACATGGGAACCAGAACCATCGGTGCCTCCACAAGATTCCACCTTAACATAAGAAGTACATTTCCTGATTCTACAGGTGTAGATAAATTTATATCTCTCTTACTTATTTGTAGAAATTAACAATGGACAACTGCATGGATGGCAATCACTGGGTGTTCCTCGAGTTGGATCTCCATAAAAGCCGGGTCGACATCTAGCACAAGATGGGCCAGTGGTATTATGTTGACAATTCTAGAATAAATAATATTTCCTTTAAGAACCTTCTTGATGAAAGGCAAATGATTTTTGTTTCATTATTTTACTTTAAATTAGATTGTGCTTTAATGAATACATAAAAGAGTTACCAGCTGAACAAACTGTCATTCCATGATGTCCCTTGCTGCTAAATTACATATTTTTTGAATAAACAAATTAATTCTGATATCTTAGTTTCATTAGCTATCTTAGAAGTAACTTCAATTTCCCTCTCCAAAGATCACAGACACCATTATAGAAGCTTGAAGATTACTGTGCACAATATAATTTTGAAAATGTTTAATACATTTGCATCAATTTCTTCATAAGCTAGTTTGATGGGGGCATCAAATTAAAATAACCATGCTAATGTCTCTGTCAAAATAACAAAGAAAGAATTTGATATGAGCATCCTTTGATCCTCAGAAAGCTGCAACGAGTGTCTAATTCAGCAGACATATTCACAAAATATTGGTTTGAGAGTAGAAAGGCCGACTCTTTCCTCTCCAGTTTCCCTCTTCTCACTGGCCAATCAGCACTTCTTTCATGATCCCCACAATTCAATTCTGAGCCAGGTACAGGAAGTGTGTACAGCCTCCCAGTCACCCTGCTGCTTCTGGAAAGGCAGCAAAGAACTGCAGCGAAACGGAGATTTGTATCCCAGCAAAACTGAGCAATAAGTCTTCAATCATACTATCATATGGAGAGTCCTAACTACCTTAATACATGCTTTAGAACACTGATGTGATTAGCTCAAAATATGCAACAATTTACTTCGCAACAGAAACATTTTCCCATCTTCAGGCAAATTCCAAGTAATGAAAAGCATTGTAACATGTGTAACAATTCCAAAACTGCAATGAAATTCAAAGCATTTAATATTTCTTTTCAGATTTCAAAACACGTTTTGCTTTGCCATAACTTGTGCTGCAGTTTGCATCTTTTCATTTGGCATAAAGGTATAATGCACATTGCATTGAATTAAAATGTGTAAATTCATTAATACCAAAAACTTCCTTAAATATATGATCTATGTGCAGTGCCTAGCAATAAAGATTGCATTTCTAAAATGACATTTATGTGGAATGTCCTTCATTAATTAGAGTTAACCTGTGACATGAAGATAGAATGCTCCCTCAAGAGAGGGACAAATTGTAAAACCAATTATTACAATGAAGAAAGCGCCAAGGTATAAAACTAATTTCATCATCCTAACACACAAACAACAATCCATGAAGTACTATTTAAATAATAAAATGATAAAAGTTACTTTCAGCCTTATGCCTTGTTAGATTGGATAAAAACAAACCATCTTTGAGTTAATGAGAATAGTGAACTTGGCATATGGTATGCAAGTCACAGAAGTGTTCAGGATAAAAGAAAAAAAAGAGTTTAATGCAAGTCCACCCTCATTGTTATGAATCTGATATCAGTACATTTGAGAATTAAGTACAGAGCCACTGACAAAGTTAGGTTAAACGTTCTACTAATTTGATTACTGTGAACAATTAAATATTTTAATGTTTAACTGTATGAAAAATATTCATACTTGCTAGTTTGATCAAAACTGCAATTTAAACAATTTTTTTTGGTTTGTGAAGATGGAATCAAATGCAAATTAAAATAAAAGCCTGAAAGTTTCATTAATGATGCCATTGTCTTCCTGTAATGTTTATGTATTATTTGGGTAGGCGAAAAACTTCCAAAAATGTTTGTTATACAATCCTCTGACAGCCTAGTGAAAAGCTGAGTTTATGTCATGGGTTTGCTAATCTCAGCCACTCTGGGCATAATTCTCAGCAGCTGCCTTCCAGGTTCCTTTATTAAGGAGAGGAAACATGACCAAGTTTCACATACTTTTTGGAATCCATATTCTTTGCGCACATTTGTAAACGTTAGGTGAAAACAGAATTGCGTAGCTTCACTATTCAATCATGAATAATAATACCCAAGCAAGTTATTAGAGGGTCCCTGGCATTATGCGAATTGCCCTGCAAGAAATAATCAATGTGAAAAAGAACAAATATTGTAAAGGCTATTTGTTCAAAAATTACTTAATAATTGTCACTTATTCAATGAAATAACCATTTATTATCTCATGTACAAGAGCATTCGTAATCTTTCAGAAATGTCTCAAAAGCCTTGACATACAAAAGATTATGGTGATTTGCAATGATTTTAATATCCATGTTCATCTTCCATATAATTGAAGTCATGATGTGACAACATATTAGTTGTGTGTGCACGTCTGGGCAGATTTGCTACTGAGTGGGCAGCACTTGCGGAATTGTCGGTTAAGCCTCCTTATGTATTCCTGGGCTCCTTATGTAGCCCAGGCAGATATTATAATAAGAGAACACATGCGCCACAGAGGAAAGAGCGACTGATTGACAGCTTCAGTATTCTGATTTCTGCAGTCAATTTCACAATGTTTGTTTACATAAGTTACGTGGCATCAAGGGTTTGTGGTTTTTGAGACTTCAAAGGGCCTTTATTGGTTTGTACTTTAGATGTTTCTTTTTCAATAGGAGAAACTTCTCGTTGAATGACTTTTCTTCCCAGGGACCTTTTACATATCCCATCTTACAACATCGGGCCCATTGGCTCTATAAAGTGTACAGCAGGTCAACGAGGATGGCATTGCCATAGCTCGACATAGGAGGAGCATGAGAGAACTTGAGGATGGACAGAAGGACAGACAGAGTTCAGCATAGGGAAATATGAGGGGCAGTAGGGTCAGTGAAAGAACAAGTTTTGACATAGAGGGCATGAAGGGAAAAGGAAGTGGTGGTAGGGCAGAATTTGGCAATGGGCTCATGAACAGAACATTTTGAACTTGCCTTATAAAAGGTCACTTAATGCAGACTAAGACTCACAACTCTTCTAATGCATCATGTACCATGACTCTTTAAAAATCTGGTCTGAACTCTATGAAAATTGCAGAGGGATAGGAGGTACCTATCTCTGCAACAGAGCTGGCCAGGATGAAGAAGCTGGATGCAGACTTCTGACATGAACCAGCTCGCACCCATTAAAGCTTTCATGCATGCATTGGAGGCAGACATAGGAGCAATGCTTAAGACATACCCATGCATAACACTTCCCCATCTTACCAACAAGGTAATTCTCCCTCCGAGCGGTTTTCCAACAACCCCTCACCAGGGGCTGCTCGCTTGGCATCAGTGCGACCTCAGACATATTTTAAGTCTGTCTCCACTGCTGATAGCTTTCCTCAGGGGCTACATGCAATTTCAGCAGTGGCCATCAAGGCATTGCTGGGGTCAGAGAGCTGCAGCCATTTGACTGGCTATAAAACTCAGCATTGGGACCTCTTAAACAGCTGCGAGGCAAGCCAGCCAATCACAGACAGGGCCACCCTGTTTTTTTATGCTGCAGGACATGGACATCACCCTGAGAGAAAAAATTCAGCCCTGGATGACTCCTTTCCCCTGTTAAGTGTGATACTCACAGACAATACTCATTCTTTAGTTCATAAGTTTTACTAACACTTGAAACATATTTTGCACTTCATTAGTTTAGAGCTCCCACCCGATTATTTATTTAGATTATAGAAACCAAGTGAACTGTTTTACATATTTCCCCAGGTCTGACATAATCAATTTCATGCTGATATTTCGCTAATCCCTCAAGTCTTAGTAATCACCTATTCTCATTCCACAGTGACACATTTCAGTCATTGTGATGGAAGTAGTTTAAATGGCTCACGCCAAGGCTTCTTAAATTACTCAGCATTTACTCAGTTTAGTTCAGGTCAAAGATACCAGGATCAAAATTATATGTTTGAAGGATGAGTGCTTTCATTTTTGCTTTAACTACAGTTCCATGTTTCATTGCACAGCAAAGGTTATTGTGACAGTGGTTTAAACTGGAGTGCTGAGACACATCTGGAATTGGAATTGAAGTTTCAGCACCATCAAGAATCCTTTAACTTGTTGAATGCTTTATGTGCAAGTCATGCCCCCAGGTAAAAATGGTACACCTTTGGTAGAAAGATGGTAGTAATTCTGGGGGGATAGCTAGATAACTGATAAAAAATAAAAATGATCTGGTCACAATTACTTTGGGATTCCGGCAATGATACCAGCCACAAAGTTCTAGTAGACCCAAAAACCATTAGTTTGTCAGCCAGGATGCCTGATCTCATCAAACACACCAGCAACAAAAGCCTGGGACCCTAAAGAGGTTGGGCACAGAAATATGTTCTTTCATTCGATCCTCAACCCCACCCTTTTCCTTTGCTTCATTAGCAGAAGCCTTGATGCTAGATTGATCAGGTAGTTGCTGGCTATGCAGAAACTAGCCTGTGGCGGAACCCTGAAGAAGTTAAAGTGATAAGGCCTCCAGAATATTTGCAGATGTATGGGGCCACTATTTTATGGTACTCCATGAATTATCAGGTCAACCCACAGTAAAACCGGCAAAGCTGTTTGATTATGATACCGATTTTTATGCAGATTTACTGCATTTATTGAATAAAGGAGTACCTCCCTGGTTATATCTTGTTTGTTTCCATTCATCCTTCTGCTGTCACATTTTCAGACTTACAAGCAGATGTTTTGAACATTATCATGGAAAATAATTTTAAAGTATCATCATAGCATAAGCTGATATTTCCCATTAAGTAAGCTGTTTTTTGGTAACATGAGGCATTAAATGACCATAACAATAAATATTATGAGAGACAGACGGTGCAATCAATGTTGTACTAATGTAGGCTTTTGAGTAATGCTGCTATATTTCAAAATTAAAAATATCACTCCAACTATTACATTGGCATCAATACATAATTCAGACAGAAATACTCTCACCCACCAAAAGGATCAATGTATTTAATTAATTAATACTCACCAAACATTCTCCAGTGACAGAATCACAATAGTTAGAGTGGCCATAACAAACACAAGGTACACAGACTCCTCCATAGAGGGTGCCATTTACTCGTCTGTATCCTGGCACACAAGACTGAGAAGAAAAATGTCTTTATTATTTTGTGAAGGAATATTTTCACTCAGACAAAATATGCTGCTTGTATTTTAATAGATTTCATGACTTGTCAAATGTTATATTTATAATACTGGTATAAATATAATCAAACAATATGAAGTTTTTAATCTTGTCCGCTTTAATTTATGATATTACAAGACAGATTTGTAAGAGGTGAATCAGAGTTTTGCATTGATTAAGGTGAGGAATGCTAATGATGGTGAGTTGAATGTCTTTCCAGTATTTGCATTTGATGTAAGCATCAAGCACTCCAAGGTCACGCCTACCAATAAGTAAATACAAGGCAAAGCTTCCTCTTTGTTGCTTTGACATCAATGGATCAGATTCTATGACAGCAAATGGAACGGTGAGTCGTTTTTCCAGAGGAGCTCATTAGAGCTATGTTGTATCCATTATTGAAAGATGTAAAACTTTTATTACTATATAAGCCTGATTACATCTTACAATTCTCACCAATAATACTGTGAAGACAATGGCTGATGGTTCAATCTGACTGCAAATATACTCCTGTAATGGCTACCTTGACCTAGCACATTTCAAATGGAATAATAAATTCTTCCATGTGTAGCAACATAGTTAATTGCTTCTAGGGTAATAAAAAAAAAGCCCACTGCAATGGTTCGTGCAGAAAAGAAATCATGATTGGCCCTGTTTTTACTTAGCAAAGTCGGAATTTTAAATGTCCTGTTAATTTGTTTTTCTTTCCTTAACAGAATGAGATATAGCCAAAAGCTTGGAGCAAAATAAAAGTAGCTGCATTAATATGTGAGCTGAATATGGTAAGTTTATCTATGAAAGTAAATTGTAACCTTTTTGTCTGCTTTCTCACACAGCAGCTAAATGTACCATTACAATGTCAAAGCATTTGCTGGAACCATAGTGCCTGGCAAAGGAGGAAGTGAAACACAAAGACATTGTTAATGTTACGGAGGTGGAATAGCCATCTGTGTCAGAGCTAATACACATACTAAAGGCAGGAATTTAACTTGCAGTGAGATTTGGGTCCTTTGGGGCAAATGTCAAAAATGCCCAACGTTGGCAATGCCAGTTGTACATGATATTAAGCATTGGCCCTCATCTATGTGCGTTACCAAAAAGTCAATGAATAGAAATTGATGTTTGGCTTGTCAGGGTCCACCAGCTTACTAAAGCAAGTTTCACTCCTCTCCTTCCATTCAGTTAATTCATAGCTATCTATACCTCAGCTCCACTACTTGCCTTTGCTCTATATACCTTAGTCGCCTTAGCCAATAAAAATATCTTCAAGAGAGTTCAATTTTCTCAGCATCTGCAGTCATTTGGGGAAAAATTTCCAGATAACAATCCTGTATGGAAAAAATGAGTTCTGCTGCCACTCCTAAATGGCTTAGCTCAAATTTTAAGATTGTTTCATTTTGTTCTGGATTCCCATAACAGAGGAAATAGTTTATTTTCATCTACCTTATCAAATCTTTTAGTCATTTTAAGCATCACAAATAAATATTTTCTAAATCTGAGGAAATGCAAATCAAGCTTATTCAACTTGTCCTCATAATTTAATTCTTTAAGCCCGAGTATTGTAATTTTTCTGAAATGCAGTGCTTAAAACTGAGTCCAGTACTCCTGATGAGCTCTGATTAAGACTTTGTTTAAATGAAATATCAGTTCCACAAAATCAAAATATTGCTGCTGCAGATGCTGGAAAACTGAAATCAAAACAAAAAATACTGGAAATATTCAGCAAATTTGGCAGCATCTGTGCAGAGAGAAACAGAGTTAGCATTTCAGGCCAATAATTAATGTGAAACATTAATTCTGTTTCTCTCGCCACAAATGCTGCCAGAATTGCTGAATATTTCCAGCAATTTTGTTTTGATTTATATTGTTATGAATCATATGTTCCAGTCTCCTTGACCCAATGGCTAGCTTTGTATTAGGCTTGCTATACCTATTCATGACCTTTTCATGATTTGTGTACCTGGGAATCAAAATCCTTATGTTCTGCCACAGCTTCTAGTTCACCATTTTTTTTTTACACACAGAGGGTGGTGGAGGCCTGGAATACACTGCTTAGTGAGGTGATTGAGGCAGTTGTGTTAGTCACTTTTAAGACTTATCTTGATAGGCTTTGAAACAAACGGGGAATAGAGGGATATAAGCAGTTAGTTAGATAGATAAGTGTGATCCGCACAGGCTTAGAAGGCCGAAGGGCCTGTTTCTGTGCTGTACTGTTCTTTGTTCTCTTTGTACTTACAGTCGGTATAACTGTGTAACTAGAGGAGAAGCTTAAGACCTCCTACACCTGTCCAGCTCTGGAATTTGGACCACAGTTTTCTCAGTCAATTGGGAGCAATACTGGATCTTTGGAAGGAGTGCTGCAGATTTGAAAGATCTCTGAGCTTGCTCTCATTCTCCTTGGACTGCAACTCAACAGGGAGATCTGGAACAGAAGCAGCAGAAAGGAGAAACTGTCTGCAGAGAGAAGGAGAGGAGGAGTGCCATCTGAAGGCCACATCCACTGAGGATGTTCAGTGTGTCCATCACTTATTCAACCACAGCCAGGAACAGTGCCCGCCATGCCTCTGCTTCACCAGTAAGATGGTTACTGAACATTTTATAAACTGAAGCTGAGAAAGGTCAGCAAGCCAGTCACAGGGCCTGTCACCAAACACACTTTGTAACTCAGCAGCAGTACTTTGTGGAATCAATTAACTGTGCCTTGTAGAGTTTACAGTTTGGGAGCAGTCTGAAGACATACAAGATCTACGGTGATGCCGTATGAGTTACTGATTGATTTGGAATAAAAATAGCTTACATTTATACAGTTCCTCTAATATAAAGTTTCCCAAGACTTTTAGGTGCAGGGAGGGGATACCGGGCCTTGGCGGCTGAAGAGAAACTTGCTAATGGTGGATTTACAAAAGCTCGTAACTGGATCAATGCAGATATCCTGGAGATTTGTGGGACTGGAGGAAGTCAAAAGATAGGGAAGCTTGAGGCCAATAGAAGGATTTGAAAATAAAGATGTGAATTTTAAAATTTAGTGGGGTGGGGGATGGGGGGGCGGGGCAAGGGCTAGGATTTGAGTGGTGGTCAGTTTTAAAAGCTTAATGTTAGGGTGAGGTAATAACTGGAGGGGCCAGACCTTGGTGGGAAATGAGTGACTGAGGGAGGGACTGTCCCCCTCTCCTGCTGATATTCTGACCCTACCTCTTTTCCTGCCGATGTTCCCTCCCCGTTCCTGCCGACATTCCAAGCAGATAACCTGTCAGGCTCCAACCTTCCCATCTCTGAGCTCCTCCCACTGGCCTCAAGACTGAGGCCGGGCAACAAACAACCCTTCAGTGGTTATTAATTGGCCATTAAAAGACCTCAATTGGATGGATAGTTGGGCTGCCCTAGGCCTCACCTGTGTTCTGTAAAATCTCAGACATGCCAGGGTGGAGAATAGGTGGCGAAAAAGCTACCCAGGGAATTTTAAAGACTCACCACCTACAAACTTGCCAACAGGAGCCTTTAAGCTTCTGTCCATACTGATCCACAATTACTGTGGTAGCTAATTCTATAGTCAATTATCAACCTAGGGTAAGCTTTCTTCTTTTTCAGTATACTGTGACAACAAACTTATCAAGTTCTTCTCTCCAGTTTAACTGAGGTAGTTAAACAGGAATGGGCAGGGGGTAGGGGGTAGGGTTTATGGGGGTGTGGGGTTTATGGGGATATGGGGTTTATGGGGGGATCAAGAAGGCGAATGGAATGTTGGCCTTTATAGCGAGGGGGATAGAATATAAAAGTAGGGAGGTCTTGCTGCCACTGTACAGGATACTGGTGAGGCCGCAGCTGGAGTACTGTGTGCAGTTTTGGTCGCTGCACTTGCAGGAGGATATATTGGACTTGGAGGGAGTGCAGAGGAGGTTCACTAGGCTGATACCGGAGACGAGGGGGTTGGACTATGAAGAGAGACTAAATAGACTAGGTCTGTACTCGTTGGAGTTTAGAAGGATGAGGGCGGATCTTATAAAGACGTATAAGATAATGAAGGGGACGGATAGGGTAGAGGTAGAGAGATTCTTTCCGCTTAAAAAGGATAGCAGGACTAGAGGGCACTGCCTCAAGATAAGCGGGGGGCAGTTTAGATCAGAGTTGAGGAGGAACTTCTTCACTCAAAAGGTGGTGAATCTCTGGAATTCTCTGCCTGTTGAAGTGGTGGAGGCTACCTCGCTAAATATATTTAAGTAACAGGTAGATAGGTTTTTGATGGACAGGGGAATTAAGGGTTATGGGGAGAAAGCGGGAAAGTGGAACTGATCCACTTCAGATCAGCCATGATCTTACTGAATGGCAGGGCAGGCTCGAAGGGCGAGATGGCCGACTCCTGCTCCTATTTCTCATGTTCTTACGTTCTTATAGGTAGAGACATGACAGCAAAGTGCAAATGTTGCTGGAATTGTAAGCCAGAAGAATCATTTCAAATCTCACACTGGGGAAATTGAGATTCAATTGGCCAACAATTCTCAGAACTAATGATCATGAGAATACCGGGTGATAAAAACCTATTTCTTTCACAAATGTCCTTCAGGTCTGGCCTATGTAACTCCTGGCCCACAGTAAAAGTGATTGGCTTTTAACTTTCTTTGAAATAGCTCACTACCACCCCCGCATGGACCATTAGTCACAGTAGCTCAAAGGGCTTGTCAGTAATTCTCACATGCCAAGAACATTTTTTTTAAGTCCTATTAAAGTACATTTGTTACGCGGTCTTTAAGTGGTCACATATTAATAATTTTCACAGTCACTTCTGCTTATTTACCTGACCAATTGACAGTGGATAGGGGAACACAAAATTTGGAGATTCCTCTGCACGCTGTACTCAGTGAGAATTTGGGTGTAGAGGCAAAAAGGCTCTGTGTGTTTTTACAACTGCTTAATTCACATTTGTTGAAGTTCTAAACTGTTCTAGTTGCTTATGACTTTGCCACATTGATGAGACTTTGGAGGCTTGGGAAATTTGTTGACAGAAAAATCTAGATTCTGCAATTGTTACTTACTTCACAAGATGTGCCAAAGTACTCAGGGGGGCAGCGACAAATCTCAACGCTTGTAGCTGTATGTTGGCCTAATGAATTTGGATTAGCTGTCTGGAGTACAACAGAGCTCAACCTGTTCAGGCAAAGACAGAACAAAAATATATCCTCTTCATAAAACATAATTAAATTTAAATCCATTCCAATAATCACAGAAGAGAAGCTCTAATTACATTTCTGCCCAGTGGATTTGTTGTGAGTTAATTGTCGTGAAATAGTTCAGAAACTGGTTCTTCCAGCAATTTCAGTTTTAATTAGAAATAGTGGAATTTCCTTTGCTGAGGACATACACCATTGTCTTCAGTGCAACTGATCCACACAACCTAACGAGCTCATGGAATTATATAGCGCAGGAGAAAACCATTCAGCCTGTTACACTTCTGTTGGTATTTTATGCTTAGTACCATTGTGGCCCCCTCTCCACACTAAGTTACTTCACTTCAAGTACCTCTCCAACTTCTCTTTCAAATTGTCTCAAAATGATCCAAACATGGTCAGATAAAGGCAAAATGCTGCGGATGTTGAAATCTGAAACAAAAGCCAAAAGAGCTGGAAATACTCAGCAGGTCTGACAGCATCTGTGGGGAGAGAATAGAACCAACGTTTCTAGTCTGGATTACCCTTCATCAGAGCTGATGAGGGGTCATCCAGACTCGAAACGTTGGCTCTATTCTCTCACCACAGATGCTGTCAAACATGTTAAGATCTTTCACAGCATTTCAACATGACAAGGTACTCTATGAATGCAACTATTATTCCATGGAACACTGCAACTTTATTTTCACAATTTGTATTTTCAGGTTAAAGTAATTAAAATAAATTTAAATTTCCAGATTACAATTCATGCAGAGCTCAGATACTACAGCTAATAGCATCACGGCTTGAAGTGAAAAATCTAATGAAATTCGTCTGACTCATAAAATGAACATCCATTTATATAGCACCTCTCGCATTTTCAGGAAATCCAAAGGGTCTTTTGATTAATAAATGAAATGGGTAAAATTAGGGAAGTGGGCAGGATGACAGTGAATGATCACAGCTTATTTCAGGCAATTTCTATCTGAAATCAGGAAAATATAAAATGCAGCAACAAAACGCCAAGATAACAACTTTTAATGTAGAGAGGGTGGAATTATCCTAAGCCCTCACCAACAGGTTCAATAGCAGGCAGGGGGAAGAATTCAGCAGGAGACCCAAAACTAGATTCATGCTAGTTTGATTTTACAGTGGGATCTTCAACTGGTGTCCACCAGAGTGGGTCAAAAAACCCACTGGAGGCCAGTGTGAACCTCATTTACATCCAGGTAATGTTTTGCAGGTTCAAGCCTGACCAGAATCTTCCACTCACGTCTCATTCTCTTCAGCCAGTAGGAAAACACGCCAGCGCAAAACACGTCTGGAACAACTTGGTGTGCAGATGTCGGGATGCATCTGAACAATTCCTCCTGCCTCCTGAGTGCAGGATGGAGGCTGACAGCAACCCTGGACTCCACATCACAGCAATGGGTGGGGAAGCATTTGCAGGTGGATTATCCAGATTCAGTATCCTGGAGGAGTCTGTCTCCCAGCCTCGGAACGTTGTCAGAAATCCATCTTCATTTTCAGTGGGTCCATTTTCTTTCTTCAATAGTAGATCAGTGATGTTGGGTATCTTTTGAATATGGTGCCCAGATAGGATGGTGGACTGTGCTCAATCAGGCCTGGCTCACCCCGGAATATAGCATGAAATGGCCAATCGCATAATTAATGAGGTTGGGACCAAATGATTTGGCAAATTTTCTTGCCAGCCTCCGCAATGGGAAACATTCCACTTCCTGCCCCTGCTAAGGGACCCAGTCCCCACATCAGAAAATTCTGTCCAATATCTTAAGTATAATGAAGTACCTCAAGGCATTCTGCAGGAGTGTTACACAGCAAAACATGACACCAAGCTCCAAAACTGGACAGGCAGAGCACCTGGATAAGGGAGTGGAGATAAAGGGTGTACCAGTGACCATGTTCAAAGTGAGAGAAGTAATGGCACCTTGAGACTAACGCATCAAAGGTGAAGTTGAGAGTCAAGTTAAAGAGATCATCAGCTGCAGAAATGTCATGGCGATTGGTGGGGCAGGCTCGATACAACTGGGAATTCAAAAATGGACTTGTAAGTGAATTGGGTGGTCATTTCTTTTCAGGGATGGACAGAGAAGCAGATGAGGCTGGAGAAGACAGTGGAGAATGAGAAAGAGGAGTGATCAGAGATAATTTTATCTATGATGGATATGACTGGAGTAGAAAGATCATGTAAAATGGCAAAGTGAGAGTGTGGCGATGGATATTAGCTGGGCACTTAACATGGGAGAGGGAGAGACTAAGGGAAGTTAAGAGGGCAGTGAGCTCAAGAGGAGAGAGAACCTGATTATTGAGGTGGGTATCAAATCACTGAGATTGAGCAGTTGCTGCAGAGGTTGATGGACAAAAGCTATGAACAAATCTCAGTGAGAAATGCTTTGTCATAGTTGGCAACAAGAATTTTAAATAGGAGTTGGAAGGGATGAAACATGGTGAAATGTTCAAAGGAGGAAAACATGCTCAAAGAGTAACAGGTCAGACCACTGTGTAATGTGGTGATAAGAGCCGCATCACCGGCAAGTGGTGGATGATATTTCTAGGCAGGAAAGCTTTATTTAGGGGAAACATGTCACCATTCCTCAACCAGATTTCCGTTCAGGCCATGATGTTCACACAATCACCACAAGACATTCATGGTTGGCAACAGTGGGAGGAGTGTGGGTGGGAGGTATGTGGATGGAAGCTGGGCAAGATAGAAAGCATACACTGGTTCTGCAATATACTAGCTCACAATGGTGTATAAAGGACTTCTAATCTTACCTCTCGACTGCCTCATCCCACAATCCACTTCTCGTTCCAACCCATGCCCCCTCAGGTGGCCCATGCCACTTCTATGCTTCCATGTATCCTCCATGCCCTCAGATAACCCATGGTACTTTTCTGCACTAAGTACAGACTCCCACCCCAATATCCTCTGTAGCCACTGAGCCAGTATGTACCCTGTGTACCATTTTCAGATTCAACACAATATGAAAATTATTTTACATCACTTGGGGAAAATAACTAAACCTCCTGCCATCTGATAAAAATCTCCATATCAGTGATTTTAAGAAAAATGTATTCTGCCATGTTTAAAAAAAACTTGGAATACTTGCAATTCTATTAATTTGTGTCAATAAAACCAGAATCTGTTATTGCAACTTTTTGAAACTGTCATACATTCTCAAATGAATGGAACACCTATTGTGTTGAAATGGATTGGCATTTGAAATTCAGCCAAGCATTCAGAATTTCCACAGCTCACCAAACAACAGACTATTCTCTGAGAAAGAAGGAAGAGCAGATGTTCATTTTAATTTCAAAGCAGATTGCCAGTCAAGCAATGTAAAGGAGTAAGTAGATGGTTAGATTTTTTTCAAGTACAGATTTTATTTCGTATCAAAACCAGAATGTAGTGGAACATGTGGTTAGATTTCTTCAAGCGTCAAAACCAATTCTTTTTTTAAATCAACCAAAGCTATTTAAATCACAGTAGGAAAGAAGACAGCACAATCTGACAGGACATTCCATAATATTTTTCAGTACATGATGGTGCTTTCCCCTTTGGAAAAGCATTGATGGAAATATCTTCCACCCAACAAATGTGTAAACAAATACACAAGTCTGGTCAAGGCAAAGGACAGATCTCTATGATGAATTACTGCATTAAAAACACATCTGCATTACAATACAGCACGTAATAGTGACACTCGAAGGCATGAAAATACTTTATACTTACCTTTCAGAATATTCCTGATGCCTCATCAGGCTTTCCATTTTCTTCACAAACTCTCAAACATGCTGTGCTTTTAATGGACTTTTGAAACCCCGCAGCACAACATGAAAATAGTGTGTGGGAAGAAATCCAATTTTCAGTCCCCGTTTAAAATGATGAACCTGACCTTAGCGAGGACAAGTGCATGTGAGGCATTCCTGACCCACAAAAAGGTCTAGAGGAAAAGAACGCGGGGTCAAGAATGCCGAGGAAAACTGGATTTCCTCTAAAAAAAACTTTCATATAGTATTTTTATTTGGCATTGCCAAGGCTGAAGATTTTCTGTGGAATTTATAGGTTTGCATTCAAGTATGTCAAAGAATTGACCCCTTGGATTGGATTTTTTCATGATTGATCGTGTATTTTGTTAGCAAGATGGAAACTTTGAAGTCAGACCTGTCTCCTTTTGGTGATGTTATGTACAGAGGGTATTCATTGTCAATAGTGGGAATGGAGACGCATTACTTCAAAGCAGCCTGAGGGTTGTTTTTAAACCACGTGAGCATAGGAATCTACACTACAAATCTGGGAAAGTTGAATCGCAACATGTAGCACAATGACTCCAGAGAGTCACAATTGATCATTGCGAACACCCAGCCCCCAGTGTTTATAATGAAGGCTCTTTGGGACACTCCCTGCATGTGAGAGCACCAGACTGAGGTTTGTTTGTACAGAAGACCCTCATTTGAGATTCACCATTTCAGCAGGCAAATTACAGAAACATCTGAAATAAATTCAAATGAATAACATTCTTGTTTTGGAAAAGCAGCAGTATGAGTAACAAACTCTCTCTAGACATTTCCTTTCTTTTTTTTAAAAATAAATCACCAGCAATGAAATGCAATTCAACAAAAAATGGCAAATTAATTGTAGCATATCTCACAGCATTCCTCATTGTGCCACAAGCAAATAAATTCTTCATAAGTGCAAAATGTGATTCTTTCAGCCAACAACTGTAGAAAATTAATATTGGGCTTCTATTCATAACAGGCAAGTAAAGAAATGAAAAACAGAACTCTCCTGTCATTTCAATTTTGGTAAACCATCTCCTGAAACAATGTTCCTAGTTTGCAAAAGAACAAAAGGAAAACATATGATGGACTGATTGTTATGTATGTTGTTGGGTTCAGCAGGTCAGAATTCATGCAGATGCTTACGACCACACAAAGGGAGGAATAAAAATATGGTATTTTCTTTTAGTGCACAAAGTTAGCAGTTTGTCACAGGAGAACCCCCCTGTACACATTTACCTGTATTCTACAGGAAGTTTAAGGGTGGGATTTTCCAGTCCAACCTGTTGCCTGGTATGTCTGGGCCTGCCAAAAGTCAATGGAATTTTGGTTGGGCCACTGCATTCCCCGAGGCAGATCCCTCCACCCGGGCAGGGGGAGGGGTGCGGTGTTGGAAAATCCTGGCCTTAATATGGAGAAAAAAGGCAGTAGTTGTCTGAACTATTTTCTTAAGGACATTGAAGACTTGACTGCCAATACCCATGTCAATGTAAAATTCAACCATTAAGTGTTTTAGTTAATAGACTCAAGTATAACAAGAGGGCTGAGGTCTTGAATAGCAATATACGGAATACTTTCTGATGCTACTTTAAATGCTAAGAAAATGTATTGCAGTAATTTTTTACCTATAGATGGCAGTCTGGTCGTGGTTAGACGTGGCCCTTATTAGAAGACGTGTAATGTTAGCCAGAACAGTCATGAAGTCATTCCTGTTTACAGGTGACTGTGTGGAATGTATCACAAAGTTCTCCGGTCGTAGAATTATCATTCCCATGTGCTTTGTCAATGGATAAAGCTGAATTCCGTCCACACCACTGCTTATGAGGATACCATTACCCTAACAAATAAAGTGAAGGACAGAGTTAGCATATCAAAAAAACTTTGCCTAAACCAATTCTTTGTTTGAAATATTTTGCTATCCACCTCAAAGGTGTATATCACACTTTACAACACTTCAGTAAATAGCTTCGTAATCCAGCAAAACCTGCCTTGATAACATAACAACTTGTATTAATATAGCACTTTTAATGTAGAAAAATGTCACATGGTGCTTTGACAAAGACTGAATATTTAGAAGGTAGTTCATCATAGATGTGTGTTTTAAGGAGGCATTAAAGGAGAGGAGAGGGAAATGAAGAGGTGGAAGTGATTGGGATGTGAATTCCAGAGTGTAAAGCCAGGGAGGGACACGCTGAAGGGAAGGGTGGATATGCAAAGGGCCAGAGTCAGAGAAACAGAGTTCTGGATGATGTAGGGTTGGAGGTGCTTGCCACGATGTACTGTAGCATGGCCCAAAGAGGTTCAAATACAATGATGAGAATTTTAAATCTGAGGTGCTGAAGGACCAGGAGATAATAAAGGATATACAATAGAATGCTGAACCCAAATCCTTCACACGCAACTATCCATTCAGGCTGAGCAACTTTTCCTAAGCTTGGCAATCATGCAACCTCATCATCCATGTGGACACATTTTTCTGCATTCTGCTCTGACTCCACTCTGGGAAAGAGCTATCATGTTATCTGGTGCTGACTGGGTTCAAGGCAACACTTAGAATTTACTAATTCATACTTCACTAACAATATATTTAAGTAAACATTCAGTTAAGTCTGATTGAGCAACGGGAACTATTTTTTAAACATTCATTCCCAAGATATAATATTGTTGAGAAAGTCAGCATTATTTCCATCCTTAGTTGACTAGAAAAGGTAGAGTGAAGGCACCAGCTACACTGGTTAAAAGACTTTGTATAAAATCTTAGTGTTTATCACAGTGACCAGGTCCATGCTAGTATTCCATTTCATATCTGCATATTTATATGCAGAGATGGCACACCTCATTTGTGTGTACAAGGGTTTTACTTATGATTTGGGAGGCAATGGCCTAGTGATAGCATCACTATTAATCCAGATAGTAGCTGATGTTCTGAGCACCTCGATTTAAATCGGCAGACGGTGGGACTTGAATTCAGTAAAAAATTCTGGAATTAAGAATCCCCTGATGACCAATTATCGGAAAAACCCATCTGGTTCACTATTGCCCTTTTGGGAAGGAAATCTGCTGTCCTTACCTGGTTTGGCCTACATATGACACCTAAGCCACAGCAATGTGGTTAACTGTCAACTGCCCTCCAAGGGCAACTAGAGATGAGCAAACACGCTGGCCAGCCAGCGACACCCACGTCCTACAAATGAATTAAAAACACCAACTCTCTCATGCTTTCAGTTTGCTGCAGCTTGCATTCACTTTAGTCTTTGATTCTTTAACCACATCCAAAGGCATCCTAATATCACATAGTGTGGAGATGCCGTGTTTGACTGGGATAAACATAGTAAGAAGTCTCACAACACCAGGTTAAAGTCCAACAGGTTTACTTGGTAGCAAAAACCACTAGTTAGTGGCTTTTGCTACCACATAAACCTATTGACTTTAACCTGGTGTTGTGAGACTTCTTACTATAATATTACATAAAGCAGCGAGGCAGCAGACATAATCAAACACCAAACAATTGAACAAATATCCTTTCTGTCTTGTAAACTAAACAAGGGAGGACTTGTGTCACAGTGGGTCATGCCCCAGAAGTTTCAGGTTTAACTCTGACTCCAGACCAAAGCTTTCATAATGTGGCCAAGCAAGTGGGGGAGTATCAACTTGTAAATCCTTCCAACATAAACTGATCGCAGACCATACGGGTGGGAGCAATTTCTGGTCAGTCAAATGATGGAAATAAATTGGAGTCTCTGCCATTAATATCAATAGTTCAAGGCTACAACATATATGGAAAAGTGTACGTTGCTACAGTGACTCACGCTCCTTAGGGTAATGATGGCTCAGTTGACTGAACAGCCCAAGTTCAATCTTTGTTCTGGATGGGCTGGATTTCTCCACCTGTCTGAGTTAGGGATCATGGTGCTTTGGTTCAGATCTGCCTTTGACAAATCAAATGGATAAAACTAAAGAACATTATTATAAATTAAACCACCAGAAGCAACAAACATACTCCAAGTCATTTCTCAGAACTTAGAGTGTCTGTTTTCTCCAGGTCCAGAAACAGTCTTCAAGATACAAAGTTTTCTGGTAACTTCATTGGGATCTATGAACTTGAAGTTGTGGTTTTGTGTCATCAGCTCGATGAGGCAGATGATCAACATCCTGGTCACTCATCAGCAAAGGAAACGTCAAAATCTCCTCATTTTTCACTTTGTATTGTCATCCAACAAATAAAAGTTGATTGTTTCTGGCATACCTGTTGAGTTTTTCTGGCATCCTCTGTTCGTGCTTGAAATGAATGTTAGTACTAAGCAATTCTGTAATCTGTGTTGGTCTCGATAGCGATGATGCAAGTTTGTTGTCACCATTTGGCCTTTTGATACAAACAACCTCCAGCTTCAAATTGTGGCTTTTTTTTTTGCATGTTTGCTTGTCAAAATACACTTCTGATTTACCTTGTGTTCTGCAATTTCTTCTGCTTTCGCTCTGCCATTTTCATTGGTTAGGACCCAAGAATGGTTGGCATGTAAAAGTAATGACCAGTCATAGGTCCTATCAGTGTCTTTCTGGTCAGAGAATGTGGTTAGGGTGGATCGATATGTGCAAAATAGGGTATGAATGCATAGTGAAGATGTATTCCCTTCCAACATACTAATGCTCAGACTGTCCTTTATTCAATGCCACCATTCAGTTGTGGGTTGTACTGTAATGTCAGATGACGGTTAATTCTGCAGCTTGCTAGTAACTCCGTGAACTGACTAAAAACAGACAGTAGTCCATTGTCTGTCGTGATATTGTCTGGCAAACTCCATTTTGTAAACAACTTGTCTGGAATGTCAATGAATGAAATGGTGGTTATGGAATTTGTTGTCATAACTTTCAGCCATATCCTATGTGGATCACGAACAACAAGCAAAAGACGTTGATAGCTGCACTTCTCCAAAATATGTACATCTGAGTTGTAAGCATGATTTAGTTTTCCATGGGGTCAGGTTTTTTTACTGAGCGTACATAGTACTCTGTTTCTAATGACCTCTTCCATGCAGTGATCTATTGCTGGCCACCGGAATCATTGTTTCATCTCAACAACATCCGAATGTCCTTCACGCACAAGATGCAATACATATTACTAGCTCTTTGGAAATTGTTCAATATGCCCATGTGATCAAACAAAAGGAGGTCTTAACACCTCCCCCCAACAGTTTTCACAACCTTGGAGGAGAAAAATGAGTTATATTTCATTTTATTATGTGGTTTTATGAAGGAAGGATAGGAAGTAAAGTAGAATGTATCCATTGTCTCATTCACATTGGCACAGCAGACACCCAGTTAGAGGGGCAATGGCAATTCCCTGTTGCATTTCACTTTTCTCCTGGTTTAAATCTGGGTTACTGCTTCAGCAAGTACACTGTTGTGTTCTGGGATGGGAATGTTTAGGTGATCTGAGAAGATTCAAATCTTTTGGGGAAGCTTATCCAGGTTAATAGTTCTGAATTCCTTCAGTTGGGGATCAGGCATGCTAAACCAAAGGTGTTCAGCAAGAGATCACCCAGTCATCGGAGAGAAGAGCAGTACTTCTTCAGGGAAGGCATTTCTGGAAGAGAAGTGGCAGTGAGTTACCTGGAGACCTTTGATTCATCTCCAGGCAGGACCCAGACCTTCCTCTTGCCTTAAGATCAATTCAGAGTCTAAATTCACTGTTTTTGGGTCACACAATGTCTGTGTGTGATATCCAAAGGATTGAGTCAATTTGCTAAATTACACTAACTATGCATTTCAGCTCCTGTGACACTTTGGCATGGATTGAAAATAGCCACCATCTCAAATTTTGTGAAACAGGCAAAATTGACGTGCCAGCACGATGGGCACCACAACAACCCATAATCTCTCCAAAGCCAATAAATAAGGAAGGATATTATTATATGTGGTCATTGTCATTAGTTACATTAATGCGTACTCTTAGGGGTCTTCAAGTTTAAAGCCAAGATTCCCAACAAGGTTTAACCGGATAAGGTTTTTGCCGTTGGCTATGTACAATAGGAACCTGTCCAGCATAACACTGTTGTAGCAGATTGAAACTTCCAAAACTGGGATAATCAAGTCATGGCAAGTTTGGAGCATGTCTGTTGCAGAAGGGAGTGAGAGAGAGAGAAAACTGCAAAAATGACAACGGTAGTATTTGTCACTCAAAGATGCTTCTGTGTCCACATCGATGTGAAGCAACAATGAAGTAAATGTGATCTTTACTGAACAGTCCTTAAAATGTAGTGGTGCTTTGCAAGTCATACTTCACCCTCAGGAACAAACTTCCCCACTGCCAATGAAGACCTCTGCACACCTTTGCAAACCGATTACGAAGAGTTACACTTTCTTCCCACGAGCTAGATACAGTATTGAAACCAATAGTTACCTCTACAAAAATTGGTCACAGTTTTGAGGTCACCTGACCATATTATTGATGGAACGCATATTGTTTGATCATCACTTTTCAAGGCACTTACCACCATATCAAATGTATATGTGGCTTGTGTGAGCTGCTCCTAGCCAATGTGCAAGCATTGCCTTCTTGTCGGTTGTTACGATATCCAGGTTGTCCATCCCTGTAGTGAGCACGTAAGTGGATCCTGTGCCTGAACTCCACTGATCCCAAAGCATGGGTGGATTTCAAGGCGAGCAAATGAAAGATGCCGGAGCCAGAAAGTTCATACTATTCTCAATTTTCATTGTCAATGTTATGTTTTGCGCCTTGGAGATATGCAGTGACGACGCGCTCTATTCTGTGTGCAAGAACTTTTTTTTAAACAAACGTTCTTTAAAATGTCTGCTCTTTCATGCTTTCAGCCTGCCGCTGCTTATATCAAATTTATCATTTCTTTTTCTAACCAACCCACAAGCTTGAATAATAGCACTCAGAATAAAGAAGAAGCAACAGATACACTTAGCCAAACACCAAACAATTGAATCCTACACTCCCATCAAAGGGGCACAATTTATTTTGCTTGTAAAATCTGGGTAAGCACTTCAGTAGGTAATCTATTAAACAATTAAAAATTGTAAATTTAGCATTTTTTCTCATTTTTATTTATTAACTTACTCTTTTAGGGAAGTATAAATCATCATAAGTGTGTAAAGATGACATTATTACAAGAAGGAATAACTTGCTTTCACGTCTTGGGATATCCAAAGTGTTTCATATTGAAGCGTATTGGAGCTGGCTAATGTTGTTCCATTATTTAAGAAGGGTAGCAAAGACAAGCCAGGAACTTACAGGCCAATGAGGCTAACATCAGTAATGGGTAAGTTACTGGAGGGGATTCTAACAGACAGGATTTGGATAGTCAAGGTCTTTGTGAGTGAGAAGTCATGCCTGACAAATCGTTTAGAGTTTTTCAAAGTAGTAACCAAGAGGATGGATAAGAGTCAGGCAATAGCTATTACTTATATGGATTTTAGCAAGTTCTTTGACAAGGTCCCACCTGGCAGGCTAGTCTGGAAGGTTAGGTCATATGAGATCTAGGGAGAGCAAGCAAATTGGATTCAAAATTGGCTCAATAATAGGAAGCAGAAGGTGATGGTCAAAAGCTATTTCTCGGACTGGTGGCCTGTGACTAATGGTGTGTCTCAGAAGCCAGTGTTGAGACCCTTGTTGTTCATTATTTATATATATGATTTGGATGTGAACGTACAAGGCATAGTTAGTAAGTTTGTGGATGATACTAAATTTGGAGTTATCATTGATAGTGAAAAAGGTTATAATAAAGGGGGATCTTGATCAGTTGGGGAAGTAAACCGAGGACTGGCAAATAGATTTCAATACAATTAAGCGTGAGATGTTACATTTTGGAAAATTAAACTTAGGTAGGACTTATACAGTGTATTGTATGGTCCTGGGGGCTGTTGAGGAACAGAGGGACCGAGGAGCACAAGTACATAGTTCATTGAAAGTAGCATCACAGATAGACAGAGTGTTGAAGAAGTCATTTAGCACACTATACTGATGTTCATCAGTCA
This sequence comes from Carcharhinus amblyrhynchos, assembly GCF_965287045.1. Lineage (NCBI taxonomy): Eukaryota > Metazoa > Chordata > Chondrichthyes > Carcharhiniformes > Carcharhinidae > Carcharhinus > Carcharhinus amblyrhynchos. Next base: position 62,881,626 of record NC_137330.1, read on the forward strand.
GGGCATTGAGAATAGGAGTTGGGACATTATGTTACAGTTGTAGAAGTCATTGGTGAGGCCACACTTGGAGTATTGTGTACAATTTTGGTCAGCTTTTTATAGGAAAGAGATTGATATACTGGAAAGAGTGTAAAGAAGATTTACCAGGATATTGCCAGGACTAGTGGGCCCGAGTTATAGGGAGCAGTTGACCAGGCTAGAGCCTTATTCCTTGGAATGTAGGAGAATAAGAGATAACCTTATTGAAGTGTACAAAATCATAAGAGGCACAGGGAGGGTGAACACATTGTCTTTTTCCCCAGAGAAGGGAAATTGAAAATTAGAGGGCACAGGTTTAAGGTGACGGGGAGAAAAATTTTGAAAGGGATCTAAAGGGCAACTTTTCGTGCAGAGGATGGGTGCGTATATAGAATGAGCTGCCAGAGAAAGCGGTTGAGGCAGGTTAAATAGCAACATTTAAAAAGCATGTGGATAAGTGCATGGATGGAAAAGGATTAAAGGAATATGGGCCAAACATGGGCAATTGGGACTAGCTGGGAGGGCATCATGGTTGGCATCGATTAGTTGGGCCAAAGGGTCTGTTTCCGTGCTGTATTGCTCTATGAAGCACAATTTAGTGCATGTCCAGACACTGAGGCCCATCAGGGGGAGAGAGGGTGCCATTGTCAATGGGGTGCAAGTGACATCCACCCCTGCTAGACTGGCTAAATCTAAGGGTCAGGGACAAAAGGGGGCTGCTGGGAGGAGGAAGGGGGGTGAGGAGCGGAGGCCTCAGCCTCTTAATCTGCATAACAGGTTTGAGGTTCTTGCTTCCAGTCTGGAAGAGGACGAGGCAGGTGAGGTTGGTGAGCAAACTGCACACGGTACAGTGATGCAGCAGGACATAGGCAAAGAGAAGGGGAAAAGGAACGTAGTAGTGATTGGGGATAGTGGGGTGAAGGGTATTGACACTGTCCTTTGTCACAATGACAAAGTGCACAGAAGGGTGTGTTGTCTGCCTGGTGCTCGGGTACAGGATGTCGCAGCTGGGCTGCAGAGGAATCTGGAGTGGGAGGGTGAGAACCCGGTCGTTGTAGTACATGTGGGTGCCGGCGACGTAGGCAAAGTGCGGACTGAGGATCTGGGGAGGGAGTATGAAAAGCTGGGAATGGAATTAAAAAGTAGAACCGACAAGGTGGTTATCTCTGGGCTACTGCCTGAACTGAGTGCAGACGGGCGTAGGGTTGACAGGATAAAGGAAGTGAATGGGTGGCTCAGGGATTGGTGTGGGAGGAATGGGTTCGAATTTATGGGGCATTGGCACCAGTATTGGGGTAGGTGGGACTTGTTCGGGCGGGATGGGGTGGGTCTGAACCGTGCTGGGACCAGAGTGTTGGCGAATCGAGTAAAGAGGACTGTAGACAGGGCTTTAAACTAATTAGGGGGGGGGAGGGTGCGAGGGTAGGTGACGCTACGAGGTCTAAAGTTAAGGATAGGGTACAGGTAAGGGAAGAGGCCGAGGATGTCCCAATTGGTGGCGTTACGGCAAATAGGGTCCAGGTGAAGGCTGGGATGAAAGCGCTTTATCTGAATGCACGAAGCATTCGGAATAAAGTGGATGAGCTGGTGGCGCAGATCGACACAAATGGATACGATCTGGTGGCCATTACAGAGACGTGGCTGCAAGGTGACAGGGACTGGGAGATGAATGTACAGGGCTATCAAGTGTTTAGGAAGGATAGGCAGGAGGAAAGAGGGGGTGGCGTAGCTCTGCTGATTAAGGATAGTATCAAGGTGGTAGCAAGGGATGATATCGGAGCCAAAGAGCAGAAAGTGGAATCGTTGTGGGTGGAGATTAGGAACAGCAAAGGGAGGAAGACGCTGGTGGGTGTCGTCTATAGGCCCCCAAATAATGATCTGGAGGTGGGGCGGGCTGTTAACGCGCAAATAAGTGCGACATGCAGGAATGGGACGGCAGTAGTTATGGGAGATTTCAATCTGCATATTGATTGGTCGACCCATGTTGGACGAGGTGGGCTCGAGGTGGAGTTCTTGGAATGCTGCCGGGATAATTTCCTTGAACAGTGTGTGTTGGAGCCGACGAGGGAGCGAGCTATCTTGGATCTGGTGCTATGTAATGAGGCGGGTAGAATTAGGGACCTTGCGGTGAAGGATCCTCTTGGAGAGAGTGATCATTGCATGGTGGAGTTTCTGTTGCAGATGGAGGAGGAGAAAGTGGGTTCCCGGACACGCGTCCTTTGTTTGAATAGAGGGGAGTATGGTAGGATGAGAGAAGAATTGGCGAATGTGGACTGGGGGAGCGCGTTGGAAGGTAGGTCTGCTGAGGAGCAGTGGAGGATCTTTAAGGAGATCTTTCTTGGTGCTCAGCAGAAATTTATTCCGATGGTCAAAAAGGACAGTAGGAGGAGAGGTAATAAGCCGTGGATAACAAAGGAGGTGAAGGAAAGTGTTAAATTAAAAGCGGAGGAATTTAGAGTAGCTAAGAGCAGTGGGCGAGAAGAGGATTGGGAAAGGTTTAAATGTCAACAAAGATTGACAAAGAAGTTGATAAAGGAGGATAGGAGAAGCTATGAAGCTGGGCTAGCGCTTAATATAAAAAAGGATAGCAAGAGTTTTTATAAATATATAAAAAGGAAGAGGCTGGCTAGGGTGAACGTTGGTCCTTTAGAGGATGAGAAAGGGGAGCTAGTGGTAGGGGATGGGGATATGGCTAAGGTATTGAATAACTTTTTTGTTTCTGTCTTCACGGAGGAGGACGTGAATAATTTGCCGGGTGTTAGCGATGGAAAGGTGGTAGGACTGGAGGGTCTTAATGACATTACTGTTACTAGAGAGGTGGTGCTCGACAGACTGGAGGGGCTGATTGTGGACAAGTACCCAGGACCGGATGGAATGCATCCGAGGGTTCTGAAAGAAATGGCGGAGGTTATAGTGGATGCCTTGGTGGTTATTTTCCAGACGTCGCTGGATTCCGGGGAAGTGCCGGAAGATTGGAAAACGGCTAATGTTACGCCGTTGTTTAAGAAGGGTGCCAGGCAAAAGGCGGGGAATTATAGGCCGGTTAGTTTAACGTCTGTGGTAGGTAAAATGTTGGAATCCGTCATTAAGGAGGAAATTGCGAGGCATCTTGAAGGGAATTGCTTGATAGGGCAGACGCAACACGGTTTCATTAAAGGGAAGTCGTGTCTGACAAATTTACTGGAGTTCTATGAGGATGTGTCTAGGGCAGTGGATAGAGGAGAGCCGGTGGATGTGGTCTTTCTGGATTTTCAGAAGGCGTTTGACAAGGTACCTCACAAGAGGTTATTGCAGAAGGTCAGGGGACATGGAGTTGGGGGTAGGGTGTTAGCGTGGATAGAGGATTGGTTGTCAAATAGGAGGCAGAGAGTGGGGGTCAATGGGTGCTATTCGGATTGGCGGTTGGTGACTAGTGGGGTGCCCCAGGGGTCGGTGCTGGGGCCTCAGCTATTTACCATTTATATAGATGATCTGGAGGAGGGAACCGAGTGCAGGGTGTCGAAATTTGCTGATGACACCAAGATTGGGGGAAAGGCAAATTGTGCGGAGGGTGTGGAGAGTCTGCAGAAGGATCTAGAAAGGCTGGGCGAATGGGCCAGGAAATGGCAAATGGAATTTAATGTTGGCAAGTGTGAGGTGGTCCACTTTGGTAGGAAGAATGGTAGGAAGGACTATTACTTACGTGGCGAAAAACTGCAGCAGGCGACGGTGCAGAGGGACCTCGGGGTCCTTGTGCATGAGTCGCAAAAACCCAGCTTGCAGGTGCAGCAGGTGGTCAAGAAGGCGAATGGGATGCTGGCCTTCATAGCGAGGGGGATTGAATATAAAAGTAGGGAGGTCTTGCTGCAGCTGTATAGGGTATTGGTGAGGCCGCAGCTGGAGTACTGTGTGCAGTTTTGGGCGCCGCACCTGCGCAAGGATATTTTGGCCCTGGAGGGAGTGCAGAGGAGGTTTACTAGGCTGATACCGGAGTTGAGGGGATTGAGCTATGAGGAGAGGCTGAATAAACTAGGCTTGTACTCGTTAGAGTTTAGAAGAATGAGGGGAGATCTCATTGAGACGTATAAGATGATGAATGGGATGGATAGGATAGAGGTGGAGAGACTCTTCCCGCTCAAAAAAGACAGTAGGACTAGGGGGCACAGCCTCAAGATAAAGGGGAGGCGGTTTAGAACGGAGTTGAGGAGGAACTTCTTCACTCAAAGGGTGGTGAATCTCTGGAATTCTCTGCCCGTTGAAGTGGTGGAGGCTGCCTCGCTAAATATTTTTAAGAAGCGGGTTGATGGGTTCTTGATAAGAGAGGGGATTAAGGGTTATGGGGAGAGGGCGGGAAAGTGGAACTGAGCCACGACAGATCAGCCATGATCTTATTGAATGGCGGGGCAGGCTCGAAGGGCTAGATGGCCTACTCCTGCTCCTATTTCTTATGTTCTTCTGTTCTTATGGTGTTTGTTAAGAGATACACATTGGTCAGGACACTGGGAAAGGGTCCCTATCTTTTTCTAATGGTGCAATGCCACTTTAGAAAGCCAACATGGATAAGAACAGATAAATGAGATTGAATATTGCGCTGAAGTGCTATTGTAACTTGAACATACAATATGTCATTGTAACTCAGAAAGGCGGAAATATACAGAGTACGAGACCTAGACAATCTACAGCCTGGTTGCCATGGTGACATAATGAGGGAGAAATTTGTAAAAGGAGCATGTTTATTATCTTATCCAAAAGATGGCACCTCCAACAATACAGCACCGAAGCACTCCCTCTGTACTGCATCGAATTGACAGCATCGTTTACATACTCAACTCTCTAACCAGAGGCTTCTAACTCAGAGATGATTGTGTTAAATTCACATTTACTTTTCATTAAGGTTAATGAAGAGAGGACAATATGCCTCAGTGTGAATGGATCAATAGCTCATATATATGAATATTGATTCAAGGCTGGATATAGTGAAAATGGACACCCTTCTTGATTGAACAATGATTTTATGAGAAAAAAACAAGGATTTTTACAGGTCCTAGAATACAAATAAAATTCATTTCAAATTATAGCTTCCAAATGATCAGTAACAATTCCCTTAAGCTTCTGAATAATTCTTGTTTCATGCACATTTTAGTAAGTACTTGATAATATCTGATGCACTTGTTATTTGTGTTTTTTTAACAATAATAAGATTTTTTTAAAATCGGCCTCTAATTCAGAAAATATAAAAAATATGAATCACAAATACCAACCTCTAAGAAGACTCGATTCTTCTGATTATGTGATAGCCGTCCTGTGGAGTCGGGAGAGATCGTGAAAGTCAATTTTCCTCCATATGCTGTCAGCTGGAGTCAGAGAAGCACAATAATATGTTTTTAGAAAGTTCTCTTTTACTGATTAAAACACGCATTTGAGATGTTCTAGCAGGCCACTTCAAACCTGAGAATAAATCCATGTTAACCTTTAAATTGCTGTCAGTTTTCTTATATATGTCAGTTGCAAGAAGCATTTTATTGTACAGGTATAACTTTGGTAAATTATGTGTGATATAATGATAATACATATTGTTATAAAGGAGACAATATAAAGATCTTGCTTGAACTGAGCTATGTGCATGAATGTGTCTTTTGATTTTTCATGACAAATTATAACTTTTCCAGCACCATCATTAACAAGACTTCACCAAAAAGTTGCAATTTCTCAAATATCAACAATTTCTTTTGCACATGGAAAGGGTTTTTTAGTCAACAGTTAGAAATTTGAAGATTACCAATAACTTCTTTAGTAATAGATGTTCAGCTGATGATTTCAGTGAACATAGGGAATAATTTCATTACGCCAAACTGAAAAAAAACATTTAATTCTGACTAAATTCAAAACCAAAAGATGGGGCAGTACAAATTAACATGCCTCAAATATGAAATATGAACAATAATTTCCACCACACACCCACTCCCTCCCACACCTCCCCTGGCCTACCGAACTGCGCACACACACAAACACACATACATTTGTTGCTGTGCTACTTATTTTCTTGTTTTTAAAAAGCTAGGTAAACGATATGATTAAAAAAAACACTCAAGGGCAACATGATGGGTACAGATAAAGAAGACTGAATGCTGCATTGAAATGTGATTGTAATTTGTACATATATCATCTAATCCTTACATGTGGTTAGATGGATGAGTTGGAAAGACAACAGTATTTAGAGCACAAGACCCAGACAATTGGTTGCCTGGTGAGAGAAAATGGGGTAATTTGTAAAAGAAGCACGAGTCAGAGAAGCAGAGAGTTTGAGATATTGCACAGATTTTTTTTTATTCACTTGTGGGGCATGGTTAGCCAGCATTTATTGCCCATCCCTAGTTGTCCAATGAAAATTGATGGTCAACCACATTGTGGCTCTGGAGTCACATACAGGCCAGGCCAGCTAAAGACGGCAGATTTCAGCTTATAAGCTGGTTCTAGCTTGAAGCAAGAGGGCAGGAGCATTCATAGAGGAGTTAAAACACATACCTCCGCTGAATTAAAAACAGATGTTTCCCGGAATAATGACTCAATCGTTTACAGTGTACTAACTAGAAACTGTCCTTTACTTACAGATCTGTTGAATTGAATATTGCTTGGGAAGAGGGAAGTCCTGAAAGAGTTCAGATTTCGTAAATCTACTGTGAATCAAAAGGAGCAATTTCTACATAAACTGTAGATGTGTTTAATAGTTTTTATACATAACAGTCTTAGATCGTTATTGTCCTGTCCGTGCAAATGGGTCTTTGCTTTATTATAAAAAATAGTCTCTATTAAGTTGTACACTATGACTGGGCTGGTTATTGTTCTCTCTTGCATGTGGTTCCTCACAACATTCCTGTAAATAAAACCACTATGAACTGATGTCCCAGATTGGGGCACCCTCACAGATAACGTCAGCCAGATTTGTGACAGAAAATTGGGGCTCAAATCCAAAAAAGCTTAAATCCTGTGGATGTGGGGGTTTTTTGACCTTGAACCTCACGAGAGTGAAGACTACGTGCAACCATGTGAGAATGTGTTATTGGTAGCTCAAAAATGGCTTGAGGTAGCTTGATCTTACCTGGAAATATACAAAGTAACCTTAGCAAGTTTAAAAAATGTGCCAAAAAACACATTGATGGAATTGGCAAATAAATGGGACGTAGCTTTATTTGTTGGGGCTAAGAAGGCTAAGATAATAGAAAGTCAAGCAACACATTTAAATATACAAGAGGGGTCAGCTACACAAATATTCTGAGAAGGGAAGGGTTTGAACTAGAGTTTCAAAGGAAATTGGAAATGCAGAAGTTAGCAATGGCAGTAAGGGGGAGAGAGGGGGTGTATCAAATAAAACTGCAACAAATGGCAGCATGCACAGATTTCATAAATCTACTGTGAATCAAAAGGAGCAATTTCTACATAAACTGTAGATGTGTTTAATAGTTTTTATACATAACAGTCTTAGATCATTATTGCCCTGTCCGTGCAAATGGCTGAATAAGAAAGAAGTGGTTCCAGACAGAAAACCAGTGGGGAAATGTTCTGATATGTACAAGCTGTCCCAAAATGCCCAGGCTGGGTGAACCAGTTTGCTCTTTCTACACTGGAGTGGCCTTTAAAACATGGCACCCCAAATCTCGGTTGCATAAGCTGCTGGAAGGGCAGGCAAATCAGAGACCACCCCATCAGTAATATGTCGTGGAACATGTAACATCAAGTTCTTTTTTCTAAATGCTGCATTCTATGGCACAGAAAGCTGCCATTGCTCTCAGTGGCTTCAACATTGTTTATCTTGCCTGAAAAGATGCCCAACATCACTAACTCACTATTGAAGAAAGGAGGTGGACCTCCTGAGAACAAAGATGGATCTCCAAGAACATTTGCCAATTTCTGGAAAAATCCTGCTCACAGTAATTAATTCCAAGGGCAGAGGGGTGAAGGTGGTTATCTTCATGAGAGAATGATAATGTAGTATTGGAAAGAAGGAAAGGCTAAAATGAGGCTATGAAAGGAAGTTTGGTTGATAGCAATTTAGTAGGAATAGAGCCTGGAAACTAGTGAGAGGCTGGATAGACTGGGACTTTTTTTCTGGAGCATAGGAGGCTTAGGAGTGTATTTATTATAGGTCTTTAAAATAATGAGGGACATAGATAAGGTAGATAGTCAACATCTTTTCCCAAAGGTAGGGGAGCCTAAAACTAGAGGGCATAGGTTTAAGGTGAGAGGGGAGAGATACAAAAGAGTTCAGAGGGCAATTTCTTTCCACATAGAGGGTGGTGAGTGTCTGGAACAAGCTGCCAGAGGTAGTAGTAGAGGCGGGTACAATTTTGTCTTTTAAAAAGCGTTTAGACAGTTACATGGGTAAGATGGGTATTGAGGGATATGGGTCAAACGCGGGCAATTGGGATTACTTAGTGGTAAAAACTGGGCGGCATGGACAAATTGGGCCAGCTTCCATGCTCTAAGCCTCTATGACTCTATCTCCTCAGGTAAAATATTACGAGAGGAGAAAAGCAAGAGACAAGCATGGGATCCAGACTGGGATAAAGGGAGACCTGGAGGGAGCTTTGACTTGGTGATCTTGGGCACCTGATTATCATCAAGACTGGAACCATTCAAAGAGATCCATGAGCTCCTTATATTAGTAGAAGGTAATGACAGAGGAGATTCTTGATAGTGAAAGAGACTGAAATGATCTTTTTGCACCATTTTGATTCTGGAGTAATATAGAGTTTTGTTATAGGAGAGTAATTGGAGCTATTACTTCTCAGAAATTGAAGAAAATTGAAGAAACTGAAGAAAGGAGGGGGACCTCCTGACAACAAAGATGTATTTCCAAAAACATTGAGGCTGGAAGGTGAACCCCCTCCAGGACACCAAATCTGGATGGTCCACCTGCAGATGCTCCCCACGACCCAGTGCTGTAATATTCTGGGGTTGAGAGCTGTGGGCCTGAACTCCAGAGGTAGTCCTAGGTATTGGTCAGGTGAGTCCAACATCTGCATGTGACACTGTTCCAAACATATTTCGTACCAGCTTGTTTTCCCGCTGGCACCACAGAGAATCGGGCATGGGCAGCTGAACCTTCACCTGCACCTTATTAACAAGATGCAAATGAGTTCACATCTGTCTCCAGCAGGTTTCCCAATCCTCCGTGATGGTCACCCCCAGCAGAAGATCCTGCTGTAAATTTGCGCTGTGTAAAACTGATTTTTGGGCCTCCCAGTAATGTCCAACCTCCTCATCACCATTGGACCCACGAGTGGGGGCTTCGGAGATTCCCTACCTTGCACCCCCAGAGAAAGATTCCAATTATAGAGGCTCTTTACTGGAAGTATATGTGTAAAGACAACAGAAAGATAACATGAGCATCAATTGTTATGGTCGATGTAGTCAGGTAGCCTGTCAACAATCAAAATAAAGGAATGAATGTGAAACCTGACCAATGCAGAAAATGCTAGAAAACATCAGCAAGTCTGATAGTATCAGTGGGGAGAGAAGAGAGATAATGGGCAGGATTTTATGGTCTTGCTCATCCCGAAACTATAATACCAGCCAAGGTCAATGGACCTTTCCATTGTCTGCCCCTCACCAACTCTGATTCCTGTGGCGGGCAGAACGGTAAAATTCCAGCCACTGTTTCAAGTCTGGATGACACTTCGTCAGAGCTGTTCCAATGAAGGGTCAACCAGGTTTGGAATGTTAGCTCGCTTCTCTCTCCACAGATACTGTCAGACCTGCTGAGATTTTCCAGCATTTTCGGTTTTGTTTTCAGATTTTAACATCCACAGTAATTTGATTTTATGAATTCTGACCATGTGGACAAGGTAACAGAAGACACCTAACACCTGAAGAGCTCCACTGTACTCAATGTCTGAAGGGATGGATGAAAAATTAGAGAACGACTGTCATAAAATTAAATTCAATGTGGTTTTGTACATAAAACACAGTTTCTACTTACTAATACATGAGATAAATTAAAACTATCTTTGAAAGATATCTCCTCTGGGAAAATTACATCATGATTGAAGGCAACTTTAAGTGTTAATCATCAGCCAAAAAAGCTTATCTGTGCTTATTTAAAATAGGAAAAGTCAAAATGGGCATTCTCACGTCATCCATTTCATTCACATAATTTTGCAATGTGGATAAAAACGTTAAATTCTGCACATTCTTAGTTGGGAGATGACTGTAAGATTTCCGTAGATTATTGATTTAGCATTACAGAAAATTACAAAGCAAACTGGAAATTAAACTCCATGAAAAAATCCAAACAAAAATGTTTTTACAAGCATTGCAGACTTCCACAAACAGGATGCAAGCAGGCAGCACAGCCTATTAATATCTTTGTTGAGCAACCATGGTTGACAATTCAATTAGTTGTTTAGTCTTCACTACTTATTGTTATGAAAAGCAATCAAATTACAAGCATTTCCATTAGTCTAGAAAGGAAGCACTGAAATTCCTTACATTCATAATTTAAAAAGTAATCCTTTTGTTGAATTAAGTTTAAATACACTCATTTCAAAAGACCGACAATGATGTTACACAAGTCAAAGTATATATATCATAAATTCATGCAAGAAATTGCAAACACTCACAGTGGCTGCTTTGAGCTAAACCAATTTTATATAAGGGGCCTCAAATGCCACGGACCCTTTACTTCCATGTTAATGCCAGTTTCAGGTGTGTACCCTGGATGGTAATATTATTGCCAATACCAATATGTCAGACTCCTGAATTATAATGTGCACACACCTCCTGCCTAACATACTGGAAACTTAGACACCCATTTAAGGCCAGAGAAAAGTGTGCAGAACTATCACGTTTCTAGGACAAAGCATCAATGTGAATCTGAAATCCTCAGCTACATGAGCATAGTAGCCAGTAGAATGCCAAATTCTAAGCTGAGTTCCCATCTGTGGCAAGTGGAAGCAAATCAACAGATTGCCTTTTCTTCAGCAGCCAGCAGAATGTGAAGAAAGAGGCCATTATTGCTTTGTGGATCTTTCAGCCTTCGGTAGCATTGCATTTCCTCCCCCAGTGATACAGGCATGCCCATTCCTAGGGTCATTTCTGTGCTGGAGGCAAGTCAGGGCTGGGAATGCAGTCCTCAATCCAGAACTGCAGGTGAGCAGAAATCTTGTCAAGTGGAATGTTTTTTGCACTTAGTCAGAGAAAGAGAAAACCAACTCATTGCGTACTTCTGCAGCTGCTCAAAGCCATTCTGCAGAGCATCTCATTTGCTTTTCGCAATGAGATGAACTACATTTCCCTGTATCTTTAAGTATTGATAGGCATGAGTGTAAAATTGTCAAACTTAAGACCTGGGTTATTTTAAGACCCAGGTTTCATTTACAATCTCCCAGTCAGCTGCCTCCCTGAAACAGAATAAGTGAACTGACTTGACAGTGATCAGTGTGAATCACAGTCTGGAGCCACCAGTTCAATAGAAGGGAGGGTTTTTCACGATTTAAGAAGGTAACTCACCATCACCTTGTCAAGAGCAATTAGGGATGTACAATAAATGCTGGCCAAATATCATGACAAATATTCATAAAGAATATTGGGAAGAGCCCAAGGTAGCTGCAACCTGGTGAGCTTATAGAAGCTCTTAGATCCTGCTCCACCTGGATCACCAAAGGAAAGTTTACAGAGCAGTTTTCATTGGAATGGACAGAGCATACACCCTATTCTGTCCATTAGAGTCCTACTATTGTAAATAGCTCAATAATCTCCTCCACTCCACCAAGGTATTAGCTCAACATCATAGCGGCAAGACAAGATGGGCAAGAGTTGCCTGGAGTCTCTTACTGTTCACCTCATTGGTGCTTGCATTTGGTAAATCAGGTTGGAGTACAATACGGGAAGGGAATGAACAAGAAGAATCTGAGAAGGAAGAATTCCAGCACCAACCACCTGATGATGCATGACCACCTCTTGATGGCAATTGGTAGTCTATGTTTACCTGCTCCACACCCCTTCAGAGTAGGTGCTCTCTCATCATGGGCCCGAGGGAAACAGCCTATATGTTGTGCTGGTCTTTGTGTGGAAACTCAAAGTTTCCTTCCTTCTGCTTGCAGAAGAGGTCCCAGATTGATAAGGAGAGAGCCAAGATCAGTGGTGAAGTGACTGGTATTCATATGCTGACATCTACAGGAAATCCTCAAATTGGCAAGTAGACAAATGGAGCTTCATAGTAGGGAAGAATGGGAGGAGGAAATATGAAGACTTTTAATCCTAAACTGTGTGCATTCTCTCAATGTTTCTGCATTCCAGAAGGATGATCAGCCACTAAGACGGGGGTCTGCAGCCCACCTCCAAGGAACAGGGATCCTTAGAAGAAGCAGTGTCACATCATTCTCATGCATCTGATATTTGCGTGTCAATGATTATGTATTCCTGATGGCTTCCTTCATCAAGAGTTATTCAGACAGATAACTGTGACATCAGTGCTTTTCGGCCTGGTTCTCTTTCTTTCTGCAGTCCACATTGTTTAGATATACCTACAGTCATAGCTTGTAAAACTCACAAAAAACTGTCCCGGTGAGTGAACTGGTAGCTCCAGACTGTGAGATTCACACTCACGACTGCCAGTCAGTTCACTTATTCTGTTTCAAGGAGGCAGTCATGATTGGTAGACTGTGAATGAGGCCTGAGTCTTGCAATAGCCAGGTTTTAAATTTATGACAGCTTTACACTCACTTTTATATGTTTAAAGATGCAGGGAGACTCAGGAAAAAAAAGAGAAAATTGAAGCCCCTTTTTCCATCCAGTTTGCCGGTCAACTCAAGCAGGAGAGGCTCAGGGCCTGCATTCATATTGCTCCATTTCATTCATCTTTTTATCAGCCCATTGATTGACCTTTGGGCTGTCTCTGCTGTCTCATTTTGTGCTTCTACAAGATGCTCCCCATTGGCTCTCCCATGGGAGGTTGACCTTCAATCCAAATGAACAGAAGAACACAGTGAGAAAGGAAACCAGCAGAACAAGGGAAACAAACTTTCAAGCTGTGCCCAGAAATTGTTTAAGGGATGGAATCCTGCAGTTATTAAAGCTGTGCAGTCTGTCAAAAGGAAGATTCCTTGCCGTAAATAGCCAGGCTTATAAGTTTTAAGCAGCCACCTTGCAACTGCAATTGACTTCAGTGGAAATGTCAAATGGTTCGCTCTGTTTGTCTGATTCAGGATGCTACATGTGATGCTGTGGATCACACAAATGATGTGGACTATATATAATATATATATGGACAAAGTGTTCTTTTAAAGGACAGCAGTGTTTTAAGTTCAATTTCAACTCAGTAACCAATCAGAAACTCAGTGAACTCTCCATTAGGTTTCTGTGCAAATAATGTTTAGTGACACGATATGTTGGGAGTTACTTTGGGAAGGGACACATTTCACTGTTCAAGTGAATTGCATTAAATATGTTCAGTCAGGTAAAAGTAAATGTCTGTATCTATCCATGCCACACACAGCTGTCATTCTCGTCAATCTAAAGATGATAGCTAATGTTCCAGGTTTGGGTGAAACCACTGGAGTGTGCATTCAGCTGGAATCTTGAAAGATAGGTTATTTATCATCATAATAGTCTATTACTGATAATAGGTCAGTACTCATCCAAGAGACAGTGTATATATATAAAATATATATAATTGCTATGGTCTCTTTCACTGCGAATTGGCTTGCTCTCAGTCAGTGCACTTGCAATTTTAAGCTAATTTATAAAAGATTAATAAAAGTTAATATGGCATACAAATGCGACTGATACATCCCGTATTTTTGGAAAAGAAAAGCAATACTTCCAAACAAATTCTTTGCCCCTTTGTTCAGCATCATCCAAAGTACAAGTCATTAATGCTGCAGTAATATCCCCACATGAATAGAGTTCATTTTTCTTTTTGATTATTAACCATCATGCTGTATGATTTAATGACAGGCATTTAAGTAGCCAATATATCATGTTTTAATATAATGATGTGAAAAAGAAGATGCTCAAATGTGTTATCCATTTTCTAAAAAAGAAAAGCATTAAATTATTAATGTGACTTGGAAAAGTAAATGACTTGTAAACTAAATAACATAACTTGACATAATACATTCAATAAATGGCTAATTGATTGTTATTTCCATAAAAATTATAACATGAAAATTCTACTGGCTTAGTGACCTAGGAAAATTTTTCACATTTATGGTGATGTTTTCCACATGCTCATTTCCATCCCCAGATCAATGCACTGTGGACATGCCAAAATTAATATCATGGATTCACTATTGACTTCTTACTATGCATCTACTGGACAGGTTCTACAAACCGTTTAAATCATTTTACAGAATACCTTCCCATTTTATATCATGCATCTTTTCCTAGCATGTAAAATATCTGTAATTTAATTTCTTTACGGAGGTCTAAACAGACCCCAAATTTGTGCAGAGAGAACATCCTGCTTATAAGCTGTTGTTGGCGGCGCAGAATATGACTATGCCGAGAAGAGGGAAATGTTGCCAAAGCTTTTTATCTTGCATCCATCAGGAACAAATGCAAAAATGTCAAATTTCAAACAATCACAACAATCAATAATACAAGAGAAAGGCTGCTGATTTGTTGACAAGTTAACTCTGATTTGACTTACACAGGAGCTCGGGGGGCCCCTGGAATCTTGTTGCTTTCCCAGTAACAAAGCCTCAGCCAATCAGAGTCAACTTGCCACACAATCAACAACCATTTGCCCCATAGTATATTGTTATGATCGCTTGAAATTTAGCTTTCTTGTATTTGCCCTGAGTGTAAGATGAAATGCTTTGGAAACATGGCTCTCTTTTCAGCAGTATTCTGATTACAATTTGACACAGTGGTAAGCACTGCTGCCTTACAGCACCAGGGACCCGGGTTCAATTCCAACCTTGGATAACTGTCTGTGTAGAGTTTGCACGTTCTGCATGGGTTTCCTCCGGGTGCTCCAGTTTTCTCCCACAGTCCAAAGATGTGCAGGTTGGGTGGATTGGCCATGCTAAATTAGCCCTGAGTGTTCCAAGATCTGTGAATTAGGGGAATTAGTGGGGTTAATGCATGAGGTTGGGGTATTGGGTGGGCCTGGGTAAAATGTTCTTTTGGAGAGTCAGTGTAGATGCACTGGGCCAAATGGCCTCCTTCTGCATTGTAAGGATCTATGACTCTATGAATAAAGCATCCAGAAATGCAAGATAATATCAATGATATTGATAAAGAATATAGTAATGTTAGAGTAAATATATTTTCAGTACAGCACCATTTTCCCTTATTTCCCACTGGAGTGTGGATTTCATTGGTTTTTATATCAACTGTCATGCTCTTTTATTGCCTGCAATGCATTTCCCAATGAGAATCTGATATTGTGCTTTTTCAAAAGAACTGGAACATTAACAGAATAATGGAAGGCGGGTTAAGCTTTTGTGTGAGGTATTGGTATCATAAGATCATAAAGCAGAGGAGCAACAATAGGCTGTTTGGCCCATCGAGCCTGCTCCACCATTCAATATGATCAAAGCTGATATGATAGTTTAAGTTTAGTTATTAGTGTCACAAGTAGGTTTACATTGCAATGAAGTTACTGTGAAAATCCCCTAGTCGCCACACTCTGGCACCTGTTTGGGGAAATTGAGGGAGAATTTAGCATGACCAATGCACCTAACCAGCACATCTTTTGGACTGTGGGAGGAAACTGGAGCACCCAGAGGAAATTCATGCAGGCATGGGGAGAACATGCAAACTCCACACAGACCGTGACACAAGGCAGGAATCAAACCCGTGTCCCTGGCACTTTGAGGCAACAGTGTTAACGACTGTGTCGCCATGGTATGGTGTCGAAATTTGCTGATGACACCAAGATTGGTGGAACGACAAATTGCGCGGAGGGTGTGGAGAGTCTGCAGAAGGATCTAGATAGGCTGGGAAAATGGGCCAGGAACTGGCAAATGGAATTTAATGTCGGCAAGTGCGAGGTGGTCCACTTTGGTAGGAATAATGGTAGGAAGGATTATCACTTACGGGGCGAAAGACTGCAGCAGGCGACGGTGCAGAGGGACCTCGGGGTCCTTGTGCATGAGTCGCAAAAACCCAGCTTGCAGGTGCAGCAGGTGGTCAGGAAGGCGAATGGGATGCTGGCCTTCATAGTGAGGGGGATTGAATATAAAAGTAGGGAGGTCTTGCTGCAGCTGTATAGGGCATTGGTGAGGCCGCAGCTGGAGTACTGTGTGCAGTTTTGGTCGCCGCACTTACGCAAGGATATTTTGGCCTTGGAGGGAGTGCAGAGGAGGTTTACTAGGCTGATACTGGAGTTGAGGGGGTTGAGCTATGAGGAGAGGCTGAATAAACTAGGCTTGTACTCGTTAGAGTTTAGAAGAATGAGGGGAGATCTCATCGAGACAGATAAGATGATGAATGGGATGGATAGGATAGAGGTGGAGAGACTCTTCCTGCTCAGAAAGGACAGTAGGACTAGGGGGCACAGCCTCAAGATAAAGGGGGGGCGGTTTAGAACAGAGTTGAGGAAGAACTTCTTCACTCAAAGGGTGGTGAATCTCTGGAATTCTCTGCCCGTTGAAGTGGTGGAGGCTGCCTCGTTAAATATTTTTAAGACGCAGGTTGATGGGTTTTTGATAAGCGAGGGGATTAAGGGTTATGGGGAAAGGGCGGGAATGTGGAACTGAGCCACGACAGATCAGCCATGATCTTACTGAATGGCGGGGCAGGCTCGAAGGGCTAGATGGCCTACTCCTGCTCCTATTTCTTATGTTCTTATGTTCTTGTGTCTTAACTCTGGTTTCTTGCCTATCCCCGTAACTCCTTTTTCAATCAAAAATCTATGCAGCTCAGGCTTGAATATATTCAATGACCCAGCCTCCAGGGCTCTCTGTGAAAAGTAATTCCAAAGACAAACAACCTTTGAGAGAAAAAAATTGTTCCTCATCTCCATCTTAAATGGGAGACCCCTTGAGTGTAATTCTGTGGCCTCTCTCATGATGTGTTTGGAGGTGGGAACAGCACTTCATTAGGTGGGATGGTGGTGTGGCTGAACCTTGTCATCTTCCCACCTCTGCTTTCTCTGCACCCCTAACTGTGACTGTAATCCAAATTCTGCACCCTTTCCTTTCCTTCTACCCTGTGTACTCTATGAATGGTATGTTTTGTCTGCGTAACACACAAGAAACAATACTTTTCATTGTATCCCAATACATATGACAATAACAAATCAAATCAAAAAGTAAGGTTTTTTTAAGTGCAAAAAACACAAAGGTCTCATCCCAAGGTGCTGGTATTAACCCACTGATGGGCAGTGTTGCCAACATGAGGCATGTATGACAAGCAAAACTGTTTGTGTTCTCTGGAAGAATGCCCACTCATTCAATGGCACTCAGTACCTGATCAAGGAGCATGACACCAGGAAGGGGGAGAAAAAGAGTTCACTCAGAACCACCCAAGTCCTTATTGCCAACCTCCCTATATCCCTCTCCCCGTGACCCCCAACCACACAAAATCCCTCTCGCCAGTAGCCAGTCACTCCTTGATTCGAGGCCTCCATTTGGTGAGGTCCCAGCAGTAGCTATGGCCTCCCCAGCAATGCCTTCCTTGATCCCAGAAAAAAGCCAGTGTTGGTTACTCAAGTACATGAGAACCACGTCCCAAAGGAGGCAAAGCAGATCTTTCATCGGCTTTCCAGCCAGCCATCAAAGCCTCCAGACCTCCATGAAATCCAACTCCTTTGTTTACAATTATGCCCGCTAACTCTATATTCACTCACAAGAGGTAATACCCCCTCAGCATCTACCCCATAAGTACCCTCTGAATCTTAGATGTTTCAATAGATAACCTTCTATTGTTCTAAACTTCAATGACAGCCCTTGACATAAACGCTGCATTTGACAAATGTGGCATGAAGAAGCCCTAGCAAAACTGCAGTCAATGGGGATCAAAAACAGAATGCCAGAAACAATCTCAATACCAACTCCATACAACACACAACAAAACTCCTAACGCCTCACTTTACCAACATCCTCTGGGCCTTTTATCTCACCCTGGATATTGAATCAATGAAAAATATGAAGACCACCTGGAAGATTGGCCGATGCGCTGAGTGCAAATGCGGACAGGCTACTCAGAATCATTGATAATTGATCTTCAAGTGGGTTTACTTGGCTTAACTGTCAACCGTCGCAATTGTTTACAATTTACATAGGTGATTTGGAGTTAGGGATCAAGTGTACTGTATCAAAATTTGCAGGTGACACTAAGATGCGTGGCAGAGCAAAGAGTGCAGAGGACACTGAAAGTCTGCAAAGGAATACAGATAGCCTAATTAAGTGGGCAAGGATCTGGCAGATGGAGTCCTGTGTTGGTAAATGTGAGTTTATCCATTTTGGTACGAATAACAGCAAAATGGGCTACTATTTAAATGGTAAAACATTGCAGCATGCTGCTGAGCAGAGGGATCTGGGTGTCCTTGTGCCTGAATCACAAAAAGTTGGTTTGCAGGTGCAGCAGATAATTAAGAAGGCAAATGGAATTTTGTTCTTCATTGCTAGAGGGATGGAGTTTAAAAACAGGGAGGCTGTGTTGCAGCTGTATAAGGTGTTGGTGAGAACTGTACAGAACTGTGTACAGTTCTGGTCTCCTTAATTGAGAAAGAATATGCTGGCACTTGAAAGGGTACAGAGGAGATTCACTAGGTTGATTCCAAGTTGAGAGGATTGGCTTATGAGGAGAGACTGAGGAGAGTGGGGCTACGCTCATTGAAATTCAGAAGAAGGAAGGGAGATCTTCTAGAAACATAAGATTACGAAAGAAATAGATAAGATAGAAGGTAGGTGAAGGTAGGATAGATGGTAGGTGAAACTAGAACTAGGCTCATGGCCTCAAAATAAGGGGGAACAGATTTCGGTCTTAGTTGAGAAGGAACTTCTTCACACAAAGGGTTGTGAATCGGTGGAATTCCCTGCCCAGTGAAGCAGTTGAGGCTACCTCATTGAATGTTTTTAAGGCAAGGATAGATAAATTTTTGAACAGTAAAGGAATTAAGGGTTATGGTGAGTGGGCGGGTGAAGGGAGCTAAGTCCACGAAAAGATCAGCCATGATCTTATTGAATGGTGGAGCAGGCTCGAAGGGCCAGATGGTCTACTCCTGCTCCGAGCTCTTATGTTCTAATGACAAATGCGATCCCACCTTCCACATGCACCTGCTGTTTGAAATATCGTAAGGTGGTGCGATAATGTTGGAATGCCTTCCCAATGTCATCACGCCCCATTTCACAACCTTTTGTGTCTACTGCGTACCTGCTCAGTGAGCACAAAATTCTGACCTTGGTAAAGCGACCAAACCTGTACAGAGTACTCCAAGTGTAGTCTCGCCAATGTCCTGTTGGCAGCAAGACATCCTAACTTTGATATTTAATTCCCGGTGCAACAAAGGCCAGTATTCAATTTGCCTTTCTAATTATTTGTTATAACTACATGCTACCTCCACACCACCATCAACAGGTGCACACAGTCCATTTTGGCAGATGGTTAGAGCTAGGACAACAGACCACATTGTATATATAAAATAAGTGAAAGCCTGATTAACGATAATTCTGGGCTCACATGTAGCAAGACTTGGACAACTTTAATACTTAATTTGACAAGTGGCAAGTGACATTAACATCACACAATTGCCAGCAATGACTACTTCCAACAAGAAATGATCTAATGACTATCCCTTGACATTCAATGTTGACAACTGGGGAGTAAAAGCTTATGGGAAGAGGAGATGAGGCCAAAATCGGATCAACCATGACCTTATTGATTGGCGAATCAAGCTCAAGAAGGCATAACACCTACTCCTACTCCTATTTCTTCTTGTTTTATGAATTCCCCAACATTGATATGCTGTGGGATGTCACCCTTGTGCACCAATTTAAATGGACCAGCCACATAATTCCACCTATGGCTCTGCAAGCAGGTTAAGAATGGATACACTGTGGCTAGTAACTTACCTGTTGATTTCAAAAGGCTTTCCACTATCTGCAAAGCACAAATCAGGAGCGTGATGGAATCCTCTCTATGAACACTGGACATATTCTCTTCCACCTTCTTCCGTTGGGAAAAGGATACAAAAGTCTGAGATCACATACTGACCAACTCAAATACAGCTTCTTCCCTGCCACCACCAAACTTATGAATGGACCTATCTTGTATTAAGTTGACCTTTCTCTGCACCCTAACTATGACTGTAACGCTACATTCTGCACCCTCTCCTTTCTTTTCCTATGAATGGTATGCTTTGTCTGTAAAGCTCAGGAAACAATACTTTTCACTGTATACTAATACATGTGACAATAAATCAAATTAAGTCAAATCAAACCATTTGTCTGGATGTGTAGCTCCAACAACACTCAAGAAGTTCAACACCATCCAGGACAAAGCAACCCCTTTGGTTGGTGCCCCATGAACAAAGGTAAATATTCACACTCTCTGCCACCGGCACTCTCCAGCTTCAGTGGGCACATCTACAGCAGGTTGCCAAGGTGCTTTCAGGAGCACCTGATGAACCTACAAACTCTACCAAGAAAATCAAGGGCATTTGGTACACGTGAATCTGCAAGTTCACTCCAAGTCACTCAGCAGACTTAAAAATGTTATAATTAGTTCATCATTGCTGGGTGAAAATCCTAGATTTCTCAACATGACAGCACTGTGGGTCTACCAACACCACGAGACCTGCAGAGATTCAACAAGATGGCTCCCCACCACCTTTCCTTGGGTAATTGCCTTTCCAGGAAATTCCACACCCCATAAACTAATAATAAAAGGTTCATACTTCCAAAGGAACACCCAAATCGCAGCATGGCATGGTTTCATGGTACTGCATGATGGAAGCCAGCATAACTGCCATATTTGCTAAGCATAACATGCAGTAGCGTTGCCCTTAATCTGGCAAAAGCTATGGGAAGCTGCCTTAACATCAGAGAATCAAATGCAGAGCTTTAATCCTCCATAATCCATTGTTTAGCTGAATTGTGTAAACTGTTTAAATATCCCAAAGTCCTGATCAGAAAGTTGAAGATTAAAGTTATGAGAAGTGTATACATAACAAACCAATGGTGGAGGAATATTCCCCCGATTTTATCCTGGAGTGTGTAGGTGACTTATTTAAGAGCATGCATGGCCCTTGAGGGCTTGGGCATAGAAAGCAAACAAAGAGAGTAACAATGGAAGTGTACATTTCTAACGGCCTATGACAAATGGAATTCCACAAGGATCAGTGCTGTGGCCTCTGTTGTTTCTAATATATGTATATATAAATGATTTGGAGGAAAATGTAGGTGGTCTGATTAGTAATTTTGCAGATGATACAAAAACTGGGGGAGTAACGGATAGTGAAAGGGATTATCAGAGGATACAGCAGGATATAAATCAGCTGGGGACCTAGGGCCGAAAGATGGCAGATGGAATTTAACCCAGACAAATATGAGGTGATATGATTTGGAAGGTATATTGCAGAAGGAAAATATACAGTAAATGGTAGTGCCTTAGAAATATTAGCATACAGAGGGATTTAGGCGAGAAGATCCACAGTTCCCAGAAGGTGGTGACTCAGGTGGACAAGGTGGTCAAGTAGGCATATGGCATGCTGGACTTCAATGGTCGGAGCATGAGTATCAGAATTGGGTGTTAGAATGTAACTGATGACAACTTTGTATTGGATGTAATGTGACCAATGGGAACAAGATGTGAAGGTCAAATGATCCAGTAAACCATGCAACCAATGACAGAGTGATTTAATAGTCAGCTGACCAATTGACTCACTATAAGTAAGGACCCATTTGGAATTGTGGGAAGTATGGAGTGGCCCAGGGCATGGCCTGAAGTTTGGAGTAATAAAATTCCTTTATTAAGCCCTTTCTTTGATTTATAAGTTGGAGTAAGTTTTATTATATTTTCATTATCTGCATTTTGAAGTGTTCCTTCTTAAAAAATAATGTTGCAGCTGTATAAAACTTTGGTTAGTCTGCCTTTGGAGTATTGTGTACATTTCTGGTCACCACACTACTGGAAGGATGTTGATGCATTGGAAAGGGTGCAGGAGAGATTTACCAGGATATTGCCTAGTTTGGAGGATATGGACTATGAAGAAAGATTGAACAAACTTGGATTGTTTTCATTGGAACATCAGAGGATGAGGGAGGGACCTGATAGACGTTTACAAGGTTTTGACAGGCTTGGATAGAGTGGCTAGTCAGAGTCTTTTTCCCACGGTCAAAGGGTCAATTACTCAGGGTCGTAAGTTGAAACTGAGAAGGGGAGAGTATAAAAAAGATGTAAGGGGCAAGTTTCTCCACACAGAAGTTGGTGAATGCCAGAGGAGGTGGTGTTATCGAATCTGCTTTCAATGTTCAAGAGGCATCTGAATAGACACATGAATAGCAGGGAATAGAGGGGTACATAGAGGCAAGGAAATATTAGATTAAAGGGGCATCTGAGTCGGCACAGACTTGGTGGGTTGAAGGGCCTGTTCAAGTGCTGTTCTTTGCTCCTTTAACCTATTTTGCACAGCTGCACACTTACATATACACATGCACACACACACACACACACACACACACATAGTTTACAGGGAAAATTGAAGTAGAAGGATTATGGACAGCTGGAATTATGTTAGGATTGCTTAGATAAGCACAGACTACAAGAAACCTTGAGAGAGAGGAAATAGAAAGGTCAGTCTGGTTAGACTGTCACAGTAACCTTGGCTGAGCCTTACCATACTGAATGAATCAAATCATGTTCACAATGACACCTTTAGAAGCAATACTTTTTACATGCTGAAACCAATCAACAATTTTAAATTATTATATTAATATCCTGAGAATTAGATACCTTATGGCCCAGATATGCACTTGGTGCACTCCAATAATATGGCCGTGCTAAAATCCTGATGTCTTCATATTTGTTAATGTTCACCTGCATTAGTCCATCCTGTCTGGGCAGAATTTTTGAAATACCTTGCAGATCAGTGAGGAACCAATCAAACACATCAGTCACCTAAAAAGTAAAAGTTGAGGGAAAAATGTGTTATTTATCTATGTCAAGTTCTTCTAGACATCCCACTGCTAGCATGTACCCCTCACAATAAAGATGCATTGAGCATAAATGGGTAATTAAATGTAAAATTAGAAACAGAAAATCCTGGACAAACTCAGTAGGACTGGCAATATCTTTGGTGAGGCAAACATTGGTAACAGCAGTGTTGAAGAGAGGGGGTAGAGCAGGTGTTGTGAAATAGGTCAGAGGTAAGTGGGAGCTCAGGAGAGGTTTGACAATTATGTCACAGGCATAAAGATTATTAATTATAGAGTTAAAAACGAAGAGAGACGCTAATAATAGCTTTAAGAACAAATAGGAGAGTGTGCAAAGAGCAGCCAAAACAAGGATAAGTGTTCCCTGAAAGCAAAACACCAAAATAAAGGACAGTCTGGCCATGTAGATGGAATGGGTTAGGAGAAGAAATTTAAAAATCATCAAAATAGAGGACAGAGGTTCATGGTCTGAAGTTGTTACACTCAACGTTAATCCAGAAGGCTGTGAAATGCCCAATCAGAAGATGAGGTTTCAGTCCTCCAGTTTGTGTTGTGCTGCCATATTGCAACAGGCCAGGGACTAAAATGTGAGCATATGAGCTAGATGGTGAATTGTACTGGAAGCAACAGGATTGTCAGTGTCATGCTTGCAAACTAAGCAAAGGCACTTTACAGACTTCTGGGCAATACTGTTGTGTTCAACAATTTCAGAACATAACTGCTGTCCTCCATTTTTTGATCTTTTCAAAATTTTTCTTGGGTTCTTTTCCAAACCCTCTTATGCCACCAATCTGTAAATTGCTCTTATGTTTGACTTTCACAGGGTGCTGATTCTTGTTCTGCTATTAATACATTCTGCTATCTGACCTTTAGGCAGCTATTGGCACATTCCTCAGCCTTTAACATGATCATTAACACTCCCTTAGTCTTGTGCCAGGACATCATTGTCAGATCTGACCTCAGCTCCCACCTATCTCTGACTTACTTTGCTCCATCAATTCCAACCTCTCTCAAAAGTATAAGATCATCACATTTCTATCTTTCCAGCTCTGAAAAAGAGACTTACGGACTTGAAATTTTATTTCTGTTTCTCTCTCCACAGATACTGCCAGATCTGTTGAGTTTTTCCAGCATTTAGTGTTCTGACTTCAGGTTTTCAGCATCTGCAGTTTTTCTTTTATTTCGGTGGTCTAATGAATAATCTAATTCTCAGCACCAAAATTCTGTTGCTGTTTTTCTAGTCTCTCATCTTAACTTTGGCAGGTGCCCCTGAATCCTTCCAGAAAAATGACACAATTTGCTTAACACAACTGTTTGCCTGTTTTCCTGCGTGCTGTCACAGAAGTCAGACACCCTTTCCAAAAGTTAGAGAGATGCAGAAAAAACCTCCTGGGAAATCAGCTCCCACTATCTCTGATTTGACATGGACTGGAGAGAGAGACCACATTTTATTTTTAACCAAGTGATTTTCAGATTCAGTTTTCAACTGACATGTTTTCTTAAATTCATTTATTGGCATCACTGGCAAGGCAAGTATTTATTACCCATTGCTAATTCTCCTTGAGAAAGTGCTGGTGAGCTGCGTTCCTGAATTGCTGAAGTCCAGGTCAGTGTATTGTAAGTTCATGTACTGCATGTCAATGTCCATGCACTGTATGTCAATGCAATACATTGAGGTTTCTTGTGACGAATGAGTTTGTCAGCCTTAGCTGTGAGCCTAGGAAGGGAATGAAAACTAACAGAGATTCAGGTGACTGAGCAAGAATTAGCGCTGATAAATGTTGAGTTTCCAACTGGGTTCACTCAATTTACAGAAGTTAATTGGACAAACCCAGTTGGAAAAGTGATAAGGTTCTCAAACATGGTCTACAGATATGAGTAGAGAGGGAAGATTAAAGTGGCACCTCTCCCAGATCAATTATTGTCAGCCACATATATTAGGAAACCTTGGTCACACCACCCATAATTTTCCATGAATTTAATGGATGGAAAGCTAAAAGCTGCCTGGCTAGCTTACAAGCTCTCTGCCTTTAGTGTAAACTCAAAAATGTACCCCCACAGCAGTCAAATATAAACATCACACAAAGGTTATTTGCCACTTGATATCTCTTACATTATTGTAGGTCCATTGAGAGGCTTCACATTGACTGGATACCCCTGAACAGAAACACGGGTCACAGCCGTAGTAGTTCTCTAACTGCAGGTTGAAGAATCCTGCTTTACACCGGTCACAATTTTCTCCTTCAACATTGGCCTGTGCCAAATAGAAATTGTATAAATGTTTATTATTAATTTACAAATGTTTTCATGTAATGAAAGGCACACATTATTTCAGAAAAACAAGAGTAATTTCCAGGTAAGATCATTTGGTTTGTTTCCAATGAAATCACAGAATAACAATGCTAATAAGTGACACTAGAGAACTTTGAAGTGTTACTTATATTACACCAAAAGTATTAAATTTGCGGCGAGATATGCTTGCTGGAGAAAGATTCATACATGCAGCATTGATGAGAAGACTACAAGAGAGCAAGGGACCAAACAGGTGTCCAAGAAACCACGAGCTTACAATGTAATCTTGTAAATTCTTTAAATAAATGATTTTTTGGGAGACCAAATCGCAAATCGCTCATCCATGACTTATAGTGGCAGTGCTGGAGACGACAATTTAAGAAACTGAAGCTATAGGTTGGTAGCCCATGGGTGAAGATCTCAAGTATATCCACTTAACCACATATCCACAAGTTTATTTATTAGTATCACAAGTAGGCTCACATTAACATTCTAATGAAGTTACTGTAAAAATCACCTAGTTGCCACATTCCAGCGCCGGCTTGTGTACACTGAGGGAGAATTTAGCATAGCCAATCCACCTAATCAGAACATCTTTTGGACTCTGGAAGGAAACTGGAGCACCCGGAGGAGACCCTCGCAGAAACAGGGAGAACGTGCAAACTCTGCACAGACAGTGACCTAAGCAGGGAATCGAATCAGGTCCCTGGCACTGTAAGGCAGCAGTTCTAACCACTGTGCCACCATGCCACCTTCAGAATATTTCAAATGTGGCACTAAAACAAGTATTGCTACAGAAAATGTCCAGCTAGGGGAGCCAAATACTGTCACTAGACTGGACATTTCAAACAATTCTGCAGATTTCAAACACAATAGAAAAGGATGAACGTAGAACATAGAACACTACAGCACAAACAGGCCCTTCGGCCCACAAGTTGCGCCGATCACATCTATACCTACTAAGCTATAGACCTATCTATAACCCCCAATCCCATTAGATCCCATATACTCATCCAGAAGTCTTTTAAAAGACCCCAGCAAGTTTGCCTCCACCACCACCGACGGCAGCCAATTCCATTCACTCACCACCCTCTGAGTGAAAAACTCAACGAGGCAACGAAAAGGCAACAAGCCTATCATTATTCTGAATACAGATGGGATATAGGGGCATTTAGAATGAAATGTTCCTGGGGGAAATTAAAGATCCCAATAGCCAGTTCTGGTGTGTAGAACTGGATGTCAAAGGATACAGAGCAGAATTCAAACTAGGCACATGGTTTTATAAGACAAATTGGACTGCCTTAATGTGGGGATCTGGCTGTCAGATATAAAAATATTGACCTCAAAGTGAAGGGTCAGATCACTACAGTCTTTAAATACAAGGACAAAAATTAATGAAACCTTTCATATTCTGTAAAGTTAGCAATTTTTGATTTAATTTATTGTCAAATGTATTGGAAAGCACTGAAAGTACTATTTCTTGCGTACTATACAAGCAAAGCATATCATTCATAGAGAAAGAAAGGAAACAGTGCAGAATGGTAGGGTGTAGAGAAGGATAACTTAATATAAGGTACGTTTGTTCAAAGGTCTGATGGCAGCAGGGAAGAAGCTGTTCTCGAGTTAGTTGGTTTGTGACATCAGACTTTTGTATCTTTTTCCTGATGGAAGGCGGTGGAAGAAAGAATGTCCAGGGTTCCTGGTGTCCTTGATTTTGTTGGCTGCTTTTCCGGGGGCAGCGGGAAGTGCAGACAGGCTCAATATATTGGAGGCTGGTTTGCGTGATGGAATGGGCTTCATTCACGACTCTTTGTAGTTTCTTGCAGTCCTGATCATAAAGGATGCTCTCTATGATGGATCTGTAAAAGTTCAAGAGAGTCGTAGTGGACATGCCAAATTTCCTTAGCCTCCTGAGAAAGGAAAGGCATTGGTAGGCTTTCTTAACTAGCATTGGCATGGAGGGACCAGGACAGGTTGTTGATGATCTGGACACTTAGAAACTTGAAACTCTTGACCATTTTCACTTCATTCCTATTGATGTAGGCAGGGAAATGATCTTCAGTATGCTTCCTGAAGTCGATGACTATCTTCTTTGTTTCACTAACATTGAGACGGGGGATTATTGTCGTTGCAGCAGTTCACCAGATTCTCTATCTCTTTCCTGTACTGTGTCTTGTTATTGTCTGAGATTCGAGCCACTACAGTGGTGTCATTAGCAAATTTGAAAGTCATATTGGAGGGGAATTTGGCCACAGGGGCATAAGTGCATAAGGAGTATAGTAAGGGACTGCGGCATAGCCTTGTGGAGCACTGGTGTTAAGTTGCCTATCCTTACTGATTGCTGCCTGTGGGTTAGGAAATCTAGGATCCAGTCGCAGAGAAAGAAGCCAAGCCCTAGGCCACAGAGTTTTGAGATGACTTTTATAGGAATAATGGTGTTGAAGGCTGAGCTGTAGTCAATAAATAGAGTCTGGCATAGATGTCTTTGTTATCCAGGTGTTCTAGGATTGACTGTATGGCCAGGGAGATGGTGTCTGCTGGGGAGCTGTTGCAGCAATAGGCAAATTGTAATGGATCCAGGCAACCTGGGAGGCTGGAATTGATCCGTGCCATGACTAACCTTTTGAAGCACTTCATAATGATGGATGTCAGAGCTACTGAGCAATCGTCATTAAGGCATGCTGTCTGGCTTTTCTTTGGCACAGAGAAGCAGGTAGGGACCTTAGATTGGTGCAAGGAGGGAATAAAGATGTCTGTGAATATCCCCACCAGCTGGTCCCCACCAGATCTGAGTGCTTGTCTGGGGTACCCCATCCAGGCCAGTTGATTTCTGTGGATTGACTTTTGAAAAGGCTGATCTGAAGTCTGCGCTGGTGACCTTGAATATTGGTTCGGCTGAGGCTTTCGCGGCCTCAGAGTCAAAGGGCAACTTAATGAGGTGCTGTATCAAGGAGTTATCTTTTCTGTTACAGTGCCTACAAAGTGATGCTCGGGATTGGTGCTGGTTCTTGGGCCCAGTACCTGACATAGTAAATTAAAGTCATTTGAAGAGAGGTACACTCAATGTCTTCTGTTGATTACAGCTTGGTGAAGTTGCCATGAGTGTTCTTTTTACAAAGCTGGATGGCAGCAGTGGGTTTTAGCAGACTCCTCTTAACTAAGAGTCATGGTTGTGGACCACATTTGTCAGTCTTTTTGGTCACTTTTGTTTCAGTTGACTTGCCTTTGGTGTAGCCTCTGCAACAGAAGTCTTTCAATGCACTCTGTCCAACATCCTCAAAGGCAAAGGAGGCATATTTGTAACATTGGTGATTTATGTATCCTTGGTGCTGAGAAAGAACATGACAATAGAGTTCAAGAGGTTTCAAAAGTGGTTGAACAAGCAGACCTCACTATCACTGATTTGGAATTAATGGGTGCTATTCTGGTTGGCAGTTGGTGACTAGTGGAGTGCCGCAGGGATCGGTGCTGGGGCCTCAACTGTTTACTATTTACACAGATGATCTGGAGGAGGGGGCTGATTGTAGGGTGACGAAATTTGCTGATGACACGAAGATGAGTGGAAAAGCAAATTACATGGAGGGTGTGGAAAGTCTGCAGAGAGATCTGGATAGGCTGAGCGAGTGGGTGAGGACCTGGCAGATGGAGTATAATGTTAGCAAGTGCGAGGTTATTCACTTTGGTAGAAATAATAGTAGGAGGGATTATTATTTAAAAGGTGAAAAGCTGCAGCATGCTACGGTGCAGAGACCTGGGGGTCCTTATGCACGAATCGCAAAAACCCAGTCTGCAGGTGCAGCAGGTGTTCAAGAAGGCGAATGGAATGTTGGCCTTTATAGCGAGGGGGATAGAATATAAAAGTAGGGAGGTCTTGCTGCAACTGTACAGGGTACTGGTGAGGCCGCAGCTGGAGTACTGTGTGCAGTTTTGGTCGCCGCACTTGCGGAAGGATATATTGGCCTTGGAGGGAGTGCAGAGAAGGTTCAATAGGCTGATACCGGAGATGAGGGGGCTAGCCTATGAAGAGAGACTGAATAGACTGGGTCTTTACTTGTTAGAGTTTAGAAGGCTGAGGATCTTATGGAGACATATAAGATAATGAAGGGGCTAGATAGGGTAGAGGTAGAGAGATTCTTCCCGCTTAGAAAGGATAGCAGGACTAGAGGGCACAGCCTCAAGATAAGTGGGGGGGTGGGGGGTGGGGGGCGGGGGGCGGAGGCAGTTTAGATCAGAGTTGAGGAGGAACTTCTTCACTCAAAGGGTGGTGAATCTCTGGAATTCTCTGCCCGTAAGTGGTGGAGGCTACCTCGCTGAATATATTTAAGTCATAGGTAGATAGGTTTCTGATAGACAGGGGAATTAAGGGTTATGGGGAGAAAGCGGGAAAGTGGAGCTGATCCACTTCAGATCAGTCATGATCTTATTGAATGGTGGGGCAGGCTCGAAGGGCTAGATGGCCTACTCCTGCTCCTATTTCTTATATTCTTAAATGTGAATTTGGGAAGACCATTGGATATTTTGGGTCATATCATCCACCAGAAAGGGATAATGGAAGATCCTCAGAAAAAAAATCAAGGAATTAGAGTTTCCATAGCTCAAATGTGTTGCTGACATACATAATTTTTAGGCATGGACAATCAAGTGAGGAAATTCATCCCACAACTTTCCATTATCAATGGACCTTTAAGAGATCAGCTGAGAAAAGGTCAGCAGTGATACTGGGGAGTTGAGCCTTGAGTCTTCAACGGGATTAGAGACTTTCTTGTCTCTTTCAACATGTTGGCATATTATGACCCAAAACTGCCAACAATGGAGGCTGATCCACCAACCACATGGCTTGGAGTAGTTACTTCCACAGATCCAGAGGAAGGCAGGAAAAAACTAGTTTACTACGTTCTCCGTCATTAATAAAATAGAAAAAATACTATGTAATGATTCAAAAGGAAGCACTCGCAGCAACATGAGCCCATGAAAATTACTCAGATTACTTAATGGGCTTGCAATTCAGGACTTATGTGAACTATAAACCTCTGGTCACTCTCCTGAACCCAAAAGAAATTGTTGAGCTGTTATCAAGGCTACAGCATTTCCGACGAAATCTCATGCACTATGACTCTACAATAAAGTGCGTGCCAGGGCAAAGTCAGCACACTGATGAAGCACAGTCGAGAGCTACAGTCTAGCAAGCTACAAAACATTAATAGACACTTATCTCTGAGCTGGAAACATACACTTCATCAATTACAGGTATTTTACCAGTCACTGCAAGCAAACCTCAGGAGATCAGATAGGTCCAACGAAAGGACATAAGTCTGAACATTCTGCCGAGAAGGTTAGCCGGAAAATATCCCAAGCAATCAGGTATTAAGACAATACCATGAAAAGCAAAGACATCTAACAATTTTTGTTGACTTCCTCGTCTTTAATGAAAGGCTCAAAATTGCAGGACCGAGAAAACACATCACTAAAACTTCAAATTCTGTGTTAGTTGGCATCATTTATGTTATCACTAGCAAAATTTAAGAGTTGTTTTCAAGTATCAACCTTCAAAATTCCTCCCATCCTTCTTTTGTCAGCAAAACCACCCGGCACCCCACCCCCCACACCACCCCCCGCCAACCTTGCCCCGACTACTGTCAGGATTTTGGATTTTTTCCTACTTTTTTTAATCTAATTTTTTTGTATCTTGAATCATTCTCATGGGGCAGAACTAACTCCCTACGCCTTCAAGATGATCTTAGCTTTTAGAGGTTTTGATTTGATTTGATTTATTATTGTCACATGTATTAACATACAGTGAAAAGTATTGTTTCTTACATGCTATACAGTCAAAACATACCATTCATAGAGAAGAAAGCAAGAGAGTGCAGAATGTAATGTTACAGTCATAGCTAGGGAAAGATCAACTTAATGCAAGGTAAATCCATTCAAAAGTCTGACAGCAGCAGGGAAAAAGTTGCTCTCGAGTCAGTTGGTGCATGACTTCAGACTTTTGTATCTTTTTCCCGAAGGAAGAAGGTGGAAGAGAGAATGTCGAGGGTACATGGAGTCTTTAATTACGCTGGCTGCTTTGCTGAGGCAGCGGGAAGTGTAGACAGAGTCAATGGATGAAAGGCTGTTATGGGTGATGGATTGGGCTACATTCACGACCGTTTGTAGTTCCTTGCGGTCTTGGGCAGAGCAGGACCCGTACCAAGCTGTGATACAACCAGAAAGAATGCTTTCTATGGTGCATCTGTAAAAGTCGCTGAGAGTCATAGCTGACATGCTAAATTTCTTTATAGTAGAGGCGTTGGTGTTCTTTCTTAACTATAGTGTCAGCATGGGGGAACCAGGACAGATCTGTACACCTAAAAACGTGAAGCTCTCGGCCCTTTCTACTTCGGTAGATATATTTTGCTGATATGCCCCAGATAACAGAACAAGAATTTTGTTTGTTGATTACTTGTAACCACTGAACCTTGAACTGCGCCTCAGAATGTATCTTGGCAAATACATCATCCCACTCTCAAACATCGTTTCAAGCTTAAAACAGTGAAGCAAATTTATTTGAGGTAAACAAGTAAATAAAAACAGAATAACAATATGCTTACAGTAAATATCCTATAGCTTAACGTCTTGAGCAGACAAACTAATAAAAATATAGGAAAACTAGGAATTGAACTCATATTCCCGAAATCATTTTGAAATAAGTGTGCAGGGCCAGGCTTTGCTAATTGAACGGCCGACCAGCCTTGTGCGTGCATCATTCGCCTCATCATAATAGTGGGAAGCTTGAACCATCTAGCTGATGGAGCCTTGCTTACATACACTAACATGATGGAATCGCCAAACAGGCTCTGTGAAGCAACTCAGTGTGACTGCTCCAACTGAAGTACCCACATCACTCCAGAAGTAGGGAATAAGGAAATAGCTAACTTAATGTGCATGAGAAAACAAACCTGGCATTATCCTGGTCATTGTTCTCAAAATCAACGAAATGCATATACTCACAGAATCACAAAAATATTAATTGAGATTCCTTTATGAACAGTTTTCTTTTAAGTTATCCATAGCAGACGTAATACTTTTTTCAGTTTATCACTTACATTTTATGAATAATTCTAAACGATACGTTGGAAAGTTCATACTTCTATCATGTTCAACCAAAGAAAAATAAAAATATATTTTTCTTTAAAAAATTAAACATTTATGTTTTACCCTACTTAATTTACAAATTCCATGGGGTACCCACTTAAGTAGTAACATTAGTTATGAATAAGTGCGATGCTACCTTGCAAATGCATGGTCCAATGCATGGATTAACATTCAAACTTCCATCAATCCTACAGCCACAGGGAATGCAATTAGGATAGCCAGTGAAACCAAATGCGCATCTGTCACATTTATCTCCACCATAACCAGCCTTGCAGTGGCAGGACCCAGGAAGCAGACCTGGAATGATAATGACAGCTTACTGTAGTGAAAAGCCAAGTGAAACACTTCAGTGTTGCTAAACAGACATATGATATATGTTTCATAAGGACATTACCTGCTTCAATGTGTTTGACATCCTTAATACATTTTTTATGCAGGGACCCAATTAGATTGCACAAACAAGGTATGCATGGATTTGGTTCATGAGGGGAAACCTGGAAAAAAATTGTAAAAGATTGATTCACATCAATTGAAGTATACTCTTTTGTATAATATTATGCAAGATAAATTGTACTTTGCATTATAGTGCCAATCTCTACAGTTCTAGCACCCAATTAACTGAAAGAAAAGGTTTTGGAGCAAGTTTCATTTACTTACAATGGGGTTCTTATGTTCTTATGTGAGAGTTGGCAGCTGCCACATTTTGTTTTTGATCCTTTTGGACACTATCAGCAACATTAGAAGAACAGTGCTAAGTGCCAGCAATGTAGCCACCAGAGATCCAGGATCATAGAAGGACCAGGCAATATGATAATGATGGCTGAATGGGGGACATAGATAGGCGATGAGTTGCTGGCTAGGGAGGACAAGGGGAGTTGCAAAAAATTGCAGGGGTGGCTCTCAGTGACACCCCAGCCTTTCTGGATGCTGATCACCTTGTTCATGCACTGAGTGCTTGACAATGAAAGAGCTCCAAAGCCCCCACCCCAGGAGCTGCAAGCAATTATGACAGAGTTTGTTCTGTGTTGGTAGGCCGGCAATTGCCCTTCCTATTAGAACATAAGAACATAAGAAATAGGAGCAGGAGTAGGCCATCTGGCCCTTCGAGCCTGCCCCGCCATTCAATAAGATCATGGCTGATCTGTCGTGGCTCAGTTCCACTTTCCCGCCCTCTCCCCATAACCCTTAATCCCCTCTCTTATCAAAAACCCATCAACCCGCTTCTTAAAAATATTTAGCGAGGCAGCCTCCACCACTTCAACGGGCAGAGAATTCCAGAGATTCACCACCCTTTGAGTGAAGAAGTTCCTCCTCAACTCCGTTCTAAACCGCCTCCCCTTTATCTTGAGGCTGTGCCCCCTAGTCCTACTGTCTTTTTTGAGCGGGAAGAGTCTCTCCACCTCTATCCTATCCATCCCATTCATCATCTTATACGTCTCAATGAGATCTCCCCTCATTCTTCTAAACTCTAACGAGTACAAGCCTAGTTTATTCAGCCT
The DNA here is from genome assembly GCF_965287045.1 of Carcharhinus amblyrhynchos. Taxonomy (NCBI): domain Eukaryota; kingdom Metazoa; phylum Chordata; class Chondrichthyes; order Carcharhiniformes; family Carcharhinidae; genus Carcharhinus; species Carcharhinus amblyrhynchos. The sequence continues at coordinate 62,915,656 of NC_137330.1, forward strand.
CTCCTCATAGCTCAACCCCCTCAACTCCGGTATCAGCCTAGTAAACCTCCTCTGCACTCCCTCCAAGGCCAAAATATCCTTGCGCAGGTGCGGCGCCCAAAACTGCACACAGTACTCCAGATGCGGCCTCACCAATGCCCTATACAGCTGCAGCAAGACCTCCCTACTTTTATATTCAATCCCCCTCGCTATGAAGGCCAGCATCCCATTCGCCTTCCTGACCACCTGCTGCACCTGCAGGCTGGGTTTTTGCGACTCATGCACAAGGACCCCGAGGTCCCTCTGCACCGTCGCCTGCTGCAGTTTTTCGCCACGTAAGTAATAGTCCTTCCTACCATTCTTCCTACCAAAGTGGACCACCTCACACTTGCCAACATTAAATTCCATTTGCCATTTCCTGGCCCATTCGCCCAGCCTATCCAGATCCTTCTGCAGACTCTCCACACCCTCCGCACAATTTGCCTTTCCCCCAATCTTGGTGTCATTGATGATTGAATACCAAAGATGACATGATGTGACCCTTGAGCTTTACTTATTGAGCACTAATGATGAGTGTTACTTTTCTGCTTAAGGGCCTCAATTAGTGTACAGGTGGGGAGGTTATCCATGAACAATCCTGCCGCAAACTTCACTGGGAAAGAGGCACTGGGGCCCCACCCATCACCCTCCCACCTGGTTCAAAAGACCTCAGTTTCAAATTCCCTTTGGGGTCAGGAATTAAATTCCAAATCCAACTTCATCTAACCAGCATCTGCGGAAAGGAAAGGAAAAAATGGGGAAAGGGGGTTTTGGGTCACAAAATTAAATGAGTAAACTTTGCATAGCCTCACATTGCTATCCATTCATTTCAAAGCACAAAATATTGTGATTAGCGTGTACATGATTTCTTGATATGCATTGGATGTGGCAAGTTCATTGAACCACTTGCATGAGGTCTTGTGTGTGATCTCTAATTTTAAAATGCAGAAAAGATAAATTAATTTTTTAATCCAATTCCATATTTTGCTGAGAACATGAAACAAATGAAACAAAGTGGGAATGGCTGGAAAAATCCTCCCAATTTTTTTATGTTCATATCTACATCTATCTATTATTATATAAAATGAAAGATTACTACACATGGATGATCATTTTTATTGGTTTCCAAGTTAGTTTTGCACACTATTTATAGCTGGGGCAAAATGAAAGTTGTGTTATGGAACCAAAGCTTTTGTAATGCATTCTTAAACATTATCCATGTATGAATTGTCAGGTTTGAGGGAAAAGAAGCAAGCAGAACAAAAATCTTTGTTACTGTACCCATTCCGGCCTAAAGTATTCATCAATGCAGGTCTCACAATTTATCCCAGTTGTTTTGTTAGCACAGTCAGTACATACACCGCCACCAATGTACTCTCCTTGTATATTTAAACTCTGATTCCTGTTTGCTACATTCTGGTCATAGTAGCAATCTCTCGCTTTTCCATGGCAATTGCATTCTGAAATGATAAAGGTTGCTTTGGTAAGGCAAAATAATGTCACAAACTTATGGAATTTTTAAAGATTGTTTTGCTTGGATCATTAATTCCTTTTCAACAAAGCACATCTCTCACTCACAGGCAGAAAGACTGCCTATTTTCCCAGCTTACCTGGTTGCACCATCGGTCCAGTCACTAGGATGTGCAGAGAGCTGGCATCAGCTTCTGGTGTTCCTTCCTCCCCTATCTTGAGAAAATGGTGCCAGCTGTCAACAGTGCACCCACTAGAGGCCTAGGAACATTGTGGGACCTCAGACCAAAGGTAAGTGAAAGCAGATTGCAGGATGGGAGTCATGGGAGAAGGATGGCAAGCTGCCACCCCCTACCCAATGCCAGATTCCTCAATTGGTCACAGGCAGGGTTTGCTAGATAGGTTGCCATGGGCACAATAAAGCATGTTGCCTCCATTTAATCCCAGAGCCACCATTAAATTTTAGTTGCCTCAAAGATGGCTACTGGCTCACTAATTGACTTCCAGCTGCTCAAGCCCATGTCAGCCCCTTCTGTCCTCCCATTTAATTGGGAGAGGTCTTGTTGTTGCGGACAGACTGATGAAGGGCCTTTCCCAAACTAAATAGGTCCCAGTCAGCATGTTTCCTGCCACGACCAGCTGAATTAAATCTAGCCTATAATTGGAAAAGACCTTTGATCCATCTTAATTCATCCATCCAGAGAAACTCAAAAGCCAAAATAAAATCTGACTGTTTCTTAAATGACACTTGGAATTTCACACCTATGCTGAACCCAGAAGCCGGATGTTTTGGTCAAACTTCACAGAGAAAAACAGTTCCAGATACCAGCTCTAAACTTGCTTTTTATGAGTTTGAGACCGTTTCCTTACTTTCAAAATTTATTTTTGAGGAGTATTCTGGATTTACAGTTCCCATCACTTAACCACCTGTGACTGATCTATAAGATCAGTTCTGAATTCCCCCCCTTCTAGGCCTAAATACCTCACCATAAGTCTGCCTAATGTTTCTCCCTGCGCTGCATTCAATATTTGAATATCTCTTATAGAGATAATGGCTCATTTGTACCTTAACTGCATCTACCTGCCTGGGATCTATTTAGAATTTTACTTTGGATATTACAAACATTGTGGGGAAAAGAACATTTTGAAAGATTTTAAATAATTAATTTACCTTTTCTTTATAATGTTTACTTATTGCATCCCCTGAGTGATCACTTGAGATTGGTTATTTTCGTAAGTCCTTAGGAATTTTTGAATGGTAGTTTTGTACTTCCTTTCCTTATTTTTGATTCATTCCTTCCCTATCTTTTGTATTCTCCTCGCTGACTTTTACTTTTGAATCAATAAAATACAATACAATAAATATTGAAGATATAAGTGTAATAACAATGCATAACAGGAAATTGGTGATGATAGGTAATCAACATATGTAACAGAAAATAGATCAAATAAGCAAAAAGTAATTGCCAGATTTAGATCTGTAGTATATAAAAGATACATGGTGCCATTAACATTATTTACATTCTTGTTAATTTTGAACTCTCTACGAACACATTTTTCCCAAGTAGCAAAACAGATCGTTTTTTGTAGACCATCAGAAATTAAACCAGATGCTATGCTTAGCCCTGTTTGCTTCAGTTTATGCAAAATCTTCATTTTAAGCTGTTTCTGCCCATGCAACTAACTCTGCTAAGCTTAACAATTGACTGCTAACTTAACTACATATTGAATCAGAAGGTTAAAGATTAGCTAGAAATTGACTGCATTTCTGAGGGGTTCACAATGCAGGCAAATAAGTTTTTCATAACAGCACCTGCAAGAATTGTTTTCTAAGACGGAGACAGACTGTGAAAAACATCTCCAATAACGAGGTAATGGTGAAATACAGTTTGGATTTTAGTGTGTGTTCCTTTAGTTTGTTTTCAAGATCTGTTCAGTGTGTTCAAGTTCAGTACAGGGGCTGGCAGTAGAAGCCAATCTCCAAGTTTGCTTTTTCTTTTTTCTTTAATCATGTTAATATTTTAAGTTCTGTTTGATAAAAGAAAACTGTTTTTAAAACTCGTATCAGTCCTGTCCCCTCATCTATTCAAATGAATGAATGGGCCCAAAAGACTAGGAAAGACTAACACAACCATTCATGGCTCAAATCTTACTGTCAAAGTAACAGTGTAAGTTAATGGTGTTCACTGTTACTCATGTACAAACTTAAATTGAGAGGTTAGTACACAGTTAAATGCAAATATCCAAGTATTTCTGCCAAATTGCTGCAGTGTATTTAGCTTTCCAAATGGCATCTCAATGTTTGACTGTTAAAATGTGGAGTCTCATTCCTTCAGGCTGTATTTGTTATGAGAGATTTTCAAGTACTAATTTTGCCCTTTTTTCATTTTAAAAACCTTTCTCTCCGTCTTTCCCCCTTCGTGCAATCTTTTTTCCCTCTGTTTATCTTTCTGCATCTTATGCGACATTGAATTTGGCTTTTCTAACTTAAACTTTCCTCATTGTTGTTCTTTTGTTAAGTTCTCAATTCTTCAAATTAATCAGGTAAAAGATGCCCACTTAATTGCCTTATTCACTCAGGCTAGATATACCACTTGCTGAAACATTACCAGCTTGCAACTTTATAAAATTTTCATGCCAAAAGAAAGTTAAATACCTAAATGTAACATGGACAAGTCGAACTAATGAACGATCCATTAGATACCCTGATGCAACAAACCCTGGGTCAATGTTTTCCTTTCTTTGAATATCTTCACACCATGTCACTGACACAAGGAAGGAATTTTAATTTTGGTTTAACCAATCTAGACATTTTTATCTGCATATTGTGTGCAACATCATTTCAAAAGAAAGCGGGTACAAATCTGTTCACTAGCAGACTTGAGTTGATGCCCCATAGACAAGCATCAGTGTGGCCCAATACCTGCAGAACCCAAAGAGGGCTTGCCCTGGGGGATTTAGCAGAAATCTGTGTCAAATGAGTGTCTCCCCCAAGTAGTCTGACATTTAAAATAATAAATTGTCAGCATATGACTTATGACTCTTTTGATAATTTACTTTGGTGTAACATGTACAATAAATAGAGCAGTTTTATTTGAATGCAGTGTAAACAATACCGTTAAGCTATAATTAATCAACATTAAAATAACATTCGTATTTATAGGGTTTTCAACAAACCTCAGATCCACTGTTTTGTTTAAATAAATGAGGCAGAACATTTTGCAAATGATGGATCCATTTGCAGAGTGATCTGTTTATTTATTTACTTACGTTCACATAACTTGCTGCTATAAAATGTTCCAGCTTCCCAAGGTTTCTGATGGAATCCAGGACAGCAACGGTCACAATTATCTCCACAGGTGTTGTGCTCACATTTGCAGCTGAATTTCTGCCAGATGGATGGAACATATTCAAATGAAATGGACTCAAATTATTTGTTAATTTAAATAGTTAACAAATGGTTATTTCATTGCCACAGCCACTCCTCCTGTGATACCCTACTTGTTGCAACTTGCCAACCCAAAAAAAATTCTTATTCTTACTCTGTGTCTTTTGTGCATTATCCAATCATTAATCCATTCCAATGAATTATCCCCCAATTCCATGAATGCTAATTTGGTGTAATATCTTCTTGTTTGACACTTTATGGAATGGTTATTGAAAATTCAAATGTGCTACATTCAATTATCTACCCTGCAAATCATAACTTCAAAAAACACAATTTCCCTGCAATAATCCATAGAGTCACAGAGGTTTACAGCATGGAAACAGACCCTTTGGCCCAATTTATCCACGCCACCCTTCTTTTTAACCCCTGAGCTAGTTCCAATTGCCCGCATTTGGCCCATATCTCTCTATACCCAAAGTACCCTTGTAACTGTCTAAATGCTTTTTAAAAGATAAAACTGTACCAGCTTCTACTACTACCTCTGGCAGCTTGTTCCAGACATTCACCAACTCTGCATGAAAAAATTGCTCCTCTGGACCCTTTTGTATCTCTCCCCTCTCATCTTAAACCTATGCCCTCTAGTTTTGGACTCCCCTACCTTTGGGAAAAGATATTGACTATCTACCTTGTCTGTGCCCCTCATTATTTTATAGACCTCTATAAAATCACCCCTCAGCCTCCTTTGCTCCAGAGAAAAAAGTCCTAGTGTATCCAGTTTCTCCTTATAACTGAAACCATCAAGTTCTGGTAGCATTCTAATAAATCTTTCCTGCACTCTTTCTAGTTGAATAATATCCTTTCTATAATAGGGTGACTGTACACGGTATTCCAAGTGTGGCCTTACTAATGTCTTGTATAACTTCATCAAGACTTCCCAATTCCTGTATTCAATGTTCTGACCAATGAAACCGAGCATGCTGAATGCCTTCTTCACCACTCTGTCCACCTGTGACTCCACTTTCAAAGAGCTATGAACCTGTATCCCTAGATCTCTTTGTTCTATAACTCTTCCCTATGTCCTACCATTAACTGAGTCCTCCCCCGGTTCGATCGACCAAACTGCATCACCTCTCAATTATCTAAATTAAACTCCATCTGCCATTCATCAGTCCATTGGCCCAATTGATCAAGGTCCCTTTGCAGTCCTAGATAATGTTCTTTATTGTCCACTATGCCACCAATCTTGGTGTCATGCGCAAACTTAGTAACCATGCCTCCTAAATTCTCATCCAAATCATTAGTATAAATGATAAATAATAGTGGACCCAGCACTGATCCCTGAGGCATACCGCTGGTCACAGGTCTCCACACTAACTGTTCAATTGTAATATGAATTCCTAATACCTTATTACCATTTTCCTAATAATAGGTTCCAGCATTTACTCATGTACTGATAGTCAGGCTAACCGGACTGAGGTTCCCTGTTCTCATTCTATCCTTTGTTGAATAGCAGGGTGATGTATACTATCTTTTATTTCACGAGTAATCCAAAAATTATTTGTTGAATTCTGGAAGGTCTATACCAATGCATTCAATCAGCTACTTGGAGGATTGAACATATGCCTGATAAAGGTGGTCTGAGAATTACATATACCTTTTAGCTAGTCCACCATGAGTGGGCTTTATAACATTTGTTTTTAATCTTTCTGAGTAAGAAACCAAATGCACGACACATCTCTACATTACTTTCGAAAAAAAAGCAATATACATACATTTGTTACTAAATCAAGAGGGCAAGCACTTGCATGTCCGTAGCAGATGCACATCCCACCAATAGAAATATCTTTCAGAGAGTAGTAATACTAAAAGGGAAAAAAGACAAGTATTATAAACATCAATATGTGAAATGTTATTCTATCTTATTTACTATGGATGTGATCATTGAAATGAGATCCTCAAACACAGTTGATTTTCCCAACCAGGGCATACCATTAGTTAAGTAGAGGACCCTAACCTTAAATGCTGGCAGGTTTCATTCCAAGTTAAATCCAGTCCAGCTGAGCAAAATAAAAACTAATTTTAGAGCGCAAGAAGAGAAAAGGAGCCACAAACTGGATACTATGCTTCACACACAATCAACAATCCCGTTCTCAAACCTCTTGGTCATTGGCAATGAAAAAGTAAACAAATTAGCACTCGCTTGTGTCACTATTTGGTGGTGATGAAGTAAACCTTTCTAATACCAAGAGCTATTTATATTGTATATTTGTATCACCAATAATCAAGTCTGATTTTACAAAATGCAAATGTTTGATATCATTGCTATTATCACTATCATTATAAAATAACAATTTCTCCCTATCCCAAATGATCAATATTAAAATGTTTTGAATAGTCATATTAGCTGCTGCTAATTTAGCCTCTCAGCGCCAGTGACCCGGGTTCAATTCTAGCCTGAGAGTTTGTATACTCTCCCAGGTCTTCATGGGTTTCCTCCAGGTGCTCTGGTTTCCTCCCATAATCCAAAGATGTGCAGGTTAGGTGGATTGGCCATATTAAACTGCCCCTTAGTTTCCAAAGATGTGCAGGTTAGGGGGATTAGTGAGGTAAATGCATGGGTTTACAGAGATAGGGTCGGGATGAGGTGGTGGGGGGTGGGGGCGGGGGGGGTGCAGGTGGGGGCATGCCTGAATAAGATGCTCTTTTGGACAGTCAGTGCAGGCTTGCAGGACCAAATGGCCTCCTTATGCACGGTAGGGATTCTATGATCCTATGAAAAGCTATCATCCAAGATTAATACTTCCAGTGAAACTTGTATTTCATTAATTTTATCCATTTTACTGCAATGTAAAATTAGCAACGTGGATAAAGCACAATCTTAAATAGTTTTAGTAAAATTAATACCTTTTTGTGTCATCCAAGGCTATATGCAGATTTTAACAAATTTCTAGTCCAGTTGTCCTGCAGCTTTGTATTAGATCAAGCATAACTACATTGTTTCACATAATTTTAGCTCTGCACTAGTTGCAGCATTTCCTTAATTGTTTTTAAGAATTTGTTCTTGTGATACTGCAAGATGAGCATGACCACAGTGCTTACCGAATAAATCTCTAATTTCCTCGAGGACAATAAGAGTCACAAGTTCGAGAGGAGTTCATGCCATTGGTGAATCACTAGTCTTTCTTTCCCCCCACAACAAACTCAATGGTTTTCATGGTCATGTTCTAGTACTAACCAATTTATTGCCAGTTTACTGAATTCAGTTCTACAATTTGTTATGGCAAGATTTAAACTCAAGCTCTGGATTATGTGTTTAGTATCATAATTACTACACTATTGTTGAATGTTGGGTGTAGTTTGGTAAATCTTATTAAAGTATTTATAGTCTTAGGTAGTTCAACAGTAAGTATTTATCAACTACTAGAAATTATACACTTAAATACAGTAAAGGTCCAACCAAGGAGCTGTTTCCATGCTGGCTTCTAGACATGGCTCTGTCCAACACTACATGGGATGACATGTGTTCTCTAACATCTTTTTTTTTAATTTGTTCATGGGATATGGGCATCACTGGCATTTATCGCCCATCCCAAGTTGCCCCAGGGCAGTTGAGAGTCAACCACATTGTTGTGGCCCTAGAGTCACATGTAGGACAGATGTAGTAAGGACAGCAGATTTCCTTCCCTCAGGGACATTAGTGAACCAGATGAGTTTTTCCAACTATTGATAATGGTTTCTTGGTCATCAGTAGATTATTAATTCCAGATTTTTTAAATTGAATTCAAATTCCAACATCTGCCAAGGCAGGATTCGAACCCAGGTCCCCAGAACATTAGACGTGTTTGTGAATTAATAGTTTAGCAATAATACCATGAGGCCATCGCCTTCCCCATCACTGTGCGTTCAGTACTGTATTCATTCCCAACGTTAACCCTTTATGTGCCGGACTCTTAAACTTTGTCAATCCAAGTATGAAAGTGCCATGAGGGTGAAATAGCTGCATTTTATTTATATATTGTATTTATTTATCCATATTATTGTGCATAATTGAGTTGACTTAAATAAACTTACAACTTAAGATATGAAATGGCTTGCATATTTAATAAAACAGAAGAATAATTTAATTGAACATTACTTTAATAAGATTTCTTAAAGCCAAAGAATTTTAAAATCATTTAGAGCCCAATCAAAAAATAAACTATCATAGCTAAATTACTGAATGTAATATAACTCAAATTTGACATTTTTTAAACAAAAGGCAAAAAATCTCACCCTTCTTGTAACAATAGGGTCAATATCCTTTGTATCATTGTTTGTTAATGTCATAAGATCAGCATTAAGGGTCCTAATTCTCTCGAGCCTCAGGCGAATGTAGCGAGTCGAGGTGAACTCTAGTAAAGTTGAGGATGGATCTTCAGCACTTGGTCTCCCGTTAATAAGGGAAGTGTGAATCTGAACCAAAAATAGGGTAATATTAATATTCACGAGCCACTACTCAACTTCAGGTTCACAAGTGTGCTATAGGAATTCAGGCTCATCAAATGTTTACAAATATATCCTTTATTCTCCAAGCATCTGCCAGTAAAATGACATTGCTGAATGAGAGCGTCACATTAAGAACTGTAATATACTGCTTGTTGAATTCTACCTGTTTAACTGACCAAGCCAAACAGTCAATATTTTTTTAAAAATTGCCTCTATCTCATCCTACCGCATAGAAATACTTCACTTATAAAATTGTGTTACTGGTAATTTTCAAAATATTAATTCACAAATCATATCTGACCATTGTGCTGTAATAACAGCTCTTTAATGCGCAAACAATTGCACAGTGGTTCACAGATGGTTGAAATAATTACATGTCTGGAACTGGAGACATTATTTATTTGGATTACTTCTTTCACTTATATTGAACAAGGGAGTTAATTTTAAAGTAATGAAGCTTCAGCAAATATTTTCCAGTATAAATGTGAGCAACCAGAAATAGTTCTAATTTACAAAAGCGAAACAAAAGGACTTGATCCGGTTACAAATGTCTTTTGTTTCCTCTCTACTGCAGGCATTTTCACATTATAACCACTATGTCAACATAATATGCTTCCAGATGTTGTTTTCATAAGGTTATTCAATAACTGGCACTTAAACAGCCAACCCAGCTGGTTGATTATCATATTGGTAAGTGACAACTTAGGCGAAGCAGGGGGAACAACTGATTGCCTTTCTCAAAATGGGCTCAGGGCCTGATTAAATCTGCCATTCTGTTCCAATTTGTGCTAATGTCTCCTACACCACTAAGTTTGCTTTTTTGAATTTGATGGGAGGGAAAGTTTGAAATTGTCCTTATCTCTGTTTCTGATCTGACAGAATGAAGGAGCTGCAATGAAACAAATTTACTGCTAAACGTATGGTGAAAACTTACCTTTAGTTATCAAAAACAGCACACACCAGCTTTCTGACATATTTTCCTGTCAGGCCAATTTTCAAAGGGAGAGGAGGCGAGGCTCAAAGGAATTACTGATATTTTAGAATCGTGGCAGAAATGCAACAAATCTGTCCATTTCAAAATCCATTAAAACAGTCAGAATAGGGAATCATTATCCAGAAGCATGGACACCCTTGTTCATCCTCATTTATGTAAGCTGTTCTTGCTATCACAGAAAAAAATTCCCATAGTGACCTTTAAGATGAATCTCAGAGTTCAAAACTTTCACAGCTGCTATTTTCCTTGGGTCTACATCCAGATGCAATAGATTGCCCGGGTACAGTGCATATCATAAAATTGCACTGGTTCTGTGGACAGCACTGCACATTCAATCTTCCAATATCTGCTGTGCATTAGGCTATCCTGCCTGCAAGAGCACAGATCCAGAAAATTATACCCTCATATTCTGACGGGTGATGAGTTACAAATTATTATATTTTTACCCTTTTCTTCAAAGTTCTTTGTGCATTTTTCATGATCAGGATGCCACTTTGTTTCAGCAGTAATTCCATTGAAATTTGAAATGTAGAGTTACATTAATCTAAGTGCGGGACATAGTCCTGTTCGTATCATGATCAAAAAATGTTTGAAGGTGTTCACAGGGTCACCAGTATGCCAGATATGGCCAAGACTGGGATAGACTGGGTCATACAGCAAAGAAAGAGGCCCTTCAGCCCATCATGTCTGGGCTGGCAATCAAGACCTATCTAATCTAATCCCATCTTCCAGCACCTGCTCCATAGGCTTGCATGCTATCACGGTTCAACTGTTCACCTAAATGCTTCTACCTCCACCACCCTTTCAGGCAGTGAATTCCAATACCCTCAGGGTGAAAACATTTCTCCTCAAAACCACTATAAATCTCCTGCCCCTCACCTTAAATCTGTGCCCCTTGGTTATTGGCCCATTTATTAAGGCGAAACGTTTCTTCCCATCTATCTTTTCTATGTCCCCAGAATTTAAACACCTCAATCAGGTCCCTTCTCAGTCTTTTCATTGAAATGAATCCAGCTAACCAGCTTCTGTTCATAGTTGAAACGTTCCAGCCTAGGCAGCATGCTAGTGACTCTCCTCTGTGCCTTGTCGAGTGCAATCACATCCTTCCTATAGTCCTGAACCTGCAAGGGAAGTCATACCGTTGTCTACAGCTGCACCTTTACAAAGCCAGTGACACAGAAAGGATGAGGATTCCTGAGAACAGCAATTTCAATTTCCAATCTGCAGTTAGGACCTAATATGTAGTTGATAGGAAGTGGGGTTAGCTCGATGGCCCAGCCGAGTTTTGGGGCCAACATATCCAAATAGTGGGCCAAAAATAGATACATTTCAAAGCAGACAGGGTTGCAGTTTCTATTAGTTTCTTACAATGGCCCCAGCTGAACACACTTACAGTGTGGCATGTGATGTTTTCTGCTGGGACAATGCACAGGGCATCAAAAATCTGCTTCACCTGGCTATACCCTCTGACCTCATAAATATCAGGAGGGTTGGCAGTAGAGCATGCTGCCAGGTACATCCTGCCACTTACTCTGGCACGCAGCCTCCTAAGGAAATTTCTGGGTTGTATTTCTTGAGTTTCTCTGCAGTACCATTTTTCATTTTTGTGCACTCTTTCCTTTCACCTGTGAGTTGAGCCCATGATGTCATTGTTCAACACGACGTAAATTATTTATTATAAGTTATTCCTCACATTTATTGGTAATATCAGGTCACACTGCATAGACGCAATGTTGTGCGCGAATCAGTAGTTACACTATTCCATTCTGTTTACATTTATTTTTAATTACAATATTTTATGCAGCATTGATTTTAACACAAGAAACATCAGGATTATGCAGCTTAGGGCAGCATGGTGGCACAGTGGTTAGCACTGCTGCCCCACAGTGCTTGGAGCCCAGGTTCGATTCCCCGCTCAGGTCACTGACTGTGTGAACCTTGCACATTCTCCCCATTTCTGCATGGGTTTCCTCCGGGTGCTCTGGTTTCCTCCCACACTCCAAAGATGTGCTGATTGGATTGATTGGCTATGCTAAATTCTCCCTCACTGTACCCGAACAGGCGCCAGACTTGGCAATTAGGGGACTTTCACTACTTGTGACTAATAAATAAACTTTTACTTTAACTTCCAGCCTTACCTCACCATTTTCCAGAGGTTGAATCTTTGAATAGAAGGAGGTGCAAATAATTTCATCGTCGGACGTGTACGTTGGGTTACCTGGCCGAGGCACAATGTTGTAACGAGTGAAACATTCTGTATCGGTGATAGCGTAGTACTGCCATGGCTTGTAAGTGATGCCATCAATTGAACGCTCCAAAATCCAATTCCCAGGGCGTGGAGAATTGGCTGCCTTTATTATAACATATGCAATCTGGAACACCTATAAAATATGCATGGCTAATTTAGTGTCAAGTTCCTAGTAATAATCAGTAAACATAATTTCAAGTTCATTTGTAAAACTGAACATTTTCATGGAGTTCTCTTTAAAAATGAATGAATCTTCTTCACAGAAGGTGTTAGTTTGGAATCATTTTGAACATACATTTCCATACAGATATATTTGTGCAAAAATATTGAAACATCTCTGATATAATTCCTAAAATGTAGCAAACTCTGAGGTCAGTCTGCAGTTAACGGTCTGGATTTTACAGCTCCCCACCAACAACGCCCCACCTTTCCCAAACCTTGCCTCGCCCCACCGGAGTGTTTTTGACAGAGGGAAATAAGCCCTCCACCTTTCTGCCTACCTCCGAGCTGTCTCCCATAACACAGTAGGTGCTGAGATCGGCAGTCCACCCACCACTCTTACACTATAATTGATGGCCACTGAGCTTGTTACCAAGCTAATTCATTGGAATAATATCAAACTATCAAACGGTTGGTGCGGGCAGGCAGACTTTTTTAGGAAATTGCTCAGAAAGTGGGAAGGACAGGGTATGCCCTGTGGACCAGCGGGGAGCAATCCCCTTCCCAAGATGATAGCAGCTTTTGGTCCTCAAAAACCTGCCCCCCCCCCAAACCACATCTTAGGGTCCGCAATTACTCCTCATCCCAAAGCTTCTCCCAGGATCCATGTCCTCTGTCCTCTTCATCTATGGGCCTCTTTGCAATCCCAACAAGGTCAGGCAGCTGCTAGAACTGCTAGAGATCCTGGCCAATCAGATGGGCTGGCAGTTCTTGAAGATAGGACACCCTCTCCATCCTCCCACTGAAGGGTGAAAGTCCCACTCTCTGCTCATTCAGCCCACCCCCCAGCAAATTACAGCATCAGGATAAGCTTCTTTCAGGCATGTCAGCTGCTGGCCAACTCTTACAGTGGGTGGGCAGAGTGGGGGGGCAATATGTTTCTCTTCCTGGGCAAAATCCAATCTAATGTTTATCAACACCAAATCACTCTCCAAATACTGATGACTATACACAGTCGAATTCCCAACTTTTATGAACTGTTTAATAATTTCACCTTTGTATTATTGTATGTTACTGCTTTATTATTGATCACTGATATTGAGTAGTCTCTGAATGCTGGCTGTTGATGGGAATCAACGTACAGGTCGCTGTGTAATTAGAAACTGCAGAGAGAGAAAGTCATCCGATGAATGTTAACCTAAATATTGTCACACAAATATCTGACACTCAACATTGGTGAAGCTCAAATCCCATGAATGAATAAAAAAAGTAGTGATAACCTACAACTGAACTTGTCTGATTATACAAACTTAAAACCATAATGTTACTACTGTCACCACCAAATAAGTGTACAACTGTAATATATACAAGGTGATTGAAAATCCTAGTACAGTGGTCACCACTTATAATGAGCATGATTTACTTGCTACGTGTGATGGTCAGTGTAACATGACAGCCAGGACCCTGGAGATTGTTTTAAAAAACACCACAAAACTAGCCATATCCCAGATCTAATTATACCTATCTGCATCCCTTCACGGAGGCTCTTTTAATATGCAATGTCATCAATTTGTACCTTTTAAAATATTTCATGAAAGAATTTCATTTACTATGAAACGTGGATATTTTAGCCTGGATTTTCATCCGAGTGACAGATGGAGGGATTTGGGAAAATTCCTGGCCCAGCTCACCTACCTTGGGAGAAAATGCCTGCCAGGAAGGCTGGGCGTGGGCTGGAGTTCATACAGCTGACCTGGGAGAAAGTGCAGAAATAGCTACAGGAGCTGCCAGTTACAGAGGTGGGCTATTTAAATGCCCCCCTCAGTGTGACAGGGCTATGTCCCAGTGGGGGAAAAAAAAACAAAGGCTCTCAAGCCGTCAGCTTTCTGACTGACTCACTCACCCACCAAATATTTCCCATGTCCTATCCATGAGGTTCGGCTGAGAGCCCAGATAGCTATTTTAATAGCAGAATACCAATGCCCAGAGGAAACATTGTTTGATTGACAGCTAAGGCTGCTGATCTGTGCTGTCAATTTTACAATTTCATAAGCTAAGTGAATCAAGTGTTTGCAGTTTGTGGTTTTGAAACTTCAATGAGTCTGGATGATTGACACTTTTATTAGCTTGTCAACTTTACACTGAGGTTAATTGGTTCTTCAATGTGTACAGAGGGGCAACGATTATGGATGTGCCAGCACTTAGCATAGGGGTGAATGACATTCCAGAGAGGATGGAACGACAGGGATTGGCATAAGGCACATGAGGGGTTAGATGGAGGGCTATCTTGGCATAGGAAAAATGGGGGGTCCTTTTAAATGTACCTTTGAAAAGGTCCCCTCATGCAAATTAGGATTCACGAATCCTCTAAGGGACCGTGAAGTATGACTCTTCAAAAACTTGCCCTGATTCCTTGGAGATACCTATCTCTGCATCGGAGTTGGCCAAGTTGGGAGTGCCAGTTGCAAGCTTTTGAAATGAAGCAGCCCGTGCCTTCTAAAGACACTCCTGAAAGTTAGGTAGCCTGGGAACAGGGTCGGAGTTGGGACCTGCCCACCATTTTTAAAACGCTCCCAAGTGAACAGGACATGGTGAAAATCCAGGTTTTTAAGTGATGAGGTCAACGCTCTTTGAAAGGATCCACCAAATTTTCTGTCCCACTCGTTACAATTCCCGTGGCAAACAGGATGGGAAATTCCTGGTCCTTGTTTTATCTTTGTATACTGTCTACAAATTTCAGAGGTTACTAATGCAGTTGTTGAAATTGCCTTGGTTTCCACTGTAGTCAAAGAATGACCAGTGGCTCATTCATCACTAAAATACGGTCAGTGTGCAGAAAGTGACAACTTTGAAATATAAATACTACATGGCCTGAATACATTGAGAGATACCAGCCTCAGTACAACTATAGTGCTATTCATTCATTGCTTTCTAAACTTTGCTTAAGATATAAATAACTTTGCTGTTGCCTTCCCATCTGGCCTCCCCGCCATGTATTTCTCACAGTGGGAAGTGGTGAGCCGTTCTTTGGTGGTAGAATATTCTGGTCCCACTGCTTTCAATGGAATTTCCCATTGAATGCACCCCACGCTGCTGGAAAACCCATGTTGGGGGAGGGGGTGGGGGCAGTGCACCATCGATGGGACCAGAAGATCCCACAGGCATGAACAGCCAGAGAATTCCAGCCTCAATTTCCAAATATTTGCATTGTAACTTCTCCTTTTCTAGAACAAAAATATTCTATAATAGCATGGACTTGCTGTCCATAAGCCATGCATCTGCCTTAAGATTCAATCACATTTTTGAAAGTAATACAAAGGATTAAAAGCCATACGTAAAAAATCTAAAATGAATATCTGCAGGTAAACATTTATACCGTGCAACTCCATTTAAAATGTAAACATTGTACCATTTAGTTTGGTGATGAAACAATCAAAATTTTCAAATTGCTTTTTCAATTTTTTTATTTAGGGATTAAAATATTAATGAATAACAATGTAAAAATCACAAATCATAAGAATAAAATTTCCCACAAAATGTTCTTGCTTCTGTGCCTTTCGTTATCTTCACCAATTTCTTCAGTCCTCAGTATTTGATTCATAAACCTGGATTTCAACCAGATAATTTTGCTTCATGGTATTTGGAAATACATTTCAGTCACATTTTTTTGAGGGTGTGCATTGTGCAGAATTTACAATATGAAACCTGTGCATCAGCACAAATTAATTGCCTTTCATCTGTGCAAATTTGAAAGTTTCTTTGTTTTTTTCCAAAAGACTGAACAACATGTAGCTTGAATTCTCTGAGTTTTATTTCAGGCAAGTTCTGATGAAAGGTTATTGACCTGAAACATTGGCTTATTGGAGTGGGATTGGAGGCAGGAAGTGGAAAAAATGAGGAGGGTGTGCAGCAGATGACAGCCTCCCTTTGGGCATTCGAGGAAGCCCACGGAAGATGATCTCCTACCACCCCCTTGGCCACCCACAGCAGCAGTGGCTACTCCCTCAAACCTCACCAACCATCACATCTCCTACACCCCTCTCTCTCTCACCAGGTCTTGCTTGACTGGTCCCAGCAACTCTCGATCCCACTTGTTATGTTGTCAGACCATCACTGAGTCTGCCAGGTGGGTGCAGTTCTAACAAGGGTCACTGCTACAATTAGCCAGCAGCTCATGGAGGGAGCCAGACAGGGGGGGCGGGGGGGGCATGATCTCATTCCTTGACAGGCCTGAACCTCAACCCAATCTCATCAGCTGCTCAGTGGGCATTAAACTTGGCTAGGTCTCCCTCAATCGCTGAGTCAGGGTTGCTTCTAACCTTCTGGCCCACCGTCAAGGGTGCAGCTGACCTAACAAACTCCCAACCCACATATGCTGTTTCTTTCTTGATAGAGGCTATCTAACCTGCTGAGCATTTGCACCATTTTTTAAAAAATTCTAATTTCCAGCATCTGCAGTATTTTGCATTTGTGGAAGTGATAACATTTAGTAAGTTGATTAACAATTGTGCTTTTCTGTGCTGAAGTGTCACAGATCTTTGTGATTAGCCATACCTGCAACGTGCTGAAATTTGGAGAAGAGAACTCCGATTGCTTGATGACTGTGGATGACTTGTTTTACTCCCTCACTCATTGATTTATAAATTACTCTTCACTTTTTGAGTCTTAAGGAATTTAATATAAAAACCCATAACCTGTTCAAATGATTAAGGTTTGAAATTTCTTTCAGTTAATTTGGTGATGAAAATCTGTTTATCAAAGACTACAGAAGTTGGCAAGCTCCTAATACTGTACTAAAGGGTAATTTTTCCACCTCTATGCATGCCAGGAGAGTAATAAATTTACCGAAGGGAAAATCAGAGGCTCGAGTGTGTAATTTCACAATATATGCTCTGAATGTGTGCTGGGAATGCAGAAGTAGATAATTTATCCATAAATGCTTCAAGGCAACAACCGTTAATGATGTGGGGCACAAGAGAAAGCAGCTGCAGACTGGTAGCAGAGAATGACGGGTGGGATCATTATTGGAAGGTAACATGTGACAGTCTAAAGCAAATCAAATACATGCTTCTGTCCTGTTTTCCTGGGACCCCTTCCATCACACAGCAGCCAGATCCCATAATATTTGGGTAACGACAAACTCTTCCCCAATGCTCCAAAATCCCCTCTACAATCCTGATGGATATCACTTCCCTTTCAGTTCTCCAACATCCATACAACGCAGCTCTCACTCAAACACACACAGGGGATGGGAATTTTGTCAAGTGTGTCATTCCCCATAGCATAACAATGAGTTTGCTCCACTTCCATGCTATGTCTCTTTGCCATTTACCACTTGATTATAATTATAGAACTTCCCGCTCAAACAGGGTTGTGCATCACTGCCATGATGCTCCAGTGCTGGAGAAACTAAGATCCTTTGGAGTTTCATTCAAAGAGCACATCAGATCTAACATATGACCACTGAAGCAGAACAGCTCCAGGATTCAGTGTTGCCTCCCTACAAATCCTTCCCCAGGCCATCAGGGAAAGAAGGAGATTCTCTTTCCTATAGATGGCATCAGAAGGCCCTCCTGCTTAACCAAGGCACCTGGACAGAGGTGGCAGGGGAGATTTGGGTCACAGCATAAACAACAGTGAGGCAGAGTACAGGAGAAAGATAGAGAATCTTGTGAAATGGTGCAACGGCAATAATCTCTCCCTCAATTTCAGTAAAACAAAGGAGATAGTCATCGATTTCAGGAAGTGTAGTGGAGGACATGGCCCTGTCTACATTAATGGTGATGAAGTGGAGATGGTCAAGAGTTTCAAGTTCCAAGGTATGCAGATCACCAACAATCTGTCCTGGTCCGTCCACCCTAATTCTACAGTTAAGAAAGATGAACGACATCTCTACTTTCTCATAAGGCTCAGGAAATTCAGCATGTCCACTACAATTCTCACCAATTTTTACTGATGTACCAGAGAAAGCATTCTTTCTGATTGAATCACACCTTGGTATGGCTCCTACTCTGATCAAGACCGCAAGAAACTACAAAGGGAACATTTTCCAGTCCATCACTCAAACTAGCATCCCATCCATTGGAAGGACGTTTGCACCTATACCAATATCCAATTTTGCATAAAGATTGTGTTCTCACAATGATTTAAGTTCCTTATTTGAAGAAAAGATTAAATGCAAATAATATTCACTGGAAGACTGTGAGGCATATGTCTTTCTCTGACCAAGCAGTTTGCAGACAAACTGCAAGTCATGCAACTAATTAATCACGTGTGCAATGACTGACAGTAGCTTAAGATCATAACACAATATCCAGCACCCTCAATTCAATCTACAAGACCCCAACATTGACAGCATCAAACTCGCGCTTTAGACCCTTTATCTTACTATATTCAATTGGATACAATCTACCTTTACAGAAACACAATACCCAGGACACTTGCTCTTCCCTCCACTGTACCTCCCTGCGCCTGAACATCCCACTTCTATCTATCCTGTCACCTCCTTCTGTTCCCTTTCCTCTCTACACCGGAATACGAACCTTTCAACACTCATCACCTTGTGCTGGAGCATAACATGAACAACTCCTTATCTCAACCACAACCGTGCAAAACACCATCTTTAAACAGTCATGAACCCAAGGCTATAAGACTTTTGTGTGCTGAGGTTTACCCAGAGGATAGAATTTCATTAGTAATTGTTTTATACCAATGAGTATTCATGGGATCCATATACAAGTATGAACCCACCACAGGCACGGATAAGGCTCAACATGCCACAAACACACTACTGACTTTACATCTGCATTTCAGATATTTCCCACTCTTGCCATCTCCACAAAAACCCCACGGAATTCTTATTACAAATTTGCGACACTCAAGTCTTGGGTGAAAATGCCAATTCAAGCTCAGTGTCAAGCAAGAATTTTGACTTGATTTATTATTGGCATATGTATTGGTATATAGTAATAAGTATTGTTTCTTATGCACTATACAAAGCATAGAGTATGTAGGGGAGAAGGAAAGGAAAGGGTACAGAATGTTGTGTTACAGTCATAGCTACAAGGACAGATCTACATGCAATAATTTGTTCACTGATCCTTCCAAAAATAAGTAATGACATTAATGGGTAAATTAGTCCATTTTGTTTCAGAAATGCAAATGAAGAAACAGGAGGAGGCCATTCAACTGCTTAAACCCGTAATGACTGAAGGGCCTGTTCCTGCGCTGTTGTTTTCTTTGTTCTTTCCTATTCGTTGAGATCATGCTTAGAACAATAGAAATGTTACGTCTTAGAGAGGCCATTCAACCCATCAGTCAGAAAAGTAAAAATAACAATTGAGCCTCCCATTCTAATCCACCTTCAAGCATTCGATCTGCAGCCCTGAAGTTACAGCAGTTCAGGTACAGGTCAGGTAACTTTTAAATAAGATGAGTGTTTCTGCCTCAACCACCAATTCAGGCAGCAAATTGCAGACATGCACTCTGGGTGAAAACATTTTTTGCTAATATCCCCCTCTAATCCAACCTTCAATCTGTGCCTCCTGGTAATCAAACTCTCCCCACTAGGGGAAACAAGTCTTCCCTGGCTGCTGTATCCAAGCCCTTCATAATTTTGTACACCTCAATCAAGTCACCCCTCAGCCTCCTCTATTGTAAGGAAAACAACGTTAATCTTTCTGCATAGCTATAATTTTCAAGCTCTGGCAACATTGTTGTGAATTTACTCTACACTCTCTCCATAGCAATTCTGTCCTTCCTGTAATGTAGTGACCAGAACTGTGCACAAAATTCCAGTTGCAGCATTACCAACATTTAATATAGTTCTAGCATTATATCCCTAGTTTTCTTGAAGAATAAAATACTGTTGTTGCTCCATATGCCTTCTGTACCAAAAGGGCCTGTAAACATGTCCCCGAAGGTCTCTCCTCTATCAACCCCTCTCAGTAACCTCCTCGTTCATTGTGAATTCCCTTGTTTTGTTTGTGATCACCAAATGCATTACTATGGATGCACTTCTATGGATTCCATTTGCCTCTTTTCCATTTGATCAAACCATTGATATCATTCTGGAGTCCATAGCTATCCTCTTCACTATCAATTAACAGCCTATTTTTGCGTCATCTGTAAATTTCCCAATCATGCCTCCCTTGTTTAAGTCCAGATAAATCACAAATAGCCAGGAACCCAACACTAGCCCTGTAGAATGTCACTAGAAACCACTTTCCATTCACAAAAACATCAGTCAATCATTACCCTTTGAATCCTGCCACTGGGCCAATTTTGGATCCAACCCACCACATGCCCCTGTATCCCATGGGATTTTACTTTCTGACTAGCCTGCCATATGGGACCTTGTCAAATAACTTAGTTGAAATCCATGTGGACCCCATCCACTGCATTACTCTCATCAATCCTCCTTGTTACTTCCTCAAAAAACTCAATTAAAGTAGTAAGATACAACTTTCCCTGCATCTGAATTCCATTCATCTGTCAATGTTTCATACCAGTAAATATCCTGAGCTCACAAAGTTCTGTCAATCTCAAATTAAAAATTATCCTTTGAGCTAGCATCAACTGCTTTTTATTGAAGAGATTTGAACCATCAGCCTTTGAAAGAAATGTTTCATGTCTTCGCTTCCAAATGATGTTGCTCTAACTTTTAGGTTATATCCCTCGACTTAGACCAACAGAGATTAGCAAAATCTACTTTATCATTTCCTTTCAAAATCCTAAAAAAAATCCAAGTCATCCTTTGATCTTCCATTTTCCAGGGGATACAAGATGGTCCATACAATTGCTCCTCATAATCTAAATACAGGTTCCTAGATAACATTCTGGTGAATTTACGCTACACTCCAATATATCCTGTCTGAGGTGATTCACCCAGAACTGTTCTAAATATGGCCTATCAATGGTAATTTAAATAGCAGAAAAACTTCCTAACCATTATTTTCACTGTTTATAAAGACTAACATCTCATTAGTCTTTATGATTATTTTGTGTACTGAACTACATTTCAGTTTCTATTCAGCCCTCTACTGTTCCTGGCTTTTTACCCTTTACATAATGTTCTGCTCTATCATTTTGTTATTTAATGAATTATGTCTCACTTACCTGAATTGAACAACATCTGCCCAGTTTTGCCTATTCAATTAATCTATGTCTTTGTACTTTCAAGCTCATGTCCATGTTACTTACTATACCACTAACAGTTGTGATATCAGAGAACTTGAAAATATGGCTCTCTACAATGTTAGCTATATTATTAATAAATATAGTGAATACTTGACGCACTAAGACAGATCCTTGTGGGCTATGACTAGGTTCACTTCAATTCAAGTACATACGCAATATTCTTACTCTTTGACTTCTACTGCCTAAACAATGTCTAAACTAGGTCAATAATGTGTTGTCAGTTCAAAGGGCTTTCATTTCACCTAATACACTCCTTTCAGGAATATTACCAAATGCCTTCTTGAAGTCTATATAAATTACATCCATACTCATTCCCTTGGATAGTACTTGAGTTTTCTCCTGTAAAAATCTGCTGGGATCATTAGACATGGCTTACCTTTTGCAAATCCATGTTGGCTCTCTTCAGCCAGTTCAAAATAATTTGGAAATGCATCCAGCATGTAGTAAATTTTATTCATTACTATATGTGAAAATGGCAGATAGAAACTGTGAATTTATTTCAGCAATTTTACTTATTAGTTTTATGGTATTCTAGTTCATAAATTCTAAATAGGAAAGCGGGAAGAGAGGGGTGATGGTGGTATTGTCACTGGACTAGTCATCCAGAGGCCCAAGCAAATGCCCTGGGGACGTGGGTTAAAATACCCTCCAACAGCTGGTGAAATTTGAATTCAATTAATAAATTTGAAATTGCAAGCTGGCCCATGACAGCTATCATCAATTGTTGAAAAAATCCATCTGGTTAGCTATGTCCTCTAGGGAAGGAAATTTGGCAGAGTTTGGTCCCCATGTAACTCCAGATCCATCGCAATATGGGTCTTAACTGCTCTCACAAATGGCTGAGCAAAACATTCAGTTCAAGGGCAATGAGGGATGCTGGCCTTGGCAGCATGTATTATATGAAATATTTAAGAAATGAATATATGCTCATTATTAGGTCATTAAGTTACTTTCACGTTCAATTTTACTCAGTTGCAATATAACTAATTCACTTTTCAAGCTTTGTTCTGTGAAGTTTGACCCTTTTTAACGTACAACATCTTTAAAAGCCACGACAAGGCAGAAACATGAAAGTGAAAACAGAAAGCATTGAAAATGGTAAATAATGAATGCCATTCTATGTGCATAGACAAGAATCAAGATACAGCAGAGAAAATAAGTTCTTAAATTATTCCTTCAAATGACTTGAGATGGTCCATTGAACAGTAATAACACAATGTCATTCAGTTCTACCCAATGTTCTTTGAGGAAGTACATTCATTTAGATTATCTTGTGCTATAAGAATGCTGACCTCTTATGCATCCCTCATTCCCTGTGCTCCTTTATTGGTGCCCAGGTTTTTAATCATTTTGCCCTCACAGCTCTGGATTGCTCTCCCTAAACCTTTTCACTTCTTTCCTCCTTTAGGACCAAACCATTCCTTTTGACCATGCTTTTAGTCACTCTCCTAATATCTTTCCTTCATTCAGTATCAATTTTTGTCTGATTACACTCTCATGATGTGCATGGAGTGTTTTACTGCACTAAAGACACTACATAAATTTGGTACTGTTCACGGCTGGCTTGAAAAAATTCCCTATATTTATACTAGTTAAGTGGCTAATTTGCATCTTGAGAAATGTTGAAGGATTATTATTACAGATGTGTTGAACTGATTACATTTTCTCACTTCTATTAATGAAATTGCTCCTCAGGAATGATACTTTAAAACCATGGCATTGGATTTCCTAGTTGTTTCAAGCAGTTTAGTGGTGCTAAATAAGCTTGGGAGAATATTCCGTGAGAAATGCCATGGGGGAACAATTTCCGGCACTTTTACACCTACCCTTCTGGGAAAAAGCTTCAGCAGCTTTCTGGTGCTACTGGGAGGCAATCTATAATGCACCAACAAATTGTAATCAGCTCATTTACATACAGCTGCCTACTTTGGACTTGTACCATTATTACAGTCAGGGTAATGCAGGGCACCCCAGATATGGAAGGTACTGCAGCCACCAAGATGACCAGATAACTTTCTGTTCACAGGCATCTGCACACTCTCTGACTGCTTTGCAGAGGTTCGAAGCACAAACAGATTTTCATACATCTTCTCCCTCTCCATCCCATCAGTGTCAGGGACATCGAGAGATTCATGTGGCAGATCTCCTGGCCTTTCCTCATATCTTTTCTAGTTGCCACCTGAGGACCAGCATTACTGGAGATAGTTGGCTGCTCATGCTTGTCAGAAGCATGTTATGGAATTAATTCCATGGTCCAAAAATCTGAAGAAGAGTTATATGGATTCAAAACATTAACTGCTTCTCTCTTAACAAACACTGCCAGATTTTTCCAGCATTTTCTGTTTTTCGTTTAGAGTTCCAGCATCTGCAGTATTTTGCTTTTATACTAATCCCATGAAACTGGCCTGCAGGATGTTCTTGGACAGCCTAGCCTTGGTTGATGTGATGCTCTATCAGGATACCATTATGTCCTGTATAATGACAATAATTTGTATTTGTGACTCCTGGGTGAATTGATCCTCATCACCATCACTACCCTTCTTCTGTGCTGCCTGCTGCTGTGGTGATTGTGTACTAAGGGTGGAAAGCAGAAGAATAAGGCACCTTCCCTTTTGGACTAAGAAGGGTTTGGCGGATGAAGTTAGCTGTGAGTTGCTTCAAATGGAAATCAGGGTCGCACTGTATGGCCATAGTCAGTACGTTGGCACTGTCAAGATGCTTCTGACCCCAGTTTCTCCTACACCGAGAACTAAGTGCTTCCCATGAGCCGCCTAAGTTTTCCTCAGACAAGATGGAGTTGTCTGATTGCAAAAATATGAGTAAATGCGAGTAAAGCTGACAAATAGTGAACATGTAGCATAGGAGTGGTGAAGTAAGAGATGTGTTGGTATGAGGCATTAAAGTGGAGGAATGGTTTTGGCATTCTGCATGCTTGAGAAGGTGATGGCTGAGAGGTATTATCACTATACTATTAGTGCTGAAACTCAGCTAATGTTCTGGGGATCCGGGTTCGAATTCCACCACGGCAAATGGTGGAATTTGAATTCAATAAAAACATCTGGAATTAAGAATCTACTGATGACCAAGAAACTATTGTCAACTGTCGGAAAAAAACATCTGGTTCACTAATGTCCTTCAGGGAAGGAAATCTACTATCCTTCCCTGGTCTGGCCTATATGTTACTCCAGAGCCATAGCAACGTGGTGAACTCGCAACTGTCCTTGGGCAACTGAGGATGGGCAAAAAATGCTGGCCAGTCAGCGAAGCCCATCTCCCATGAATGAATAAAAAAAGTCTGACAAATTGCAAAATAGGGTGTTCGAGGTGACTTTAGTCAGACTGATGTTTGAAGAATTAATTGCAGAAGGCAAGAAGTGTCTACGTCGGCAAAAATGGAGATGTGTATTACATGTTGCCTTAATTACCTAGGAGAAATTCACGATAGGCTAGAGAAATTTAAAATAATCAGGGATTTAAGTCATTAATAAAATATTACCAATAAGTGAAATGACCTCAGATCAGTCAAACAGGGGAACTGTCTATATGAAACGCACTAAGAGATTTAACTAAGTATGAGATTTGAACAAATATTTCTGATTTAAACATGCATTTTGGTATTTTAAAATGTATTAGCTGTATTTTTAAAAGCAACTGTACACTTCAGCTAAACGTAGACTGCTGCGAGGGATGATGGGATGAAGCCTTAGCAGACAGAAGCAGATTCTTTGGAATAATGAAACCACAGAATATGTCGTGTTATCAGTTAAAGTTACAAGCAGTTTGGTTCCCAAAGCCATTTTATGAATAGGGCTGTTCAAGTGTCCTGATAAGAGGGT
This sequence comes from Carcharhinus amblyrhynchos, assembly GCF_965287045.1. Lineage (NCBI taxonomy): Eukaryota > Metazoa > Chordata > Chondrichthyes > Carcharhiniformes > Carcharhinidae > Carcharhinus > Carcharhinus amblyrhynchos. The sequence continues at coordinate 62,941,452 of NC_137330.1, forward strand.
TCTTCTCTGACATTTGGCCATTGATGTGAATGAGAATTGGTGGGAACAAACTTTGACCTTTGTAGCTAAGTGTCTGGGGTTGCTAACCTACAGGGGGAAGAAGCATCCAGATTCTACGGACCAATGTAATCCTATCATATCAGAGGGTAGAATGTAGTTGGCTAAGGTATGACAATTGTTAACAATGATTGATTTGTCTTAATGATGATTGGTTCATAACTACTGGAGAGACAAGAGAAGCAAACTTGAGAAATGTATAATTGTTTGACGGATGTATTGTACCTCCAGAGCGGTATTGGAATGCTTAAGGCCTTCTCTTGTACTAAGGCATTGGACTGCTCAATGCTCATCTCTCCCTTTGATTATTGATCAAATAAAGATACATCTTTAATCAGGACACTGGTTTTGTGAGGCTTTGTATTAGCTGAAGTTTTCGGAAATACCTAGTCTCTGAAAATGCCCCCGCAACACCCTGGATGTTGAACATCTGATAAAACTTCTGCAGCTTGGGGAAATGGAGGTACAGTCACTGTCAAAGCTATCACTTTACGGCAAACCTGATTTTAGGACATAACTTAAGGGCATCCACACTTGTTTCTCCTGTCTTCAATGCCTCCCAAGAACTGTTTGGGAATGTGAATGAGTTGCATCATCTTCATCTCTGACTGCAGCCATGTCCTGCCATCCTCCAGGCACAGATGTCACTGGAACATTCAAAATCATGTACAAGTATAATAATGGTATTGGTAAGACATCTCAGGAATTAATTTGAGAGAGCGCCTGGAAGACCAATTTTCCTGCTTTAACCTCGTGACTCGATCTTGCAGAGCCCTGCAGGCTGAACAGTGCATTTAAAACTTTTGTCAATTACTTGTGCCAGATTCCTCCAATTCGCAGTGGCCAATGTAACAATTTGTTTTAGAAGTGCCGCAGAGGCGTGAAAGACATCATGGAAACTCTGGATTCATATATTCGCAAGATATCATCAGCACTGTTGGAAATTCGAACTTACAATGGGTAATACACCAGTATTTCTCTCAACAAAGGACAATAAGCTATGTTAGCAGTAGCAATGTAAAGTCTGAACTTGGCATTCCTGACAATGACCCTCCTCCACTGAGGCTACATATCAGAAGTTCCAGCGTGCATTAAATAATGGTCAGAAAATTATGCAAAGTGTATGCCTGAATTTCAAGTATGTACTCAAAGTGGGCAAGATGCCCAGTGCATATTTGGAAAATTATCTGAATTTAAATGATCTTCTGTAAAGCACAACAATCTAAGCACCACAGTTGTAATCCTGAGGGAGAATGACAACCGATAAAAATATTACTAGTCATGTTTCTTATTTATTACTTTTAAAATATAGCTCTGTATCTGGGAAAAGTTCTGTTTTGGTAACAAAGATTCAAAATGGGTTATCTTTCACTGAATTAATTCTAAAAAAAAACACACATTTCTAACAAGTATAAATCTTCTAGCCTTCTCCTCATGTTAAGAAACAATTAATATTTCTGGGTTTTTTTGTATATTCAAAATGGAACTTTTCCCAATAGCAATGCCTTCATGTTAATTGAGTTACTTCTGATCAGTGGTGGTTGTGGTTTCTTAAATCATTGTTTCACAGACAAGGACAATGTATTCATTAACTTATTTAGTCAGAATTTTGTTTATCTAAGTGAGATTGCAAATGTCACATTTAATAATCATTGATGTAAGCAACTGGCATGTTTGCAACACACTGATGCACTAAAATGCTCAACTACAAAGTAGTACTATTGTCAATTAGCATCTGCGATTCTCCACATAGCAAGTTTCCAGTCTTGATTAACCTCAGGAAAGATACAACTTCTTGCCAGCTGGAAGAAAGGAAGTTCAAGGAGCAAATCAACTTCATCAAGCTTCTAATGACCTATCAAAGAAGAAGTCTGCTCAAGGGCTGGCAGCAAATCACTTGCCAGCTTTGCTTCAGGCATGGTGCCCTGGTGGGCTATAAGGATGAGAAGAAACTGCTTTGAAGTACAAATAATGGAAATCTCCCATTTCGAAGAGTGGGATTCTGGCACTCAAAAGACAATTTCCAACCAAATTATCACATAAGTAACTACTGCTGTCCATACAAACTCGTTAAATTTTTAAGTCGCATTTTAATGATTACCATATCATCAATGATTCTCATCTGATCACATTGCACCATAAATGTTTTGTTCACTTCTCAGAACTTTACTTCTGTGGTAGCTGGCACCCAAAGAAGTTTAAGTTAAAAATATGGTTCTAAAGTTGCATAAAGCATAAAAACATTTGGAGGTGAAAAGTGAATGACAGTCAAAGTTGGCATACGCTGTCAATACAAAAGTGATTTATTCTTAAGCTGACAGGCAATATTCTTAACCTTCACCTCTATAATATCTTGTCAGCTAGAAAAATCCGTCAGTTGCCTATCAACTTCCACATGCTTACAGTATATATTTTCAACCGCTGTCTTAAAAGCAAGTGAGGTGTGATGAATGCATCCAGTTTTCTACACTGCTGTTTATGTTCTATTATGTCTTTAAGAAACATGCTTGAAAATGCAATCTGACGTTGTATCACCCCCAAGCAATTGGTTTGGTTTCATTCATAAATGGTAACTGTGAAAGAAAGCACGCTTTTTTTAAATCATCCAAATTTGGTCAGTAAGGGAACCACACAAGTTCATACTCAGCCATATTGAGAATTAAAGCATTAGAATTTCAACTAAGATGATCCAAGTGTCCCCAAGCAAGGGAAAAAAAAAACGAGGCCTTTTTGCCGATTGTTATCCAATGAGCTAGTTCTAACAATAAATATGTATGATTAGCAGGGAGTTGAAATTCTGCATTATTCTTAACACATTGTTATCATGCATGTCAAATTCATGTACATTACTTAAGCATCAAATCACCACAGTTTAATTTGGTAAGAATACATGCCAATGTATTTGAAGCAAAGGCTCAAAGTCCCTGTCTGCTCCTGAACTTCTCCCATTTTACATGGGCAGTGGAGCTGTTGGGTACATACAAGCTTGTGCCTGTTGAAGTCCTTACGTGCTAATTAATGGCTGTTGAAGTGCTTCATCTTGTTCCCATGGTTTTTTTATTCATGGTGTGGGGAGGCCCACACCAAGCAGATAGCCCAACAGCTTTTACTGGATCTCTTGGTGCCAGGCAATGTTGGGGGCAATTCATGGGTACCATGTCCATCAAAAGCATTCCTCTCCCACAAAGGCCCAAGAACAACCTCTTCCCCACTTTAACCCTCAGCTCTAGTCACTCAAATCTGTCCCTCCACATCCTTCACTGGGACCCACTGATACACCAAGCACACCACTGCTTGGACTCCAGAGCCAATTTGATTGGCCAGCAGTTTGTGAAGCCAAGACCTCATCCCAAAGTGGCAACCCACCAAGCACAAAATGGCTGCAAGGCGTCCAGCTTTCTCATGGGTGGACTCTTGACTGATTTTCATTAGGAAGGATGGGGAATATGGCACCCCATAAAATCTAGCTGATCCTGCTAAAGACAACATTGAGAATAATTTCAGTCACCCACATAAAACTAGGACTGGGTTCAATTCAAATAAACGATAATACTCAATAATTAGGTCATTCCCTTCTCACACCTAATGGTGTATTAAGGCAGACTTTCGTCCATTTCCACTGTTAGTAATTCACCCAACAGTTCACTACTCTATCTCCAAGGGCTTTTGGCTTGAGGGATGCCACTACACATCAAGCACAGCTGACCAGGAGTCTCTCCTGCTCTTACTGCCATCCATTGGCTTGTTGGAAGGATTTGCACTGTGCTATGAACGTACCTAAGGAATGGATGCTATAATTAATTACCAGAGGGCTGCTGGGCACTATAACTAAGAATGGGTTATGAACATGAATCACAATAATATGAAAATGAAAAAAAACATAGTTCACATGAGTATGCTTATGATCTTAAATAATTCAACTTTTATTTACACTGATAAAATTATTGGCTGGATATTTCCTCAATTACCATTCCACCAAAACATTGCCAGGAATGTACTGAAAAAACTATTTACCCAACAAGGTTATGGCAGTGGCATTATCTCAGAGGATATTCCTGGCCATTATCCTTGTAGCAGCTTAGCAGCAAAACTAGTGCTGCCAGCTTTTCAGTCTTTTTTTAAATTGATACTTCAATTTTTTCAAAGCATATTTACATTTATGCTCAGCAGGCTCCTAAATAATAGTCAAGTCAATTAAACACAAGTGCTCACCGCAAAGGCTCACATTTGAAAAACAGCCCTTGGGCAAAGTGTCAGGAACTGCAGTAATCATGGACCTGTACCCCAGAATGAATCACTGCCTTCAGAAGAAGAGGAGCTAAGAAAAAAAACTGTTGGAATCTTAGAAGGGGAATTATAAAATATAAATTTTTACCTTTCTTTAATTCATGTTATGTGTCCATACTAAATGAAAACCATCTAGAATAACTAAAGAGAGCATAATACATCAGTTGTTGAAGGAAATCTCAATTTTTTTTGGTGATAAATACAATTTATAGCCTCTAACTTTGTGCCATTTGGAATAAATAGACTTATTCTAAAGAATGTGAATTTTCATGTTTGTAGAAAGAATATGTGAATGTTTTACTTTACACCACAACTGAAGGAAAATCATGATACACTGCAGCCTGAGCACCATCACTGGACATGTTCCTGTTCAAAAAATCATTTTTGCCAGGCACACTGGGTGGCCTTCCTCTTATGTTCTATTCTATTCTTCCATATATCCTTACAAGTTCCAATCTAGGAATCTTTTCATCTCTACCCACGAGCTCAATTAAAATCACAAACAATTACTTGTTGTCAATTAATTTATTCATTTCTTCCACTCTTGCTGTTATCATTATGTTTCATCTAACTTTGTAACTGTCATCTGAGCTGCGGTTATGTCGAATTTTCTCTCTTCCTAACCAGTTTCCGCAGGAGCATATTTGGACACAATAAAATGCAACTTGCTTTCACGTGAATTCAGGTAGAAATCAACATACAATTTGCATTATAACACAGGGGTCAGGTTTCAATCAGATTTCTAAATACCACATTTTTCAATACTCATTTTTATTTTTCCTGAACATCGGGCCTCGCCGCTTTGACTTGTCTACCCTTTTAAGTGGATTTTAGATATCGATGCTTCATAAATAACTCAAAGCAAACCCGATGCCTCATTCCAAAATACTTCCAGCCAGCTCAGGTCAATCCCACAGAGCAGCATTCAAGCTCAAAGTTGTGAAATATGCAAAAGAAAATGGCAGGACCATGGCTGCTCACCATAAATAGAGTCAGCAAGAATAATGTTCAGGACTGGTGCAAGGTGAAGGAATGTGTTACATACACTAAATCCTAAAATAATAAATGTCACTGTCCATTCTCTCCTAATATTAAAATATCTGGATGAGAATGGAGTTCTGTGACATTTCAGAACATTTTGACCTTTTTTTCTGCAGAATAGATTTGAAAAAATGATAGACTTACAAGCTCTGCTTTAAAAAATACAAACATGCAACTTTAAGAAAGGGCAGCTCATGAAGGATTATTAATCTGTTAAACAAAATTGCTTACTCCCTACAGACTAGATAAATTACTTATTGGTTTATCTGAGTAATTGGAAAACATCTTTCATCCAGCATGTTGAGAACCTGTGATTTTTGTGTCTGTTAGCCAAGCAGGGGCCAGGGCACCTAAAAGAGAATCAAGGTATCGCAGCAGGGCAAAAACTAGGGAAACGAACCACGCAAAGGAAATGGTAGTTTATCAACATCTGTGGAGAGGTCAACAGACTTAATGGATTGGTTTTTACCAGGAAATGCAAGTGAGCCCAATGCATCCCCCACCCTTGTAAAATTTCAGGAAGATCAGATGTGTGCAAGCGGGTGGCAGGAAAGCCACCTACTATATTTCAAGTGTCCGATCTTTAAATCTGCTGGCGGGGAAACATAAAATCCAGCCCAATGTTTCATGTCAATGAACTTTCATCAACATTCTGATGTAAGGTCAGTCGGAAACATTCATCATAATTTTAAATCCCCTTCCCTCCACCCATAGCCATTTAGCCACTGTCATGGGAGAAAGTCCCATCTCCAAGAGATTGACTGGCAGTTCTCCAATCCCAGCAACACCACAGGGATCAATGTTCACTGCTGTGTCTGCAGCCAGTCCTGAAGACAAGTGTGATAGATCCCCAGACGGTAAAGTAAGTCAAGGGTATCACTGTTGTGGGTGGGCAAGGACCATTGGGGTGGGGAAAACGCAGGGTGGGAATAAACAGGAGATTCCTCTGATGAGCACAGAGCCCTGTAATGGAGATACCTTCACCCCCAACTGGTCTGCAGTCTAAGCAGTGCAACATGCTGGGCTACATGGCTGGTGTGAGCCTCTCCTGCCACAGGTAAAATCACAGCAGCAACAGCAGTAGCCCCCTCAGTGCTCACTAAATGGCTTTGGTTGGCCCACTGGCACATGGACTTTATGACTACTTGTTCATCATAGAGTTGCTACTGTGCAGAAAGAGGCCATTTGGCCCATCAAACCTGTCCTGACAACAACCCAGGTCTTGTCTCTATAACCACACATATTTATCCTGCCAATCTCCCTGAAACTAAAGCCAATTGAGCATCACCAATCAACTTAATTCATGCATTTTTGGACTGTGAGAGAAAACCAGAGCACCTGGAGGAAACTCACTCAGACATGGGGAGAATGTGCAAACTTCACACAGACAGTGACCCAAGGCTGGAATTGAACTCAGTCCTTGGCACTGTGAGGCAGCAGTGTGCCACCTTGCCACCTATCCTTGGTGGGTGGATAGGTGCCAGGAATAGTGTCCATGTTATGGTACCTAATGTTACAGCCCCTGATCTGACAACTGGTGTCTCTAAAATCCAGCACTACATACCCATACTGCAACTGGGAATTCCATGCCAGATCACAGAATCACAATCATAGAATCCCAACAGTGCAGAAGGAGGCCATTCAGCGCATCGAGCTTGCACCAACAACAATACCACCCAGGCCCTATCCCTGTCACCCCATATATTTACCCGACTAATCCCCCTGACATCCCCTTAACAATGAGGTACAATTTAGCATGGCCAATCCACCTAATCTGTACATTTTTGGACTGTGGTAGTGAACCGAAGTACCTGGAGGAAACCCATGCAGACATGGGGAGATTGTGCAACTCCACACAGACAGTCACTCAAGCGAGAATCGAACCTGGTCCCTGCTGCTGAGAAATCACAGTTCTGTAAAAGTACCTTCAAAAATATATCGATTCCTTCTTTACCATGTCTCTGTGAAGCTGAGAGTTGTAACCCTGCAAGCTCTCCTCAACGGACTTCCAGCAGTTGAAATCCCATGTGGTTCTTCCACCTGTTACTGTTGCCTCTCTCCTTCTATGCAGGATGGAATACCAATATGATCCAATTTTGTCCTCAGAAAATAAAGCTGCTATTCTGCTTCAAACTTTATGGAAATTGTCCAGCTACAATAAGCAGTAAACAAGTATTTTTTTTAAGCTTAAAATGAATGAACTAACAGCAAGGTGACTGTGGAAGATTGCTGCGGAAACCTACATGAAAGTAGGCAAATGCATCTCTCAGAATGCACTGCTCACAATATGTCTGCAGGTTGTGGAAGGGCAGTGTTGATCAGTATGAAAAATAACTAAACAATATGATTCTCATTTAAACGTATTTATTAGGCCACTGACAATTTTGAGATGGAGAGCTGCCCATCTAAGACTGTTCTAAAAGTCACAGTGGGCTGATTTCTGATGACAAGTCACCAAAATGGGGCACTAGCAAGACTGAAATCATTCCCTGAATGTATTGTGCAACACATTCAACCCTGGACATGCACAGATAAATTTTGGGTCAAATGCTGTTAATGTGTTATATGAAGACCAAAGGGCTTGCTTTCCAGGTATCAATAATTTTCACGTTGGCTTAGTGAGAGGTAGAAAGTAGTGTTCTTGATATTGTAAGTTGCTTCATCTATTTTAATGCCACATCGCACTTTCTAATCTGGGGTTTAAATCAGTGATGAGCGCAAACCACCAATGAATTAAAACATCAATTTAGTCTATTATCAAGGAAAGAGCTGAATGGACATAACTTACAAAAATGTGTTATTTCTCGGCAGTTTGCAATCCTTGCATGATAATCATTAATTGCTGACACATGAATAAACAACCATTTGCATTTATATAGAGCATTTAACATTTTAAAAGTCGTCCCAAGATGTTTAATTAGCACACATCAATTAAAACATTTTTGAACCTCAGCAACAGGAGATGATATCAGGTCAGGTGATCAGAATTGATCAAAGAGGTAGGTTTAAGGATCATCTTAAATAAAAAGAGAGAAAGAAATAGAGAGGTGGGGAGATTTAGGGAAGGAGAAACAGAGACTTTGCAAAGGCTCATGAGGCTGGGGGAGATATATAGAGTGTGAGGGGAAAGGCATGAAAACATGGATCAGGATTTTAAAATTGAAGATTGGAAAACGGCTAATGTTACGCCGTTGTTTAAGAAGGGTGCCAGGCAAAAGGCAGGGAATTATAGGCCGGTTAGTTTAACGTCTGTTGTAGGTAAAACGTTAGAATCCGTCATCAAGGAGGAAATAGCGAGGCATCTTGAGAGGAATTGCTTGATAGAGCAGACGCAGCACGGTTTCGTTAAAGGGAAGTCGTGTCTGACAAATTTACTGGAGTTCTATGAGGATGTGTCTAGGGCGGTGGATAGAGGAGAGCCGGTGGATGTGGTCTGTCTTGATTTTCAGAAGGCGTTTGACAAGGTACCTCACAGGAGGTTATTGCAGAAGGTCAGGGGACAGGGAGTTGGGGGTAGGGTGTTAGCGTGGATAGAGGATTGGTTGTCAAATAGGAGGCAGAGAGTGGGGGTCAATGGGTGCTATTCGGATTGGCGGTTGGTGACTAGTGGAGTGCCTCAGGGGTCGGTGCTGGGGCCTCAGCTATTTACCATTTATATAGATGATCTGGAGGAGGGAACCGAGTGTAGGGTGTCGAAATTTGCTGATGACACCAAGATTGGTGGAACGGCAAATTGTGCGGAGGGTGTGGAGAGTCTGCAGAAGGATCTAGATAGGCTGGGCGAATGGGCCAGGAACTGGCAAATGGAATTTAATGTTGGCAAGTGCGAGGTGGTCCACTTTGGTAGGAATAATGGTAGGAAGGATTATCACTTACGTGGCGAAAAACTGCAGCAGGCGACGGTGCAGAGGGACCTTGGGGTCCTTGTGCATGAGTCGCAAAAACCCAGCTTGCAGGTGCAGCAGGTGGTCAGGAAGGCAAATGGGAAGCTGGCCTTCATAGCGAGGGGGATTGAATATAAAAGTAGGGAGGTCTTGCTGCGGCTATATAGGGCATTGGTGAGGCCGCAGCTGGAGTACTGTGTGCAGTTTTGGGCGCCGTACTTACGCAAGGATATTTTGGCCTTGGAGGGAGTGCAGAGGAGGTTTACTAGGCTGATGCCGGAGTTGAGGGGGTTGAGCTATGAGGAGAGGCTGAATAAACTAGGCTTGTACTCGTTAGAGTTTAGAAGAATGAGGGGAGATCTCATTGAGACGTATAAGATGATGAATGGGATGGATAGGATAGAGGTGGAGAGACTCTTCCCGCTCAGAAAGGATAATAGGACTAGGGGGCACAGCCTCAAGATAAAGGGGGGGCAGTTTAGAACGGAGTTGAGGAGGAACTTCTTCACTCAAAGGGTGGTGAATCTCTGGAATTCTCTGTCCGTTGAAGTGGTGGAGGCTACCTCGCTAAATATTTTTAAGACGCGGGTTGATGGGTTTTTGATAAGCGAGGGGATTAAGGGTTATGGGGAGAGGGCGGGAATGTGGAACTGAGCCACGACAGATCAGCCACGATCTTATTGAATGGCGGGGCAGGCTCGAGGGGCTAGATGGCCAACTCCTGCTCCTATTTCTTATGTTCTTATGTTGGATCAGGAATTAATATAGGACACCAAACACAAGGTGATGAGACTTGGAACAAATTAAGGTGCACACAGCAGAATTTTGGGTGAGCACATGGAAGGCCAGGAAAGGATTGGAATTGTCAAGTCCAGAGGTCACAAATGAAGGTTTCACCAGCAAATGAACTGAGGGAGGGGGTTGGAACAGAGTAATGTTATGGAGGTGTAAGTAAGAGGTCTTCATGATTAAATGAGTTTGTGACTTGTCAGGTCATTTTGAGGTCATAGTCTTCAAGCTGCAAACAAATTCAAACAAAAAAGCATTGTCCTAAAACATGGACAGTATTTAATACCACACTTGAGAGTAGCTGGGAAGTAGAAGAGCCAGAGAATCAGGAGCATCAGGGATCAGGAGAAAAGGGGTTTTGGAATGTCAGTCAACTTGACAATGCCATGTAATTCACTCAGCAGCAGGGAAAGTTGACAACAGCGTTCCCACCTGAAGGCCAACTCAGGCTCCTAACTGGCCAATTAATGGTTTGTGGGAAGGCCAGTCAATAAAAATTGGCATCTTCCTTGTGGATTCCTTAGGGAGGGAGCTTGCCTGATTGAGCATCCTGAGGCCCATGGAATGCACCTCCTGTTCTGCCAGCCACCATTTTCCCTGCCCCCTCTATTTGCATTGGGTCCCACCACGCTCAACAATGACCACCCTAAAAACCCACTTGTCAGGTGGTCCCAGCAAGCCACATATACTTCCCTTAATTGTGTAGTCTCTTTCATAATTGCCTGAATGAGCTGGCCCCAATCAACCTTTTGTTTATTTGTTCATGGATGTAGGTAATACTGGTTAGGCCAGAATTCATTGCTCACTCTGAATTGCCCTAAACAAGGCTGTGGTGAGCTAAGTCATTCAGCACTGCAGTCCATTTGACATAGGTACACCAACAGTGCTGTTAGGGAAGGCATTCCTGGGTTTTAACCTGATGACAATGAAGGAACAGTGATATATTTCCAAGTCAGAACGATGGGTGGCTAAGAGGTGTCCCCACGTGTCTGTCATCCTTGTCTTTCTAGTTGGTAGTGGTCATGGGTTTGGAAGGCAGTGTCTAAGGAACCTCGGTGAATTCCTGCAGTGCATTATGTAGATGGTACACACTGCTGTGTGTTGGTGGTGGAGGGAGTGAATGTTTGTCAGTGCAGTGCAGGCTGCTTTGTACCCAAATACTACCAAACTTCTTGGAGTTGTTGGAACTTCACTCATCCAAGCAAGTCAGGAGCGTTCTAATACATTGCTGATGTGTGCCTTGTAGATGGTGGACAGGCTCAGGAGAGTCTAGAGACAAGTTATTCTCCAAAAAATTTGCAGCTTCTAACCTGTTCTTATAGCCACAGTATTTAAGTGGCTACTCCAGCTTAGTTTCTTCTCAAAGATAACCTAGGATGTTGATAATGAATGGTTCAGCCTCAGGAATGCTATTGAATGTCAACAGGGATTATTCGATTTTCGCTTGTTGGAGCTGGTCATTGCCTGGCACTTCTGTGGTATGAACATTACTTGCCACTTGTCAGGCTAACTTGGACATTGTCCAGGTCCCATCAGTGGCCGGCTTGCTCGGCTACAGCGCTGAGCCTGAATAACCACCTGCATTCCAATTGGTCAATAGCTCTTGGAAAGATGGGATTTGGATATCAGCCCCAACACCAACCATTTAGTGAGAGGATCACAACTGAATTACATCAGTGCTTTTGAAAAAGGCTGCAGCAGCATTTCCCCCCGACTTTCCAGCTGCGTCTACTACATTCACCTATTAACTTTGTTTCTCTCTCTCTTACCTGTGTAATGAGACAGGTAGAATTAAAGATCTTCCTGTGAGGGATCCTCTTGGGATGAGAGATCACAATATGGTTGAATTTCTAATACAGAAGGAGGGTGAGAAAGTAGTGTTCCAAACCAACGTCCTCTCCTTGAACAGAGGGGAGTACGATAGAATGAGGGCGGAATTGGCTAATATAGACTGGGAGTGCAGACTAGTTGGAAGAACAGCTGAGGAACAGTGGAGGATTTTTAAGGAGATTTTTCTCAGTACTCAGCAAAAATATATTCCAATGATAATGAAGGAATGCAAGAAAAGGGATAACCAGCCATAGATAACTAAGGAGATAAAGGAGAGTATTAAATTAAAAGCCGATGCATACAGAGTGGCCAAAACTAGTGGGGAATTAGAAGATTGGGAAAGCTTTAAAAAACAACAAAGAACAACTATGAAAGCGATAAAGGAAAGAAAGATAGATTGTGAAACTAAACTAGCGCAAAACATAAAAACGGATAGTAAAAGTTTTTACAAATATATAAAAAGGAAAAGAGTGACTAAAGTGAATGTTGGATCCTTAGAAGACGAGAGGGGGATTTAGTGGTGGGAAACAAGGAAATGGCCGAGGCCTTAAACAAGTTTTTTGCATCGGTCTTCATGGTAGAGGACCCAAATAGCTTACCAAAAATTGACAGTCGTGGGACTGTAAGGGGTGAGGTCCTTAAAACAATTACTATTACTAAAGAGGTAGTGCTTGGTAGGCTAATGGGGCTAAAGGTTGACAAGTCCCTGGGCCCAGATGGAATGCATCCCAGGATACTGAAAGAAATGGCAGAAGGAATAGCAGATACAGTAGTAGTAACTTATCAAAATTCGCTGGACTCTGGGGAAGTGCCGGCTGATTGGAAAACAGCTAATGCGACGCCACTGTTTAAAAAAGGAAGTAGACAAAAGGCGGGTAACTACAGGCCAGTTAGCTTAACATCAGTAGTTGGGAAAATGCTGGAATCCATCATTAAAGAAGAAATAGCAGGACACCTGGAAAAAAGTGGTTCGATTAAGCAGACGCAGCATGGATTCATGAAGGGAAAGTCGTGTTTGACGAACTTACTGGATTTTTAAGAAGATGTAACGAGTGCGGTCGACAAAGGGGAACCAGTGGATGTGGTGTTTTTAGATTTCCAAAAGGCGTTCAATAAGGTGCCTCACAAAAGGTTGCTGCAGAAGATTAAGGTGCACAGAGTTGGGGGTAAAGTGTTAGCATGGATTGAGGATTGGCTATCTAACAGGAAGCAGAGAGTTGGAATAAATGGGTGCTTTTCCGGTTGGCAGTTGGTGACTAGTGGTGGGCCGCAGGGATCAGTGCTGGGGCCTCAGCTGTTTACCATATACACAGACGATCTAGAGAAGGGGACCGAGTGGAGGGTAACAAAGTTTGCTGATGATACAAAGATGAGTGGGAAAGCGAATTGCGTGGAGGGTGCGGAAAGTCCGCAGAGAGATTTGGATAGGCTGAGTGAGTGGGCGAGGATCTGGCAGATGGAGTATAACGTTGGCAAGTGTGAGGTTATCCACTTTGGAAGGAATAATAGTAAAATGGACTATTATTTAAACGGTGATAAATTACAACATGCTACTGTGCAGAGGGACCTGGGGGTCCTTGTGCATGAATCACAAAAAGTCAGTTTGCAGGCGCAGCAGGTGATCAAGATGGCGAATGGAATGTTGGCCTTTATCGCGATGGGGATGGAATATAAAAGCAGGGAGGTCTTGCTGCAATTGTTCAGGGTACTGGTGAGGCCACAACTGGAGTACTATGTGCAATTTTGGTCCCCTTATTTACGAAAGGATACACTGGCCTTAGAGGGGGTGCAGAGAAGGTTCACCAGGTTGATACCGGAGATGAGGGGGTTAACTTATGAAGAGAGATTGAGTAGATTGGGCCTGTACTCATTGGAGTTTGGAAGGCTGAGGAGTGATCTTATAGAGACATATAAGATAATGAAGGGGCTAGATAGGATGGAGGCAGAGAGATTCTTTCCACTTAGAAAGGAAACAAGAACTAAAGGGCACAGCCTCAAAATAAGGGGGAGTCAGGTTAGAACAGAGTTGAGGAGGAACTTCTTCTCTCAGAGGGTAGTGAATCTCTGGAATTCTCTGTTCATTGAAGCGGTGGAGGCTACCTCGTTGAATATGTTTAAGTCATGGATAGATAGATTTCTGATGAATAAGGGAATTAAGGGTTGTGGGGAGCAGGCGGGTAAGTGGAACTGAACCACTACAACATCATCCATGATCTTATTGAATGGCAGGGCAGGCTTGAGGGGCTAGGTGGCCTACTCCTGCTCCTATTTCATTTGTTCTTATGTTCTTCAGAGCCTGCACACCTACCAGAGTATTCATAGAATTTTCTGTTTTCAATTCAAATTTCCAGCATCTGCTGTATTATCTTCTGTATTACTTACTAATTACTCTGTATCATCTACCATTTACCTCGGCTCTTTGTATAAATACCGTACATAATTGATGAACATGTTAGTTAAATAAAAGCAAAAAACTGCAGGTGCTGGAGATCTGAGATAGAAACAGAAAATGGTGGAACAACTCAGCAGGTTTGACAGCATCTGCGGAGACAGAAAAACAGAATTGACATTTCCAGTCCAATATGACTCTTCTTTCGAACAGAAGAGAGGTAGGAATGCTTTCATGATGTTTAAAGAGGATGGTTCAGGTGGGGTGGAACAAAAGGGAAGGTTACAGGTAGGTTTGATGTTGGAGAAGATTAAAGAACAAACATTTCAAGGAACAAAAGGCAAAGGTTGTGGTAATGGTTGCAGTCAAGAAACAAAACATAGGTCTAAAGCAGGTACTAACAGCAGAATAAATGTCAGCTCAGGCTGAAAGTAAAAACGAAATAAAGACTGGCACTTGGCAACAGAAAAGAACAAAATACAGTCTGAAATTGCTGAACTCAATGTTGAGTCCTGAAAGCTGGAAATTGCCTTATTGTAGAATGATAAGATGTTCCTCCAGCTTGTGCTGGGTTTCAGTGGAAGAGAGGACAGACGTAGGAGTACAAGAACAAGATGGTGAATTGAAATGATAAGCGGTCGAAGGTTATCATGCTATTATGTTCATTACCTGTTTTAGGTCGAGAGTGATGGTTACATAATGGTATTCCATTCCATTTTGAATGCTGGGGCTTTGCCACCATCTGTTTGTGCCGTCAATTGCATTTTCTATGGGATGTCGTTCTATAAAAAAAAAATTGGGATCAAACTCAAATTGTGTAAAATATGAATTTAAAAATGGCTTACTTAAGCTGAGATTTGGAGGTGCATGTGCACAGATCATTAAAACATCATGAACAGGTGCAGAAAATAATCAAAGGCTAATAGAATTCTGAAATAAATATCTAATAAGTACAGGTTATGCTAGAGCTATACAAAACCCTGGTTAGACCACAGTGAACAGCTTTGGGCACCAATGTGAGGAAGGATATTGTCCTTGGAGGGAGTGCAGTTTCAGTTTACCAGGATGATACCTGGACTCCAAGCAATTAATATAAAGTAATATTACACAAACTAGAGTTGTATTTCCAGTAATTTAGAAGATTAGCAATGATTTGATCAAAAGTTTTCAATATATTAATTGCAACAGTTAACGCCAACATGGAAAATTATTTTTGCTGGTTGAGTAGTCTAGGACTCGCGGGCATAGTCTAATAATTAGAACCAACTAGGGCAGCCTGCTGGTACAGGGCCATTCAGTGCCAGGGTCCCAGATTCAATTCTGGCCTCGGGTGACTGTCGATGTGGAGTTTGCACATTCTTCCCGTGTCTGTGTGGGTTTCCTTTGGGTGCTCTAGTTTCTTCCCACAGTCCAAAAATGTGCAGGTTAGGTGGATTGGCCATGCTAAATTGACGCAAATGTCAGGGGGATTAGGAGAGTATATGCGTGGGGTGCCGGGAATAGGACCTGGGTGGGATTGTGGTTGATACAGACTCGATGGACCAAATAGCCTCCTTCTGCGCTGTAGGGATTCTATGAAATATTTTAGGAGTGAAATGAGGAAACACTTCAACACTCAAAAGGGTAGCTGGAATTTGGAACTCCCTTCTACAAATAGCATTTGATGCTGGATCAATGGTTGATTTTCAAACTGAGACATATATTAACTAAATGTATTAAATGATATGAGCCAAAGGTTGGTATATGGAGCTTGGTCACAGATCAGCAATGACCTCATTGATTGGCAGAAGAGGCTCAAGAGACGACATGTCCTACTCCTGTTCTTATGTTACAAACACACAGACAATGATGAAGAAGGCTCATTGAGGGAGAGGACAGATCCCGAGGAACCCCAGAGGTGATGATGTGAGATTGTGAAGTGAAGCCCATTACTGGGGATGCTCTGCAACAAATGGATAAGTAGCAGTAAAATTAAGAGTAGTATCTTGGAGCTGAACAGTGGAGGGCAGGTGTTGGTGGAGGATTCTGAAACTGCAGGTCGCAGAGAGGTCAAGGTGGATGGTACTATGCGTTATGTCCACACTCACAGGGAACTTGGGGTTATTTTGTGAGCCGTTGGACTTTGGCAACCTGATGGGGGAATTTTTCCAATGGACTTGAGTATATTAGCAAAACGGCTCTTTTCAGAATGATAACATTGGATTAGAATTATTATGGACAGGAATGGGGTAGAAATAGTATCAACATGCCTACAGTTGAATAAATTGATCATAACGTTTAAATTTGCTGGTTACCACCAGGACCACCAGCAACTGAATGAAAAAGGAGCTGTTTGTTGAGATCTTCCTTTGAAGGCTTGTTACTACCAAACAAACCACAATGCAGCCAGAGGCTCTTAAAAACAGAGGAGGAAAAAATGGAAACTCAAATGCTTGTACTACAAGAGGACAATCATTTTACTGCAATCCAAAATGCCATGATCAACATTAAACCATCATGTATAAATGCAATATCTCTGATTCATTTGCAGATCTAGTTTTGTCATATGGGTCAATTTTGGTTTTTGAAGACTAAAGTAGTTGCAAAATAATAGTTTATTCAAACATCCAAACTAAGTTATTAAAAGTTTACCAGTTTCAGAAAGAAAAGATTCTTACTTCCGACTCTTAAGCACCAAGTAAAAATTAAAGAGCAAGCACTGTCTCTCTGGCATCCAAATAATTACAGAGGACATCATAAGTGCATTCAACAGGAAAAACCCCAGACAGTAATAAGACAAGAATAAACAATTCTTTGACATCTGTCTTCACAAGGAATCTGTCACATACCCTTTGGATTTCTACTTTTCAAGTCACAGACTCGGCACTGTGGGTTCCTCGATGGCCGTCCAGCAACATGTTCTACCAGTTTACAATACATTTCAGGCCCATCTTGACCGCAGGTGGCATTGGCACTGATTTCAGCCATGGTAGCGAGATTTAACACAGCTGGAAACAACCCTGAAAAGAACAGAAAAACTGTATTAAAAGGTAGCTTCTCAATAATAATTTTTCATTCACTATAACTGAACAGCAATTTCAATGATAAGCAAGACCTTTCACAATAAATGTAAATCTATTTGTGACTAATAAATAGCTTTTAAAGACTTTCTTCAGAATGTTACACATTTTGTAAAATATTATTTCAGCTTCAAAGGATTTACATACGATATGCAGAAAATTGTTGAGTACGTTTTTATAACATCTCATACATTTAAGATGTGTGATATTTAACAGTAATATTTATATCCTTGCTTTTCACATGAATATAGATTTTCTGGTCCCACCTGCCACAAGAATCATTGTGGGTGGAACGCAAAATTTGGCGGACCATAAAGGTCCATTGACCTCAGGTGGAAATTTCTGGTGCTGTTGGCATTTGGGGTGGGGGGGGAAGGAGGAGGAGGAGGAGGAGGTGCGGTGGGAGAAGAGAAAGAAAGAGAGAGGGACTGGAAAATCTACCCATTGTTTCCATTTTTTGTTGAGGACAGTTGCATTATTTGATTAGCAAGCTATGTTTTGTAATATTTCATGCCAACACTGCTTTCTGAAACATTCCATAAGGGTGGATTATACAGGGGGATGAATTACCTGCCTGATCCCCCCTACCAAAAGGTCGGTCAGTACTGCACAACCCAGAAACCCGGCTGCCCTGCAATGATATTACACTGATGATAGCCTTAATAGAGTCAGATTGGGACTTCTGCCACCATTTTGAAGGAAGTCCCATCCTGGACAGCTGCTGGCCAAGGTGATTGGCTAGTAGTTTTGTAGTTCAAGTAGCATCAGAGTGTAGTGGTCACTGCTGAGACTATAGGTGTCGGGGAAGGCAGGCTAAATGTGGGACTGAGCACAGTGATTTAAGAAGAGGCATGATCTAGACCTAGGGTCAGTGTGGTGTTGGTCAGAGACCTGATGAGGCCTAGGATGGTGATAGCTCCATATCTGCAGCCTTTACTGTACAGTTGTATACTGTCACATGCAGTCAAAAATACCTGCTGTTAATATATAGATCATGAAGACATCTTTAACAGAAACATTCTGCAACTAACACCATCCCAACAACAGGCAATCCATGAAAAAGAAGTAGTGATGGATCCTGAATTTCTGTTAAGTCGAGGATTTTGGTTGGGCATGCTTGACAGACCCCACAGCAAGAGAACTGGAGGGTGTGGGATGGGAGGACTGTGGAGCCAGGATAAAAGAGGACACGGTCTTGGAAAGTGGGGGGGGGCGGCAAGTGTCACAAGGCACAAGGAAACAGCCCCCACCCCCCAAAAGGAGGCACATGAACCTTTCTGCCCACACAGTGAACACAGCTTGGTTGCCTGCCTTGTCTCCTCCCTCCCCCATCACAGATAGAATTGTAGCAGAGGCAGAACAAAGCTTTTAAATGACCATTAATTGGTGACTAAAGCAGGCAGGCCGCCTGTTCTATTTTAAGAGCCCACCCTCCCCCAACCTTGAAATATGCTGACAGGGAATCATAAAGTAGACCCCACGGAACATCCACACCTCCTTTACATCATTTCGTCATTATTCTTAGCAAATTGCACTGATTTATTAATATAGAAATAAATTATTGGATTTTTTTAATGCAAGCAATCTGTATCATTGAAATTAAAATAAGGGCTCTGCATCATGTGAGCACTCCAGTTTGAAGGGCAAAAAAAAACAAGTGACTTTTTGCATTGAGAGCCAAGTCCAATTTGGCAGCGCTGAATAAGAATTGGGATATAATGTCATGTTGGTACTACGGCTGTTTTGTGCTCATGCCAGGAATAATGGCATCACCTCAAATGAAACAGATGCTGTTTCTATTGGTGTAACAAGTTGAAAACTTTGGCCAATATGTTTTTAACAGTTTTGGAATCCATTGCCAGCTGCATGTACTGTGCCTCAGATATTCGAAACATGATTAGCTGGAGCTCATGGCACAAACTGAAATAATCCCTGTACTTTCAGTAAAGAACAACAATTTTTTTTAAAAAAAAGCACATTCGACAATTCACTTGAAAAAAAATTCACAGCTGACTTCTGCAAATTTGATAAGAATTTTGAAATAACTCGGGGATTACAGATTAGCAAGGATATAATGTACTTGTTACCACTCAATGGGAGAGGACATAATTCACAGGGTTTTCCTGAAAAAAATGAAATTAGCATTCTGTCCCCTTGGTTCAAAACAAAACTGTACACAGAAAGAACTTGCTTTTACTTAGCACCATTCACATGTTCCGAATGTTCCAAAGCATTTTGCAAACAATGAAGTAGGTTTGAAGCATAATCATGATTATTAGATAGGCAAACACAGCAGCTAGCCAATACACAGCAAGATTCCACAAGCAACAAGACAAATAACAAGTTACTCAGAGTTTGGAAAGATTTTTCAACCACAAATATGAAGATTCCTCCCCTGGAATTTTTTTAAACAGTCCTGGGCAGTGTGCCCTTTCAGTTTTTTTTGTGTGCGTGGATGATTAATTTAAGTGTGTAGGCACTTAAAATTCTTTTGTGCTGCAGTGTACGTGCACATCTTAATAGGTCTGTTCTGCACGCGGCCTGCACAGGAACCTTTGGGTTGCTGGTGGACATTGTGGCCACGAAACCTAAAGGGAACATTATTGCCATGGGATCTTTTACATCAACTTTAACAGGTGGAGAGGGCCTCCGTTTAACATTGCCTCCAATGCAGTATTCCCACAGTAGTACAATGAAAAGCTAGCCAAGATTATGTTCTCAAGCCCCTGAAGTGCAGTTTGAACCCATGACCCATGGTGCAGAGGTGAAAGTGCTACTAAATGGACTGAACCAAGCAGACATATTGAAAGTAAACCCAAAGCCCTCAAAAATAAATTATCTATTTATTGCAGCTTGTATTCAAAGGAGTTAAGAAAACATTTTAGAAAATGTCTTGCTATTTGCTTGAAATTAAACAATAACATTTTCATCCCCGAGTACATTTATTGCAATCACTGCAATCTTAGAGTAAGTTTAAAATTAAGCAAAATGACAAAGCAATTACTTTTCCATTTCGTGACACTGACCAAAGATCTTTCTTTTCCTTTCACTTGCATTTCAATTTACACAAGTTATATTTCAAATTTTAAGTTGAACTAAAATACAAAACAGTTGAAAACCAAAATGGGATCCAGACTCCATCATATACTGACCAAATGCAAAAGAATCCAATGTACCCATAATTCCTCTAATTGTGCGAATCCTAGCAATGGTGGTCAAGTGAGGAGACCTTCAAGACTCTCAAAACAATGCAGTGGTCAAAGTAAAGGTTCAACTACAGCATCTCAGCATTTACATATATGCCACGATGAATATTTCCTTCCCACCATATTTTTGTAGTGGAGAAAGATTCCTGCCATGGAGCAGGCCGTGTTTTTAACATGGCCCCACCTCATTCTTTATGTGTGCACATTCTGTGTTGGGTCTTATGGTGAGGCAAGCAAGAGATCGGATGCCCCTCTGTCATGTCCAGGCGCCTAGACAAGCCTTCACTAACAGGAAGGAGGAAAGGATGAGCAGGAGGCAGTGAGTCCCATCTCCCCACTACAGCAATGCATCACTACAGCATCTCCTGGAAGAAATTCAGGAAGATAGGATGTCCTCGGCTCCTGAGATGGCTTCAGAAAGCTGTCCCAGCTGGCCACTGCAGCCTGGGAAGAGATAGCCAGGGAGGTTGGCATCCATGGAGTGCAGAGGAGGACTGCACTGTAGTGCACGTAAAAAGAGTCAATGATTTAATCCACACAGCTAGGGTAAGTGAACTTTGTCCTTCTAACCCACCTCACCACATCTGTATTTGTCTCATGACCTGAGAATCACTGGCAAGGCTGGCATTTCTCTTGCCCATTCCTAAATGCCCTTGACAAGGGGATGTGCTGCTGCCTTACTGAACCCTGACAGTCCATGTGCTCTGCTGTTAGCAAGGCAACTGCAGGATTTTGGACTAAAACCTGGTGTTGTCAGACTTTTTACTGGATTTTCATCCAGCCAGAGTGAAGGCACAGCCATGGGGTGGAGTGCAGGATGACTTGAAGGTGTTTTGCTCCTATTCATTTGCTATCCTTGTCCTTCAAGCTGGTAGAGCTTGCAGGGTTTGAGGGTGCAATTCCAGGAATCTTGGTGACTTGCTGCAGTGCGTCTTGTACAGGGTACTGGATGTGGTGTCAGTCAAACAGGGTGCTAGGTCCTGGATGTGTCCAGCTTCACGAGAGTTCTTGGAGCTGCACTCATCCAAGCAACTGGAGACTATTCCATTTCAGTCCTCACTTGTGGCAGGCTTATAGTGGTTGGATTTTTGGGAGTCACTTTTGTACAGCACAGTCAGGGGATAATCGTCCTCAATATTGATTCTAGATTCCATAATGTCTCACAGCTTCAGATAAAATATGGGCAATCATGGGCATGACCTACCAGCTTCAACAGCCGATGAGTCAGTATTTCTCTACATTAAACAGCATGTAGAGGATACAAGGGAAAGCGAAAGAACAGAATTTTTGGGGGGTGGGGAGAGGGAGGGGTTGGATTTTAATGTCTGCTACCAAAAATAGCTTAATAGTACTACCACTGACCAAGCCTGCAATGACACAGCGACCACATTGGACTTGAGACAACTTGCAAGAGGGCCAAAATGTGGGAATAGCCTAAATAACATCACCTTCATCAACCACTCATTGAATGCTCATTACAGCATTGACAGGAGTGACTATTGTATTGTCCTTGCGGAGACCATGTCCTAATTTAGGACTGAGGACAGTCTCCATGTTTTGTGGCAATACCGTCGTGCTAACATGAACTAGCAACTCAAAACCAAGTATCCACAAGGTGCTGTGGTTCATCACCAGCAGAACTGTATAGCTTGACAATTTTTAACATGATGACCTTATATCTCCCTCACTTTCTCACCATCAAACCAATTGTAGTTAATGAGGAGCATACAAGAACAGCTTGTAGACTGTTCTGAGAGATTTCCTCTTTGCCGATGACTGCACCCTGTATACTGGCTCAGAGCCAGAGATGCAAGTCAGTATGGACAAATTTTCCACAGCTGTGACAACTTTGGACTCACCATCAACACTGAAAAAGACCGAAGTCATGCATCAGCCTGCTCCTCATGCACCGTACACAGAACCCATAATCACAATCAAAGGGCAGAAACTACAAGCAGTGGACCAGTTCACTTATCTTGGCAGCACCCTCTCCCAAGCAGTGACTATTGATACAGAAGTTAAGTGCAAAACAGCAAAGGCAAGTTCTGCTTTCGGTAGACTGCGCTCCACTGTATGGGAACATCGAGGAATCAGCCCAGCAACAAAACTGAAGGTCTACAGCGCCGTGGTACTCACTACCCTGTGGATTGTGTATCGAAGGCATGCAAGGCAGCTCAATCATTTCCACATGATTTGTCTTCGCAGAATATTATGCATCAGATGGCAAGACAAAGTACCAGACAATGAAGTTCTCTCTAGAGCAAGTCTAGAGCAAGTGGACCATCAGTCCACACACTACTGAAGAGAGCGCAGACCTGGTTGCAGGTCATATCATTCATATGCCAGATGAGTGCATTCCTAAGCAGCTCCTCTTTGGGGAACTCTCTGCTGGAAGACACTCGCATGGAGGGCAGAAGAAACGGTTCAAAGACACACTCAAGGCCTCCCTGAAGTCACTTGACATAGAGGCGACCACCTAGGAAACGCTGGCACAAAAACCGCCCTATCTGGCACTGCCTCATCCACAAAGGCTGTCAAGCTTACGAAGCAAGGTGTATTGCTGAAGAACAACTTAAGCGCGAGCAGCGCAAGTCAAGAGCCACCAGCGCAACAAGTACAGTGTCTACACAAGTCTGTCCAATATGTGCCAGGACATTCCATGCCCGAACTGGCCTGATTAGTTATCTTCGGACACACCGCAACCAGCCTCAAAATGACTAATGGTGTCGAGGTCCTCATCAATGACGATGGACGAACAAGAGCAGCACAGAGTCGCAGAGGTTTACAACATGGAAATAGGCCCTTTGGCCCAACTCTTCCATGCCATCCTTTTTTTTAAACCCCTAAGCTAGTCCCAATTGCTCACATTTGGCCCATATCCCTCTATACCCATCATACCCATGTAACTATCTAAATGCTTTTTAAAAGATACAATTGGACCAGCCTCTACTACTACCTCTGGCAGCTTGTTCCAGACACTCGCCACCCTCTGTGAAAAAATTGCCCCTCTGGACACTTCTGTATCTCTCCCCTCTCACCTTAAACCTATGCCTTCTAGTTTTAGACTCCCCTACCTTTGGGAAAAGATATTGACTATCTATCTTGTCTATGCCCCTCATTATTTTATAGGCCTCTATAAGACCACCCCTAAGCCTCCTATGCTCCCAAGAAAAAAGTCCCAGTCTATCCAGCCTCTCCTTATCACTCAAACCATCAAGTCCTGGTGGATCCTAGTAAGTCTTTTCTGCACTCTTTCTAGTTTAATAATATCCTTTCTATAATATGGTGACCAGAACTGTATAAAGTATTCCAAATATGGCCTCATCAATGTCTTGTACAACTTCAACAAGACATCCCAAATCTTGTATTCAATGTTCTGACCAATGAAACCAAGCATGTTGAATGCCTTCTTCACCAATCTGTTCACCTGGGAGTCCACTTTCAACGAGCTATGAACCTGTACCCCTCAATCTCTTTGTTCTGTAACTCTCCCCAACGTCCTACAGTTAACTGAGTAAGTCCTGCCCTGGTTTGATAGACCAAAATGCTTCACCTGGCATTTATCTAAATTAAACTCCACCTGTCATTTGTCAGCCCACTCGCCCAATTGATCAAGATCCAATTGCAATCCTAGATACCTTCTTCATTGTCCACTATGCCAGCAATTTTGGTGTCATCTGCAAACTTACTAACCATGCCTCCTAAATTCTCATCCAAATCATTACTATAAATGACAAATAACAGTGGACCCAGCACCGATCCCTGAGACACACCACTGATCACGGCTTCCAATTTGAAAAATAACCCTCTACAACCATCCTCTCTCCTCTGTCATCAAGCCAACCTTGTATCCATTTGGCTACCTCACCCTGGATTCCTTGAGATTTAACCTTATGCACAACCTACCATGTGGTACCTTATCAAAGGCCTTGCTAAAACAATAGTTCAAAGAAACATACATTGCTCTCCTCTGTATAGATTATCTATGAGGTCCCCTCTCACTTTTCTAAACTCCAATAAATGCAAGCCCAACCGGCTTTGTCTCTCTTCAATTTACAAACCTTCCATCCCGGGAATTAGCCTGTAAATGTTTACTGCACTCTCTCTACAATAAGGGCATCCTTCTTCAGATAAGGATACCAAAACTGCACACAATACTCCGGCTGTGGCCTCATCAACACCCTCTAAAATTACAGTATAACGTCTTTATACTTATATTCAAATCCTCTCAATAGGAAGGCCAACATACCATTTGCCTTCTTTACTGCCTGCTGTATCTACGTGCTTACTTTCAGCAACTGATGCACGAGAACACCAAGGTCTCACTGAGTATCCACCTCTCTCAATTTACACCCATTCAAATAATAATCTGCCTTCCTATTTTTGCTACCAAAGTGAATAACCTCACACTCATCCACAGTAAACTGCATATGCCATGCAGATACTCACTCACTCAGCCTATCCAAATCACACTTAAACAGCTCCCCATCCTCCTCATAGCTTACCCTCTCACCCAATTTTGTATCATCTGTAAATCTGAAGATAATACATTCTGTTCCAAATCACTAATATATAATGTTAAACAGTTGGGGTCCTCGAACAGATCCCTGCTTTACCACCCCACTAGTCACTTCTTGCCAACTGGAAAAAGACTAATTTATGCCAACTCATTGCTTCTTATCTGCAAACCAGCTTTCGATCCATCTCAGGACACTACCAGCAATTCCATGCTTTAATATTACATAGTAGTCTGTTACGTGACACCTTGTCAAAAGCCTTCTGAAAGTCAAAATAAACCACATTCACTGGTTCTCCTAAGTCAACTCTACTAATTATATCCTCAAAGAATTCCCATACATTCATCAAGCATGATTTCTCCTTTGTAAATCCATGTTGACTTTATCCGATTATACCAAAGCTTTCCAAATGCTGAGTTATGAAATTCTTGATAATGGACTGTAGCAACTTCCCCACTATTGATATTTGGCTCATTGGTCTATAATTCCATTTTCTCTCTACCTCCCTTTTAATGTAAGCGGGCTTACATTAGCTACCCTCAAATCTGTAGGAACCAGTCCCCAAATCACAATGAATCATTGTGCAAAAAGGTTATCCCTCACATCGCCTTTCATTTTTTTGCCAATCGCTTTAAATCAGTGCCTTCAGCTTCTCGTCAAAGGAAACAATTATTCTCCATTAACTCCGCCAAGGTCTCTTATGAGTTTGAACATCTTCATCAAATCTCCTCTTGATGTTCTCTTCTTCAAACAGAAGAACCCAATTCTATCCAAGTTACCTACCCCTAAAATGAGTTCCTCATCCCTGGAACAACTCTCGTAAATCTTGTCCTCAACCTCTCTAAAGACTTCACACCCTTCCTAAATGTCACTCTCAGAGTTAGCATGCAATGAAGCGCTTTCTGATTCTCTCTCCTGGAGAAGTGACTGAGCTCTATGCTTCATCTGTCCATAGCAATGCAACTGAGATTAAGACTTGAGTGATGAGAGGTTGCATTTTGGTGCAACAGTGTCAGTACAGCTGGTCATTAGATAGTTGCTTTCTGAATAAAACTTCTGAGGCACCCTTCAGTGCTTTTAATTTTTACTGATTAAAACTAACCCCGCATTTTCAAGATAAATACTCAAAACATGAGAAGTAATTTTTTTAAACTCAACAAAGTACAAATCACATGAAAACCCATTAATGCTTCAGAAAATATGATGTTAAGACAAGGCAGTCTACACATATTTAATTTAGAAAATGCTTTTTTCTGGTTTTCAGCTGATGCAAGTATTTCCTTTGGAAGTGGCTAAAGAAAAATGAAGACTATTCTTTGATCAAAATCTGTTTTAAATTTTAGTAGCATGAAGTGTGGGAAGATCATGGCTAAAGAACATAAAGAAAATAAAACGTTGTGCCGGAAATCTTTCCCAGCTGTGTACTGAGGGCTCTGTTATTCAACTCCAGATGTCAAACAGAAAAGTTCAAATAACTTCATAAGTTTTCAAAACAATTTAAACTTTGGTAAAAAGAAAATGAGACCAGGTAGAACGAAGTTAAAAGAAATGGAAACAGGTACAACTTTACAGTTTTCAATTACAGCAAAAAATTTTTTTAATGAAAGCAAACAACACAGCCACTGCATACAAACGTTGGCTGCAGTCTAAGGGAACAGCTTACCCTGCAGCTCCAAGACTGCAGTTAACACTAGGTTTACAATATCCTCAAACTTTTTTTAAAAGAACTCTGGCCTGTCCATTTCAAAACATCCTCAGTCTCCATTTTCTACAGCTTGTTGAAATTACTCATCAAAAACTATTGCCTGGTACAAGCAATCTACATTATAGGTTAGAGGTCTGGCATTTAGCACACATTCCTCAAACTGCTGTTTCACCATCACATTTTATTCACGGACATTGGTCATTGCATTTTGTTTTCATTCGCTCAAAACAAAACTGCACGACAGCAGAATTGAAAAGGTAAGGAACATAGAAATCCAAACTACCAATGAGAAGCTAATAATTTTGAATAGCTAATTGGGAAATCTCATCAATGAAATAAATTTACAGCAGGATTAAATCGCTCAAAATTGGAAGAAAAAACATGACCGATCATTTATTTTTCAGAACTGAAATTTCCAGGCGCAGAGTGGATCTGCAGCAGTGCGGGAGATAGGGGGCTTGCAGCCTTTGCACCGAGTGGGTGTGCTGTGCCTCCGGCCACTACCAACACGGGGTCCAATGCTGGGAAAGGTGCTCACCAGGAGGCTCCCAAAGGTGTTGTCAAGATCTCAAACAGCTATACAAGATTTGACACTCTGTTTACAAAATTAGACCACACAGGTCTATTCAACATTTTTGCTCATTACGCACAAAAGAACAAGCACTCAGCAGCAAGCTGGGACCAGCATTAGCATGATTTAAAACAATAGATATCCAAGTAAGATAATTTAGAATAACTTTGATTATAGAAAGTGTTTTTGGAGGTGTTGTACCAGCTCAGGTACACACACAGCCCAGTCACATATTTGCATGAGGAGGACATAAGTTCAAACTCCCTTGCTCTCTCAGAGGATTTCTGGGGAAGAGGCATCTGAGAGATCTGAGTCTGGTGATGAAACTTTGGAATCAGCTTTCGAATTCATGGTGCAGAAACAGCAAGAGCAGAGGAACATTGGGCAACACTATTGGAAGACCTCCATACAGAGGCAAGTGAGTCAGTGGAGCCAATATGCCCATTCTCTGATAAAGTGGCCCGGATATGTACACGCATCATAGACTGCATGGGGAGGATTGTGGATGCCCGGGAGACCCTGGCACAAGAGGATGCCCAGTGTCTGATGGAGATGTGCACAGACCTGCATTCCATTGCTGCTGCCACGGGCAAGTTCATGCATTGGCAACACAAGAGATAAATGGGTCTCTCAATGACGCTCCATGTGCCTGATCCCCTCAAGGCGTCAAGTTGGGACCCTCAGCAACCCAAAGGGAGGAGCAGCAGCCATTGAATCATCCAATCAGGAAACTCAGAGGTTGCCCCTTTCTTCTGAATCCACTTGGCCTCTGACCCTACAGCCTCATCCTCTGTTTGCACAGAGGGAGCATCTGGCCCACTGGTGGAAAGTCAAAGTAAATCAGGACACTCCAGGCCTTGGTACTCCAGAAGACAGCTGCTGAAATCACCAAAGACAACTGGGCCAACATCGCCACAGGATGTTTCCACCTTTGCTGAAGTTTGGTAGCACGTAGCAGGAGTAGTAAGCTAGGTAACAATCAAGAAAATTTGACCACAAATGTTCACATAGGTGAACACTGTCACTGTATTATCTGTGAATATATTCACTGTCATGAAATCATGTCTAGTGTTGTCCTACAGTATCATTATATAGACTTCACGAGGCCTCGCCCTCAAATTTCCCCTTAACACTCATTGCTCAACTGCACACAGACTCACGATGGGTCACTCTAGGGGAGAAGTGCCCGTGGCAGGACCTTTTACAGCCTCATGCAAGCACCGCTCCACCTTCCACCCATTCACCACATGCAGATCCTCTATCGATCACACTCACTGAATGCCTTGAGCTTTTCCAATGTTGTCTGTTGAGATTCTCTTTCAGTTCTTTATCTGAGCAGACGAGAACTTCTGCCCAGCCAATGATCGAACTCCCGCAATGCAGCAACTGGGCCCACTCAACACGAGACTTAACAAAAAATCAGGTGTGGAGGGAAGATTCTGGTCCGGCCTTCATTTGCATCCCAAATCTGATCGGCCATGGTTAGCAACATTCAAAGATCCTGCTGTAAATTCATGCCAGTATGAAACCAACTTTTGGATCATCTGTTGAATTTCAACTCCGCCCCCTCCCCCAACCAATACCTGCCATTGATCCCACCCTCAGGAGCATGGGGGAATTCTGCTCAATGTTACAGCAGCCACAGTAAAGCACTTACTGGGTCATTGGTGCTTTTGAAAATGGAACAAGATGGCTATTTCCAGCGGATACATTGGAAGGTAAGGAACATATGAGAAACTCGAGTAACCATTCAATTGTCAGTGGACACATGGGGACACCGCCACCTGAAATTTCCCCTCCAAGCCTCACCTTCACTGTCACTGGGTCAAAATCCCTTCCTGATGGGTATATCAACACCACAAAGTGCAGTGATTCAAGAAGGCAGCTTGCCGCCATCTCTGCAAGAGTAATTAAGGATGGGCAACAAATGCTGGCTGAGCCAATGTCCACATCCCATGAACAAATAAAACAAAATTCATACTTTGAAATAATGTACATGCCCTTCAGAGCGAATGATATATTAGAACTGAAAGGTGGGAGTGAAGAGATCCAGACTGAGAATCAGGTGACTCCTGAACACAAGAAAGTGATTTCGCTAACCAAGGTTGGTGCAGAAGTGAATAGCATGTTAACAAACCTCACTCCCACCAAGCCTGACAATGTACCATTTAAAATAGCTACCATCAAAGTGAAAGAGAAATAAGCCACAAGAGACAGAAGAAAGCTAGAAATTTGGGAACAGAAAAATAGTTAGTGAATATACTGAGGCATTGAAGAATTAATTTTTATATTGCAACTTTGGTACACACTTACATTCTGTATTACAAGACAGATTTGCGTGTGGATGAATGAATCATTTGAAGTTATAAAACACACAAGATCTTTTGTGTTTGCTATGTTTACTCAGTTCTTCTAAAGCACTGTTTTTCAATCTCGACATGCAGCATGTCTCAATAAGGATGATCAAGAGGAGGAAGATTAAAACACCTCTTCCCAACGAACACTCACCAAGCAAATGCAGAGGCTGGAATTTTACCATCCTACCCAGATGGGAATCAGAGCGGCTGAGGGGCAGACCATGGAGAAAGGTCTGTTGACCTCGCTGGGATTTTACAGATTCAGCAAGACCATAAAATCCGACCCAGAATGCCTTTCTTGGACATTCCCACAATACAAGGAAAGGAGAATAAGCAGTCAGCTGCCTGGTCAAGACAATTCTGTTGCACTGTTCTCTAAGCAGACATAGTACAACTCCCATATAGTATGCAGGACTATCTGCTAAGAGGACCAGTAGGAAATATGACCCTTTTTTCAATTCTTTCATGGGATGCTGTTACGATCCCAGATGGTTTTACAACTGGCTGGGAAGATCCCAGAATGGAACCCTGGCTCAGAAGACAATCATTTTCTTTTGAAAACATGGAGGACCTGGATCCCAGGATCACCAATTAGTTTTACAACAAGGAAAAGAATAGTTATTGAACATTATGATACAATACTCTTTTACCCCCACTTAGCACCACAAATATATGCAGGCCAGAATTTTCCAGCCATCCACATTGGCAGGATCTTCCAGTCCTGACAATGCTGCAAGCCTGCTGCGAATTTCCCAGCAGCACGGGGCGCCTTTAATGAGAAACCCCGTTGACAAGGGCACGACCAAAACATCCTTCCTTAAAAGGGCATCAATGAACCAGATGGGTTTTTGCAACAATCAGTGACAGTTGGCATGGTCATTACAGAGACTAACTTTCAATTCCAGATTTATTAATTGAGGAATTTGAACCCATGTTTTCAGTGTGTTGACCTGGGCCTCTGGATTACTCCTCCATTGACATTGCCATGATATCACTCTCTACCCGCCACCCCCCCCAGGATTGGGATTTTATACATGAGCATATTAAAATTCACATTAAAATTGGATTCTTTATGGCTGTTTGAAAAACAACAAAATAGACTAGAACAAAAAGTTCAGCTTTGTTACAAGTCCAACTGAATAAAAGCGCATGGGCTGGGATTTTCTGCCTTCCTCCCACCCGTGCAGCATGTTTTCCAGCAACGGAACCACTTGTCATTGACTGTGCGTGTGATCTTTCAGTCCCGCTGAGATCTGTGGCATTTTGCATGGTTCACTGGGGAAAGCAACGTGGGAGATTGCCTTTGGCAGGATCGGAAGATCTGGCCGGTGGGAAGGACTGGAAAATCCCACTCATGAGACAGTTTTTCAATTGTGACACCCCACGTGGGGACCCTATTTGCTGATCGTTACATGTCAGCATCACACCAGCTGGGAATGTGACACCTTTTAGTATTTTCTCTACAATGTACTACAACATAACCAATTTAAAAAGCTGCAGTGTTCCTCATTACATAAAGATGAAAAAACTTCCACTATCATGAACAAGCCTCTCTCATGTTAAAATGTAAATCTGAATAGAAAAGATGTTTCCCCAATTGTTTTGTTTCCTGAAGTGTCAATGGTAATGCTGTCTGTGCTAGCAGATCCATACTGAGTAAATGGGTATGACAAAACAGAGTCAACTACAAACCTATTACTCCAAAAGTGCCCAGCCGCTTCTAAGCTACCTGCCTGATGTACATCTCATTCTCCACATTCAACTTATACTCCATCTGTGTTTAATGCTTACATTATTGAGAATAAAATGAGATTCCAAATGAGAAGAAATTTCAAATACACTAGAACAAAATAGTGATAAATATACACACTGATGAAAATGCATTTATATGCATATATATGCAGTGCTATACCATTCTCATCATCCATGTGGTGTATTTGTCAGCATACAACTTTCTGATATTATTTTAACTTTCAAGATCTCACATCATTATGCAACAATGACTCAGAGGTACAGAATTCTTGCCATAGAAATTAAAAATATATTGCATAATTGGTGGTGAGGGATTGGAATGCCCTGCCTGCTGCAGTTGTAAATGCGCCTAGTTTGGGGGCGTTTAAGAGATCTGTGGATAGATTTATGGATGGAAAGGGATTGGTTTAGGTTAGAGGGTCATTGCTTTTTAATTGGTCGGCGCAACATCGTGGGCCGAAGGTCCTGTTCTGCGCTGTAATGTTCTATAAACATCTAAGGTTGCACTCCAATTTTCAATATAACGCACCTAAAATCAGTGCTAAAGATCATAGAATTTTAAGCAGTAATTATGCTCAGTATAAATCAAGTTCCTGTAGTCTTTTGTGATATCTCACACAATGTTTGTGGAACTGAGAACCCCGCCAACAAGAATTGTCATTCCCTGTGATCAAATTAATCACCACTGCCAGTTGCCACAATTTGCACCCAGGTACAGATCTACCTAGAGGCTTGCAAAATTAAGTATTAGCACAAGAACACTAATAGTTCCAGTTCACCTGTTGGGTAAATAACTGCAATCATTATTTACATGTAGCAATTAAACAGAGACTTGATTCCTCATGGCTGCCAGTCAGCTACCAAGAAGGTTCTTGAACAGAAACCCGAGTTCACTTCCCTGCTCCCCAGCTGGTTCCCTGGGTCATGTTATTGTTACTTTGCAGATGAATTCGGAGTTCAGTCTTTTCTCCTTGGAGAGACAAAGGATGAGAGGTGACCTGATAGAGGTGTATCAGATGTTGAGGTATTGATAGGGTGGATTCTCAGAGGCTTTCTGCAAGGGCTGGAATGGTTGCTACGAGAGGACACAGGTTTAAGATGCTGGGGAGTAGGTACAGAGGAAATATCAGGGGTAAGTTTTTCACTCACAGGGTGGTGGGTGAGTGGAATCGGCTGCTGTCGGTAGTGGTGGAGGCAAATTTGATAGGATCTTTTAAGAGACTTCTGGATGAGTACATGGGACTTAATAGGGTTATAGGTAAGTCTAGTAGGTAGGGATATAATCGGTGCAACTTGTGGGCCGAAAGGCCTGTTTGTGCTGTAGTTTTTCTATGTTCTTTCTATGTTCTATGTTCTAATCCTTAAAGGGACAATCACCACATCACTCCCCCTCAAGATCCTTTTATACAAATGTAAATACTCAATTTACACAGTCCAAGATAATTAAACATTTAGCACATGAATTTAGTCAATTATAAATTAAATCTTTAAGGGAGTTTCTGAAACCTTCTGGAGCAGCATAACTCTTCTGCCTGAGGCACTTCCACAGTCTGTCAGCCAAAACCACAATGACAGGTGCCTCTTCAGGCACAGACAATTCAATTCTATCTGTTTCCATGGAGATGTGGTTGTACCTGCCACAAGGACAACTAGGTACTTCAGCACTTATATAAGCAACAACATTCCCAGATGACAATCTATCTCCTAATGGCAGCACTGACTGCTGGGGCAACTCTTGTTCTCAAGAATGATGCCATCTTGGTAACATAAAACCATATTTCATATCAAAAGATGAGTTATTACTTCAGAAACTGGCTCATTAGTCCAATTCATTAATATCCTGTGCTTCACTGTGGACAGCAGGGGATCCCGACTAGTCTAGTATTTGATCTGTTTCGCCAATATTAGCAACGTAGCTAAGAAATTCAGTGGAATAGCAATTTGCTGCAGTACAACCACCTTTGCTTTGTGTGTTTCCCACTGCTTGTAGGCAGAGAGAATTGATGCTCAGCACTGAATTCTTGCTGATGCGATTGGCAGAAAAGCCTGACCTTCTTAAAAAGACCCGAAAATGGTTTACGATCGGAAACAATGATAAATTACCCACCATGTAAACACTTGACATGACACTAAAAACGATCAATAATCCTTCTTTCTCAATTTGTGAGTAACCTTTCTTGGCCTCTGAGAGGGTTTGAGACATATGCTACTGGCCATTCAGATCCATCGTCCAACTCACGGGACAACACTTCACCAATTCCTTATAGAGGCATCACAGGTTAACACCAATTCCTTAGAGGATCAAAATGCACCAATAAACCCGATGAATGTAACAATTGCTTCACTCTGTTCAAAGCTTCTCTCTGGGTATTTTCCAAAACTAACACTGTTGTTTCTTTAGCAGCATATGCAAGGGGACCAATAAAATTGACCAATTTGGTGCAGAAAGTAATTCACCATTCCTAAGAATGAGTTGAATACAGATGCATTCCTCAGGGCCAGCACTTCCTTTATTACTACAACAAATAGACTTTCCATTATTCTCTGGAAAAAAGCACATGCTGACAATATACCAAAGGGCCGATGTATATACTAGAATAAAGCTTTGTGTGTGTTCATCATGTCATAATCTTGGGAAATATCATCTAACTCAAAGCGCAGTTATACATGACTCACATTCAAATTTTGTACAAGGTCGACCTCCATCCAGCTTCACATATAGGTCTTTGGGACAGGATATTTATCTAACTTGGCAAAATGATCAACTATTAATTTGCAGTCTCCACAGATGTGGATGGTCTTGCCAGGCTTTATTACGGGGAGTATTGGTGTTGCCCACTGTGAATTGAACTAGCTGAATAATATCCAGTTCTTCCAATTTCGTCAATGCTTTTCTCGCAAGACATGTGGTAT
The DNA here is from genome assembly GCF_965287045.1 of Carcharhinus amblyrhynchos. Lineage (NCBI taxonomy): Eukaryota > Metazoa > Chordata > Chondrichthyes > Carcharhiniformes > Carcharhinidae > Carcharhinus > Carcharhinus amblyrhynchos. The sequence goes on from NC_137330.1 coordinate 62,975,809, forward strand.
TGGTCTTGCTGTTAAAAAAAAAGTTACCTCTGCATCTAAAAGATCCTCACCTGGAGATCTCTTATTTTCACCTAACTCGTTGCAAAAAATATTCTCATATTTCTTTATTAATTCAGGCAGTCCCCCTTTCCATGCTTGGAAATTCTCCATCCAGTTTGAGTTGGTTGTCTTAGACCAATCATGGCCCAAAAACTTGGCCCAAGGCTTGACACTATTATTAATGGGAACTGGGTGGACTGTCACCAACAGCTTACGGGTTCTATGAGAGTATCCTCTATCTTGATGGTTTTTCCTGTCTCAGTTGTCAGTTTTGCTGTGCGAGACCTCAAACTCAAAAATACCCAAAATTAGTTGTAAAGAAAACACTACTTTCTAAAATACTTTCCAATCGTGCTGGCTTGTGGCAGATTTTAAGTTCTGTGACAAGCAAATGGCTTGAGTAGGAACTTCAGGAAAAGGAAAACACGTCTCAGAACTAGCCCAGTTTAGAAGCAATACAGAAAATGCTGGAAACACTCAGCAAGTCTGGCAGCCTCTGTGGAGAGAGAAACAGAGTTCATGTTTAAAGCAGGTACAACTCTTCTTCATAGCTGGTCATACAGACATGAAACATGGGGCGGGATTTTATGATCTCGCTTGTCCTGAAACCATAAAATCCCATCTGAGGTCAATAGACTAACTCTGCCCCTCGCCTGCTCCAATTCCCATGGCGGGCAGGCCAGCAAAATTCCAGCCAATAATTCTGTTTTTCTCTCCACAGAAGCTGCCATACCTGCTGAGATTTTCCAGCATTTTCTGTTTTCATTTCACATTTCCAGCATGCACAGTATTTTGCTTCAAGCACATTTTAGAGTTCAGTTCAGTGCCCAAATTACCGATTAGACCCAAAGGAGAAAACTTTTGGGGCTGAACTTTACATGGGGGACGGGGGGGGGGGGGTCACTGGTATTGGGCTTCTGTTCACAATATAAAAGTTGGGGGTAAGCCTGCCTGTGTTTGACTGGCTCATTCAAAGCCATTAAAGTTGTCAAACTAACTGGCCATAAGCGGTGACCACTGCTGGGGACACAATCAGTCTCAAAGAGGAGACTGTCCATGAGTTTCAGATTTTTAGGTATATGCAGGGAGCAAGACAGACAGGCCCCAGTGAGAGGGGGTTGTAGGGGTTGGGAAATATAATGGAGAGGTGGTCCTTTGATGTGTGGAAGGGGCTCAAATACGACTCCCTGACCAAGCCCTGAAAATCAGGCTCCAGTCATTTCATATGGGGCAGTGCAACCATACTAAGAAGTCCAACCGCGGCAGGAGGTGGTCCTCAAGTGGCCATTAGTAGGTCATTTAAGGGCCTCAACTGGCCTACAGGAAGCAGGTCATCCAACTCAAGAGCAAAATAGTTGCATGGGTGGACAGCATCAGGCAGGCGACAGGTACCTATTTTGAGCCTCCCCCTGCTCCAGGTACTGCAAGATTCAGCCCTCGGTCACTATATGTAACATTGCTGGTATTTATTTATACTATTTATGAGGATATTTCATCTTCTACATGCTACTATCACAATAATTATTGAGTTGTAAGTGCCGAGATTACTTTCTTGCCAGTCCCATTTTGCTTGGGAAACATTCTGCCCCAATTTCCAGCACCTCTCCAGAAAGCTTAGAATTGCAGGTTAATTCAAAATGAAGTTGGCAGAAATATCTTGACTCTACAACTGAAATATACATTTATTTTTTTAAATTATACACAGTTACCAACAGACATGATAGATACAGAAGCCATGTTTATTAATTCAATTCCACAAGGCATGCTGTTAATGTGGTGCTAATGCGGCCATAAAACACAGATTTATGAGAATAGCATCACATTTACAGACTGATATATGGAACTGAATTAATCAATTGGATGAACTATAACTCTGAGCAATGATCAAGGAGAAATTTCAACATGTACTTAAATGTTCCTATTTATTTATGGGAAGTAATGTAAATTTAAAAAATATATATAATGACTCCATGCACCCTTCAGCCTGCATTTTGGACTTTACATTCAATCATGTTCCCACATCAAAGGGAAGTGTAATCTGCCTTCACAACTGCCTATGAATGCAAAACCTCGACCGAATAAACCTTGCTCAACGAGCTTTCGCAGGCCAAACCTACCTGATTAGACCCTTGTGAGTAAATTCATCAACTAAATTCATCAGTGTGTTTGGAATCATTACCAGAGGAGACTAATCTCAGGAATAACATCCTGAGTGGTATATTTTCCACCCTGAGAAATAATGAGGAGGAAAACAAATCAAATCTGTGCCATGGTATTAAATAACTGTTTTGCCCACAATGCTGTATTCCATACAACTCTTCCAGACACCGACATTATATACACCATAGAACACAACACCAGTATAAACCCTGACAACCTCAATGCATCAAACAGAAAATAGCAGAAATAAATACCTTCTCAAATATTGCTTGCTGTGGTATAGGCGATCTGAAGAAAGCTCTATTCAGGAGGTTGAAGCCTCTGGAGAGAATACTGGGAGGCCTTGAGCAGCTCATGAGTTTAAAGTGTTTGTAAGTTTGAAACTTAGTTCAAGGGGGTACTTTGGAATGATTCCCACTAGATCTATCATTTTTTTGAGGCTACAACCTATTCCCCCCTCACCACATTTTTTTTATTTCCTTTCTTTATTCACTCTCCCCCTGAGGATGCAGATTCCCTTAGGTATATTGAATGTTCCTGGCACCTCTCTGACTCTCACCCAAGTTACCATTCTTCATTGGTGCACTGCGACTGCTCAGTGTCAATAGGTGACTGAATCATGGCACATCACAAATCAACATAAATATTCTCAGATGACTATCCAATCTGAAAATCACTCAAAAATCAGCAACCCAACTAATCTTCTTCCAGGCCTTACAGCAATTTCAGGTACTGTTCCTATTGTGGTTAGATAAATTAGGACAAACGACAGATTGAATTTGGGTTTGTCCTGTTCTCCATTGCTCTCCAAGCCCCAGGGGAGTGCAGTTATTCACAAAGTTATCAGGCAAATATTAAGAACATCAGGAGCTCTGGTCAGTACTATCAACTGGGTTAGTGTTCCAGATACTATCACTACCTTGCAGAAACGTGAGATATATCTGTCCATGTTACATAGATATAAGCAAAACCTGAACAGTAAAGACTCTGGTACATTCAGCCCGTCCCACACCTTAGAACAAGTGGTCACATGATGACTTGCTGATTGACTACTTAAGCGGTCATGTGACAGAAGCATGGATTTTTTGCCCAGAGTGTGTCAGAGCACAAGCATGGAGTAGTTGCTCAGCGAGTGAATGAAGTATTGTTTCTTACAAGTCGTTGGTCCCTGTTCCTTTTGGAACCCTGTACATCTACATGCGATCATGGGTTGACACAACGGCACAAGGAATTTGCCACATCGACTCACTTGTATTCGATAAAAATACTGTGGACAACTGGGCCAAGTTATATATTGCAATGCCAGATGATCAGATGAATCAAAACAGGTACAAGCTTACACCTAATTAAATCCAACCAGCCCTGAGATAATTTCAAATGGAGGAAGAGAAACAGGACTCCAAGATAATTCTCAAGAAGTTTGAAAACATTTGCCTGCAAGTAAAGAACATAATAGTCAACAAGCTTGTGTTTAACTCTACAAACCATAGTTCTGACAAATGGATACTACCATACATGGCATCTTTGAGAATTTTTGTGCAGAACTGTGCATTTGGCACTATTATTGACGAGTTAGTCAGAGGTCAATTATTCTGTGGCCTAGTCTGCAAGCAGCTGCTTCGAGACCAAGTTTCAACAATACAAACAGCCATTAGCATCTGCATACTAAACAAACGGTCTCAGACAAGCAGCGAGGAATTTGGTTGGAAAACTGATGTTTTTGTGGTACAGGATATGCTTGACCCAACTGTGGTGGCCATCACGCTCAGAACAGAGCGGCATGTTTGGCACATGGTAAATGCTGCAAACAATGTGGAAAATGGCTTTACTTCACAAAATGCGGCTGTTCAAAAATCACAGCAGTTTTTCTTTGACAAGAGCCACATTGCAGCCAGTCAGTCCTCCAAGGTTAGAAACATCAGTAAAGTGAATGAACGGGAGCTCAGCTGGAGCACCCAAACCACTGGGCCTTCAACAACACTCTGCTGTGAGAGTGTTGACACTGTCACAGAAAAGGAGGAGATCTTCACCACCCTGAATATGATCTGCAGCAATGCAAAACTGAATGCAAAAACAGACTCTGTAGCAAAGTGTAACATATAGCCCAGTCGAATGTTATGGGACCTAGATCCATATGCAGAATCAAGCTGTAATATCTTTGTGGGCCACATGGCCTACGGTGAACAAGCCATTTGCAAAGAACAAAGAACATCCCAGCACGGGAAACAGGCCCTTCGGCCCAACGAGCCCACGCCGCTGCATCTTCCCACACCTACCCCACCCTGTGTGTATGTGAGTGGAACCCCTACCGTAGCCAGATTCAGGGGAGAATAGTGTCAATTTGGTACACCAATCAGCCTAAGAGCACATCTTTGGGGTGTGGGAGGAAACCGGAGCGCCCAGAGGAAACCCACGCAACCACAGGGAGAATGCACAAACTCCCACAGACACAGGCCCAAATCCACGTATCTGCACAGCTAGCAGTGATAGTCACTGAGCTGTTGCGGTGCCCATCTGCTGGTCCAGGATTAAGCACACACAACGACACGAAGTACTAGGCCACTCCCGGAACCTCCAAGAGCAGCCCACGCACGACCCACCGTGTGCATGCCCCTCGTTTGACAACAAGGTGGACCGACCCTGTGGAATAAAAAGACCGTACGTTAACATATAAAACTACATTTCCGGTGTCGTCCCGGAACATTTAGCCACTCTACATTGCACGCAGGTCAGTTTCAAGTTGCGTATCATTGACCAGAACACATGGCCACTGCGAAGTCTTTGGGACAGCATCATACAGGGCTCCAGCCAACTTGGTCCAGAGAAACGTGCTCTACAACATCAAGCTCCAAAAGTGAGAAAATTCAAAGACGTCTTGGACTGCGATATCATTGGTAAACTACAAATAAAATGCCACGTGAGATTAGAGGACTAATCTTGGAGAGGAGTACTTATAGCCATAAAGCAGAAAGTAGTTAGTGAGTTGCATCAGATGATACCGGGTGAGTCATGACACTGGGTGCCATTACAAGAATAGATGATGCCACAGAATGGGTTTCTGCACGTGGCTGCAGTAAAGAAGGATGGTACAGACATGATATGCATTTACCCAGTGCACTTAAATAAGGTGCTGCTTGACATCATCACCCTGTGAAGACAGTAAAATAGGCAATAGCAGATGTGCCCAATGCCAAGGCTTTCAGCATCGTGGATGCAAACGTGGGTTCCGGCAGATGAGGAATCTTCAAAACTTGAAACATTCATGTCTGCAGTGAGTAGTTATCATTTTCTTTGTAAGCCCTATGGGATTCCACTGGCATTGAGGTCTTCCAGCAGTGCATGGAGCAACTCTTTACAGTACAACCCTCTAAAATCATTTTTAATGATATCCTAATTTGGGGCCATATTATGCTAGAACATCATGCACATTTTTGTCCTGTCCACAACAGAATTAGGACCATACTGCTGAAGCTTTGCCCTGCAAAATGTAGTTTCAGGTCAACCAAGTTACTTACTTACAGCCAATGGTGTGAAACAGATCAAGACAAGACAATGACTGTATGATAGCCATGGACAAGCACGCTTTACAGCACTTCCTTGGTATGACAAACTACCTTTCCAAGTTTACCCCGGGTTACAGTGAGGTCACTGGACCTCTTTGTCAGCTCTCCACCAGGATGTTGACAAAAAACAGACCAATAAGCCTTTGCATCAAAAACCCTCACTGACACTTATAATGCTCAGATCAAAAAGGAACTCTTCACTTTAGTCTTCTCCTGTCAGAGGTTTCATGAGTTTGTATATGGTTGTCCTGCAACTGTTGAAACTAATCATTGGTTTCTCATAACTATTCACATTGCATTTGCACAAATGATGCTAAAGCTACAACTCTACAACCTCAGTGTTTTCTACAAATGTAGTAAGGAGTTGTTCTTGGCTGATACACTTTCAAGAGCCTACGCACAGAACTAGGCAGATCATGAGAAAAACAGACACCATAACAACAGGGATGCTGTCCTCTCATAGAGTCTGGAAACTTAAAGATGCCCTACAGGCAGACATCATATGCAAACAATTACACATCATAATAAAGGAGCTGGCTGGCGTCACCAAGAACAATTCTCCACGATGTCCACAAATTCTTCACCAGAGGTGAACTAACTGTACCAGGACAGTCTGACACAGCGTGGTCAGCAATTCATCATTCTTACTTCTCTTCAGAGGTACTACAATCAGCAACTTCACCAGGGGCACCCCAATTTGAAAGCAACTAGACAGGGCCAAGGAATCAGTATTCTGCCCTCCATGTACACCAACATGGCAAGGGAAGGCTCCAAATGCATTGCATGCAAAGCCATCATGCCACATCAAACAAAAGAACTGCTGCATCTACATGAGGTTCAGGATTTCCCATGGTCATTCACAACAGCTGACATTTTCAAATAAAATGGTAAACAACATTTGGTCTTAGACAACTCAAATTCCAGGTGGTTTGAACTCAACTACCTGGTAAACGTGACAAGCAGCACAATCATGATTAAACTTAAGTGAATCTGTTCACTGCTTATCCTATACCAGAAGCCTACTATACTCAAAGGAAAGAACCACCTCCCTGATACCTAAATCTAAATCTGACTTAATGCAACTTTACATTGAGCGTCCTGGTCATCATTAACCAATCCGGAGCCTGCATCTGTAGAAACAGAAAGAAAAATGATTGCAAAAAATTGTTACCTGCAAACACCACAAGTGAAACATATTCTTTGTCTGATTCAGAAAGACCTATTGCAGATGGAATTCACAGGTCAACTTACAACGAGGGATTTGCAAATTTAAATGTTGGAAAGTCAGAACTGCAGCACAACTGGTTCTTGTGTATTTAAACTGAATCACTCAGTGGAAGAGAACTTGTTGTCAAATTGACAGTAAGGTTAAAAGAGCTCACATTATTTATGCATTAATGGTACGGCAACTTCCTACGAAGCACAGATTCTTGGTTAAATGTCAATATCCAAAAATTGTTGAAAATTATTTCACAGTCATCATTGGATTTGTAAGATACACAGGGATAAAACCCACTAGGGATGTTCAGTGTTAACAAGTTGTCGTATAACTATCTTTTTTATGCTGTGCCCTTTGTTAATTATGGCCAATCAACTTGATCTCTGACACGTTTGGAGTCTGATTTCTTCAGGCTTCGAATTTTTCAGGAAAGATTTTGGGGCAAATTTTCCCATTCCAGCCACCACGGGAACTGGAGTGGGAGAGGGGCGGGCCAAGAAAAGCCCTGTTGACCTCGGCTGGGACTTCCAGTTTTGGGCAAAGTTGGCTGGAAAATCCAGCCCTTTAAAAGCATCAAAATTTAAATTTAAGGAACTCTTACATTTGCCTTTTTCTCGCTCTCACTTAATCCAATCTTTCACACTCGATTCCTCTACCTATACCTGATTTTGACAGTGAATTTGCTTCCTTTAATTCACACTCTAAGACCTCCTGTTATTTCCCAATCCTATACTCTCATGCATAAAGGAGATACCACTGTTGGTTATCCTATTCACTCAGGAACAAAATGTAATTTCCCTTTCCCTTTGTGGGCAAAAACCTTTTGATCTGAAATGTTCAGGGGAAAGTCTAACTAATGGCAGATGTAATTACTTCTTCCAAAAGCAAAATCTGGCCCTTGGGATTGTTTCAGGTGAAGGATCAGAAGGAATATTGAAATGGTTGGGGTGTGTGGGCTGTAGTAAAGAGGAGATGGAGGGTTAAGTCATTGGAGTAGGAAATTGATTTTGCAGTGGAAAATCTGCAGAAACAGCATCAGTCCCTTCACACTGTCAAAGCAGTTACTTGTACCGATTATATGATAAACATATGCTAAAAATGGCATGTAAAGCTTTTTCGTGGTGCAATTTTCATCCATTCTCTAACTTCAGTGAAACAGCATTTCTCACTTTAAACTCATGTCTACTTTCTCTCTAACATTGGCAAATGTAGGAAAAGGTAGCTGAGTATACTTAAGTCATAACTTTCATAAACATGCAAGCAAAGATTTGGTATTGGACTCACGCGCTCATCAATCTGCATTCCTGGTGTGCAACAAAAACTAATATTGTTTTTCACACACATCACATGGATTTTGAAATAATGCATCCAACATTCTTAAATTGAACTAACAATTAAAAGATCGGCGAAAAAAGGAAAACAAATACCATCTTCTACTCTCCTTTATTAAAACTAACAAACATATGAAAAATAATCATTCCCCCCATGGAAGTAAGAGCTATTTTAATCTGGAGGAGGAAAATTTATTTGGGAATATTAGGGAGGGGTGGTTAAAATCCACTACATTTCTATGATACCATCCAGAAAACCATTAACAAGCCTGTGATTATATCTGTCTACAATCAGGAATAATGTTTCCTTCAATTTTGACATAGAACCTCACTGTGAATCATCAGGTTGTAATTCTGGTTTACATAATAATTTAGTGCTTCCGTCGGCAATAAATTCCAGACAATTCTGTGATAAGTAGAAGGTCACAGGAAACTCCTGCTGTGCAGAAAATTTATCCACAAACAAATTTCTCTTCAAATCCAGTTTCAATGGTGGTCTACTGTGTGAATATATTCTGTTGTTGGACTTTACAGTGAATGCCTGCCAAAATAATTCAACAGCAGCTTTTGAGACTCCAATGCAAATTCAAGTAATGAAAATAAATGGACCTCCAGGCCCAAACAAGCTGAACTCCATACCATCAGCTGAGCCCCACTGCCTCCACTCCAATTCATTTACCACCACAATTTGATGTCAGACTTACCTGATATCTGTCCTCAAGCTGCTTTTCCACACAACAGGCAAGCAGACTGTTAATCTGACTCTTCCCCCTCCATCACTGAATGGTCCTAAGCTTTTTCTTATGGGATGAGCACGTGACTGGCAATGTCAGTATTTACTGACCATTCGTAATTTATTTCTTTTAATCATTGGGCACCACCGGCTAGACCAGCGTTATCCATCCCCAGTTGCCCTCAAGAAGGTGGTGGTCTTTGGCCTTTTTGAACCATGACAGTTTGTGTCATGTAGGTACACTCACAGTGCTGTTACAAAGGGAGTTCTAGGATTTTCATTCAGCAACAGTGAAGGAACAATGTTATAGTTCCAAGTAAAGGTGATGTGCAACTTGGGAGGGGAACTTGCAACAGTGGTGTTCCCATGCATCTGCTGCATTTGACCTTCCGGGTGGCAGCAGTCACTGGTCTGAACACAAGAACATAAGAAATAGGAGCAGGAGTAGGCCATCTAGCCCTTCGAGCCTGCCCTGCCATTCAATAAGATCATGGCTGATCTGAAGTGGTTCAGTTCCACTTTCCCGCTTTCTCTCCATAACCCTTAATTCCCTTGTCTGTCAAAAACCTATCTACCTGTAACTTAAATATATTTAGCAAGGTAGCCTCCACCACTTCAACGGGCAGAGAATTCCAGAGATTCAGCACCCTTTGAGTGAAGAAGTTTCTCCTCAACTCCGTTCTAAACTGCCCCCCCCGCCTTATCTTGAGGCTGTGCCCTCTAATCCTGCTATCCTTTCTAAGCGGGAAGAATCTCTCTACCTCTACCCTATCCATCCCTTTCATTATCTTATACGTCTCTATAAGATCCCCCCTCATCCTTCTAAACTCCAACAATTACAGACCCAGTCTATTTAGTCTCTCTTCATAGTCCAACCCCCTCATCTCCAGTATTAGCCTAGTGAACCTCCTCTGCACTCCCTCCAAAGCCAAAATATCCTTCCGCAAGTGCACAGCACTCCAGCTGCGGCCTCACCAGTGCCCTGTACAGTTGCAGCAAGACCTCCCTGCTTTTATATTCTATCCCCCTCGCTATAAAAGCCAGCATTCCATTCGCCGCCTTGATCACCTGCAGACTGGGTTTTTGCGACTCATGCACAAGGACCCCCAGGTCCCTCTGCACCGTAGCATGCTGCAGCTTTTTGCCCTTTAAATAGTAATCCCTCCTATTATTTCTGCCAAAGTGGATACCCTCACACTTGCTAACATTGTATTCCATCTGCCAGGTCCTCGTCCACTCGCTCAGCCTATCCAGATCCCTCCACAGACTTTCCACACCCTCTGCACAATTTGCTTTTCCACTCATCTTTGTGTCATCAGCAAATTTCGTCACCCTACACTCAGCCCCCTCCTCCAGATCATCTATATAAATGGTAAATAGCTGAGGCCCCAGCACCGATCCCTGCGGCACTCAACTAGTCACCAACCGCCAATCAGAATAGCTCCCATTGATACCAACTCTCTGCCTCCTATTAGACAACCAATCCTCTATCCACGGTAACACCTTACCCCCAACTCCATGCACCCTAACCTTCTGAAGCAACCTTTTGTGAGGCACCTTATCAAATGCCTTTTGAAAATCTAGAAACACCACATCCGCCGGTTCCCCTCTGTCTACCACACTAGTCACATCCTCATAGAAATCCAATAAATTAATCAAACACGTCTTCCCCTTAATGAATCCGTGCTGCGTCTGCTCTATCAAACCATTCCTTTCCAGGTGCCTCACTATTTCTTCTTTGATGACCGATTCAAGCATTTTTCCAACTACAGACGTTAAACTAACTGGTCTATAATTCCCTGCCTTTTGTCTGCTACCTTTTTTAAACAGCAGCATAGCATTAGCCGTTTTCCAATCTTCCGGCACTTTCCCAGAATCCAGCGAATTTTGGTAAATAATCACTAAGGCATCCACTATCACTTCTGCCATTTCCTTCAGAACCCTGGGATGCATTCCATCCGGTCCTGGGGACTTGTCCACCATCAGTCTGGAAGGTCTTTTGAAGGAGTTTTGGTGAGTTCTTGTAGTGCACCTTGTAAATGATACAAATTCCTGCTACTGTGCATCAGTGATGGAGGGACTAGACGTGGGAGGTGGTTTATGACTTGCCAATGAAGTGGACTGCTTTGTCTTGGATGGTATTGAGATTCTTGAGTTTTGTTGGAGCTTCATTGTTTCAGGCAATTGGAGAATATTCCATCACCCTCCTAACTTGTGCTTCGTAGATGGTGAACAGGCTTTGGGGAGTCAGGAGAGGCAGAGGCATTCTCACCGCAGAATTCCCAGCCTCTGAAAGGCTCTTGTGGCAGTGTTTATTTGGTTAATCCAGTTCAGTTGCTCATCACTAGTAACCCCATGGATAGTGATAGTTGGGGATTCAGTGATGGTAATGACATTGAAAATCAAGGGAAGATGGTTAAGTTCTTTCTTGTTGGAAATAGTTATTGCGCGGCACTTGTGTTATGTAAACGATACAGGGTGAATATTGTCCCTATTGTCTTGATGCATCTGAATATTAAAGATCCCACCCAGAGTACATTCTGTGCACAAGCCACCTTCTGTGCTTCCTTCAAGTCTTGTTCAACATGGTGTAGGACTGACTCAGCAGTTGAGAGTGGATGATAGTAGGTAACCAGAAGGAGGTTTCCTTCCCATGTTTGACCTGCTATTATGAGACTTCACTGGGTGCAGAGCCAAAGTTGAAGACTTCCGGAGCAACTCCCTATTGACTGTATATCACTGTGCTGCCACCTCTGGCCAGTCTACCTTGTTGGTGGGAGAGGGCATACATACCCATGATATGGTGATAGTGTCAGACTTTCGGGAGTCAGGTGGTGAATTACTCACTGCAGAATTTCCAGCCTCTGATCTGATTTTGCAGCCACAAAACGTGGATCATTCAGTTTAACTTTCCAGTTAATACTGACTTCAGCCTGCTAATGATGGATTTAACAATGGTAATGCCACTGGATGCCAAAGAGTGGTAGATAGATTTGCTTTTATTGGGAGAGTGTCATTGTGCGGCATGAATGTCACTTGCCATTGATCAGTGCAAGTCTGATTGCTGCTCAGATAGTGCTGCATGAGAGCATGCATTGTTCCATTATTTGAGATGTTGAGAATAGAATATGGAATATAAGAGTAAGAGTTTTCCTTTAGCTTCCTCCATTCAATACAGATACCATGGTCAATCTTCTCCTCAACCTCGCTTTCCTGCTATCTTCTCATATCATTTGATTCCCCAAGAGACCAAAAATATGCCTTAAATATATTCACATTGGAGCATCACAATCCTCTTGGGTAGAGAATTCTGAAGAATCACAGTCCTCTGACTGCAGGAAGATCTCATCACAACGAAAAAGGATCAACCCTTGTCCCTGAGACTGTGTCCTTTTGTTTTCTAGATTCCCCTGCCAGGGGAAACAACCTTTCCGTTTCTACCCTTCCAAGCCCTTTCAATGTACATTTCGTTAAGAGCATCAAGCAAAAGTCCAGCAAGTGTAGGCCCAATTCAATCAATCAGTCTCTTATCATTGTCTTTTATCCAGGAACCAGCCTTCAAACCTTTGCTGTATTGCCCCCAAGACGGTATGTTCTTCCTTAGCCAAAAATAAGCCGTTTGAGCCTTGAAATGTTAACTTGTTTCTTTGTCCACAAATGTTGCCAGACTTGCGAAGCAGGTTTAAAATTCCAGAATGAGCAGGATTTTGCTTTTAGTTTTGAACTGTAAACATGTAGGTAGACAGCTGTATGTTCAATCCCTGATCTATGTTGAATTAGCTCAGCAAATTCAGGAATAGCAGTTGGGGTCTTATAATTAGTCTCATCTGTATGAGGAAGAAAGGTTTAGATGGAGCCAGAACTCTTGATTGCCATGCAGCAATTTTTGCTGAAACACCCATGTATAAACTTCAGAAACAGTCTTGGCTTGGATGGCTGGAGATGAAACAGTCTCTAAATAATGCTGGGGACGTGTACGGGTCATTTAATCTACAACATAGAACTTAGAATTTTTAATGCAGAAGGCACATATTTATAATTTAGATGAATCCCTTATGGTAAGATGTTGTGAATAAATTAAAGTCTTCCCATGGAATAATTTTAGGTATGACAGAACTTTCCATTCGTTAAACCAGCTAATTGGCAATTTAGCTGACTCAGGCATGTAAAATGACCATTAAGATGGACATGCAGTTATTGGCTATTTATTTTCCTGCACTGATTTCTGAAATACGAGATCAGTGCCTGCTTCAATTATTAGGTGTTGGACTTAAGATTACTAACACTTTCTCTGCAGAACAGATATGCTCCAAACACTGACGACCCCCTGAGAGAATTAAGAAATTGCTCACCTCCATCTCCAACAGGAGGCCCCTTATTTTCAAACTGTGCCTCCTTGTTCTAGATTCCCACACACGAGAAAAATATCCTCTTGGTATTGTCAAGCCCCCTCTGAAACTTTTCTTTCAATAAGATCACCTCTCATTCTTCTAAACTCCAATGATTATGGGCCTAACTTCTTCAACCCTTCCTCATGAGACAAACAATGAACCTCTGAACTGATTCCAATTGAAGTGTACCTCTCAAGGTGACAAAAACTATACCACTCGTGGCACTCAGGCACTTAATAGGCCACAAATATAATTCAGACAGACGTGGGAATGTGGTAGGGTTCCTGCCCAATTAAACGTCTGCCTGTCACCAAGTTTGCCATTGAGCAGGCACAAGATTGCACCTGCAGTTTCCCCTTTAAAGATCCAAATAGCTCCTACTTTCAATCTCAATCAAATGCATAGGTGCAGATGAGGTAAGCAACTGTCCAGAGTGATAGCCTGCGTCCTAAAATGACAGCAGCTGAGCCTGGAGATTTGGACATGGCCAGACCTATTTTAAAAGAAGGGCCCTTACTGAGCATCAAATACTGGTACAAGTACAGGGGATGATGCCAAGAAGCATGTTGTAGGTGACAGTCCGGCCAGAAGAGTCCACTAGTCACATGTGCAAAACTTTCCACGACAGGTGTACCGTGGTATGTGTTCCAATCAAAAGTTTAAAGTTTATTTATTAGTGTTACAAGTAGACTTACATTAACACCGCAATGAAGTTAGTGTGAAAGTCCCCTTGTCGCCTCACTCCAGCACCTGTTTGGGTACACTGAGGGAGCATTTAGCATGGCTAATGCATCTAACCAGCATGTCTTTCAGAAGAAGAAACTTTCAGAGAAGAAACCGAAACACCCAGAGGAACCCACTCAGAAGGAGAACGTGCAGTCTCTGCACAGCAAACCAAGCCGGGAATTGAACCTGGGTCCGTGTGTTATAATTCAGATCAAAAATTCCGAAGTGTTTTATGGAGTCCATCTGGATCATAATTTTTTTTATTTTGAATTTGCCTAGGGAGAGCATGAGATGCTTCACTTCAGGTATGATTCAACTGACCCACTGGGAAGATTTTATCAAACAAAGTGTTTTTAAGTATACAGTTAACATATAGAAAGAAAATTAGCAGTAACTTTTACTAATTACAAACAAGAAAGAAAGACAACATGATATTGTATAACGCTTAATAAATATGAATCGTTCCAACCAAACAAACATCCTTCAACAGGTTAACACGGCAATACGAATGCTCATTTGATGCTAGAACTCAGTCCTTTAGGTGGAGAAATGCAACTCTTACTTAACCTTGTAAGTTCCGCATACATGAGGACGGCCTCAACCGGGATCTTGGGTTCATGTCACACTATCTGTAAGCCCCATGACTTGCCTAGGCTTGCAAGATCTCAGTAACTGTCCTGTCTGGAGACAACACACATCCCTTTAACCTGTGCTTAATGCTCTCTCCACTTACACTGTCTGTACCTTTAAGACTTGATTATGTGTAAAGACTTGCATTCTAACCATTATTCTGTAAATTGAGTTTACGTCTTTATATGCCCTGTCTGTGAATAAAACTCCCATTCACCTGACAAAGGGGCAGCACTCCGAAAGTAGTGGCTTTTGCTACCAAATAAACCTGTTGGGCTTTAACCTGGTGTTGAGAGACTTCTTACTGTATTTATCCCAGTCCAACGTTGGCATCTCCACATCATGACTACCCACATCTGTCCAGAGTGTACAGAATCATTATTCCAGCAATTCTTTTTGGATGATGGTACAATTTCAGCAAACAGTCTTATTTCATGTTGTTCTCCTTTCATTTGATCCACATTAGCATGATACTTCCACTCTGCAAACTCTTTTTTGAGATTACACATTACAGTAGACTTATGGACACTTTCCTTTGCACAAATGAGCTGTTTTTGTCAGTTCCGCAATTTACGTTCAGGCAATTTGAACAACTCAGGAACATGCTCCAGAACAGTCAACTTGTCCTGTATCTGTCTCCACGCCTGCACACTTTCTTTGTTCACATGATTGTCCAGCAATTCATTCCCCTTCTCCACCTCCAGCAGTTTTACGTGATTGATTGAGACTTTCAGTTGCTGCATCTTAGACTGAGTACATAGATAGGCTTACCTTTTCTGGCTTCAACAAGCTTGGGGATCATTGAAAGAACTTTAAGACATGGCCCATTGATCCCATATTTTCAATCTGCTATCACACTGCTCAGTAACTATGAACTTTACAATTTGCATCATAGTTATGCATTGTTTGCACCATTTGTTTTATTTTATAATGCAGGCTTACCACATGAACAATTTACAAGCTTGACAGATGTTTCATAAAATTACTATCATTCCATTACAATTAAGGAAAGTAAAGCTCAAAATTTTTTGGATAAAGTTTTCATCTTTATCGCCTGGGTGTTCAATATTGCGTAGGCAGAGCACAGAAAGAATATTCTAACAAGGCAAATAACGCTTCTCTTAATGAACAAATGGGAATTTTCTTCAACATGCAGGCTGTAAATATTCAAAGCAAAACCTGAACTCCAGGGGATTTATTTTAAAAAAGTCTATTATAATAAGTACAGGTAAACATGCTGAGAAAAAGAATGCAAAACTCGTAACACATTGACCATGACCTTATAATTGGATCTCATGTCATTCTGCAATAAACTGTAATTTTTTTTGTCATCCTTACCAACGCAGTTAAGTCTTGTTGAATACTTCAAGTTACAGAGGCAGATCTCCACTCACTGTGCCACGAGTTTTCGATTCATGCAATGACTTTAGTAATTGCTGTATAAAAGCAAGTTCTTGCTTATTTTTGAATAAGTACAAACCCATTATTTAATTGATTGCACAGATAAAGTCAGCGGGGGATATATTTGTACGTTGTTCAGAGAGAGGCGGTCAAGCACAGTTGCAAGGGAACATAAAATTAATTAGGGAAATGAGATGTGGCAGCAGGTATGACTGCCAGATTTAAACACATTCTCCACAACTATTTTATCACAATTCAGGCACAACCCTAACGTTACTTCACTCCACAGTTGGTGCAGTGTCGTCATGATTCCACTCTTGCCTTTGGATTAGAGCAATATGCATGATAAGCCTAATTTGAAAATCTTGCGACAGCATCGAGAACTTTTTTTTATTCATTCAAAAGATGAGGGCATTGTTGGCTGGGCCAGCATTTACTGCCCATCCCTATTTGCTCTGGTTTACTCAGCCACTTCAGAGTCAACCATATTGCTGTGGGTCTGGAGTCAGATGTAGGCCAAACCAGGTAAGGACAGCAGATTTCTTTCCCTAAAGAGTACGAGTGAACTGAATGGGTTTTTATGACAATCGACAATGGCTTCATGGTCATCATTAGACTTTTTAATTCCAGATTTTTATAAATTCAGGTTTCACCATTTGCCATGGTGGGATTCAAACCCAGGTCCCCAGAGCATTACCCGAAGTCTCTGGATTAATAGTTCCGTGACAAGACCATTATGCCACTACCTCCTCAGAGTAGACTTTGTTATACATGTGTGGCTGCATATAATGTCCCAATTTTGTTTTCAGGAAATCCTTTCCAATCGAATATGAACATAGCGTTATGTAGAAGAAACTAAATGGCAACGTGACTTCAAACAACAATCTGGGAAAGCTGACAATTCTGAGAGATTGTATTTCTCTCTCACACTGGGCCGAATCTACATTCGGAAAAATCTGACCTGCATACTTACCTGGCTCACAAACAACATTCCTCTGAACCATCTGTGTGATTTACATGTCCTTTTTGTCTTTTCACACGGCACTGCAAATTGCAAACTAGTGTGGGAGGAATGTGGATGCTAAAGAGGTCATTTAGAAGGCCTGTACCATTTTCCAGCACTGTATCAGAGCTCCCAAAAGTATTTAAAAGTCCGCTAAAACTTACCCCTCACTCACCAATGACTACTCCATGCCAGCCCATGCCTGCTCAGATGAATCATTCCACAACTCACAACTATGTCTCCAAGTATCCTTAGATCACCAATGCCACCTGTGCTCCCATGTATCCTTCATGCACCTTAGGTCACCCATGCTGCCTCCAGGTCCCCATGTAACCTCCATTCCCAACTGATGTCATACCATTTCAAATGCCCCCCATGTAATCACCATAGCCACTCATCCAGCATGTACTATGGGCATTCCTCAGATTCCACACAATGGCAGCATAAAATATTTAACATATCTTGAGAAAAAATTAACCTCCCACCATCTAATACAGTCATTGATATAGATATAATTGATTTTTATATTATTGATGCTGAGGAAAAAATACATTTTCCTACGTGGAAAAAAAATGTGTAATAATTGTAACCCTATTAGCTTGTGTCAACATACAATGAACCAAATTGAAGGGACAATCTGTTATTGCAATTGTCAGTCATTCTCAGACCAATACCTACTGTGCCAAATTCATTAGTACTTGAAACTCAGCCAAGCATTCAGAATGGGAACAGTTTCCAAATAATAGACTATAGTAGTTATCTAGAATGCCACCACCTCTTCTTTTCTCTTTCCTGAATACCTTATAGTCAGGAATATTTAACACTCAGTCTTACTTTTCTCAGTGTTAGCCTTCTATTAGAGCCACATCATTATATTTCAATGCGGCAATCTACACTCCTATGCTTATAACTCATTAATTTTATTTACCGTACTCTGTGCATTCATATTCATGCACAGTAACACTAATTTAAATTCGATTGTTTTCTCCCTTACTCTAATCATAGCTAATAACATACAATTTCCTACCCCAATGTTATCTATTTCTCTCAGTATTTTGTGCATATTCTATTCTCCTCTCTGATATTACCTCCTGGTTCACAAACCCCTACCAAATTATTTAAGCATTTCATGGATCTTTTGCATTCTCCTGAGGGGGAAAATAATATCTCAATTTAACATTGCATCCAGGAGTCAACACTGCCTCAGTATTGCGCCAAAGCATCAGCCTAAATGACATCCAAAACCATATGGAGTGGGATGAGATTCCGTGATCACCTGACCTACAGTAAAACTGCTACCACTAAGCCAAAGTGAACATCCAAAAAATATATAAACAGAATTGAGATTTCAGTAGAGTGCGGCTACGTTCAGCACAGGAAAGGTTTTCCTATGTGAACGTAATATGTAGATATGAATAGGAGACGTTTTAGAATCAGATGTGTTGACGTGTAAATTTTAAAATTGATTCTGTCCATTAAGTATACATAACGTCCCAAATTGTTCAGAAATTTGGTGTTATAAAACACGAGACAAACATGTCAAAATTCTGAATCATGTCATTTTTACATTGAAGCCCACACATGACCCTTGGATACAAAAACAATTTACCAAGATTGTTATCACATTCAATAACAGAAACAGACCATCAACAATAATTGAAGCAATTATGCAAGTACTCAATAATGTTGCAAATTTTCACTCTACCTGAAGTAACATCACCAGGGAAAACTTTTGTAGGTTTCACAAATTTTGCTGATGTGGAAAGCATAAATAAATTTCTTTTAAGTGTAACCACAGTGGGGTCAATTAAACAATGGCAGATGCTTAGTAAAAATCAGCTAAGGAGGCATGAGGCCTACAATGCAGGTATAAAGTGCACTGGGAACCAATACAGTACTCAAGTTATTCTTAAGGACCATTACATTAATTCATTTAAAAAAAAATGCAATATTCCAGGAAGCATTTGAAGTGCTTTATTGATGTTCCAGCCATATAGCTCCCATTAGGAATGGCCACTAAAGCAAAGATTGCCTTTTTTTAAAAAAAACTAGTTTTGGGTACCTTGGTCCTACCAATCATAGCACCTGAACATCAGTGCACCCATTCAGAAATGAATGCAACTTTTCCCATCTTCCTTTTCCTCTCATCCCTCTCATCTTCTCCCTCTCTCATACGTTCCATTCATACTGTCCTCTCGCACATTCCATTCTACCATTCTTCAACTGTCCCATTCATCAAGTTCATGTTTTCTTTATTAGTCGCAAGTAGACTTACATTAACACTGTCATGAAGTTACTGTAAAAATCCCCTAGTTGCTACACTCTGGCGCCTGTTCGAGTACAGTCAGGGAGAATTTAGCATGGCCAACGCAGCTAATCAGCACATCTTTTCGGACTGTAGGAGGAAACCTGAGATAAGTTAAAGATCATTCTACATCAAATATTCTACCACTCCTCACACAACCCACACACATGCCTCTCCTCTCATATGTCTCATTCTAATTCTTCTCACGCCTCCCATTCCACCTCTACCATCATGTCTTCCATTTTAACCCTCCACTCATTGGTTGCATTCTCCCTCTCCTCATACAACCTATTCTACTTTTCACAGCTGTTAAATTTTACTGTTCCGATACATTCCCACACCTCGAATGTTATTTCCCTTTGTCAAAACAAGTGTACACAATTTCAGGTAGTTAAGATGAAATGCGAAAGGAGCAGAGAGGATACACTTGGATTGTAAGCCTGGGCTTAGATCACAAAGAAATTTAAAAACGTATTCACCATTCCAATAAACTAAAACTCATAATTCTTCTGTCATCTATTAATCTTGACAGGTCAATTAACCTGCTGTTTCCATGCTGGTATACATGGATCAGATTTATATGCTTAATAGCCAAAACAGCACAAGAAACCTGTCTGTTAGAAAGTACTAAGAACTTATTGAATTCCAATCAATTGATCAGCTTCATCCAAGGGTCTGTCTGTCCATGTGGTCATAATGGTCATGTCCATTGTGTTTGGTTTCTTAGTTGCTGTGGGCCTCTTTGAGCCATATGACTCCAGGTTGAATCCTGGGACATTAAGAACTTCTAAATGGCGACACTCCCAAAGTTAACTGTACTTGAGGGCTGACAGTCAGATGCTGGGCCAGCCCCATCACTTGCATTTGACTCAAGCTTTTCCTCCCCCTCACAGGCCAACCAGTTATCGGGAAACTTGACTGATCCTCTCACCCTCCCAAAATCTCTTGACCAATGAATCTGCAAGACACTCATTTCTAGAGCTCAGTCTGTGCTTCCTGGCTTTCTGAACGTGCACTGTTTCAGAACTTATCTCCCCATCCATTTCAAACTCCTCCAAATAAAGCTGCAATTTTCCCGTGATCTCACTTCTTTTTCAATTAGATTCCCTCTCTCACAGAGTACAAATTCCTCCAATCACAGCTGCATTTCCCCAACCGCTTTTCAGCCATGCACACTTGTCTCCAGTGTTTAAGTGCTCAGCCCTGCCCTGCACTCAACGTCAGCATTGCATACAGCCTGTTTATTACATTGTGCAGACCTTTTCCAGACAGCTGCTGGGCCATGCTCATTTGTACCTTGGAAGGAAGTTTGCTGGTGAGGCACTCAGAGCAGTTATCCCCACTAAAAGAAGTATGTAATAAACAAAACATCAAAATATTCTGAGTGATAAAATACAGCACACCATAATTAAAGTTCCAAAGGTCTGCCATTAAACGGTCAATAGAATAGAATTTACAGCCACCTAATTCACCCAGATCAAGTCATATACATGATCAGCATGGGCTGCCAACATTGGCAAGGATGTAATTGTAACACCTGTACCAATCCACTCCTTATGCTGCTGTTCTAAAACGTGGAAGAGTGACTTGAAATGGTCCAAATAAAAAGTTTTTCTTCCCTTTTGCTCTCAGTCAAGCTCCTTCTTCAGCTAAGCAACCCGCTCTTGGATTGGTCACCCTTTTTGCTCAACGGTTTGTGTCCTTTCACAATGCCTCAATAGGACTTATGTCAGCTGGTGTTTATTCAGCTGAAGTTGTATATGCACCTAATGGGCAACATTCCCAAAGAAGCTGGGAACTCCCCCATTCATGCCCTTGCTACCAGTTGGTGAATGTAAGAGTTGTCCTTGTGCCCCCAGAAGGAAAATGCTGCAGCTACTGTTAATGGAGTCTACTGTGGCAGGGAGGGTGGGGGAGGGGGAGGGAGTGTTGTAGTTCCAAAAAACCTCGCACAGGAGGTAGGCCACAGGAACAAAACAAGGTTTATTTAACAAACAGCTCTACTCGCACTCCAGCCTTCAATTAACTGTAAGGGCAGATTCCTGGGCAGGTCACCTGACCCATCCTCTAAAAGAGGCATAACATAAAGCAGCATACATGCATACAGCTATGAATTAAGGGAAAAAACATGGCAGAATTGAGGTGGATCCTTTAACAAAACCAACATACTCTAAATAACACTCATAATATGAGTGCTGAAAATACTCAGCAAGTCTGACAGCATCTGTGAAGACAGATCAAACAGAGTTCAAGTTTTGAGTCAAATATGACTATTGTTCAGAAATAACCCTTTGGGTCCAACTAGTATTTTGGTTCTATCTGTACATTAAATGGATACAAACCTATGCAGCATTTACTCAGTATAATGTAATTATTTCATGATGTGGCTACTCCCTAAGGATATGCAGCAAGATCTAAAAAACAAAGACTTCCTGCACTTAACTGCTTTTGACCTGTGTCTTAAACCGCCTTTGGATGCATGCAGCCTGGATGCAGTCCGAGCGTTGTGGAGACTTCCACTGGGAGCTTTTGGGTTAGCAGCAACAGTTCAGCTACACCATAACTTTAAAAATGATTTATTTCCTTACTGTCCCAGTGGACATTTTACTGAAATCCAAAGTGGAAAAACACTGTCAACAATATAACACATACGAAGATCAGGAAAAATAATCAGGATGTATGGGAATGGGTGAAGAATTAAAATGAAGTCACTTCATATTAACTAGTAAATTCAAGTTGACAAAGATAATTTCAGATAAGCCAATGTTTAATGATACTGGCTTAGCGGATGTGCGGGTTAAATGTCACATTCAAGCCGGCGAGTTAACAGAGCTCTGCCAATTTTTTGTTTCATTACAAGAACATTATTTTTTACATACTAGCCCACGTTGGAACATTGTTTCTTTGTAGATCTGATTTGTGTTTGATTTGCTTTTGTTTCCTTATTTTAAAATCAAACTTCATTTCCATGTGCTCATCCTACCCATTCTGTCCCTCAAATACACACCTGTACAAATGGTGAAAAACACAAAAATAAAATTTAATCATGCACAAAAGCCAAAATCCAGCTCAACTCTTACAGACACTAGTCAATGCTGTATCAAGAATTACTGCACAAATGCAGTGGGTCAGCCAAGAGGCTGAAGTAAAACGCACTCTCTAGGGATAGTTCAGTACATTCTGTTCTACTTCCTTAATGTTCTTTATTTTTCCCTCTCCACGGACCGTTATACTCTTCTTCATATACTTACGATAATAAAAATAGGCACATCTGTCTTCTGTGCACAAAACCAAAGGTAAAACAGAGCATAAAATAGAATGAAATATTATCAAACAAATAAATTTATGGTGACACAGTGGTCAGCACTGCTGCCTCACAGTCCCAGGAACCCAGGCTCGATTCCTGGCTTGGGTCACTGTTGGTTCAGACTCTGCAAGTTCCCCCTGCGCTCCAGTTTCCTGCCACAGTCCGAAAGATATGGTCAAGTGCATTGGCCATGCTAAGATTCTCCCTCAGTGTACCCGAACAGGTGCCAGAATGCAACTAAGGGATTTACACGTAACTTCATTGCAGTCTTAATGTAAGCCTACTTGTGGCACCAGTAAATGAACTTAAACTAATTTTCGAATATTTAGGGTTTGCAAGTCTCACACTTTAATGCTAAAGGGTCAATTCTCTTATCACCAAGAAAAAAGATCCTTGGTCATAGGCATGCTGCTATTGATTGTGTGGATGCTTGATGATCTAAATTCTGGACATTTGCATCATGTAAATTAGCTCCTGGAATTCAATTTAGTTTCTCCAGCAGAAGAATGGCAGAAACCCTGGAGGAACAACATGATTGACTAAATATGGCTGCCTCATTTCTCAAGGTGTGATGTTGATCTTCCAGAGTAGATGCAGGAGATTGAAGAGGACCCCATGCCAACGCTATAGTTAAAAAAGTCCACCAATGCTTCTACTTTCTCAGAAAATGAAGGAAATTTGGCATGTTAGCTATGACTCTCACCAACTTTTACAGATGCAGCATTCTTTCTGGTTGTATCACAGCTTGGTATGGTTCCTGCTCTGCCCAAGACCGCAAGGAACAACAAGAGGTCATGAATGTAGACCAATCCATCAGGCAAACCAGCCTCCCATCCATTGCCTGTGTACGCTTCCTGCTGCCTCAGCAAAGCAGCCTGCATAATTAAGGACCTCACGCACCCCAAACATTCTCTCCCACCTTCTTCCTTTGGGAAAAAGATACAAAAGTCTGAGGTCATGTACCAACCAACTCAAGAACTGCTTCTTCCCTGTTGCTGTCAGGCTTTTGAATGGACTTACCTTGCATTAAGTTGATCTTTCTCTATTCCCTAGCTATGACTGTAACACTACATTCTGCAGTCCCTCGTTTCCTTCTCTATGAAGGTGTATTTTGTCTGTGTAGTGTGCAAGAAACAGTACTTTTCACTGCATACAAATGCATGTGACAATAATAAATCAAATCAAATCAAATCAGTAAAGGCCAATGGAATTCAGGAGCATCATGTCCAAGTTCCACGTGACATTTTTACATTTGTGTGTGGAGCACTGATTCATCAGAGGGAGCAGAGCATGCTGTATCCAACAGCTCCAAAAGGACTCCTAAACTAATTTTGTTGCAGAACATCTGTTCAAGATGGATGAATGAGCTCCAAGAACAGTTTTTTTTTCCACCGCAGAGAATCTAAAAACCCTTACAGAGGAGGTGGAACTCTAGTAAAAGAGGGGAATTTGGGACAGGTGGTCATTTTTGAAGCATGGGGAATGTACATTCTGGGTCTATTGTCCAGCAAGCATAATGGGAATGCAATTTCCTGCATCCATAGACCAAGTCTAAAAACAGTGTATCTGAACGTGCAGAGCGTTTGCAAAAAGATCGATGAATTAATGGCACAAACTGGTATACAGGGTACAATATAACTGCAATTATAGAAACATGGCTGCAGAGTGAACAAGGCTGGGAACGGACTGTCCAAGCATATTTGATATTTACGAAGGACAGGCAGAAAGGGAAAGGTGGCAGGTAATATTATTAACAATGAAATCAGTGTCATAGAACATAGAACATAGAACATAACAGCGCAGAACAGGCCCTTCGGCCCACGATGTTGCGCCGACCAGTTACAAAAACAATGACCCACTAGCCTATACCAATCCCTTTTCGTCCATAAACCTATCCAGAGATCTCTTAAACGCCCCCAAACTAGACGCATTTACAACTGCAGCAGGCAGGGCATTCCAATCCCTCACCACCCGCTGGGTAAAGAACCTACCCCTGACATCCATCCTGTAGCTACCCCCCCTTAATTTAAAGCCATGCCCCCTCGTGCTAGCTTTCTCCATCCGAGGAAAAAGGCTATCACTATCCACCCTATCTAAACCTCTAATCATCTTATATGTTTCAATAAGATCCCCTCTTAGCCGCCTTCTTTCCAACGAAAACAACCCTAAATCCCTCAGTCTCTCCTCATAGGACCTCCCCACCATACCAGGCAACATCCTAGTAAACCTCCTCTGCACCCTCTCCAATGCCTCCACATCCTTCTTGTAATGCGGGGACCAGAACTGCACACAGTACTCCAAGTGCGGCCGCACTAGAGTAGTGTACAGTTGCAACATGACGCTGCGACTCCTAAATTCAATCCCCCTACCAATAAACGCCAAGACACCGTACGCCTTCTTGACAACCTTATCTACTTGATTCCCAACTTTCAGGGATCTATGTACACATACACCTAGATCCCTCTGTTCATCCACACTATTCAAAGTCCTCCCGTTAGCCCTATACTCGACACATCTGTTGCTCCTACCAAAGTGAATTACCTCACACTTCTCCGCATTAAATTCCATCCGCCACCTCTCGGCCCAGCTCTGCAACCTATCTAAGTCTCCCTGCAGACTATGACACCCTTCCTCACAATCTACCACACCTCCAACTTTGGTGTCATCAGCAAATTTACTAATCCACCCAACTATACCCTCATCCAGATCATTAATAAAAATTACAAACAACAGTGGCCCCAAAACAGATCCCTGAGGCACACCACTCGTAACCGAACTCCATGATGAATATTTACCATCAACCACAAAGTGACAAAGGATATTGGTTCAGAAAGTCTAGATGTAGTTTGGTTGGAGCTAAGAAGCAACATGAGGCAGGAAAAATGAGTGGGAGTTGCCAACAGGCCTCCAAACAATGGTGTTAAGACAGGGATGGTGTTAAACAAGAAATAAAAGATGCCTATTACGAAGGTGCTGCAGTAATCATAGATGAATTCTTCTTGTGTTATGTAATGTTTTTTCAGATCAGTATTTTGAGGAACCAACAAGGAAACATGCTATCCTCAATTTGGCATTATGCAATGAGAATGGGTTAATCTTGTTGCATGGGGTCCCGACACTTGGATGAATTCTGGAACCCAACTCCATAACTGAGCCACATGACTACTGCAGTGTTATTATTAAAATTGAATGGCTAAATTGATTAGGAGGTGTACTTGGTTCCCAATTAGGGACAGCAGGGAAGAGCTACCTGTTCAATCCCGTTGGCAAATGCAAACAGCAACCCTGACAGAGCTGCCACTGATTGCTCATTAGACCAGGCAACTCCTTAAAGATAGCAGCTGGAAAATGCAGGAAAGTGACTTTGCTAAATCAACTTAAGGTGCAATTCTGGATCCAGGGCTAGTTGGCCCATTGTACTTCCATTTTTAACAAATGGAAATAAAATTTCAAACGGCCCCACAATGAACCTGAATTCTGGACAGCAGAATGTTTGGGCTGACCAAAATAAAGGTTGAAAAATCACATTCTGGTCCACATCATACCACTTAGCAAACTCTTCAAAGGAGCTTAATGGCCTGCTAACTGGTAGTCAGCAGGTTACCCATTTCCGCAACCTTCACCTCCACAAACAACTCTTCCAGAGGCACTGGGAAATGGATGATTGGGTGAGAACTCTGGAACCACGATTTTCAAAGCCCACCTGCATTGGCTCCTGTCCTATTTTGAAAATCCCAACCATTGCTTTTCTCTTCACAAATTCAGCCTAACATTCTGAATGTTTTTGACATCTTCTGTTTTTATTTCAGCTTTCCATCATCTGTAATATTTGCATTTGATACACTTATACACTCATCATGGTAATGCCAGAGGCAAAACATGATAGTAATAGAGAACGATTTGAAATGCAAAGACCCTTGCATGAATGAGCTAACGCATAATCATCTAAGTTTTTAAAATGCTAGGTTTCAGGAAGGTAATTAGGAAAAGACTAGTTCCTCTATTGTGTTGACAGTGATGAAGAGTCACTAATTTGAAATTAAACTGTGAGGAGAAGTTTTTGAAGCATGGAAATAATGATAGGACTCGTTAAGATAGGGATAACTGAATCTTAAGGGAAACATGATTAACATTTGAAGTGGAAGAAGATACAAGGGTCTAGAAGGACACCGAGAGTTTTGGGATCAATCTTTTGAATAAGAGATTCTGGATTTGTGACCTTGTGGAGTGATTAGTCCAAGGCTGTGTGCAGAGTAGCAAGGCCTGAACAGTTTCTTGCCGCAGTATTGCAGACATATTAGCTTGTTAATTCCCAACTGAATGTAAAAAGTGTGCAAGAAAAGGAAGCTGAATTGATGGCAGCACTCATTAGGCTGGCATGAAACCACCAAGCTCTCCTTGATCACACTCTCCATTGCCTTCACTCCAATTATTTGAAGGGCCAGTAACAAATGTTAGTTAGAAATGTAGAAAAAAAGAGGTGACAGCCTTATCCTACAAGAACAGAGCAAATATTGGATTATTCTATTAGCACGACCAGCCCTGTCAACCCTGCAAATTCTTTCCCTTCTTTAATGGGATGTGGCCACTGCAGGAAAGGCCAACATTAGTTGCCCATCCCTAAATTACCTTTCAATTGAAGGGCTTTTCTGGTCCATTTCTGAGAGCAGTTAAAGCTCAATCACAAAATACAGAATTGAATGTTAGTGTCAGTGATGGTGTCCATTAAACTATTACTGTTTGTTGCAACAACTCATCTAGCTCACTGATGTCCTTTAGGCAAGGAAATCTGCCATCCTTACCTAGTCTGGTCCACGTGACTCCAGGTCAACAGCAATATAATTGACTCTTAACTGCCCTCCGAAATGGATGATAGCCACTCAGTTCAAGGGCAATTAGGGATCGTCTGCTGGGCTTACCAGTAATGCCCATCTCTCAAAAAGAAAAAGAACATTGCTGTAGATCTGGAGTCTCACGCAGACCACATTTCCTAACATAGAAACAAAGAAAACAGCAGCAGCAGAAGGCCATTTGTCACTTCAAGCCTGCTCCACCAGTTTTATCATGGCTGATTCTCTATCTTAATACCATATGCCACATTCTCCCCATACTCCTTGACATCCTCACAGTCCAGAAATATACTTCTTTCTTAAATATATTCAATGACTTGACTTCCACAGTCTTCTGTAGTAGAGAATTCCACAGTTTCCCCATACTCAGTAAAGAAGTTTCTCCTCATCTCCTAATTGGTTTACCCCGTAATCTGAGACTTTGACCCCTTCTTCTGGACCCCTCAGCAACAGGATTTTGATGTGATTTGATTTATTACTGTCACATGCATTAACATATCGTGAAAAGTATTGTTTCTTGTGCGTTATACAGATAAAGCACACCGTTCATAGAGAAGGAAATGAGACAGTGCAGAATGTAGTGTTACAGTCATAGCTAGGATGTAGAGAAAGATCAACTTAATGCAAGGTAAGTCCATTCAAAAGTCTGATGGCAACAGGGAAGAAGCTGTTTTAGAAGTGCAACCAGCCTTGCAGCAGAAATCAGCATGAGGCTGATTACAATATGGAAATTGAAATTTCCATATCATCAGTGAGCATAGGACAGTCTCGTCTGGACTGGCAATTGTTTCCCACCCCACCGAGAAAGATTCCCGTCAGTGGGGTTCACATATTGTGCCCATAAATGGGGACTAAGCATGATCATCCCGCTGGAGGAGACATAGGCCATTGAGGCCCCTCCCCGGGAGGTCAGGGTCCAGAGAGGTGCCCCTTGGGCAGTGTCACTGTCATGTCTCTTAATGAAGTTCCCCAATCTATCTTAGCCAACTCACGCCTCAAATCTTCATAGTCTCCTTTGTTTAGATTTAGGACCCTAAATTGAGATTGGACTTCCTCACTTTCCAACCTAATGAGAAATTCTGTCACGTTATGGTCAATGCTCTCTAAAGGACCAATATTGTAGAAACCAGGTTAGAAACTCGCAGGTATATTATGAAGTTAGCCTAGATACCAACCTTTTTGATTTTGGCATTAGTGCGAGCACAAGATGTCTCATTCCACGTGTGATTCTCTTGACTCAATGGGAAGCTCTTATGAAAACAAACTTTATTTAACAACTCAGTTAAAATATAACAAAAATCACATAACTTTTACCAATTTGAAATACTTAAATAGGATAAGGTCTAATTCTTAAAGGATATATTAGTTCTAATTTAAGAAATATCCCCACAGACAAATTTCCCTCTTCTGAATCAGTCAAGCACAAAAAAACATACAGGCTTACGTGGATGCTACATTTCCAGCCTTTTAACCCCTCTGGTCAGAGACACAGAAAAATACACCTGTCTTTTGACTCCAATACAGCAATCTCCAGAGGAAAATCTAACATTCAACAGCAGAATGTCAAAGAAAGAGACTTTTTTTGGCAGAATCCAGCCTCCAAATCTAGGGAAAGACAAAGATCTACTTCTTGCAAACAATCCCAACAGCATCTGTCCTGGTTTCTCTATGTAAGCCTAGTCCTACCCAGTCACATGATTCTTCCTGTCAATCAATCAATCTCATCAAGCCCCGCTCTGAAAAACCCCAGGTGAAAAGACGAAAATAACAATGCCACATTAACCCAGGTTAAAACAAACAATCCAGCAAATTAGGCTCAATCATGCTTCTGCAGTATCAACCTGTCGGCTGTCGGTTATAGACAAAGCGGCACCAGGTGATCAGAAAAGACTGAGGAAAAAAACCCTGCACAAGAAACATGATGCAAATGCATTTCTTAAAGGCACAGTATCATCTGCTGGATGCTTCCTTGCTGTTGGGAATTCAGCTGTTCAGTTACTCTACTTCTTCAGTATTGCAGGTAACAGTAGGCAGTTTGTTAGTGATCTCCTAACACTCAATTTTTACTGGAATGTGGTCTTCAATTTCAAATGGAACATAGAGCATTACAGCGCAGTACAGGCCCTTCGACCCTCGATGTTGCGCCAATCAGTGGAACGATTCTAATGACCCTCTAACCTAAACTATTCCAATATTATCCATATGCCTATCCAATGACCATTTGAACGCCCTTAAAGTTGGCGAGTCCCCAACTGCTGCAGGGAGGGCATTCCACGCTCTTACTACCCTCTGAGTAAAGAACCTACCTCTGACATCTGTCCTATAATTATCACCCTTCAATTTAAAGCTATGTCCCCTTGTGTTAACCATCACCATCCGAGGAAAAATGGGGCCAAACTTCTTTGGTGCACCATCTGCAAAGATGTCCATTTTTTCAAGAGGAATGAGTGTGCTGATTATTGCCATCACTTCATTCAGCTCTTGTCAAATAATGACTAGGTGGACCATTTCCAGCCCAAGATTTCTAATCTCCAGACAAGGGTGCAGATAGTCAAGCTTGCTGGTGAAGTCTTCTCATGTCTCTGGCTTATTCAAATTACGGGGGTAGACTAAGCAGAAAATTGGATCAGGTCAATCCTCGAAGCTACAACCAAAAAGGTCCTGTGAATTGGGTCATCACAACTCAATTCTTTCCCGAGTCTGCAAATCAGACATGAATAGCCTTGCGCTTTAACTAATCCCAGGGAATGAAAAAGCATTATATAAACAAAGCTATTTGTTCAAATTTCTCAGTTTATTATAAGTTTTATTCTTAGCAAATTATTTGCTGATTTGCTTTTTAGAATAGAATAGAATACTGGATTTCTAGAATGGTGATATTGTCTACACTATTTAAGCTTTAATGTAACTTTCCTTGTAGTACCAAGGATCAATGAACATGGTGCATCATGATAAAGTCACGACCTGTACCTTCAAAATGACAAGCTGCAGTGCACAGAAGACGGCAAAATAATATATGGACTTAAAGTCATCTAAAGCAAAGTTATGATTGTAGATTGCACCTCACTTCTTTAAATTAAAAATAATTCTGTAACTATACTTTTTTGGATAATTTTAATGATGCATTTGGGAACATGTTGGAAACTCCAGCACATGTTACGGATAATTTTTTTGATCATTTAAAGTATTGGTGAGAAAATCATGTACAGCATGCACATCAATTTCCACCACACACTTTCCACAAAAATGAGAAATTACTCCTACGCATATAAGCTTGCAGTTCACACAGTTGTGAAGTTGGCTGAGTATTGACACAACTGTGTGTAATTGGAGAATATTGTACCATTATCCAGGCTAGCTGGTCAATGAGTAATAACAGGTTGTGCGCATGGACTTGTTGGATAGCAGAGTACTCGAGGGACTTTTCTTGTAACATGATGTCCAATGATTATTGAGGCTGGAAACAGATAGATAAGCATCTGGCCTTGGAGCACATATGAAGGATGGATGAACATCTGGCTTTCGAGCATTTAAGGAGGAGGGGGGAATCCCTAGATAGCAAGTATGATACATGATTAGGAAAAGAATTGGGACAGCTGGTTGTATGTCCAGCTTCTGGGTTAATCCATATGTTTATTATTCAAATTATATTTAATGTATTTTTCCCACATAACCTCTGATTTGGGGAAAGGTAAAATAGAGAAACAGCGCTGTATCAGAATAATGATTTGTACCTTTGAATTCTGGGGGAAAAAAAACACGCTCACTTGAAGAGGCACAGGGGGTTCAATATTTCTGAGTGACAGTCACAGCCTTATTGGTTTTGAGATGAACTTAAGAAATGGATATAACTAAAATGTGTGCAAGATGTAACATGGGAATATAGAAAATAACATAGGAATATTATTTGTTAGCTATTCAGTACTTTGAGCCTGTGCTGTCACTCAATTACATTATGGCTAAGGTGCAGCTCCTCCAGCATTAACCTGAAAAGAAGGGAATGAAACTTGTACAATATTTTCAACTTACCAGCTGCATTCTGTCACACGTGAGTGTCTGTTTCAGTAACTTCGAGAGGTGAATTTTCATTGCTTGGATGATGGGTGGGCTGGGGAGGGGGCATTGGGGTTGGGGGGTGATTCCACACCAGAAGTAATGGATCAAATTCAACCCTTTATCTGTCTTTGTCACTCCACAGATGGAGGAAAAATCAAACCACCAGCTACACCAAGGGGCTCAGTTAAAAGAACAATCCCACAGTTTAAAGGATGACTCCCTGGATCCTCTTCCAAGCTGTATGTGATAGGCAGGTGGTCTTAATACTGAAGATTAGAAGATAAGGGCTCCCGGAAACGAACCCAGGTCCCTGGAGCTGTGAAGCAGCGGTGCTAACCACTGTGCTATCGTGCCACCTCAGGTGACACGATAGCACCTGGGAGCCAAGGTACCATCCTATCACTGAAAATGTCCCTTGGCATGCAGTGTGGCATGTCCATGCCTCGTCACATTCTACACTTGGGCAACTTGGCAGTGAACTCCGCATTCAAGCCACTTCACACCATTACATCTAGACTGATCTCTGAAATGGTTAGACAGTCACCATAACAGACCTCCAGAGGTCCTTGAATCATTTCTGGCACTGCAAATTCTTTGGGCCACCTCACATTCTTGACCTCCTCTGCAACCTTCATCCAGGCTTGTTTTATCTATCCACAAACCTGAGTACACTATCCAGGCAGCAGCCACTACGCCCATGTACTGAGGCATTCCCAAGTGCTAGGTATGTTCACTGAGTGCAAGGACTAAATGGTTGGCTTCTGGGGAGAAGAGCATACCCGCTGAGGAGATGGCTAAAGGCATCAGTACGAAACCAACAAACAGATGTTAAGAGGGTATACAATGAGAGCCACTCATTCATCAAGACTTTGATGCCTTCAAATTTGGTCAAAATTGTCAACATTTCTCAATGCTCCTTGCCAGCTAATAGAATCAAAGAAATCATAGAAACCCTACAGTGCAGAAAGAGGCCATTTGACCCATCGGGTCTGCACCGACCACAATCCCACACATTCCCTACCCTCATATTCCTACATATTTACCCGCTAATCCTTCTAACCTACACATCTCAGGGGCAATTTTAGCATGGCCAATAAACCTAACCCGCACATCTTTGGACTGTGGGAGGAAACCCATGCAGACACAAGCAGAATGTGCAAACTCCACTTGGGAATGCCTCAGTACATGGGCACAGTGGCTGCTGCCTGGATAGCGTACCCAGGTTTGTGAAATGTGTGGCCTATGGTCACATACCAGCAGAACGTTAATGGAATGATATGCCTCCCTGTTAAAGTATGCCCCTGGCTCTTACCAAGGACTTTAACAGCCATAGTTATGCCCTACACCTTTGGAAAACCAGCAATATGCTGGAGCCTCTGGCTCTTTCAGCCTGATTTGCTTTATCGCCATTAAGTAAATCACTTGAACATAGCATCAGCACCCTAAGACCAAGACCTGGAAGAACGCTGAGATGAGAATATTCAGGGCCTCTGTGACCTTCAGGGCCGCAAGCGTCACCTGCCAACCAACACACTGGTTGCAATGTCAGCAGCCCAAATATCACAGATTGCTGTGACTATCTCTCTGAACAGCCAGAGTGGTCAAAGGCCATGTTATAGAACATAGAACGCTACAGCACAAACAGGCCCTTCGGCCCACAAGTTGCGCCGATCATATCCATCCTACCAGGCTTATCTATAACTCTCAATCCCATTAAATCCCATGCACTTATCTGTAAGCTTGTCTGGTAAACTCTATGAGCAGCATATTGCTTTCTCCTCCATTTGCCTGCTGCCTCTACCTCCCCCCACAGGCCCTTGCTCTGCTGTAGCTAATCCTTCACCTTGCTTTTTGGTAGAGTATACCAGTCCCTGATCAGCTGCCCTCCTCTTTCTCCATCTCCTTCCTTCCTGTTGACTGTAGGAGAAGTCTCCCATTTAATTTATTCCCATCGGAACAGCAGTGTTCAGCACAAATGCCTTGCAAAATATTGGTTGCTGTACCTCCTGATTGATGCCTTCCTTCAAAAAAAAAGCCCTAATGCAAAGCTGGGATGAAAAACCCAATTACCAGAACTACTAAGGTGTCCCAGCCCTGTTCCACCCATAGCCTCACTTGCAGCCTTTATACATTTTACAACACTTTGATATAAATCAGAACTCCCACTGACTGTGATTCCCATGCATCCAAAGCTTGTTAACTGCTTGTTAATTAGATGGTTTAAAAATGGAGCCTATGCCCATATTATGGCAGACTGTTTTTGTTGACATTGGGTTCCTCATTCATGGGAGCCCAGTGCCCGATTGAGGTATTCAGCATCAGGAGGTGAGAGTCTCACTGAAAACCAACCCAATGCCTTGCATCCAACACAGCCCCAACCACCCACGTACCACCGCCTTGTCAGTAAATCCCATTCCACCTTACGTACCTACTTCCAGGGATCAGTCCCTGATTAAGTCCTCAGAGTATTAGCAGCAGCAGCCACCGCTCCTGGTGATGCTGCTGGCAAAAAAGAGCTGCCAGTCTCTGGCCAACAGCTCTTGGGGACAGCATTTTCACCCTCCTGGGGCCTCGATCGCATGGGAGGTCTCACACTGGTCAGTTAAGTGCCTGATTGCAACTACATTGCAACGGACTCCAGAGCAGAAGAGACACAGGCTCCAACTGGCTCTCAAATAGTTGGGGGTACCCCCGTCACTGGAAATAAATTCCATCCATGTACTTAGAAGCAAGGTTTGAGACAACTGAAGCTTCTATAAATTTTTGGTGTATTTCAAAGTTCCAGATATATTGATGGATTGAAATTTAAAAGAATAATTCCTAATGGCCAAGCTGCTCACAGATACTTGGAAGAGACCGAGACCATTCAAACTGTCGCAGTTGTATGACATTTCTCTTAAAATTATACGAGACCTGAACTTCTGGGAGTTGCACAACATGGAAAGAAACTGAACATGCCGTGGATACTTTATCCAACTGCAGGTGTCTCTTTACTCTTTAAGGGCATCAGTCACATTGGTCTACTGAACTCAGTCAGCCACTTCAAACATGACCAAATTATGTAGTGGATAAAGCAGTGGCTTCACCCTCCATATTTTTCAGGGGTTTGTAAAAGAGAGTTTGTTCTAAGCAATCACCAAAGTGCTGAATTGCCAAGTGGTAATTTTGTAGTTCTCAAAGTGCACCCTGCTTGCTGTTTCAAGAGCCATAATCCGTATGCAGTCTTGTAGATATTTGGCACCTGGTAAGTTTCAATTCCCCAAAACAAAATGTATGCCCTAAAATAATATTTTAGCAATCAAATAAAATTTAAGCATTCAAGTTAGTCAAATTGAAGGATATCAATTTTCTTCAATTTTGCACTTGCAATGTGGAGCTGTATCTCAATCCTGGAAATACAGGCAAGTTTTAATTAATTTTCATATTACTACTTGGGACCATTTTTTAAAAACTTGCACTTATATAACACCTTTCATGATCTCAGGCTATCAAAAAGCACTTAAAACTAATGAAGTACATTGTGAAAGCTGTGGCAATGTAAGAATCACGATGGCGAAATTGGCCACAGCAAGGTTTTGTAAACAGCAATGTGATAATAATCAGATCATCCGTTTTCAAGTTTTGATTCAGGGCTAGATATTGGCCAGCACATCGGGAGAATCCCACCGTTCACCTTCAGTAAGTGCCATCGGATCCTTCACATCCACCTGTGAGGGCAAACAGGGCCACAGTTTGACATCTCATCCGAAACACAGCAATTTAAACCGTATAGCACTCACTCAGTATGACACTGGAATATCAGCCTAGGTTTTGGATTTTTTATAACAACTATCCAAAAATCCATGACTTTCTGACTTTGAAGTGAGTGTGTCAGCTTTGAGCTATGGCTGAAAATGATCAAATCCAAATCCTAAAAGTGAAATTTATATTTGAGTTTATTATAAACTGAGTGAGTACTTGCACAACTTTGAATTTTCCCATGCATTTTTTCTCCTGCAGGAACTTTAAGAAAAGTGATATATCCGCAATAAGAAGCAGACAGTCAATACAACATATTTTATAATAAAAATATGAGCTCCAGGGCTAGGTTTTGAAATTATTTGTAATGAGTACTCACAATACAGTGCTAATTCTATTTACTGCCTGACTGGAAAATTACTCTTCAATTTCTTTGATAAAATTTCACTCATAAATAATGTGTTAATTGATAATAATACCAAGGATTGTGTCAAATTTGAGCGGCTCAATAACCTGTATATATTACATTTTAATGTGATTTTATTTGGATTTCAACACCACATTTTATTGACTCTTTAAACAGGACCATTTTCCAGTGTTAGGAGATTAAAGTGGAGTTTCATACATCACCGATATTTAAAAGCATGGATATGATGATTCAATGATGAACCATGCAGAAGGTATTGCAGGTCTCCATCTTTAAACCACATTTAGTAAAGTGCTCTCAGCTAGAATAAGTGATAGCACAGCACCCAAGTTATTGTCCTTAGGCTGGGGAGAGAAAGAATCAGCTTGTGTTCACACTAACTATCACCATTTAATTCCCCATGATCGAATGTGCCTGTGTACATGGATATCTGGCTTGGCATAGTTTAACTGTATTTACTGTCCAAAACATACACAAATATGAAAACTGATCATTTGGGCAAGTCATCAGATGGTTGTAGTGCCTGCAAAGCTATATCCAAGAAGGGTAAACTCTTTCAAGAAATGAAACAATTTACTTTTAAGGAAAAAGACAAAGTCAATTTCAATGTAAAACATTAATCACAACTGAAGTAAATCCAGAGGCATTTATTAAAACTTCGATACTGAGCAAGCTATTCCATTCAAATTATTTATGCCAATGTTTATCCTCCAAACTGTAAGAATTTTAAATCACATCCACTCACCCAGTTCCCGCATACCTTTAACCCCCTTTCCTTCATCTAGCAATTAGGGGCGGCACGGTGGCACAGTGATTAGCACTGCTGCCTCACAACACCATGGACCCAGGTTCAATTCTTGATTTGGGTCACTGAGTGTGTGGAGTTTCTTCCGGGTGTTCCAGTCCAAAAGGTGTGTGGGTTAGATGGATTGTCCATGCTAAATTGTCCCTTAGTGTCAGGGGGATTAGCTAGAGTAAGTCAATGGGGTTATGGGGCCTGGATGGGATTGTGATCGGTGTGGACTCAATGAACCAAATGGCCTCTTCTGCACTGTAGGATTCTATGATTCTATTCTAATTT
This sequence comes from Carcharhinus amblyrhynchos, assembly GCF_965287045.1. Taxonomy (NCBI): domain Eukaryota; kingdom Metazoa; phylum Chordata; class Chondrichthyes; order Carcharhiniformes; family Carcharhinidae; genus Carcharhinus; species Carcharhinus amblyrhynchos. Next base: position 63,012,769 of record NC_137330.1, read on the forward strand.
TTAATTGACATGATGAGGTTCTGCTGAATAAACCCTAGGAATGAATTATACAACCTCACATCTCTGGGTGAAGACTTTTCTATTATCTTCAATTCTAAAACTCCAAAGCTTAATTTTATATCTCTTGCCTCCTCATTCTTCATCACTAAACTATTTGGGGGGGCGCATGCATGCCTTGACATGGTGGGCGTTGTGGAGGGGTGGCATGAGGAGCCAAAGGGGTTGTTTTGGGGGTGGGGGAGTGAGACATTGTGTTACAATGCAGTTGTGATATTAGAATTTAAGGCCTTGGCAACTGAAGGCACAACCACCACTCATGGAACAACTAAATTAGGGGATGGACAAGGGGCCAAGATTAGAGAAGTGCTTACAGGAAGCTTGTGAGACTGGTGGGACAGAGACAGTGAGGAGTAAGGCCATGGATGGCGTGACGATTTTAAAGTGAAGATATTGCTTGATGCACGAGCCGAAGTAAACCAGCAAACACAGCGATAATAGAAGATTGGGACTTACTGCAAGTTAAGAGTGTTCTCAGTGCCAAGTTTACACAAAATAGAATGTGAGAACCAGTCAGCAGTGTGCTGAAATAGTTGTGCATAGGGGTAACAAAATAATGAGCAAGGATTTCAACAGTAAATGAGGATAATGTTAATGAAATAGCCGGCCTTAGTGATGGTATCATTTTGAGGTTGAAAGCTCACCTTAGAATCAAATATGACAGCAGGATTGTGAACACAGTTGTTAAATTTCAAACTATTGCCAGAACGGAGTCAGTAGCTTGGGAACTACTGGGCACCCAGGAGTTTGGAATGGGAACTGAAAGCAATTGTTTCATTGTCAAAAAAGAGCTCACCAACCACTTAACTGAAGGTGTGGGGGCTCCTGGCTCTCTCTAACTTTGAAAGTGACCTCACACTCCAGAACCTTTCAAATTCAACGAAACCACCTGAAAACACATTGTGTCCCCTTATCTGAAATTGGCCGTTTGGACAACTAAAAATCCAGCTCCTAGATAGATATTTCTTTCAAAGAGCCAGGACAGAGAGAATGGGCCATATTACCTCCTCTAGGCAGTATCATTTTAAGATTCTAACAGGTGTCAGCCAGTTACCAGAGTCTCAAATAATGGGAGAAAAACTGAAACAAATGTCAAACATGATTAAAGGTTTCTCAACAATGTATTTATCACAGTCCCTTCTCCACATTATCTTCATCCTGACCACATTTGCAACTGTTAGCAGTTTTTACTACTGGTATTACTGATAACAATCGATATTGAAATTGAGGGATACTATTCTTGCAAAAACTTTGGCTAAATTTCAAATTAGATTGATCATACTATATAATCATGGTGCAAAAACTATTTAACATCACTATGCAAATAAACATCTTCCTGAGGGTTATTAAAAATGTGTTTAATAAGAAAAACTAATCTTCAATGTCTCAGGGCTAAGGCTGAAAATAATTGACTAAGATTACTGCTACTGATTGCTGTCCCGTAAACTACAATGAAAAAGATAATTGGACAGTGGATAATGACAGCATGGGGCTTAGCTATGATATGAGAATAAAAGGCTGCACCTTTGTAAGGTCACCTGGTAAAATGTCCTCTTTGGTGAGATGTTTCACAACCGGTGACCATGGAATTGTACACCTGCACGAGCTAACATCCAATATAGAAAGAAAACCAGAGACATGGTGGAAATGAAAAAAAAATTTCCAATAGATAGCCAACAACATTTAAATGAGTGTGAATGAACATGCACTGAACCTACATTCTCACTTAAAATCCACAGACGTTAAACATGATTGTGTGGAGTTGTCACATTCTCCCAGTGTCTGAGTGGGGTTTCTCCATCCAAATTAGATGGATTGGCCATGCTAAATTGCCCCTTCATATCCAAAGATGTGCAGGTTAGATGGATTAGTCATGGCAAATGTGGAGGGTACAGGGAAAGGGCAGAGGGGAGGGCATGGGTGGGAGAATCAGTGTAGAAGCAATGGGCCGAATGGCCTCTTTCTGCACTATAACGATTTTATGATTAAGCAGAGTCTAACTTTAAATAACTCATTATAGTAATAATGAGTTAATTAACATCAAACTATTCATCAGCAGATGAGTTCCAAAACCAATTCTGAATTTTATTAAAGATGGCACCAAGACTTTGCTCCAGAGCTCATGTTTGTTTTCGTAAGTTAATTCCTGGAGACACTGTCTCCAGAAATCTAGATGCTCCATTACTGTGCACTTCATCAAATGAGATAGTATTAAGTTATCTGTTTCTAAGTTGTGCCTACCAGTTTAAAGGCGAATCCGTTTTCCAGCCTTAGGTTCTGAATCTGGCTGTTTCAGTACCTGTCCAGACATTCAGAATCCCACTTATATTATACAGCTTCAAATAAACATTTTCTGCAGGTATACTTGCATGCAGAGATCCCCACCTGGCAGTTTGAACATGAGTGGCTCTCCACTCTCTCCACACTGACATTTTAGCAATCCTTTATGTTTGCAACTTCATGAGAGCGGAGCCAGGTTTGAGTTCATAACAAAGTACATAAGGTAAAGTACTTCATTGGCACATTGCAAAATAACATGTGTTTGTCTTTATTCATTTTGCAGCCGAATAGACTCATTTTCTCCAATCTTTTCTTCACTTAATTCGTTGCCAGATAAAATATTCTACACTCAAGAAGAATGGCAAAATTGTGAAGTGCTCTAATAAATTTTAAAAATTGATAGTCTGTTGGACAAGGCAGATTCCTCCCCCACCCACACCCCCCAACCCACTGGGATCAAAAAGTGGGGGATGGTTACTGGGGTAGGTAGCCTTGGTTTGTTGGCTGGAGGTGTGCTGCATTTTGCTGGTAGCAACAGATTAAGTTGCTACAGTCAGGGCTGCTGTTTCTATTAAGGGTGGGGATTGCACATGAAAGATGAGGTTGCATGAATGGATGACGTCCTCAAAGTAAACTAAGTGGGATCTGGGGTTGCAGGTATCAAACAGAAGCTATGGTGGGAGATTGATTCATGGGTTGAGGGACTATAATCGTGAAGGAATGTAATGCCCATTCCATACACTGAACTTACATTCTCACTTAAAATCTAGAGACATTAAACATGATTGTGTGGAGTTATCACATTCTCCCAGTGACTGAGTGGGGTTTCTCCATCCAGATTAGATGGATTGGCCATGCTAAATTGACCCTTCATGTCCAAAGATGTGCGGGTTAGATGGATTAGTCATGGCAAATATGGAGGGTACAGGGAAAAGGGTGGAGGGGAGGGCATGGGTGGGATGCTCTTTTGGGAGATCCCTTTCATGGCTCAAAGAGGGTCCAAAACAGAAGCCTCAACCCCCAGATTCCTATCGGAGACCACCGAGGTTTACCGGATGGTTTCCCGCATATGACAGAAGGTCACCCTGCCGCTGATCAAAAAGAACCAAATGGAAGTGGAAAGAGGCCCATTTTTGGCCACTTGAGTGGCTCAATTTGACCTGGGGTGTGTGATTTTCAGGGAAGAAAACAGTACTATTCAGCAGGATTCAGTAAAAGACAGAACCGCTGCACATACTGTAAACACATGGATTCCCTAATCCACCTTCTAGATTCCCTCTGCTGGTGTATAGGTATGGCAGCCTTAAATGAACAAAATGTAATTTTCAATATTCTACCAGGCGGGCACATCTGCCACATTTCCTATAACTAGCAAAATAGCATGGCAGCAGGAAGGTATGGGCACACACCAGGTAGCTGTCAATCTCTTTTTGCCAGACTTTCCTCCACTGAACTGGTACATAAAAAATTTTAAGGAAAAAAAATAGGCGGCATATCCAGTCAAGAGGGCACCCTGCTGTCTGTACTTATTTTGAAAACAGTACTCATATTATATCATTTTAAAAGCAATTTGTTGTCCAGAAGCAGCGAGTACCATAATGTTTGTGGTTGTTGTCACTTTAATGCATGTGACTTTCTAAAGAAAAGACATCAACATTTGAATTCATTGGCCAATGCTCAGCCTCAGTAATTGCTTTACATTCACAATAAAGAAAATTGCTAGGGGTCATGTGCACCGGCACTTCATCCTGTTCCTGTGTTCATCATCATCATCTCGCTGCATTCAGTTTCAGGTGCACATGCAGGGTTTGTGGATTATACACTATAGCAACACTAAACCCAATTATAACTAGGATTAAATGTTTCCCGTAAAATGTTTGACTGAAAATCCGAAGTGTGCAATTTTCGCCACTCTGCACACTTAACATCAGCTAAATAGACTAGCAATGAAGAATATTGCAAGTCACGAATGTACAGTGAGTGCACGCAACCAGTGATAAACCAATAAGACCAATAATTTTATTGCCAAAAAGTTTAACTTGCACCACAGTGCAGTCTCCCACTGTGATTAAAGCTTAAAAAACAACAGCACATATTTTCTGGCCCTTTTTGCTAGCAGGATCTTCCGATCCCACTGACATTGAACCCCCACCATAGGTTTTCCAATGGTGGGGTTACACATAGAACGGGAGATCCCATTGACAGCATTGTGATCTAGCCAATGGTAGGCCGCTTCCACCATCGTAAAACACAGCGCAGGAGTGGAGGCAAAGAAGATCCCACATAAGGAATTTCAAAATGTTCACTCTATTGGCAAAGTTCCAAAAGCTCACTCACATTCATTTTGTACCCTGCACTTACTTATGTTAACTTTCAGTACAAATACTTATCAGCAAAAATAACCTCTGGAAGAAACGAAACTGTCTTAAATGTATTGAGAAGTATGCAATCATAATTATGTTCGCTGATGGAATATTAATTATCATTTAACAGCTAAAAATAATCGGAACACGTAATGTCTTGGTGGCACAGTGGTTAGCACTGGTGCCTCACAGCACCAGGGACCAGGTTCAAGTCCAGCTTTGGGTGACTGTGTGGAGTTTTGCATATACTCCCAGTGGCTGTATGGGTTTCCTTTGGGTACTCCATTGTCACCCACAGTCCAAAGATGTGCAGCTTAGGTTGGATTAGCCATGGTAAAACGTACAGTGCACAGGGATAGGGTGGAGGGAAGGGCCTGAGTGGGATGCCCTTTTGAAGAGTTGGTGCAGACTCGATGGCCTTATTATGTACTCTTGGGATTTAATGGTCTATTAGTTAGGCCAGATTTAATTCTGTATGTACCAAGGAGTACCCCAAAACCTCTTAAAGAATGATAATATTGTGCACAATTAATGAATATTTATATGTACAAATGCTCACATTAGAAAAAAGGCCTCATATTTCTAAACTTAAAACTTCCACAAAAATTCTAATAGTATTGTCGATGTAACTTGACTGTTGAAAGTATCAAAATATTTTTAAAAAGGAGCAACATACTGTGGATTCTGGAAATCTGAAATAAAATAGAAAATGCTGGAAATATTTTGTTTCTCTCTTCACCACAGCTGCTGAGTATTTCTGATTTTTTTAATTTAAAAAAGGATCATCTTTGTTTATTCAAGAACATCATGGCTTTGGACTTCTCATATTCCATTTTCTCATTTTTACCATTGGAAATGCCCATCTATTTTATGTATCTTGTGAGAAAACGGATACCCATATGTGAAAAGCTAAGCAGGTCCATCAGGAACTTAAGGAATAAGGAAATTCTAACAATAAAATTAAGCATTCAGCGTGTATACAAAAATTCTAGCAACATCTGGATAATTATTCAATCATACTGAAAAGTCTATTATCTCATTGTCATCTGGTGGATGTGTTCATCCAAGACTTGTACAGACATGATCCAATTTTTAAATTAGCCCAGTAGTTAAATCATTCTATTTACTAATGTCGAATTACAAAATATTTTCCACATTTAATATTATACTTGAGCTTTATTTTGCAATAACTGCTCCACAGGTTAATTCTCAATGGTTCAAATCTGCTGATCTGTTCCAAATTGCCACGTCCTAAACTTTGCATTTATCTGGGTACATTTAAAAGGATTTAAGTTCTGACACAGCATCCTAAAAAAACTCCCTCCGCTCAGGAATCGACACAGCGACCTATGAAGAGAATCACCACAGAAGAGACACCCTGTCGTATAAGAGTGTTCAACATACCATGTGTTCATATAAGACTGGAGAACTGTACCGTCTCCAATATGATATAGAGAAACACATGATAGCAGACGGGGAGTGGGGGGGGAGGTTGTATAGAGAGACTGCAAGAAGACTGCATGAAGATAACACTTAGATAGGGCTATACCTTGAAGGTAAGCATATAATTGTATGTTAGCAATAAATTTTTTTGGTTCAAACACACAAGCATTCAGATATCTTAGTGATATAGCAAACACACCTTCTCACATGGTGGCAAGCAAGTGAAAGGCCCCAAAATCTCAAGTCATGAAACAGTAAAATGAGCTGCTGCCTGATGTGAACGAAGTGCATCCAATTTGAAGACATAGACGGAGATTACCTAAAATGCACCATTGAAGGCATGTAGTTTGAAGGGCCGTAGAAAAAACCCACTGTGCAGCTGAACAGAACACCACAACAGCAGGAGACCCAAAGCTAAACCAGAACAAATGTAAAGTCAAAGGACCTAGGCAGATTACAAAAAGCAAAATTCAGGGCACTAATCAGGCAGGGCACATCGATTGTTTAAACTGTGCATCTGGAAGAATGCTGCAGCTGGGTCTGGACTCCATGCTATACCATATGTTGGCTAAGTTCAAACGAATCGGTCAGTAAATTTACTACTTGATGTAACATTGAGACTCAAAACCCAGAACGTTCTGGGCTTTGTTCCTCATCTGCATGTCGAGTCAACCATTCTCAATGACCATGATATTCTGGTTAGCTTCAGCAGCCCAAGGCAAAGGGAAAAATAGACTTGCTTCTGGTTATTATTGAGTAACCCCTGTTCTAAAACATGTGTTCATGAGAGATGTTGTCGTGGCTTGAAAGATTGACTAATTCAGGAACATTCTTTGGTCATGCTTGCAAAAGGACAACCCACTGGCAAGTTCTTATCATTGCATGGCATAAACAATAAACAAGCACAAGTTGCATTCTTCAGCAGATAAGTACAGAAAGGCAGATTTGTGTACCTTGGCAATGTTGTATGCTTACTGTAATTTAATCTAGATGTCTGTATGAAATGATTTGCAAACAGGAGTCCGTGTTACCAAGACCACTAAGTTGCTGTGTGACAAATATTAAAAACAATGTTGTATATTTAAAATGTCTGGGCAGTAGATCGGTTGGTCATGAGACATGAATTTAGTTCAAAGATGATAGAATGTACTTGCTGATATTTAAAAATAAAGTCTTGTGTAAAATTGTTTGCAAAACTTCAATGCCAGCACAGCTTTAATGAGCTGTACAAACAGTGTTAGACATAATGTCTTTCTGACTGCTGTGCTGACAGAATAAGACCAGATGCTCTACTACTTAAAACATGAAGTTTGAAATTGTGACAAACCATTGGAGGACCAAAGGTTTCGATACAACCTATCAACAGGAGATCTCAACAAGACGGCACATCAAAAGGATCAGTCAATTACAATCAATATAACAAGTTGGCTTGTCCGCAAGCTGTTTTTTGGTGGAAATTGTAAAATGACCTTTTGTTGAATTTATAGATGTGACAAGCATCACGGAATGCCAGTCCAAAAAAAACTAACTTTTCAAAATGGGATTTGAAGAAACGGAAGTAGGAAATATTTAGGAACCATTAAATCAACATATTTTAGCATCTGCCCACCCACTGTGCAGCCCACATATGGAGACAATTTAGCCTTCTCAATTACAAATTATAAAAGTTACCGAACAGAAAAAAGGCATTTGGCCCAAGGAGTGCCAGTGTTTAATCACCACAAATAAATAATTCTAGTCACAGTTACTGTGACTATTTCAAAGAAATATATAGAATTATGACAATGAATTATTCAACTCAAAGAAAGTTTCACAGCTTGAATATTGCAGAACAATTTCAACTTAAGTGTACTACAGATCCAAAGAGCTGCATAAACGTATAAAGTTTTTGGGCAGAATTTAATGACGGTGGTGAAGAGCTGAACATCTGCTAACAAAACTGTGGCACTTCCAGTGACCTGCTATGCAGGAGCCCCAAAGGATTTAAGTTCCTTTATTGAGACAGTAAACATTACTGCCAGGACTCCTAGCTCTGCATTTAATTCCAGGACCTCTCCCACTATAGTGGAAATCCTGCCACAAGCTGCCATTAAATCAGAGGCCAACAGCTCTCCAACCACGACACTGCCACCAGTAATGTACTTGGGCCTTCACCAGGGATCATCGCTGGGACTCTGAAGGAAGGTGAGCGTGGACAGGATGGGGATTGTCCGAAAGGGGGGGGTTGTGTCTGAGAGACTTGGGTGACTTGATCTGAAGAAAGGACAATGAGGTGGCTCTCAGCCTGCCATCCCTCCTGATACTGGGTTCTTCAATTAGATTCTGAGATCCTTTGAACAAGGTACCTCCCCCCGATTGAATAAGATGTGTCCCTTAAGGGCATTAACTTCCCAATTAAGGGCCTCAATTAGCCATACACCCTCCTGTCTGATCAAATAGTTGTCCCTATCTCAGAATTCAGCTTCAGGGGATGGACATTAAATGCCACCCCTAGAGTCATAACAGCACAGCAAGTATCCATTTGCCAGTTCCCTATAGGCCAATCCCATCAGTCACATTTCAATTTCATTTTCAAACCATTCACCATCTCTGCTTCCACCATCTTTGTGCACAGCGAGTTCAACATCATTACTACTTGCTACATCAAAACATTCTTCTTCCCATCCCCCTGCAGCTCTTGTTCAAAGTCAGCTAATAGGAACAGTTTTATTTTGTAAACCTTTTCTAAATCTGGCATAAATCTTACCACCTCTATCAAATCTCACCTCAATCTCCTTGACTCCAAGAACAACAATTTGTAGCCAATCCTTCAGCAAAAAAAAACACAACATTAGCTAACATTTATAAACTGGCAATTAAAATTAATGCATGAATTTTGAGCTCAGCAAAAACAGGAGATGTTGGTGTAAAAGTGACTGATGCTGTAAGAGGTCAGAACATCAATCATTTGAGGGTCAAGTGCTGTAGCCAGTTCTTCAGCAAGAATGCATTCAACTTAAGAAGCCAACATTTAAAAGGCCAAAAGTCAATATGGCGAAAAGGCCATTTGTAATGGATAATTTTCAGAAACTGCCAAATTTTGTCTCCTTGGAACTGGGCCTGAAAAGATTTTGAATACCTAACATAAACAAAATTAGTGACTTCTGGAATACTAGCCAAGAGATGGCAGAGACTAGCAGACTATCAATAGGCATCAATCCAGTTAAATTTACACAACGGGTATGCATGTATCCATTTGAATGGTGCATCTTGACTATTAAACTCCTGTGGACAAACTATAAACAGTACCAACTGGCTAATAAGATGTGGTTTCCTGACATCTGTCTCTATACCCACATTCCTTGTAAACCCTAATCCCAAAAAATATTTCACCAGAGTGAAACCTGATGATATGATAAACTAAAATCATCCCTATCAACATACCTTAATGTGATGAACTATGCATGAACCCAGGATATGAGATGGTTGCAATATGTAAGAAGGTACAATCTAAAGTAGAAGGGGCTTTACGGATGTGATGATTTTAGTTTGAAAGATCACAATCAGTTAGGATAGGCAACAACACCTCCTCCACGATCATCCTCAACACCGGTGCCCCACAAGGCTGTGTTCTCAACCCTCTATTATATTCATTATAGATCCACGACTGTGTGGTCAAATTTCCCTCCAACTCGATTTTCAAGTTTGCTGATGACACCACCGTAGTGGGTCAGATCTCAAAACGATGACGAGACAGAGTACAGGAACGAGATAGAGAATCTGGTGAACTGGTGCAGCGACAATGTCAACAAAATGAAGGAGATCGTCAGACTTTGGAAAAAGCGTAGAGGAGAACATGCACTTGTCTACATAAATGGAAGTGAAGTAGAAAGGGTCGACAGCTTCAAGTTTTTACACATCCAGATCAGCAACAGCCTGTCCTGGTTTCCCTTGCCGACACTATAGTGAAGAAAGCCCACCAAAACCTCTACTTTCTCAGAAGACTAAAGAAATTTGCCATGTCAGCTACAATCCTCACCAACTTTTACAGGTGCACCATAGAAAACATTCTCTTTCTGGTTGTATCACAGCTTGGTATGGCTCCTGTTCTGCCCAAGACCGTAAGAAACTACAAAAGGTTGTGAATGTAGCCCAACCCATCACGCAAACCAACCTCTCATCCACTGACTCTGTCTACACTTCCCACTCCCTCGGTAAATCAGTCAGCATAATTAAGGACCCTAAGCACCCCGGACGTTCTCTCTTCCACCTTCTTCAAATTGGCAAAAAGATACAAAAGTCTGAGGTCACGTACCAGCCGACTCAAGAACAGCTGCTTCCCTGCTGCCATCAGACTTTTGAATGGACTTACCTTGCACTAAGGTGATCTTTCTCTACACCCTAACAATGACTGTAACACTACACTCTGCAATCTCTCATTTCCTTCTCTATGAACGATATGCTTTGTCTGTATAGCGTGCAAGAAACAATACTTTTCACTGCATGCTAATACATGACAATAATAAATCAAATCAAAAAGATGCAATGTTTTTAGTTTGAAAGAAACACTTATTTAACAGTAACAGCACTGAACAGAATAAAGCTCCTCAGAAAATACTTTTAATAAGGGGATAAGATGAACGAAAATGGGATGATGAAGACGAAGAAATTTAACAAATAGCAGCAACTTTAAGGTGCAACAGTGTTAGTGCAGTTCAAATATTACAGGAACAGTATTTCTAAGTAAAGTATTGATTTAAATTAAGAGGGCAGGTAACTGACGTTTGTAAGTTATAAACAGATGCTGTTTATCATTTAAGTGCCGACTTAACTTAGGAACTGCTGAAAAGAATTCTGAACCTTGACCATTTTCATTACTCAGACGCATTCAGGCCAGTATTCAATAGTTACGAGTATAAGTACAGAGGTGTGGGTTCACCACTGACAAATCCTTGCTTCTCCAACCTAATCTTCCAGCTAAAATCCTGTATCCTGAAATCATTCTAGTAAATATCTTTTGCATCCTCTGAAGGACCCTGATATCTTTTCAAAAATGTGATGGCCAGAGGTGAATGCAACATTCTAGTTTTCATCTAACCCAGCCTTCTACTCCCAATTATACAGATACAGCACAATCAATGCTTCTAGTTCTGAAACCCAAGATCCCATCTGTTTGCTAACTGCTCTCTCAATACGTCCTGCCACCGTCAACCCACAGATCCTTCTGTACCTGTACGCTTTTTAGAACTATTCCATTTAGTTTAAATAGCTTCACTCAATTCCTTCTCCTGAAGGGTATCACCTCACATTTCTCTGTATTAAGTTCCATCTGCCACTTGTCTGCCCATTCTTAAGAACATAAGAACATAAGAAATAGGAGCAGGAGTAGGCCATCTGGCCCTTCGAGCCTGCCCCGCCATTCAATAAGATCATGGCTGATCTGTCGTGGCTCAGTTCCACTTTCCCGCCCTCTCCCCATAACCCTTAATCCCCTCTCTTATCAAAAACCCATCAACCCGCTTCTTAAAAATATTTAGCGAGGCAGCCTCCACCACTTCAACGGGCAGAGAATTCCAGAGATTCACCACCCTTTGAGTGAAGAAGTTCCTCCTCAACTCCGTTCTGAACCGCCCCCCTTTATCTTGAGGCTGTGCCCCCTAGTCCTACTGTCTTTTTTGAGCAGGAAGAGTCTTTCCACCTCTATCCTATCCATCCCATTCATCATCTTATACGTCTCAATGAGATCTCCCCTCATTCTTCTAAACTCTAACGAGTACAAGCCTAGTTTATTCAGCCTCTCCTCATAGCTCAACCCCCTCAACTCCGGTATCAGCCTAGTAAACCTCCTCTGCACTCCCTTCAGGGCCAAAATATCCTTGCGCAGGTGCGGCGCCCAAAACTGCACACAGTACTCCAGCTGCGGCCTCACCAATGCCCTATACAGCTGCAGCAAGACCTCCCTACTTTTATATTCAATCCCCCTCGCTATGAAGGCCAGCATCCCATTCGCCTTCCTGACCACCTGCTGCACTTGCAGGCTGGGTTTTTGCGACTCATGCACAAGGACCCCGAGGTCCCTCTGCACCGTCGCCTGCTGCAGTTTTTCGCCACGTAAGTAATAGTCCTTCCTACCATTCTTCCTACCAAAGTGGACCACCTCACACTTGCCAACATTAAATTCCATTTGCCATTTCCTGGCCCATTCGCCCAGCCTATCTAGATCCTTCTGCAGACTCTCCACACCCTCCGCACAATTTGCCTTTCCCCCAATCTTGGTGTCATCAGCAAATTTCGACACCCTACACTCGGTTCCCTCCTCCAGATCATCTATATAAATGGTAAATAGCTGAGGCCCCAGCACCGACCCCTGGGGCACCCCACTAGTCACCAACCGCCAATCCGAATAGCACCCATTGACCCCCACTCTCTGCCTCCTATTTGACAACCAATCCTCTATCCACGCTAACACCCTACCCCCAACTCCATGTCCTCTGACCTTCTGCAGTAACCTCTTGTGAGGTACCTTATCAAACGCCTTCTGAAAATCCAGAAAGACCACATCCACCGGCTCTCCTCTATCCACCGCCCTAGACACATCCTCATAGAACTCCAGTAAATTTGTCAGACACGACTTCCCTTTAATGAAACCGTGTTGCGTCTGCCCTATCAAGCAATTCCCTTCAAGATGCCTCGCAATTTCCTCCTTAATGACGGATTCTAACATTTTACCTACCACAGACGTTAAACTAACCGGCCTGTAATTCCCCGCCTTTTGCCTGGCACCCTTCTTAAACAACGGCGTAACATTAGCCGTTTTCCAATCCTCCGGCACTTCCCCGGAATCCAGCGACGTCTGGAAAATAACCACCAAGTCTTCTATTCTTTCAGAACCCTCGGATGCATTCCATCCGGTCCTGGGGACTTGTCCACAATCAGCCCCTCCAGTCTGTCGCGCACCACCTCTCTAGTAACAGTAATGTCATTAAGACCCTCCAGTCCTACCACCTTTCCATCGCTAACACCCGGCAAATTATTCACGTCCTCCTCCGTGAAGACAGAAACAAAAAAGTTATTCAAGACCTTAGCCATATCCCCATCCCCTACCACTAGGTCCCCTTTCTCATCCGCTAAGGGACCAACGTTCACCCTAGCCAGCCTCTTCCTTTTTATATATTTATAAAAACTCTTGCTATCCTTTTTTATATTAAGCGCTAGCCCAGCTTCATAGCTTCTTCTACCCTCCTTTATCAACTTTTTTGTCAATCTTTGTTGACATTTAAACCTTTCCCAATCCTCTTCTCGCCCACTGCTCTTAGCTACTCTAAATTCCTCCGCTTTTAATTTAACACTTTCCTTCACCTCCTTCGTTATCCACGGCTTATTACCTCTCTTCCTACTGTCCTTTTTAACCATCGGAATAAATTTCTGCTGAGCACCAAGAAAGATCTCCTTAAAGATCCTCCACTGCTCCTCAGCAGACCTACCTTCCAACGCGCTCCCCCAGTCCACATTCGCCAATTCTTCTCTCATCCTACTGTACTCCCCTCTATTCAAACAAAGGACACGTGTCCGGGAACCCACTTTCTCCTCCTCCATCTGCAACAGAAACTCCACCATACAATGATCACTCTCTCCAAGAGGATCCTTCACCTCAAGGTCCCTAATTCTACCCGCCTCATTACATAGCACCAGATCCAAGATAGCTCGCTCCCTCGTCGGCTCCAACACACACTGTTCCAGGAAACTATCCCGGCAGCATTCCAAGAACTCCTCCTCGAGCCCACCTCGTCCAACATGGGTCGACCAATCAATGTGCAGATTGAAATCCCCCATAACTACTGCCGTCCCATTCCTGCACGCCGCACTTATTTGCGCGTTAACAGCCCGCCCCACCTCCAGATCATTATTCGGGGGCCTATAGACAACACCCACCAGCGTCTTCCTCCCTTTGCTGTTCCTAATCTCCACCCACAACGATTCCACTTTCTGCTCTTTGGCTCCGATATCATCCCTTGCTACCACCTTGATGCTGTCCTTAATCAGCAGAGCTACGCCACCCCCTCTTTCCTCCTGCCTATCCTTCCTAAACACTTGATAGCCTATCTATTTCCTTTTGCAGTTGACTGGTATAATCCTCACTGTCAGCCACATCTTAAAGTTTAGAATCAACGACAAATTCTGAAATTTTACTCTGCATTCCAATATCCAAATTGTTCTTGTATATAAAAAAGCAGTGGCTCCTGTGATTGTGTTTAAGCTGTACTGAAAGAATACCTTCTTAAATGACCCCATGCACATCACGCATTAACATTAGTTCTACAGTGACAAAGGTTGCCGCAGTTTAGGTCATCAATGTACACGTGGGTAATATTTACATATCTTTTAAATTCTGTGCAAGATTAAGGGGTTTGTCTGTCAATAAGCTTTAAATTGCTAGGTTGCCTTGTTGATTCAAATGGTACACACATTACATCATCTTTTCAGACAAATGCATCTGTTTTCATAATAAAATGAGAAGAATTCACTGCAAAACAAAAATCTACGAAAAGATAAATCTGAACTGTATTAATGCCTCGTCAAAAATAGTGTAATTTGAGGATCAAAAAAAAAGACTCCTCTTCATGTGTACTATATACTGCGATTTTGCATGTGCAGCCAAATGTGTTATTCTTTCTTTTGAGAAAAGGGATCGAAGAGCACGACAAGACCAAGTGTAAACCAAAATACCAATATTTTTGACATGGTACGCATGAATGAACTGAATTGCATTTTGCACAGATCCTCTTACCAGACAAGATTGAAATATACCACTTCATTATTTTCTCAGCAAATCTCAGATAGATACAATCTGAACCTAGATCAGATACTCCCTAGATACTCTAGAATATTGCCAAGGTTCACAAAATAGTAGCCATCATCTACATAGTACATAATAGTGACCAAAAGAGCCATCTTATGTTCCTGCAAGATGAGCAACCACAAGTTATGACACAAAAGGACAAGGAGGAGGAACAGCATAATGCTAAAGAGCTAATAGAAAGCTGCCACTGTCGGAGGTAGAACAAATAGAAGATTCCATTTCTAAGCAGCACTTTACTCCAGTTCTGCCTCTACCTTCAGTTGAATATTTTCATATGAGAAAACACTCTTTAGTGATAACATTTAGTGCAATTTTATGAAGTCTGAGATTATCTGTTGCATCTTTATTGAAAATAATGACACAACTGTGTTGTACATTTAATGTGACATGTATGTCTTCCTCCTGTGAGAGCTAAAAGGAAAAAGCACGCAGACATCCTGAGAATGCTCTGCAAATCTTGCGATTCAACTAGCCACTTCCCTCAATGCAAAGTACAGTGGTTAAGATACTAGACTAATAACCCAGGGGCCTGGAATGAAGGTGCAAATCACATGATGTTTTGAAAAATTGAATTTAGTTCTAAAAAAGCCTTTAAAATGCCTGATAGGAATAAATGTGGTGAAGGAGCTGTGGAATTATCGTGAAAGTTCACATGTTAGAGCCCATATGGCTTATATGCAATTCCAGTTCTGTAAATACAATTTGATGCCCCCTATCATTTATCATCTGCCTTGCTCTGAAAATTTGGGTTTTTACTTGTAATCATCCAGGTTTTTACCTCACACAGAAATCCATATCAAGTGGCTGTTTATATTTTTGGTTTTCACATGGTTTCTGATTGCCCATTCAGTTGTCTGTCACTTTAAAGTCACCTAATGCACCCAGCTCACCAGAAAGCACACAAAGTTAATTCATGCATTCTGCTATTTTATTGAGAAAGGGCATAAAGTTTAGTTCTATTTTGGTTGATTCTTTCATAAGATGTGGGTGTCACTGACAAGATCAGCAATTGATTCTCATGCCTAATTGACCTTGAACTAAATAACTTACTCAGCAATTTCAAAGGAAAGTTAATTAAGAGTTAACCCCACATGGTTATGGATCTGGAATCCCATATCAGTCACACCAGGCAAGAACGGCAGATTTCATTCACAAAAGGACATAAGTATACAAGATGACTTTTTACAACAAGCATGGCACCATACTGTGACAGCTTTCAGTTCCAGATTTAATTGATTGAATTTGAATTCCAGCAGGTGCCATAGTGGGATTTGTTTTATTTGCTCATGGGATGTGGGTGTTGCTGGCTCAGCAGCCATCTCCTTGTAAGAGATGGCCATTGCCTGATACTTGTGTGCCATGAGTGTTCCTTACCACTTATCAGCTCAAAACAGATTATTGTCCAGGTCTTTCTGCACATGGACATAAATTGCTTCAGTATCTGAGGAGTGATGAAGATGCTCAACAGTTGGCAATCATCTGCCTCTCCCTAATTGCACTTCAGAAGGTGGCGGTGTGCTGTCGTCTTGAACTGCTGCAGTTCATGCATTGTAGGAACCTTCACAATGCTGTTAGGGAATTCCAGAATTTGGAGCCAGTGACAGTGAAGGGACTACAGTATAGTTCCAAATCAAGATGGTGAATAGCCTGGCAGGGAAGTTGCAGATGATGAGGTTCCAATGCAGCTGCTGCTCTTGCAGTAGAGACGGCAGATTTGGCGCTGTCGAAAGAGCTTGGTGAGTTTCTGCTGTGTCTTCTAGATTGTATATACTGCTGCATCAGTAGTGGTGGAAGTGAATGTTTAAAGTGAATATCAGGCTCCTTGAATCCAAGTACGTGGAGAGTATTGCATCACACTCCTGACTTGTACCTTATAGATGGTGGAAGGCTTTGAGGAGTCAGATGATGATTGATTCTTCACAGAATTTTCAAGTCTGGCCAACTCTTGCATTCACAGTATTTATATGACTGATCCAGTTCAGCTTCTGGTCAATGATAGCCCCTAGGATGTTGTCAGTGGGGAATTCAGTAATAGTAATGCCATTAAATGTCAAGGGGAGATGGTTGGGTTCTCTTGTCTGGTACTTGTGTGCCATGATTGTTACTTGCCACTTATCAAGCCAACTCTGAATTTTGCACAGGTCTTGCTGTACATGAACATGAACTGCTTCAATATCTGAGGAATGACAAATGATGCTCAACAGTTTGCAATCATCTGCAAAAATCCCCACTTCCTACCTTATGAAGGAGGTGAAGATGGTTGGCGCTCGGATACCACCTTAAGGAACTCATGCAGTGATGTCTCAAGACTAAGATGACTGATCTCCAACAACCACGGCCAGCCACCAGTGGAGAGATATCCCATGATTCTCACTGACTTCAGTTTTTCTACAGTTTCTTGATGCCACACTCAGTCAAATGCTGCCTTGATATCAAGGGCAGTCACTCTCACCTCACTGCTCGAGTGCAGCTCTTTTATCCATCTTTGGACTAAGGCTGTGATGAGGTCAGGAGCTGAATGGCCTGAAGGAGCGCAAACTGAACTTTTGTGAGTAGGTTACGACTGAGTAAATGGCACTTGATAATACTGTCAATGACACTTACCATCACCATACTGATGATCAAGGGTAGAATGATGGGTGGTAATTGGTTGAGTGAGATGTGTTTTTTTTGTGGAAGGGACATAACTGGGCAATGTTCTATATGGTCCAATGGATGCCAGTGTTGCAGCTGCACACTTTGGGCTAGGGGTGTGGCTAATTTGAACATAAGCTCATGGAGTGCTAGACTGGGCTCCGATATCACTGGTCAGTGACATTACCACAAAGGCATCATCTCCCTATATGGACTGATTAGCACACAGCTGTAAATTTTGCAATATCAGAAACTCGGCTCATTAACATTTGTGTTCCCTAGTTGTGAGGAGGTTTTTTTTAAAATGATGCTCAGGATGGGGGGGATGCCAACTTATTGCTCATCTTTTGTTGTCAGATGGGTAGTGAAGCAATTTTCCTTGGACCAATTTTGCAATGGTGTTAGATACCGAATTCCAAAATATTACCCGTGATGACAAAGGAACCTGGAGTCAAAATCACGGAGCAGTTGACATTCCCATAACACTTCACATTTTCCCAACATTGAAACAATATTTAACATTTATCGTATGCCTTCACACTTAAAATAAATGTGCAAAAGGAGCAGATAGCTAAGTGGAATTGAACCACTATTTGACCAGGCATGATCTTATTGAACGGCGGGGCAGGCTCGAGGGGCTAGGCGGCCTACTCATAAGAACATAAGAAATAGGAGCAGGGGTAGGCCATCTAGCCCCTCGAGCCTGCCCCGCCATTCAATAAGATCATGGCTGATCTGTCGTGGCTCAGTTCCACATTCCCGCCCTCTCCCCATAACCCCCAATCCCCTTGCCTATCAAAAACCTATCAACCCGCGTCTTAAAAATATTTAGCGAGGTAGCCTCCACCACTTCAACGGGCAGAGAATTCCAGAGATTCACCACCCTTTGAGTGAAGAAGTTCCTCCTCAACTCTGTTCTAAACCGCCCCCCCTTTATCTTGAGGCTGTGCCCTCTAGTCCTACTGTCCCTTCTGAGCGGGAAGAGCCTCTCCACCTCTATCCTATCCATCCTATTCATCATCTTATATGTCTCAATGAGATCTCCCCTCATTCTTCTAAACTCTAACGAGTACAAGCCTAGTTTATTCAGCCTCTCCTCATAGCTCAACCCCCTCAACTCCGGTATCAGCCTAGTAAACCTCCTCTGCACTCCCTCCAAGGCCAAAATATCCTTGCCAAAATAACACCCTTATAGGAGCACTCACAGATACTCCTGCTCCTATTTCTTACGTTCTTGTGTAAATACAGAAAATGTGTCCATTTGTTATGTTTGTAGAAAAGTAATATAATGTATTACAAGAAAGAATAGTTTGCACATATATATCTCCTTTCATGTTATCTGAATTCCCAAGTGCCACACAGCCAATTAATTGCTTTTGAAATATATTCACTGCTGTTTTGTAGGCAGGCACACCAGCAAGGAATATAGTCATATCACACAATCACCACGGAGATGGGTGACCAGCTAATTTGTTTTTGTGATGTTAGTTGAAGGGTGAAGGATATCCAGGATACTGGGTAGCATCCCAACGGTTCTAAGATTTGCTATTGGATTGTTTAGCATTTAATTGAAAAGACATCACATCCTCAGCAATGCATGTAAGGGTCAGTCTAGATTTCATGCTCAAATTTTGCAGTGGACTTGATGTAGTCTTCTGATGTAGAGGCATGGATGCTACCACCGAATCAGACAGAGGCTAAGGCTGATTAAAATTATAGAATCTCAATCAGTAGAGGTGATTTGAAACTCTCGTGAGTCACAACAATATACTTTCATTTCTGTGATGGATTCCAACTGTCAGAGGGAGAAGACTTTAATCCTATTTACTATAAGGGTCTGAAGCGAATGAGTTCAGAGGTTTCAATCTAGTTCTCAGTGGGTGTCAGTTTACTATGCAAAGCTACTCATAATTCAGACCAGTCTCATTCCAAGAGATACAGGGATGGCTGTTGTGAGAAAAGAACAATTTGTAGTGCTAAAATAAGATAAAAGCAAGGTACATTCTTTGGAATAAATAAAAAGCTTTATTCTGCATTTGCCTCAGGCACAATCTAATCTATGCTTAATATCAGAAGCAACATGTTTGTATCTCACATAGATGAATGTTTCAATAACAATTATAATTTAATAATATTCAATACAGCTATTACAAAACCTATTAACTCTCTAACACCCTTACAGGAGCACTCACAGATAAAACCTGATGTCCAAATTTTGAAAATTGAGGACAAAAAAAAAAAATCGATTGATGTTTATATTTTTTCATAAACCTCTTCTGTGGAAACATACTTGAAGCCCAGAAAGGCAATTTTGAGCAAATAAGGGCCTGGAAAATGTATATGAAATTGACTTGCTATTTAACAAAGCCACTGGTCTACTTAAAAATATATTTCAATGATTTTGAAATAAATTAATAAACACCTTAGCTAAATTAAGAAATGAAGTAAGGATATTCAAAAGCATAACAGTGTTTTACAATATAGAACAGAGAACATAACAGCACAGTACAGGCCCTTCAGCTGTCAATGTTGTGCCAAGCTACATCCAAACCCAAGATCAAGCTATCCCACTCCATATAATTCTGGTGTGCTCCATGTACCTATCCAATAACCGCTTGAAAGTTCTTAAAGTGTCCGACTCCACTATCACAAAAGGCAGTGTATTCCATATCCCAACCACTCTGAGTGAAGAATTTACCTCAGACATTCCTCCTATTTCTCCCACCATGAATCTGATAGTTATGCCCCCTACCAAGAGCTACATCCACCCAAGGAAATAGTCTCTGCACATCCACTCTATCTATCCCCCTCATCGTCTTATAAACCTCTATTAAGTCGCCTCTCACCCTCCTCTGCTCTAAAGAGAAAAGCCCCAGATCCCTCAACCTTTCCTCAAAAGACCTACTCTCCAAACTGGGCAGCATCCTGGTAAACTGTATAATTAATCAATTGCAGGTCAGAGGCTGGATGTTCTCTGATGCTTGACTTGCCAAACTTCCCAAGCTTGTTCACCATCTGCAAATCACAAGTCAAGCAGGAGATGAAACACTAGCCATTTGTTTTGATGTGTGCAACTCCTTAACTCAAGCTTGGCATTAATCAGAACAAAGCAGCTAATTGATGGGCACTCTATCCAGCAACTTAAACACTAACTCCTCCACCACCAATGCGGTGTAATGTGTACTACTACCTATAAGATGCACTTTGCCAAGGTTTATTAAACACTACCTCCCAAATCTGTAATCTCTACTACCTAGGAAGACAAAGCAGCATGCACGTTGGAACAACACCACCTGAAGGTTCCTCTCCAAGTCACACAGCATCCTGACTTTGAAATAGAACATTATGTATTCAATGTCACTGGGTCATGTTCCTGGCACTCACGACATAACAGGATCATGGGGTATCTTCACCCTATGAACCTGCAGTGGTTCAAGAAAGCAGCTCACCACTCCCTTCTCAAGGGGAATCACAATGAAGACTAGCTTAGCCAGTAAAACACAGATGCCTCATTTTTAAAAACTCCAATAAGTTTGTTAAACCATCAGTGATGGACTGGAAATTTTGATGAAATTTGAACATTCAATATCATTATTTAATGATGAAGCCCAATAAATACACCAGATTCCTTACAGTAGTCCATGTTGGGGCAGCACGGTAACACAGTGGTTAGCACTGCTGCTTCATAGCTCCAGGTTCCCGGGTTCGATTCCCGGCTCGGGTCACTGTCTGTGTTGAATTTGCACATTCTCCTCGTGTCTGCGTGGGTTTCCTCCGGGTACTCCGGTTTCCTCCCACAGTCCAAAGATGTGTGGGTTAGGTTGATTGGCTGTGCTAAGAAATTGCCCCTTAGTGTCCAGGGATGTGCAGGTTAGAGGATTAGTGGGTATAACATGTGGGGATATGTGGGTAGGGCCTGGGTGGGATTGTGTTCGGTGCAGACTCGATGGCCGCAGGGCCTCTTTCTGCACTGTAGGTTTCTACAATTTTATGATTCTACATGATACATGAATCAAATTCATTTCCGAGTGTCAGCATCTTATTTCATTCACTATCTTTCTCTTGCTTTTATACCTGCATATTGCTGCCTACCTTCCGAAAGGAGGAAGTTACTCAATCATAAGAACATAAGAAATAGGAGGAGTAGGCCATCTAGCCCTTCACGCCTGCCCCACCATTCAACAAGATCATGGCTGATCTGAAGTGGATCAGTTCCACTTTCCCGCTTTCTCCCCGTAACCCTTAATTCCCCTGTCTAATAAAAACCTATCTACTCGTGACTTAAATATATTTAGCGAGGTAGCCTCCACCACTTCAATGGGCAGAGAATTCCAGAGATTCACCACCCTTTGAGTGAAGAAGTTCCTCCCCCCCCCCACCCTTATCTTGAGGCTGTGCCCTCTAGTCCTGCTATCCTTTCTAAGCGGGAAGAATCTCCCTACCTCTACCATAACCATCCCCTTCATTATCTTATCTTCACTGAAACACAAACTAAGGAAGGGGGTAACATACTTTAAACTTTCAATGGTCCATGCAGTTAATGGCCTAAAAACATATAGAGAGAGTGAAAGGAATGAGTAACCCAGAAGAAGACAGTAGATTCTTTTGAACCTAGATCCATCTGGTTTCTGCTCCATCAATCATCCATATACAAATCTCGATCAGCAGGTACAGTAGGGACATGTCTCAGGTAGACCCAGAAGTTCCACCCATGAGAGTAAGCAAAGATTCCATATGGGCCCTTCCTAAATTCCCCAAAAGAAGAGGAGAGGAGAGAATGGTCATCAAGATCACAGAGATTCAATTGTTTTCTGCATGTAAGTTTCTTTGTTAAAGCTGAAAGCTTCAGCACATCAAGAGAAACGTTATTTGGTCTGAACCCTGAAAAGGCAGGGCTGGACCAATAACAAAGTTGAACATTTATGCAGCAACAGCTTGGCATTCAGTTTCCGAAGTCACCTGACAATCCGCATCAGTGTTATGTATCTCAGCATTCATCATGTTCCTCTGAACAGTATCACACATCCCACAGTCAAAAACACCATCCAGTGGAAACCTCTGGGAAAATCTGTGATCATGTTCTGACATGATCTAGAACACAAAAACTTGTTGCATTTTCACACATTCGCAGCAATTTCAACTAAGGCTGCACTAACAGGGCATATTCTATTGTTGTACTGATCTCCATTCCCAGATAATGCAACATTTATTGATAATACTTCACAAAATAAGTTTATTAAACACTATGCTATAGTGTTCCAAATTTTGGTCTCAACATTGCCTGGGGAGTTCACATTTCCAAAGAGTCCTACAATATTTAATCTTTGTCCCCTTGTTGTTTTCCTGGAATTCTTTCCAAAATGAGAGGAGCTTGCAACCACAATAGATAAAAGTCCCTATCTTTAACATGGCACAGCAGAGAATGTTCCTATCCCTTCACCCACTGTTCATCCTACAAATACCAAGTGCTGCCCACTGCTAGTGGCCACCATGAAAATCACACAGGGAACTGCATCAGGATTCCCTCAAACTGGAGGGCCTGACGGGGTAGCAGCAGGATGGATTGACTACTCAAGGCAATTTTTCCCTTATCCAGTCAGAGACCTAGTTAGAAGACTCTTGGTTCTTCGGGCCTTTGGGTGCCGTTCTCCAGAATAACAGAAATATTCACTGGATTTGGGGGAAACCCTTTAAGCTTACATTGAGCACCTATCTTTCAATCGTATCAGTACTGATCAAAATTAGTGACATCAGAAAGCTGATTTGCTGATGACAGGTACAATGTTTTTGATCAAAAGCAAAGTTAATTCCGAATTATAACTTGTCCTGTCACGGAAAGATAAACCACCTCAGTGTGCTGTCTTCAATTACTGCAAGGAGAAAGAATTTGTACAATATATAAGAAAAAATTTTAATCAATGTTTTTCTTGCTGTACTATGAGCCTAAACGTCAAAATAACAATTACATTTCACCAACTACTGTCAGATAATCCTATCCACATGACTTGCTCATTGGCCCTGCCGTTTAAGGGAAAATCTGAAATCCTTCACAAACAACTCCCAAATGAGTTTCAATGAAAGAGCACTGACATGAATGTGGTAAAATGTGGTAGATTTCACTAGCCCTTTGGGGATCAACTGGGTCAGGGAGGCGGGGTCCCATAAAATGGTGAATGAAGATAGCGTTAAAGGCGCAGGCAGCCCTCACACTCAAGCGGCCAATTAAAGGGCCTCATGCCCCCACTGGCCATTTTATCCTCATGTGGCTTCTGTGGCAATGGCCAATTCTGCAGCAGCCAAGCCACTTGTCCTAACCAAATGACCTGATGACAGTCCCAGGTTGTGAGGACACCATCCATCTGGGTGGCACAGTGGTGCAGCAGTTATCACTACTGCCTCACAACCCCAGGGAGCAGAGTTCAATTCCAGCTTTGGGTGACTGTCAGCATGGATTTTCCCAATATTTGATCAAGTTTCCTCCGGGTGCTCCAGCTTCCTAGGAGTCCTGGGGATGGGCAGTCATTCACAACAGAGATGGCTGCCTGTCAGCTCTTTCTCAGACCACCAAAGATAATCAACAGGACCCATGGCAATGACTAAATCATCCTTCTCGTTCTCTCCACAGACGCTGAGAGGCTTGCTGAATATTTTCTGTAATTTCTGGTTTTATTACCTTAGATGCAAAGTTTTCTTTATTCTTCACCTGTAAGTTAAAGGTCAATTAAACTGATTTATTTTATGACTAAACTTTTGCCACTTTCTATAGTCCTTCATTGCCATTGACACTTTGTCTTGTGGCTTACATATCTTTGTACAATCTCTCCTCGCTCCCATCTCATTGAAACACGACAGTGCAGAAGGACCCCATTGTGCCCATCAAGTCTGCACCAAAAAAAATCCTACTTAGGTCCTATCCCTGTAACCCCACATATTTACCCTGCTAATCCCTCTAACCTATGCATCCCAGGAGAACTAAGGGGCAATTGAGCATGACCAATGCACCTAATCCAGACATTTTTTGAATGTGGGAGGAAACTGGAGCTCCTGGAGGAAACCCACACAGAAGCGTAGAGAATGTACAGACTCCACAGAGTGACCCAAGCTGAGAAGCTGTGAGGCAGCAGTGCTAACCACTGTGTTGCCCCATGTTATTACTGACCTTCTGCTTTGCTCCACCTGCCCCGCTCACTCTTATGCAGCATAAAGTTTCTCCCTCTCTTTAGCTCTGAACAGTCAGATGGACTCAAAATGTTAACTCTATTTCTCTCTACACAGATGCTGCCAAACATGAGATTTCTGGCATTTCTTCTGTTTTAATTTCAGAATTCCAGTATTCGCAGTATTTGATTTTTATCTATCCGTGACCAATTCAAAATAGACTTGTTGAATTCAATTTCACAATTTATCTTAGTGAGATTAAATTCAGCCTACTCTGTCACTACTTCCTTTGCATAATGAGGAAAGACTGCTAGAGCACGGGCATCCTATAAACGCAAAGAGGTGGTTTTGTAGAGGTGATTTTGTGGAGATACATGAGGCTGTTAAAAATTTCAAAAAAGTTGACTCAAAATAACTCTTAAATGTCACACAACTAACATGCATGGGCTTGAACTCACGAAAGGTAATTTGGGAATTTCTTCTTGAAGGAAAGAGCAATCAAAACGTCGAATAAATTTCAAGTTCATGAACACCGGATGATAAAGCTCTCAGTTAATTTATGAAACAACTATATATTACAAAGGGGTATGTTTCTGGAGATCTCTCTGAAGATGGGCTGGATGACCGTCCTCACACTTATTTATCTTGCTAAACTTAATGTCACTTCCATTCAATATTACTGACAGTAAATTTATGTTTATTGCCCTGGTTTCAGGGTACTTAAAGTCAGATCATTGACCTGCCTGGTTCAGTTGCACAGACTGTCTGACATTACTGCAGTTTTGATTGACTTAAAAGGTAGTATATCCTCTTTGTGAAACTTGAATATAGCTTGCCAGTTCCACTAACACCAGATGCACACAGGCATGTGTATTTGCACAGATTCCAGAAATCACTCACTGTCACCCAAAATTCAAATGCTGTTCTTGGATTCCTATTTGGAGATACACATGCTGTCTCACACTGCTCAAATCTCACAGGGGCTTAAAGTATTTGTTGACTAGCCATATTTCTGGAAGTTATCCATTTAACATATACAAATATAAACCATTGCCTCTATATTCATACATAAGCAATCTTCTTATTGTTGTGTTTGTGCATACGTGTGATGCTATTTCCATCAACATGTGGGCCACATCTACAAAATTATCCTCAGGCCAAGCTGTAAAAATGTCAATGGTGTTATTAAAGAAATCAATCCTTTTTCCTCGGAGTTAGGGGACACACGAAGCAAAGCCGACATCAGAGTGAGACATGGACAATTAGTGTAGTCAGGAATTTGGTTTGCATGGTAAGTTTGCTCTTCAGTTTGAATTTACATTGAGGGGCGATCTTACCATTCCGCCCCACCGGCTGATGGGCAGGGCGAGCCAGTAAGATCATGCGAGAGTCGACAAATCAGGTTCACGCCCGATTTCTCACCTCTTGCCATTTTACTGGCACCAGATCTCTGACTCGATCAGCCTCACACCCATTTCCAGTGCAAGTCCGAATAATTTATTTAAATTAGATTTAAATCTATTTTGAATTGAATTCACGAGCCCGGGATGTTATCCTGCAGGCTCACTTGCCTCTGTGGTTTCGCCGGGACAGGTTCTCTCCGGCGAGAATCACAGCTGGTCCCCAGCAACAGGTAGAACCAGAGGCCACTCAGGAAGGTTGGGGGCAAGGGGGCTGCCCCTTAGGCAATGCCAGCCAAGCACTGCCAGCCTGGCACCGGTCAGTGACAAGGGGTTGGGGCCTGAGAGGGGCAGGGACGATCGGGTGAGGGGCCCCGGGCAGAATCGGCCAATCCAAGCAGATGGAGGGGGTCCCCATAGGCCACAGGCCCCCACAGTAGCTGGGAGTTGCTGTGCTTGAGGCTGGCTGAGAGCAGCAGAGACTAAATGACAGGCCGGTGCTGCTAGAGACCTTCACATGTGCAACTGTGCCTTTGCTGCTCTCAGCCAGCATCCAGGTGATTTAAGCCTGCCCCCACCCCCCTTCCCCTACAGGCGATAAATTGTTTCTAAGGATTTGTTATGACTCTAAGCGCATAAGGTAACAGATCTGAATTTGCCCAAAAAAACGGATCAGAAACTCTCACATTTTCAGCCTGTCCTAGACTTAGATTTGTTTTTGGTAAGATTGCCTCCTAGGAATCAGGCCCTCTCCAACCACAAAGTGCATTAATTGGCTTTGTTAAACAGGGAGGTGCCTAGCAGTGGCATTTATCTGTCAGTCAATCGAAAGTCATTAGCTCATTTGGCATTAATTACTGTAGCAGGAAACTAAATTACTAGCATCTTATTCAAGGATCCATATAATAGGGGAACTAGGAGCAAATAAAGGCAAATTCAGCCCTTCAAGCCTGCTCCGCTATTCAATCAGACCATGGCTGATCTCTGTCTGGTCTCAAATCCACCTCCCCATCTGTTCCCCATATCCTTTTATCCCTTTTCGTATTACAAACATATCTAACTCCATCTTGAAACCATTCAACAAATCAGACTCCACCCTGCTATGGGACAGTGAGTTCCACAAATTCACCACCCTCTACAAGAAGCAGTTCCTCCTCATCTCAGTTTTAAATCCATCACCTCTCAACCTATGCCTGAGACCTCCTGTTCTAGATTGCCACACAAAAGGAAACCTTTGCTCTACATTTACTTTATTAATCCCTTAAAAATTTTATATACCTCAATCAGATCCCCTCTCATCCTTCTAAACTCCAGCAAGTAAAAGCCCAAACTCTTTAATCTCTCCTCATACATCAACCCCTTGATACTCAGAATCAATCTGGTGAACCTCCTCTGAACTGCCTCCAATGCCACCACACCTTTTCTCAAATGAGGAGATCAAAACTGGACAATATACTCCAGATGTGGCCTCACCAAAACCCTGTGGAATTGCAACAATACTCCAGTCCTTTTGTACTAAATGCCAACATCCTATTTGCGTTTTTTATTACATGCTGCACCTGCATACCAACTTTCTGCAATTTATGACCATGAACACCCAGATCCTTCTGCCTAGATGCATTTTAAATGCGCTTTCCATTTAGGTAATAATTTGCATTTTTTTTCTGCCAAAATGGATAACCTCACACTTACCCAGATTAGACTCAACCTGCCAAATTTTGGCCCACTCCCCTAGCCTATCTATATCTGTCTATAAAATCTTTATATCCTCTTCACTATCTGCTTTCCCACCTGTTTTAGCATCAGTCTCAAATTTTGCTGTGTGACATTCTATCCCTGTTTGCAGATCATTTATATAGATTGTAAACAGTTGAGGTCCAATGGCATCCTGCTGGTTATATTTTGCCATGATGTGGAGATGCCGGCATTGGACTGGGGTAAACACAGTAAGAAGTCTCACAACACCAGGTTAAAGTCCAACAGGTTTATTTGGTAGCAAAAGCCAGAAGTGGCTTTTGCTACCAAATAAACCTGTTGGACTTTAACCAGATGTTGCAAGACTTCTCTGGCTGGAAAAATGTAGGAAGGAGGATCCATTTATCCCAACCAACCCTTTGCTATCACTCAGCCAATCCTCAATCCAATCTAGTACTCTTCCCAATTCCTTGCAACCTCACCTTCTGGATCAGTCTTTTATATGACACCTTTTCAAACGCCTTCTGGAAGTCTAAATATACCACATCCACAGGTTCCCCACTATCCACCTTGCTAGTTACGTCCTCAGAGAACTCAAGCACATTTGTCAAGCATGACTTATGCTTCATAAGACCATACTGGTGCACTGATTCCAGGTATCAAGGGGTTGATGTATGAGGAGAGATGAAAGAATTTGGGCTTATACTTGCTGCAGTTTAGAAGGACGAAAGGGGATCTGATTGTGGTGTATAAAATTTTTAAAGGGATTGATAAAGTAAATGTAGACCAAAAGTTTCCTTTTGTGGGGCAATCTAGAACAGGAGCTCACAGGTATAGATTGAGAGGTGGTATTTCCAAGCAGACAAGTTTCCATAGGCGATAGGTTTTTTAAACTCCAGAGTCAGGGGATGCAAGGAGAGGAAACAATGGAGATGTAAAGAAATGTAAACAAAGTGTGTAGTTGAGAATTTGGTTTGTATGAGAATTTGTTACAGAGGGGGAAAAGAGGGGTCCCTTTTTCTATTTTTTCTTCTACGTCCAGTTGTTGGTGAGTTTTCTTCTTTTCTCTCCAAGTACACTTATCTATTATTTAGCTATGAAATTTTTTAAACTGGGAGAGTGAAGAGGCTGCAGAGAGGAAGCAAATCTGCAAAAGAATGCACCATAAAGAAGGATATCATCTGGGGCAAGGCTTTGAGCCTGGCTACCTGGGAGAGAGTAGAGACTATGGTCACCAATTTCTGCAGAATGCCAAGTCTGAATGAAAAATCATTGATTGGCTGGTGAGTATGAATGCAGGGAGATTGAGTTTAAACAATTAGGAGTTTA
Organism: Carcharhinus amblyrhynchos; assembly: GCF_965287045.1. Taxonomy (NCBI): domain Eukaryota; kingdom Metazoa; phylum Chordata; class Chondrichthyes; order Carcharhiniformes; family Carcharhinidae; genus Carcharhinus; species Carcharhinus amblyrhynchos. The sequence goes on from NC_137330.1 coordinate 63,041,967, forward strand.
AAGATGATTTCAAATATTGTCTATTCTGTTCTTACATTTTTACCACAAATGTTATGATGATGGACGAAAACCCTAAATTACATATGGACATACTCTGGTTTTAAAAATGGACATACAAGCCAAAGGTGGTGAGGATGTAAATACAGTCACTGGCGGAATTGCTGGTGTGTGCTGCTAAGAGAGGGACAATCGAATCGTACCGTTTCCAGACAAAGCCATACCAAAAGCACAAAAGCCATTCAGTAACTGTCATCTCATATGGAGATAATGGGAGTTGATCCCCATCTCAGCAAGAATGATAGCTTGTGAGCAATGTCGCAAATCAGTCTGTATTTTTTTGCCTTCCAGGAACATACAAAGACAGGGATAAAAGCCAGCTGCAAAACTTGGTCAGTGCCACATGTGATGCAAGAGGAAGAATTTTGTAAATAACTGTGATTGCTGATGCAAGCCAAGTCAGCAAAGCCACAGCTGAAAAGGAAACAGGCCAGGTTTCTTAGCTAAACCACTGAACTCTCTGGGGATGCAGTTCAAATTCCACCACAGCAGCTGGTGGAATTCAAATTCAATCAATTAAAAGCTTTTCTAATCACAAAGCAATCGCATTGAAAACACAAATGGTTCAGTGATGCCCTCCAGGAAAGGGAATCCACCACCTTTATCTGTTGTGGCCTATATGTGACTGCAGATCCACAGCAATGTGGCTGAATCTTAAATGCCCTGTCAAGCCATCCAGTTGTATCAAACTGGTAAATTGTCTAAAAGGAATTAAACCCAGCAGGCCACCTGGCATTGACTTTGGCAACAATAATGACAATGGCATACCTAATACTGTCAGCCTGCTTATCTGAGGGCTTGTGCCAAATTTAGGGGAGCTGTCTCATTGAAAGTCGAACAACACCCTGACATAGTTATACTCAGAGCCATACTTCATAGACAGTATCTGCGATGGCGGTATATAGTGAACATAGCTGCCTTCCAAGCAGTTGACCAAGGTGAGTGCAGTACAGAGGCAGAGTGATTAGCACTGCTGCCTCACAGCGCCAGGTACTCGGGTTCAATTCCGGGTGACCGTCCGTATGAAGTTTGCACGTTCTCCCTGTGTCTGCGTGGGGTTCCTCCGGGTGCTCCAGTTTCCTCCCACAGTGCAAAGATGTGCAGATTGGGTTGATTGGCCATGCTAAATTGACCCTATGTCGGTGAGATTAGTGGGGTAAGTACGTGGAGTTATGGGAATAAGGCCTGGGTGGGATTGTGGTCGGTGAAGGCTCAAGGGGTCGACTGGCCTTCTTCTGTACTGTAGGGATTCTACAATTCTATGATATCAGAGACCACAATCACCATCCCCTGGAGACATCCATCCAGGATATTCCAAAGACAGTCAACAAACAAGATAAGCAATTCTCCCACGCCCACATGATGTCTGCTTGAGATTGAATGGTTACATGTGTCTTGGCCAGCCATTATGCTCACGAATTATGCGGCATTGCTATGGAAACAAATGTGGTGAGATCATGCGGTAATCAAGGCATCTGAAATTCCAGATGGAGTTCTTTGGTGGGGAACATGCAATCACTGTATCACTGGAATATCATCTGAATCCATGAGACTTGTCAGTGACATAAAGCAGAACATATTTACAAAAGTGCAAAGTTGATACGATGAATGAATATCCATGCCACTTGTTTGCATTCAAAAGGTTTTAGCTTTCCTTACTCTACCAGCCCCGAATTCTGCAGCAGAATTTGAGGCAGTTTGTTGACTGCTCTGCCCCATTATCTGTCATGGCTTTGGCAAATGCCCTCAAGTGGGCTGCAGCCTATAAAGTCCAGGCCTATGAAAGGTTTCCTGCTCTGGGGCAAGTGCATTCTTGTCAGCCTGACCTGCTGGAAGTGGTGGGGCCACTGGCAAAAAATTAAGTAGCAGAGTTCCCTTGGAGTGTCCTGGGATGTCTCTGGGATTCCTAGCTGATGTTCCATCTGCCTGAAGGCCCCTCCCTGACACCTTGAGGGGAAAGGGCACATGGAGGAATGGTGATGTGACTCATTCTTCTTGCCAAGCCACTGCCAGATCCCATCCATGGCTAAAATGATGGAGTGCAAATCCAGCAGAAACTGCAGGGTCTTGGTCTCCAAGGGGGCCACCAGCTTTCCTATGGAGACTTTGATGCGCTTGCACACCTAAGAACAATATAAGCAACAATAATGGGGAGGTGTAGTATTAGGACAGCACAGTGGGACAGTGGTTAGCACTGTTGCCTCACAGCACCAGGGACCCAGGTTCAATTCCCAGCTTGAGTCACTATCTATGTGGAATTTGCACATTGTCCTGTGTCTGTGTGGGTTTCGTCTGGTCTTCTGCCACACTCCCAACATGTGCGGTTAGGTGGATTGGTCATGCTAAATTGTCCCTTAGTGTCAGGGAAACTAACTAGCTAGGGATTATGAGGATAGGATCTGGGTGGGATTGTGGTTGGTGCAGACTCGATGGGCCAAATGGCCTCCTTCTACAATGTAGGATTCTATGATTCTAAATAGCCAGAAAAGCTCCACAATGACATGGAGGCTGTGAGGTAGAGAAGAGGTCAACTGAGTCAAAGGACCTAAAGACAACTGGGGAAGTGTGAACAAACAAAAGTTTTTAAACAGTTTTGAAACAAGGTGTGGTAATGAGGCAGCACTAGGAGGCAGTTGATTTTTAAATGCACAGCTTGAAACACACTTCAGCCAGGGTCCAGAGTCAGTCATTTGACGACCACATGGTGAAATAAAAGGATAAACCCATGACATTTTACCATGAAAAAAGGATCTACTGACAAGAAAAAAACTACAATAGCAAGTAGAGGGAAGAAAAGGATCAAATATTGAATCTCAAACAAACAAGCATCAAATACTGCAGTTAAATTCAAGTTTAGACTACCAATCTCCCAAGCTTTAAAAGAGTCTGATAGGAAGAGTCGTGAAATCTCCAGGCGATCTAAACCTATAAGTCAGAGATTTGCAGGGACCAGGGGATGACAGGTAAATATATTCGGATAATGACTTGAGGAAGGTGTCGTATTAGGGTGTTCAAGATTGAAAAGCTTTTAATGTGCTACTGGGGAAACAGTATCACACACATGATGCAAAGGGAGTCACATGTCTAGTCGTAATTTTGGAAATAGTCTGAATGGAGATGGCTCATGATTTGGGCTGAAGCACTTACCATCAGGTATATCTGTACACTGTTTTTATACACTAAATAGCTACTGTTTAGACTTGAAGCTTCTGAACCTCTCCTGCAGACAACCACACCAACATACATCTTTTATGTTGGATTTGTGTAAGGCATTAGTTCAGCCTCAAATGGAACACTGCATTCAGTTCTGGGTGCCCCACTTCAGGAAGGATGTTAAGGCATTAGAGAGAATGCAGAGAAGATTCATAAGGATGGTTCAAAGGATAAGGAGTTTCAGTTATGAGGACAGATTGGAAGTTAAGACTGTTTTGAGAGGAGATCTGTTTAAGAAAATCAAAATCACGAGGGGTCTGAATAGAGCAGATGGGGGAAACCTGCTCACACTCATGACAGGATGGAAAATAAGAAGACACAGATGTAAAGTAATTGGAAAATGAAACAAATGTAATGAGAACAAAACTTTTTCACACACTGAATAGTTAAGGTCGGAATATACTGCCTGAAGATGTAACGAAGGCAGGTTCAAACAAGGCATTCAAAAAGGGAATTAGACTGTTATTTGGAAAAGGAATGAAATGCAAGTTTATGGGGAGAAGGAAGGAAAACACAATGAAATGTTCAGAGAGCCAGTATAGACTGGGTGGGCTGAATAGCCTACTTCTGCACATAAAAATTCTGAGATTCCTTTAATTCTATTCTACTATAATTAAGGTAGCCATTGCATAAATGAATGCATAATGAACATTTACAACGAGAAAAGAAAACAAGTGGGCTATATTATGTACCATATAGTGATGTTCCCTTTTGATAGTGAAGACATTCTGATATATTCTTTTGTAATCATCATTATATAGATGATCTGGAGGAGGGAACCGAGTGTAGGGTGTCGAAATTTGCTGATGACACCAAGATTGGGGGAAAGGCAAATTGTGCGGAGGGTGTGGAGAGTCTGCAGAAGGATCTAGATAGGCTGGGCGAATGGGCCAGGAAATGGCAAATGGAATTTAATGTTGGCAAGTGTGAGGTGGTCCACTTTGGTAGGAAGAATGGTAGGAAGGACTATTACTTACGTGGCGAAAAACTGCAGCAGGCGACGGTGCAGAGGGACCTCGGGGTCCTTGTGCATGAGTCGCAAAAACCCAGCCTGCAGGTGCAGCAGGTGGTCAGGAAGGCGAATGGGATGCTGGCCTTCATAGCGAGGGGGATTGAATATAAAAGTAGGGAGGTGTTGCTGCAGCTGTATAGGGCATTGGTGAGGCCGCAGCTGGAGTACTGTGTGCAGTTTTGGGCGCCGCACCTGCGCAAGGATATTTTGGCCTTGGAGGGAGTGCAGAGGAGGTTTACTAGGCTGATACCGGAGTTGAGGGGGTTGAGCTATGAGGAGAGGCTGAATAAACTAGGCTTGTACTCGTTAGAGTTTAGAAGAATGAGGGGAGATCTCATTGAGACGTATAAGATGATGAATGGGATGGATAGGATAGAGGTGGAAAGACTCTTCCCGCTCAAAAAAGACAGTAGGACTAGGGGGCACAGCCTCAAGATAGAGGGGGGGCGGTTCAGAACGGAGTTGAGGAGGAACTTCTTCACTCAAAGGGTGGTGAATCTCTGGAATTCTCTGCCCGTTGAAGTGGTGGAGGCTGCCTCGCTAAATATTTTTAAGAAGCGGGTTGATGGGTTTTTGATAAGAGAGGGGATTAAGGGTTATGGGGAGAGGGCGGGAAAGTGGAACTGAGCCACGACAGATCAGCCATGATCTTATTGAATGGCGGGGCAGGCTCGAAGGGCCAGATGGCCTACTCCTGCTCCTATTTCTTATGTTCTTATGTTCTTATGTTCTTATTTGTATCAATGTTTGAGTAAAGGCCATCTAATGTTCAAACACAAACACTATGCACATTTGAAGTATTTAAAAATATTTGATGCAAAACTTATATAGAATCTGAAATAATTAGTACTTTGAAAACGTTTGCAAAGAAGGAAAAGTGCCGATTGTGGTCAAAATTTTTAATTTAAAGAAAATTGCTGTTGGATGGGCATCTCTCGCAAGCCAGCAAAAATTGCCTCTTCCAACTTGCAACTGAGAAGTTGGTGGGTCATCTTATTGAGCTGTTGAAGTCCACGTCAATGCTTTACAATGGTTTGATGCACTTTGAAAGACAGTTTAGAGTCAATTGGGTTGGTCTGGGACTTGTGTCACATATAACCCAGACTAGGTAAGGATGGAAGGTTTAATTTCCTCTTGGGCATTAGTAAACGAGTTGGGATTTACTGACAATCCAACAGCTTTACGGTCATGGTTACTGACCTCAATGATTTTCCAAAATTAAAATTCTTAAATTGCCATGGTAGAACTTGAACTCACATTCCCTGGATTCGTAGCACAATAATATAATTACTCCCTGCTTGTACTGACTAGAACTAACAAAATTAATTTCCCCAAGGAATGATGTGACAAATATTCCAACCTTCAAATGCAGTGTTGTCTCTATTAATTTCACCCAATTTTAATCCTATGTTGCTCCCTCCACAAAAGTAAATGATACAACTCTTTGGAATAACTTACATGCTACAGTATATCTGTAACCTCTTGCTTTCTTAACTAAGTTTTCCAATAACCACAAGAACCATCAAACTATCTAAATTCTTAATACTTTTAAGTAACACATTTGTTGCTCTCTTATTTTGCTTGTGTCTCTGTCCTATGAAAATCTCCATTGATTTGCAACATTTGATAAACTCTGCCACATTAGAAAGATGAAATACCCAAATATAAATTAAATTTTCAATTGTTCAAAACATCACAATGTACTGCATGAAATTTGTATGGTTTCTGTTGTTAAATTATGGAATTCACTGTTGATTTTGCACATCAGCTTCCCACAATCAAATAGATCTGTCAATCAGCACATTAATCTGTTTTAGTTCTGATCGAAGTTTATTAATAAATTAAGTACCCTCATATTTTAATTACCAGATACACCAGGTCAATATTCAAACTTTCATGTATATTCAAGTCTGAAAATAAACTTACAGTTCGATTGCAACTAAATAGGACCACATTGTAATGCATTACTGCTACCCCATTGTTTCAAACTGCCTCTAAAGTTGTATTTTTAAGTATGTATTCTCCACAAAGTTACAGAAGTTTCAAAAATTACACTATTAACGTTTCTGTGCCTGTCATGTAACGCACAGCGCTTGAATGTTCCTGAAGCTGATGAAAATTTGAAAAGTTTGATCATGCAGCTGCTGCTAATGAAGTACTCAACTGTAACTTGTTCAGAGAAAGATAGTTGTCAACTTCCACTTACCTCTCTGCTGTCCGTTGCTGCAATGACAACATAACAGTGCAGTGACTGCAAACACGAGTAAATGAGAAGTTTTCATGTTGTTGTTGTGATTTTCTTACTTCATTACCAGAGTTTCCATTTACTTTAGCTGCAAACTTTGCTCTCTTTCTCTCGCTGTCTGCACTCAGTTGAGTGACACTGAGGGGCTGCTGCATTTGCTGCTGCCTGCGCTGCTCTCACTCCCCGCAGCACAGTCAAGCGCAACGCCCCCTGCTGACGGTTCGCCAATGCGGCTCAATGAACCTGACCTGGGCCTGACTGAGTGACTGACTGACCGCCCGCTAGCTTTGAACTGAATACATGAGCATAACACATGCTGAAGATGTTTAGATTCCTGAAAGCCTCACTTTCCCAACAAAAAAAACTTCTTTACTAGCTGAAGTCTCTGTTCCCAGTGTCTAATTGTACCTAATTAAGCACCTTTTTTATTGTTTGATTTTCATTAATAGCTCCACTTTTGGTGCCCTGGTTGAAACAGGAGGGAGCACTGGGGGAAAAACAGAGCATCAGTGCTTGGTCTCTTATAACAGGACTGTGGGTCTGCAAAGCTCAGCAAGAAGTATGCTTGGTCGTGCTGAAAGCTTGTATTTGGGGATAGCAGCATTTGAGTTTGGAAGTTCAGGGGGAGGCAAGCCAGGTACCAGAAATGGTGGGGGAGTGCCTAAAAGAATCTACACGTGAGCAGCCGTTCAATAGGGCTGAATATATGGGAGGTACATGTGGGGAGTGAAGTATCATCATCAACTGTACCAGGGTGTTTTTGACGGAGAACACTGGAAACAAGGCCTTCAGGAACATGCAAACATTTATTAACTATATACAAATACATACATGAATAGATCAGCACCAAGCTTCTTTCAGAACCATCTCTCTGTGTGTACCAGTGACGCAAGATCTGATTGTGGTGTATATTAGCATAATAGCCATAATATTTTATATTTAATTTAAATTTAAAGTTACAGCTCTGGTCAAAACATAAAAAATAAATATCTAGCTGTCCATTCTAAGCCCCAGATTTTCCAGCACCAAGTCCATAGCCTTGCAAGTTGCAGCACTTCAGATCCAGGTATTTTTTAAAAATGGTTTGAGGATTTCTGCTTCCACCGCGAAACTTGGACAGTGAAATTCAAATATGCCCCCCTTATCCTTCTCCAATCACCTTAAATCTATGCCTCTTTGTTATTGACCCCTTTGCTAGGGGAACCTGTCCACTTCAATGAGGCCCCCATAATCTTGCATATCTCATTTATTCACACCTCTGCCTCCTCTGTTCTAAGGAAAACAACCCGAGCTTATCAAATCTTTCTTCAAAGCTGCACCTGGCAAAATCCTTGTAAAGCTCCTCTACACTCTCTGCAGAGCAATTATATGCTTGCTGGAATACCCTGAACAGAATTGTATACAAAATTTCAGCTGTGGCCTAACCAGAATGTACAGTTCCTGCATTACATCTGTCTTTGTGTTCAATGCCTCATTCAATATGTGGAAAGCATTCAATATGTCTAATCACCTTATCCACTGTCCTGCCATCTTCAGTGACCTGTGGACTTGCACTCCGTGTCTCTCACTTCTCATAGAATCATAGAATTCTTACAGTGCAGAAGGAAGCCATTCAGCCCATCAAGTCTGCACCGACAACAATCCCACCCAGACCCTATTCCTGTAAGCTACATATTTAATCTGCTAATCCCCCTGACACGAGGGTCAAATTAGCACGGCCAATCAACCTAACCCACACTCTTTGGATTGTGGGAAGAAACCGGAGTGCCCGGAGGAAACCTACACAGATGCAGGGAGAAGGTGCAAACTCCACACAGTGACCCGAGGCCAGAATTGAACCTGGGTCTCTGGCGCTGAGAGGCAGTAGTGCTAAACACTGTGCCACTGTTCCACCATATTCATCCTCAACCCATCTAGGTATTCTCTTGTTAGTTATGTATTCTCTAGCAGTGTTTGCCTTCCCTAAATTTATTACCTCATACTTCTCCGTATATTTTCCCCCTTGCCCCTTTCCTGTCCACTCAGCCCAATTATTGATATTCTGGAGACAAGAGCTATCCTCTTCACCGTAGACTATGTGACCAATTTTTGTGTCACCTGCAAATTTCTCAATCATGCTTCCTACATTTAATATCACAAACAATAAAAGCGCCAACATGGACCCTTATGGGACACCATTGGAAACTGCTTTCATAAGAACATAAGAAATAGGAGCAGGAGTAGGCCATTTAGCCCTTCGAGCCTGCCCCGCCATTCAATAAGATCATGGCTGATCTGTCGTGGATCAGTTCCACATTCCCGCCCTCTCCCCATAACCCTTAATCCCCTCTCTTATCAAAAACCCATCAACCTGTGTCTTAAAAATATTTAGCGAGGCAGCCTCCACCACCTCAACGGGCAGAGAATTCCAGAGATTCACCACCCTTTGAGTGAAGAAGTTGCTCCTCAACTCCGTTCTAAACCGCCCCCCCTTTATCTTGAGGCTGTGCCCCCTAGTCCTATTATTCTTTCTGAGCAGGAAGAGTCTCTCCACCTCTATCCTATCCATCCCATTCATCATCTTATACGTCTCAATGAGATCTCCCCTCATTCTTCTAAACTCTAACAAGTACAAGCCTAGTTTATTCAGCCTCTCCTCATAGCTCAACCCCCTCAACTCTGGCATCAGCCTAGTAAACCTCCTCTGCACTCCCTCCAAGGCATTCACAAAAACATCTGTCACCATTATCCTTTGTTTCCTGTCACTGAACCAATTTTGGATCCAGCTCACCACATTTCCCTGAGTCCTATAGGCTTTTACCTTTCCGATCAGCATCTTCCCTGCTGCCATTAGACTTTTGAATGGACCTACCTCACATTAAGCTGATCTTTCTCTACACCCCAGCTATGACTGTAACACTACATTCTGCACTCTCTTGTTTCCTTCTCTATGAACAGTATGCTTTGTCCATATAGCATGCAAGAAACAATATTTTTCACCGTATACTAATCCATGTGACAATGATAAATCAAATTAAAATCTTTTATAGTAAAATAAACTCTAGTTAACAACATAGTTTAAATAACAAATGAAGCAGCTTAACCATTAACTGTTGAGCAATATTTAAAAATAAAAGAAAACAATAAAAAAATGTAGTTACTACAGTTTCAGTTCCAAATAAAGTAACATTCCTCTTAATGACTTACAATCCCACTTTAAATATAGTTAGTACTCATTCATATATTTGCTTTAATTATTGTAGAGGTCTTGAAGCTTTGAGAGAGAAAATGAGTTTTCAGAGCAGCTCATAAAACTCAGTCTTCAAACAAACCCCAGCCAGATTGTCAAGCTGTTTTTTCCTACAGAACTAACTCCTCTCCTTAACCACATTATCACATGGATTACATCAATCAACCCAATCAATACCCCAGAGGAAATCTTCATCTATAGACAAAAATCCGTAAGTGCTATCCTAAGAAAACATTACATGGCAAAAATAAGTAATTATCCTACTCTCCCAGCATCTGAGCTAAATGTTTTCCAGACACATCGACTGCCTGTAGCATAAAGCTGAAGTTTTAAACATTCCCCTAAAAACATACGTATGTATTAATTGCACTACTATCCAAAAGTAGTAACATGGCTGGAAGAGTGACTAGCCAAGTGAGAGACAGGGAGGTTTTGAAACTTTGCCTGTTGTTGAGCTTCTTGTGGACCAGGAGGAGTAGGAATCCTCCTTCCAGATTCTTCAAAGAGCCCCTGTATCTCTGGTCTTTGTTCAATTCCCAGCCCTGACAGACATCCTTGTACCTTGAAGGGAAACCCTAGCACTCTGATCTGTTACAAAAAGGGAGCAGTGATCGATTATCTGCTGTTCCCAGAAGAAAATATTTTATAATGTACAAAAGGTGTAATTACTTCCAAAGAATGACAGAGAATAGTTATCAATAACATCAAGAATCCTTTCCTTTGAAAAAACTTCAGCATCTGCAGATTTCAAAACATTGGAAAATGCACCCAACGAGACTGTCAAAAAATCAAAAGTTTGGACTGTTGGAATCTATGCCCCTTGAAAACAATGAATACATTTTGCAAGACCAACACCTTCAACGGATTTAGAAAATTTATTGAAATTAGTCCATTGAAAATCACACTACTGGTTTTATTATATTTCCCTCACAAATTCCACATATATTATTTTTAAGGCTTTCATTCACATAAAGTGAAGGAATGTTGGGCGTACATATTAAGGCAGTAACATGGTAATGTTTTTGCCAGGAGACCACCATTGGTCCAACTAGCAGATTCTTCGAAATCATCCATCAGTTCCTTACCATGACCTGAACCAAATCATCCAGCATATTCCCTTCTTGCAGGAATTCATAGGATAATTGGAATTGCGAAACAAAAAAGACAGGTGCATTACCTTCTACCAGTCAGGTAGTAGTATGGTGGCACAAAATGAAGTTAGTGACTGATCATGTTAATTGATTTCTATCAATTCACCTACAAGGGACAGAGGTAGGAGATGAGAAAAGTTCATCTGTGATAGATGTCTTTGGGAAATATGTTCAAAACACAGTTTCTCTGAACTTACAATATTTCTTATGTCAAATTACTCATGCTGTCATCCAAAATATTGGTTTGGAACAGAAATATATCTAATTTGCATTTTAAAGAGACAATGCTTCATTCTTTCTCTGCCTCCAAAGGGAGTCTGCTGCATAGATTCACCACATACTAACCAGAATAAAGGCATGATCTTTACACAGGATGCAGGAAGAGTCACAGGAGTCCAGTAGGGAGTGACAAAACAGGCAAAGACAGAAACACGGAGGTTGCGCTGATCTTAATAGCAGTGTCTCATTTCAACAAATATTGTGTCCTGCTAGACACCTGGCTAGGTTGACTATTTAGTTTGCAGGCGGGAGTGGGAATTTGGTGGCAGGAGACTGCAGCGCAAACCCGTGGCAATTGGAGAAGATACCCTCAGATTTTGGTGGAAGGGGCAGGCTACAGTTCCCTTTTTGTAACAGATCAGAGTGCTAGGGTTTCCCTTCAAGGTACAAGGATGTTGTCAGGGCTGGGAATTGAACAAAGACCAGAGATACAGGGGCTCTTTGAAGAATCTGGAAGGAGGATTCCTACTCCTCCTGGTCCACAAGAAGCTCAACAACAGGCAAAGTTTCAAAACCTCCCTGTCTCTCACTTGGCTAGTCACTCTTCCAGCCATGTTGCTACTTTTGGACTGTAGAGAGCATGAAATATGTCAGCATGGGGATCTTAAAATTATGTTGTGAAGCCAATGAAACAAGTGGACCTTAGATTTAAATCTTAAGTAGGCTCTTGTCTGATTATTAGTGGTAACCTTGTCTGAGGCCCAAGTCATCAGACAGTTTTACTGAGAATGCAGTTCTGGGAGGCAGAATTCAAACTTTAACAATTTTAATCAATCATTTGACCCTTTTTTGCCCACTGATTTGGGAGAGGACAGGGTTAAAATCAAGGCCATTATTTCCAGGAATTGATTTTAATTGACCCCCTCACCATTACCCTTCAAGTGCAGGGTTTCATAGATCATAGAACCCTACAGTGCAGCAAGAGGCCCTTCAGCCCATTGAATCTGCACCGAACACAATCCCACCCAGGCCCTATCCCCATCCCTACATATTATACCCACTAATCCCTCTAATCTACACATACCTGGACACCAAGGGGCAATTTCTTAGCGTGGCCAATCAACCTAACCTGCATATCTTTGGACTGTGGGAGGAAACCCACACAGACATGAGGAGAATGTGCAAACTCCACACAGACAGTGACCCAAGCTGGGAATCGAACCCAGGACCCTGGAGCTGTGAAGCAGTAGTGCTAACCACTGTGCTACTGTGCCGCCCTTGTCTTTCAGTTTTACCATTCTGGACATGTTGAAAACACCTATCATAATGATTTACATTATCTAATCCCTTCAGAATTTTTAAAACAGCACTCATTGTCTCTTATATTCTCTCCACCGACCCCCCCTCTCCCCCAACCACCCCCCCCCCCACACATGCACGCACACACACACACACACCAAAATTTGTAAACAAGCCATTACCTTCCAGCCATTTGGAATTGAGGATACCAGACAAACCTGGTAAGGATGTCTGCAGATCCTGAACCTTTTTTTTGCATTTGTAGCTGCCTAACAAAGACGTCTAATTCACTGCAATATTCATCCTTTTATCCCAGCGCCACTGGCTGCCTCCGGGGCAGTTTCACAGATTTCCAACTCCTGCGCAATGACAGATTCATGCTAATGAAGGAAGTTCCCCCGATCGTGCATAATTTGGCACAGTCATAGGCAGAGGTTCCCTGTAGATGGATCTTAGCACTTGTTTCAGGATCAAAGGCCCAACAGGGTTTTAGGACCCCCTGCGTTTAGAGATGGATGAAATGTAAAATATATTATTGTCAAATATTTCCTCTCTGAAAATAATTGCTCTTAGCGGATGAAAAAAGTTGCTAAATCAATTTCTAACTTAAATTGCTTCATCTAGTAATGATTTAGGTGCTCCTTCCAATTTTGCAAATACCCAGCATACAAAGCCATGGAATAACCTCAGTTGGGTCAGTTTTCAAACGTCATCTCAATTATCCAACTGCAAACAGTATGTCAACAAAGTACAAGTGTTTCCTCTGAGACCAACCGTTATGAGGCATTGATATACATAAACTGTGTAATTCTCACAATGTGAAACACTGCATAAATTATTTTCACAATACTGTAGATTCAGCTAACAGGGAAATCTAGACAGGATAATAATGCTAATAAAGAAGGTAGGGTAAGCAGTGAGTGCACAGGAGCATTAAAGGCTAAAGCCATTCATCACTGTGCACAATTTATACATAATAAATGCTATGCTCTTCCTTTCTTTGCATAAGCTGATTTTTAATGGTGTAAATGTACTGAAGGCACTCTTGGAAAGCAGCATCAATTTACTCTATAAGAAGGTTATGCCAGGGATTGTAAGTGCTGTGGCCTTGGATGGAATGCATGACATAAAATTTGGAAGAAATCATCGTGTCTCTCAAGTAGGAGACACCTACTTGTGCCTATTTAAAAAATGTCAATTGGAAATTTATCATAAGCAAAGTGCATGCCAAATTGATCAGAAAAGGCTGGGGAGAAGGGGGAGGGAGCTCCCAACGCCTGGAATTCCTGTATGGCCAGCCTCTCAAAAGATCATTCACGAAAAGATAGCCCTTTTGTTCACACATGCTGTAGCATGGTCCACAGGCATTCTAAGCAAAGCTAGGTAGTTCTTTGTCTTTCACTCCTTCAACAGTATACCCATTACATTTTAATAGCACCTTGTACCTTTCAAAAAGAGAAAAATGAAACTGCCTTTGCCTTTCTTGTGGCGAATGCTGCAGAGGAGATTAGATGTCATTTGCTGAAAGCAAAGGTATTGCAACTTGCCTTAATCATGCTGCTTGGAGATAGCACGAGGGAAAGAGATCTTGATGGGAAGAGTTTCAGTGCAGTCGTTACTTTAATTGCCACTGAGACATGATCCCCTTAGCTGAATATATCTGCAGCTCTCATTCTGAAAAGTGGCACACGTTGCCCACTCATTCATTCCTGAGTTTGAGACTTCTTGGTTTCTGCTTTGACCGCTCTCGATGGCTGATCAGGAACATTACACTCAATAACAGTGATAGGAATGTATTCTGAATGTTTGCCAACATCTTCCATAGTCTGGAGCTGTCAGCCTCACTTGTTTTTTCAATACTTCATTACTATTGGTGCTGACTATTACACCATGCTGATGTGGCCAATTTAAATTAAAAACCTGTTTTTGAAATCAAGTTGCTGCTGAGCATTTCTATTTTCAAGTGCTAACTCTTAGGAGAGAGACATTTTAAAATGTAACCAGTATGAGGCTGCTGGATTTGGCAAATCACCTAACTGGCATTTGTACAGGCATTTAACAATGAAAACAGGACAAACATGACAAAAAAACAACTTCAGCAGTTTCAGTAGTAAGACTGAAAAAGGATAAATCATTGTCACCGCATCACATTACTCACTGTTAACACATACATCGGTTTTCATGTAACAACGGAGTGACCTTCCCTCAAATATTGATTTGATACCAACTGAATAGATTGACTTAGAGCCTCTAATTAAAAACTTTGAGATGAAAATTGTTTATGCTTTTGATTGGGCTTTTTTTAGCCTTTATTTAGCCATAGCATTTTATTTACATGCCAAGATTAACATGGAATCACACAATAATACAGCACAAAAGGAGGTGGAAAGAATACCGTGCTTCCGCTGGTTCTTTGAAAGGGCGATTCAATTACTCCTGTGTTCTTTCTCCACACCTATAAATCTTTCCACTTCAGCTATTTGCCAATTCCGTTTTGAATGTAATTATTGAATCTGTTCCCACCACTCATTTTGAATCAGCATGTTCCAGATCATAACAATTCACTTGTGTAAAAGTATTTTTCCTCATATTACCTCAGGCTTTTGTACCAATTACTTACATCTATGTCCTCTGGTTACTGA
This sequence comes from Carcharhinus amblyrhynchos, assembly GCF_965287045.1. Lineage (NCBI taxonomy): Eukaryota > Metazoa > Chordata > Chondrichthyes > Carcharhiniformes > Carcharhinidae > Carcharhinus > Carcharhinus amblyrhynchos. The sequence continues at coordinate 63,057,034 of NC_137330.1, forward strand.
TGTTTCTGCCACTGCAAACAGTTATCAAATACTCTTTATCAAAATCCTTCACAATTTTGAATACTTCTATCAAGCCTCTCTTGAACCTTCTCTACCCTAAGGAGAACAAGGCCAATCTCTTTAGTATCTTCATATATGGTGTCTTCTAATGCTGGTAGAGATTCTAATAAATCTTTGTACATTGCCTGAGATATTGACAGCCTTCTGAATGCCCAGAATTGGACACATTACACTAAACCTCATTTAATGAAGTTGTAGTATAATTTCCTTGGTTTTGTACTCTACGCTTCTATAGATAAAGCCAAGACTGCAGTGTGCCTTTTTAACAGCCCCATCAATTTGTCCTGCCATTTTCAAAGATTTGCGTACTTACAGACAACAGTTCATCTATTCCTACAGCCCCTTTAAAATTAGTTTATATTCCTCCTATGATTATTATATTAAACAGTTCACTCTTCTCCGCATTGAGTTGTACCTGCCATATGTCTTCCCTGTTCACTAATTTGCCTATGTCTTCCTGAAGGACCGTTACTATCCTCCTCATGATCACAGAATTGTAGAATTATTTAAAAGTACAAGCCATTCAGCCCATCAAGTCTGCACAAGCTCTTTCAAAGAGTAACATTGTTAGATACATTTCTGTAACCTTTCTCAGTATCGTTACAATGTTTTCCTTTGACCCAATACTTCTTTGAAAGCTGCAATTGAATTATATCCATCACCCTATCAGGAAACACACTTCAAATCTCTAAGGTTCTTTCACCAATCACCTAATGCTGTGCCCATCAGTTTTTGGCCCTTCAACCACTAGACACTCTTTCACACCATTCATTCTTTCTAAGCTTTTCATGACTTTAAACACTTTGATTTTCTCTGCCCTAAGGAGAACAACCACAGGTTTCCCAATCTGTCCGGGTAACTGTAATCCCTCATCCCTGACAAAAGTTGGCATCTAATGTTGCGGTTGTATTGAACGTTGGTTAGACCGCATTTGGAATACTGCGTCCAGTTCTGGTCACCGTACTACTGGAAGGATGTGGAGACCCTGGAAAGAGTGCAGAGGAGGTTTACCAGGATGCTGCCTGGTATGGAAGGTCTTAACTATGAGGAGAGATTGGGCAAATTGGGACTGTTCTCCTTGGAAAGACGGAGAACGAGGAGAGATCTAATAGAGGTGTATAAGTTTATGAAGGGTATAGATAGAGTGAACAGTGGGAAGCTTTTTCCCTGGCTGGATACAAAAATCACCAGGGGCCACGGGCTTAGAGTGAGAGGGGAGAGGTATAATTCAGGTGTTAGAGGGAGGTTTTTCATGCAGAGGGTTGTGGGAGCCTGGAATGCACTGCCAAGTAGGGTGGTGGAGGCAGGCACGCTAGAGTTGTTTAAGGCTTACCTAGATAGGCACATGAGCAGACTAGAGATGGAGGTACAAAAGACTGTTCTAAATAAGGATCAAGAGCCTCAGGACGTTCCTGGGAATCAATAGATTCCTATGGACCGTCCAACATATTTTATGGCTCACCTATCTCTTACATTTGAGCTTCTAGGGATCTTCTGTGAATGTCTGTATAAGTTGTGTATGTTTACTGATGTCTTTTTTTTTCCACATCCACAGATGAATGGGTCCACCTTGTTGGCCAACAAGGGGCATACACACGGTGGGTCGTGCGAGGGCTGCTCTTGGATGTTGCTTCAAGAGTTGCCTAGTGCTTCACGTCGTTAGTGTACGCTTAAACTGGACCAGCTGACGGGCAGCATGACAGCTCAGTGACTATCACTGTTTGCTGTGCAGATACATGGACCTAGGTTGGATCTCTGACTTGGGTCAGTGTCTGTGGGAGTTTGTACATTCTCCCCGTGCTTGCGTGGGTTTTGTCTGGATGCTCCGGTTTCCTCCCACACCCCAAAAACGTGCTTTTAGGCTGATTGGTGTTAACAAATTGTCCCTAAATTAGACCTCTATCAATCTGGCACACAAAAATTTCTCTAAATTTGCACACCTTTATTGTGGAATCCAAGAGGCGTAGGCAAAAGTCATGGATAGAAAAGGGATTGGAATGGAGGTGCTCACTGAATGTTAAAATGGCGGCATGGGCTTGTTGGGCCAAAGGGCCCGTTTCCTGTGCTGTTTTGTTCTTTATTCCAGTACATTCCTTCTGAGGCTTCTCCTCAGCCTTCACACTCTTCCTAAAGTGTGATGATCAGAATTTGGCACAGTACTCCAGCTGGGGCCAAACTATTGTTTTATATAGAGTTAACATTTTAAATAGGGTTCCTGGCTTTAATATTCTTTGCTTCCATTTATTAACCCCAATATGTCATATGCTTCGTTAACTGTTTTGTCAACCTGCTATGCCACATTCAAAAACTTGATCTACAAACACCCTCAATTCTTTAAGGGGAGATAGAAATCTAGAGGTAATGACATTGGCTGAGTGACGCTTGTGGGATAGATTAATGTTCTAGGGGCATGAGTTCAAATCTCGTAATGGTAGTTTATGGAACCTAATACAATCGATTAAAAATCCGGAACCAGAAATTAGCCTTGGCAATAGTGACCAATTGTCATAAAAACTCATCTGGCTTACCAATGTTCTTTAAGAAAGGAAATCTACCATCCTGACCTGGACTGGCTTTTGTGTGACTCTGGACTCTTAGTAAGGTGGTTGACTCTTAACTGCCCTCTGAAATGCCCTAGAAAAATTGAAAGGGGATTAAGGAATGGTTAATAAATGCTGACCTCTAAATTTTAGCTTTTATTGTTTCTCATCATTTTTCCTCCTAAAACATAGAGTAAATACTGGATTTCATCTGTCCAGCCTCTGTGTATTGAAGCAGCTAGTCAGTTTAACCTTGGTGATGGGAAACTATTTAAGAATGATAATCAGAGACATCTTTTTGTGTCCAACCAAATAAACGAAATCAAGGTAACTTAGGGACAACTCAAAAGGGTCCGCTCCCTAAAAGTAGGGAAACTGCCAGAAACAAAAGACAAAGCGGAAAGGAAACTTAAAACATCAAATTAAAATGTGATTAAGAAGATCAATAATACACCCAAGTCCTTGCAGTGCCCAGTGGGCATGGAAATCAGGGACAACATTAACAGTCACTTAGATAAGCGTGGAGTAATTACCAACACAAATTTTCTAAAGATAAATTGTGTTTAACTAATTTGATTCAATGACACCATGGATTCATGATCCACACCTCCCCAGCTAAAAAGTGAGCATGGAAACATGTGAAAATGCCAATAATTCCAATAGCTGTCCCACAGCACTTTAACACAGGAAGCAGCATTGATTGTTTTAAGCAAAATTTCCACTCCTCCTCACAAGGAAGAGTGAGGAGGGGTGGAAATCACCAGCCTTAAAGAGTTGCTGGTCAACTTGATGGCCAGAAACTTTATGATCTCATCACCCCCATCAGGACAGGTGGTCAACAAAGCAAACTACAGGCAGTCCCCAATGTTGATGAGCTCAGGTAGGTCCAGGTTCAGGGGTCTTGCTGGTATCTACCAACCTGGCCCAGGTCAGGAGGGTGAGGGGATCAGGAGATGGGGTTCAAGAAGCCATGGGTGACAATTTAATGGTGCCTCCAATGGACCAGAGGACCTACAAAGGAGGAAACCTATCCCATGTCCAACAACAGTCCAAGGAGCTAAAGCTGTTAAGCTTCTCACACGCTGAGACCTCTCTACATATTAAGTAAAACATCAGTGGTGCTAGGATGAACCCCATAAGTGGCAATTAATTAACAGGAAACAGACAGTAATAATGAATGGTTATTTTTAGGGCTGGAAGGAGGTGGGGTTTCTCAGGAATTGTGTCAGGATCTTTGTTTTGATCCATAATAATGACCTGGTTTTGTATGCACAGGGCACAATTTCAAAATTTGCAGATGCAAGATTTGACAGCATCGTTAGCAGTGAGGTGAATAGTAATAAACTTCAAGTAAACATAGACAGGCTGTTGAAATGGGCGGACAGGTGACAGATGAAATTTAATAGAGAGAAATGTGAACTGATAAATTTTGGCTTGAAAAATGAGAGGCAATATAAAATATACAATTTGAAAGGAGCTTCAGGACCTGAGATAGATGTACTCAAATCATTTAAGGTGGCAAGACAAATTGAGTAAACAGGTCATAGGGCATCCAGAATCCTGGGCTGTATAAAGAGAGGTACAGAGAACAAAAGCAATAAGTTACAAGGAACCCTTATAAAACATTGATTCTGTCTCAGCCGGAGTATTGTGTCCAATCCTGGATATCTCGCTGTCAGAGAATGTGAAGGCTCTAGAGAGGGTATAGAAAAGTTTCACGAGGTCCGAGCAATCTCAGTTATCTGAACAATCTCATTTCCCTTCTTAGATTAGAGAAATTGATGTTAGTTTCCTTAGAGAAGGGAAGCATGAGAGAAAATTTGATAGAAGTGTCTCAAATCGTGAGGCTTTCTTCACAATAAAGAGGATCTACCTGTTCCATGGGCAGAAGGGGTAAGTACCAAAGGACACAAATTTCAATTGATTGGCAAAAGAACCAAAGACAACATGTATTTTTCTTTTAGGATCTGGAATGCACTGCCTAAGATAGTGGTGATGTTAGATTCAATAGGCTTTCAAAAGGGAATTGGATAATTATGTGAAGACAAAAACATTTCAAGGCTGCAGGCAAAAGACAGGTGAATTGGATAAGATGAATCGCTGTTGCAGAGAGCCAGTATGCTACTGTTGGATTGAATGTCTCCTTCTGGGTTGTAACCATTCTATGATTATTTGATGTTTTCTCTTGAAATTTACCACTATGTTCCTCACTGTTTACTACATTTCAAAGTTCCATGTGACCTGTAAATTTTGGAATTGTGCACTGAATCCCAAAACCATATCAATATTGTGTTTCAAAACACTGCAGTTCTTCTAGTACTGAATCCCAATAAATACCATGATATACATTCTCCTGACAGGAACAAACAGCCCACACTACCGTATTTCCTATCTCTGAACTAATTTTGTATTCATGCAGCTATAATTCCTTTCATCATTTTTTGGCAAACAAGCCTAATGTGTGGTATATTATCAAATGCCTTTTTGAAAGTCCATATATAACCAGCCTCAATTCTTCGTCCACCACCTTTTTTTTAATCCCGTCAAAAAAGCAAACAATTTAGTCAAACACAATTTGCCCTTAACCAATCCATATTGGCTTTTCCTTATTTACTCATCTTTGACCAAGTGGTTGTTCAGTTTCAACTGGATTATTTTTAAATGCCTCCCCATCACCAATGTTAAAATGACTGACCTTTCATTGCCAGATTTCAAACCTTCTCCCTATTTTTGAACAAGGATATAATGTTATAAATCTTCCAGTCTCCTGACACCACCTCTGTATCTAAGCTGGATTGGAAGATTGTGGCCAGTATTGATGTAACTGCTACTGTTACTTCCCTCAGCAACTTAAAATGCATTCCTTCCAGATTGTGTGACCTATCCATTTCAACAACTATCCACCCTTCCATTACATTCTGTCTTCCTATTTCTTTTTTCATTCAATAATCTGGTAACCTCTTCACTTACTCTGCAAAGTTGTCTTCCTTGGCAATCATTCATGCAAAATCTCTGAATTCCCTGGATCATGCTAAGGTCCTAGTAGATTGGAAAACCATAACTGCAATATCTCTAATCAAGAAAAGATGGAGACATGAAGCAGGGAATTATAGGCTAGCTAACCAATATCTGAACTAAGGAAGAAAGGTTGAATCCATTATTAAAGAGGGAATAGCAAGTCATTTAGAAAATCATAATATGATCTAACAGAGTCAACATGTTTTATGGAAGGGAAATAATGTTTGAGTAATGTATTCAAGTCTTTGAGGCAGTGACAAGTAGAATGGATAATGGGGTACAAACAGATTTGCTGTATTTGGATTTCCAAAAGACATTTGATAAAATTCTGCATACAAGAGTTCATAGTGTTGGGACCAAAGATATCCACAGAAGAAATTTGAACAGATGGCCAGACATCTGTTTTTGCAGGTGGCATCATTACAAATTCTGGCTGAGATCCAAGTAAGAAGTCTCACAGCACCAGGTTAAAGTCCAACAGATTTATTCAGTAGCAAAATCCACTAGCTTTCAGAGCACTGCCCCTTCATCAGGTTAGTGGGACTTCTGTTCCCATACAGGGCATATAAAGTCACAAACCCAATTTGCAAAATAATAGTTGGAATGCGAGTCTTTACAGGTAATCATGTCTTAAAGGTACAACCAACGTGAGTGGGGAGAGCATTAAGCACAGGTTAAAGAGATGTGTAATGTCTCCAGCTAAGACAGTTAGTGAGATTTTGCAAGCCCAGGCAAGATAGTGTGACGTGAGCCCAAGATCCCAGTTGAGGCCATCCTCATGTGTGCAGAACTTGGCTATCAGTCTCTGCTCTGCGACTCTGTGTTGTTGTGTCGTGAAGGCCACCTTGGAGAACGCTTACCCAAAGATGAGGCCGAATGCCCATGACCACTGAAGTGTTCCCTAACACGAAGAGAGCACTCTTGCCTGGTGATTGTCAAGCAGTGTTCATTCATCCATTGTCATAGTGTCTGCATGGTCTCCTCAATGTACCATGCCTCGGGACATCCTTTCTTGCAGTGTATCAGGTAGACAACATCGGCTGAGTTGCAGGAGTATGTACCTGGTGGATGGTGTTCTCACGTGAGATGATGGCATTTGTGTCGATCATCCAACGTGTCTTACTAAGGTTGCTGTGGCAGGATTGTGTGGTGTCGTGGTCACTGTTCCCCTGAAGGCTGGGTAGTTTGCTGCGGACAATGATCTGTTTGAGACCATACAGTTGTTTGAAGGCAAGAAATGGGGGTGTGGGGATGGCCTTGGCAAGACGTTCGTCTTCATCAACGACATGTTGAAGGCTCCAGAGAAGATGTCATTGTTTCTCCGCTCTGGGGAAGTACTGGACAACGAAGGGTACTCTGTCCGCTGTGTCCCATGTCTGTCTTCTGAGGAAGTCGGTGCGGTTTTTCGTCGTGGCGTGTTGGAACTGTCGATCATTGAGTTGAGTGCCATATCCTGTTCTTATGAGGGCATCTTTCAGCATCTGGAGGTGTCCACTGTGATCCTCCTCATCTGAGCAGATCCTGTGTATACGGAGGGCTTATCTGTAGATGATGGCTTCTTTAATGTGTTTAGGGTGAAAGCTGGAGAAGTGGAGCATTGAGAGGTTATCCGTGGGCTTGCGGCTGAAGTGACTGTCCTTGATGGAGATGGGTGTGTCCAAGAATGCAACTGATTCTGGAGAGTTGTGAATGGTGAGTCTGATGGTGGGATGGAACTTATTAATATCATCATATAGTTGTTTCAGTGATTGTCCACTGAGTTTGCAATCCAAGAACAATGAATGAACTTAGCTTAGTGGGCAATGTTTTCACAACTGTAGAGGAGAGCACAAACTTTGTTTGATTTACACCTTTATTACTATGTAATACCTTTTCCTTCTTGGAAGAGTTTCTTTCAATGCCTTGTTTTAATGAACCAATACCTTGTTTCAATGCCTTTGCACATAAACATTGATAAAAACAATGTTTATGTACACAAGATTAAGAGCTGTGAAATGAGCTTTTTCTCATTGACACTTTGAATAGCTGTGGTTGATGGACAATGTTATGAGACAGCAAGAGGGGCAATATATTTCAAAGGGAATTTTATTTCCAGAATAATTAAGTTCACAACTCCTCTAACACGGCTTGAAACATGTCACCCAACACCATTACAATTGCCAAATTTGCTGAAATGGGAACCTCTGCAACAGAGCTAGCAAAGGAAGGAATGCTGTGTGCAGGGTTACAATACGCAACCTTATCCCACAATGGCAAAAATAATGGACATGGGCATCATGGAATTGGAGCAGTGGTGTAGTGGTAATGACACTGGACTTGAAATCCACAGGCCAGGGTTCGTGCACAAGGGTTCAGATCCCACAATGGCAGTTGGTGAGATTTAAATTCAATTAATTAAAAAAATCTACAATTGAAAATTTGACTCTAATAACCATGAAACTCAGTGATTGTTATAAAGAACATCTGGTTCACAAATGCCTTTTAGGGAAGTAAATTTCCCATTCTGATCTATATGTGGCTCCAGAGCAACAACAATGTGATTAATTCTTAAGTGCTGTTTATAATGGCCTAGCAAGCCAGTTTGAGGGGATATTAGGGATGGCCAACAAATGCTGGCCTTTCTGGTGATGCTGACATATCACAAATGAAGATTTAAAAAAAAAACATCTTTGAAGGCCTTCCAACATGGCCCAATTGCAATTAACTAGAAAGCTCTCATATAGAAATGAAGAAGTTAATAGGCAAAATCAGAGTAAGGGAGAATATAACAACATCCAAATCAGGGTTAATCACCATGTATGTAAATACACAAAGTGGAATAAATAAGATTGGTGAGTTACAGGCATAGCTTGCCATGTGGAATTATGATGTTGTGATGAGAATGGAGACCTGACACAAAGGACAGGCCTGGGTGTATTTCCAGGCACATGGTATTCAGAAAAGATAGGGCACAGAGAAAAAGAGGAGGGGTGGTGGTATTGGTTAAGGGGAGCATTGTAGTGCTGGAGAAAAAAAAAGATATTCCAGGTGGTTCAAGGACAGAATCAATTTGGCTTGAACTGAACAGAGTGTTCAATGTAGTTGAAAGACACCAACAAGTATGAAGGAACAAATCAGCTGAGAAAGAGACCACAATAGAGATAAGTTAAAGGACAGACCGAGAGACATGAGCTTCCAAGATTGTGTTCAGGAGAATTTCCTACAGCGGTATGTGTCCAGTCCAACAAGAAAGTAGGCACTGCTGGATTGGTTTTGGAAATTAGGCAGGCCAAGTAGATCAAATGTCAGTGCAGGAAAATTTAGGAGACAGTGATCAAATGCGATGTGAGAAAAAAGACTTTTTCACACAGAGTGGTTTAGGTTTGAAATGCATTTCCTGGAAAGATAGTAGAGGCAGCTTCAATGGAGACATTTCATGGGCATTAAATGATTCACAAGAAACAACATGCAGGATTACAGAGAAAGATAGCAGAATGGCACTAAGTCACAATGCTAATTCAGCTATACAGTGGGCCAACTGATCACCTTCTGCACCATAACCACTCTGCGATTCTAAAAATCTAGGCCTCTTTGTTGATATTGCCAGACCTGGCAACATTTTCTGTCTTTATTTTCAGAACTCCACTAACTACGTAACTTTGTTCCAATGATATTGTAGTCACTCATCTTGCCAGATATATATTCTGCCAGAATATGAAATTTCACACCTGACTCAAAATGAGATTGAGCAATGCCTCATTCCTTTTTGAGTGATAAACTTACTGAAAGGAAATTCAATTCCTCTAGTCACCACCATATCCAATATTGAACTAGTTGCTCGATATAATTATTACTATTAAATCTGTCAGCAATTTATTTTCAAATCAGCTCTTCTTCCAATTATTTTGATGGCCTATAAAACATAGAAATATTGTAATATTTTCCTTTTTTCACTCCAACTAGATGGATTTAGTATTTGACCCTCAAAAACACTCTTTCCAGCACCGTAACATTTTCCTTAATGGAAATTGCAACTGCTCCTCATTTTCTCATTGCCTATCTTTCCTGAATACCCTGTACCTTGCACCTTGAAATATTAAATATCCAATTCTCTCCTTCTTTAAGCCAGGGTTCAGTGACTACCTCTACATTATATCCCTCTATTTATGACAGCAGCTCACCAACTTGTATATACACACAGTTCAAAATTAATTGATACTTTTTTAAAAAATGTTCTATATTATCTCCAATTCCAACCACCTCTGCCTTCAGTGCTTCTTGTTTTTGCTTCTTAATACTCAATACTGAGCTTGATACTCAGCCTGCTTCGGAATTTGTTTAAACCTGTACCACTTAAATTGCCTACATGGATATCGGCCCCAGCTCTGGTCAGTCACAACCCATCCCCATCTTCAGTAGATCCCTTCTGCCACAGAACTAGTCCCAATATCCCAGGGATTTGAGGCTCTCTCCCTTCTGCAATATGTCACACGCTATTTCTACTCACACACACCTTAGGAAGAACCAGGAGATTACAACCTTCCATATCCTGTTTTTTTTTAAAACTTCTTTGTTGTCTCCATAAACTCCAACTGCAGTGCTTGCACCCTCTTCTGCATGGTATTATGGGTTGTAAAATGGAACATGATTTCTGACTCTTATCCTTGCAAATCATCCCACTCCGTCACTGAAGAATTTTTTGCATCCTGTCTCTTGTCCCTTACAAGCATCTGGGTGACAACGCACCACAGGAATTTCCCATCAATAAATGCAAAATTGCCTGTCTGTTCCTCCATTTGTGAATCCTCAACACAACATTTCTGAGTTTCATGTCATCTGCACACATTGAATTATGCCTTGTAAAGCAAAGGTCAAGTCATTAACATATAACAAAAAAAAATGGGGTAAGGCCCCATCACTAACTAGGGAAGAACACCAACACCCATTTCCTTGAAATAAAACCATTTTCAACAACTATTTTCTTTCCTTTAGCAAATTATCCATAAATCAGGTGCCCACTTAATCCCAAATCTCACAAGTCTTATTATATGGTCCTTTATCAAACACCTTTTGATGAGATCAATTCTTACTGAACAATTCAGGTTCCAAGGAGGTAAAACAAGATGAGGTCTTGAGCTACCACGCCTGTTTAACTCACACCTTGCACAAGATGCCTTCTACATAAAGAAGAGTTGAAGTGCACACTCAGAATGGTCACTCATGGGGTCATTAAAGAACTGATTGACAATTAAATTGCCTGCAAGTGCCCATTAAAAGAGACGACACTACATGCCATTTTGGTGGATAACACTTCAGTTAACAACCTTTCTGAATATCAACCAGCTGAACCAGAGTAAATAAGTGCTGGTTGAGTATCTTGAGGGCTACTTAAAGCTACATTCAACTTTCATTATTCAATGTCTGGGAGCGAAACTTGCCATCATCTAAATTGAACAGCTCTTTTGAGAGACATGCTCCATGATCAGGCTTGGTAGCTCTGTGGCAGTTTCTTTTACTCAGGATCCTTCAGGCAGTCCATCATCTTCATTTAATTCTTTCAGCCCCTTCCAGCAAAAAACTACAATACAAAAATCATCACAATCACTTGTTTATATGCATAAACAAACAAAGTGATCATAACTGAACCAAATTTACTTTCAAATATTAAACAGTTCATCCAGTGCTGACTCATAATTCTCCTGTAATCTCAAGCTTCTGTGAAGTGCAATGAAAGTGGCAGCAACATAGATGACTGCAAGCTTCTTGGAGGCAAGTACCTTCCTACTCCATGATTCTCATACCACTACCTTCAAGTATTCAGCCCACCCAGTCAAAAGCAACCTTACAATGAGATACTCCAGGCCCCACCAACAGGGGGCTTCATGCTAGCCAATAAGTGGAGGCAAAATCAGCTCTGTATTTGCTGATAGGTTCAGCAGGTAATGCAGAGTAACATCGGACTCTGATTAATCGAGTCTAATCTATAAAGACTTGACCAGAGATGCGTTTTACTCAATCCCCAATTAAAACCCTGGGGATCGGATTATGGTGTGCACTGGCAATAGATGGGAAGCTGTGGATGTGCAACCTCCCAGCGAGATTTCAGAAGGCAATTCCAGCAACCTAGAATATGAAGCCCATCCATTGCCAATGCTGTCCCTGGTTTCCATGCCCCTGTCCAGCCTGGTCTGGACAGCTTTGGCTGGCTCCCGATCCGTCCTGCACCGCAGCTGTCTTCCTGAGTTACTAAGCCAGGACGCCTGTTATCACTGGCTTCAGCCGCCAAGCTCAGTATGGCCCAAAAGGATGATAAGAACCTCGACAATTCCTTTGCCAAAAGAGACAAGAAGAAGAAGAGAAACAAAAGCAAAGAGTACAAGCCAACACTTCCCGTCAGGTTGGCCAAAGCTGCAGTGTTGACTGAGGGCTATGCCCTCACCCTGGCTCCAGACCTGTCCCCAAAGACCCAAGATCGTGGCACCCTGACCCCCACTACCACTGCTGCAGCCATTTCCCTCATGCCGGTCGCAGCAGCTCCTGTCAAAGCCAAGCCAGTATCAGTCCTAGGAGTGGCCCAGAAACTGATGAAGGAGAAAGAGCAGGTGGCAAAGAGCAAGTCTCAGGGTCCCCAAAGGAGCAGTCCACAGATAATGAAGGATGGAAGGAGTTTGACTTAAGCAAAAAGGAGTTGACCTGGAAAGGGTCATTGAACAGGGGGTCAGGGCTGTGCTGAAGCCAGACACTCATAGCTTGTGACTAAGGAGACAGGATGATGCAGAAGGGACAAGGAATTGGGGTGTGTTATAGACCCCGACAATCACATTTTGATTTGATTTGATTTCCTTTGTACTTTTGTTTTTGTCCGGGCTGTTCCCCTTCCTTTTGGGGAGCTGCCCCTTTTACTTTGTCCTAATTTAATTTGAGTTTCTTCTTTTGGCTTGACCTCAAAACGGGAAGGGACAAGGAATCGAATAGAATTATCCAGAAGTTGATCACAGTGGCTTGAGAATCCATGCTCACAAATAAGTGCTGAAAAAGAGGAAGAACAGTGAGAAAAATTAAAGAAGATTAAGGCGAAGGTGGTGGAAAATATCTTGTATGCAAAAGGAGACAAAATAGTTGGGCACTGGAACAAGCTAACTCCAGCACCCGCACCTATCATTGTGGTTGTAGAAACCCCAGGATCAAAGCTATCTGGCATTTATCGACTTCTGAAGCCAGATTAGGTAATGTAACAAGGAACACCAGAGATTTACAATGATGCACAGTTTCCATTGGTTCCATCCCCACAAGCTTCTGCAAAGCATATAGAAACCAGAAAAGATAAAGTAATGGAAAAGACCTTTGAGATGGTGAAATACCACCATCCAAAGCTAGGGTCCCATGGGTGGCTACCAGCATAGAGGATAACATTTTCATGTGTGGTGATGGTGCCAAGATGAGTGGATACTCGTTCATGAAAAGTCATTTGCTGTGGGCCAGCGGACAGAGCATAGACATTCACAAAGTGAAGCACCATTCCACCTTCACGAACCATCAAGTGCAGCAATTGGCCAAACACCCAAGATCCTGGCACCCTGACCCCCAAGATCTCCAGCTGAAAGTGTGAGGCTAACAAGATAGCCAACCTGCTAGAAATAGGTACCTCACGAAGAACCCCCTCACCACTCCAGGAGCCATGTGGCTTCAACTTCTGGGCTGGTGTGGGCTTCTTGCAGGAGATACACCATATGCTGTGGTGGACTCTTCTGTTAAAAATGCGTCGTAGAATATCCCTGATGGTAACAGATCTGCCCTCCAGTAGATTAATGAGTAAAGTAGGAGACTTACATTTTGCGGTTCACCTCCGTTTCTGGGCGCCCTCCCCTTCCCTCCAATGATGTCATACCACACCACCAATAATGTTATGTTCCATCCCCAAGGATGTCATGCCCCACTCCCAATAATATTTGCATTTTAAATTACAAATCGATTTGCAAAACTTTGAGACTCTTGACCCAGAGAAATGTGGCTGCCTGTTAAGTGCACTTAACAAAGTCTAAAAGGAATGAAACCAGACACACCACCCAGCACTGAACTTGGCACTGAAAACAACAATGGCACATGCAGCCTGTCAACCTTGCAGATTCTTTCTTCCTAATAACTGGGGACATGTGAACTGTCCCATGGACTAGCCAAGCAACAGCCTGATATAGTCAAACTCATGGAATTATGCCTTACAATGTCCTGTCCCACTGGTTGGACCCATCAGAGGTAGTGGCAAAGTGGTTTACCGTCAAGAGGGAATTGCCCTGGGAATCCTCATGGATCCCATGGAGTCTCATGACATCAGATCAAACATGGGCAAGGGTACTTCCCTGCTAATTACCACATTTTCCTCCCTACACCCCTGTTGATGAATTAGTACTCCTCCATGTTGAATGCTAATTGGAAGAATAAAGATGGCAAGGGTGAACAGTACACTATGGGTGGGGGAACTTCAATATCCATTACCAACAGTGGCTCAGTAGCACCACCACTGACAGAGCTCATAGATGCTTAAAGGGTATAGCTACTAAACTGGATCTATGGCAAGTGGTGAGGGAACTAAGAAAGAAAAACATACGTGACCTCATCCTCTTCAATCGACTTATCACAGATGTATCTGTCCATGACAGTATTGATAGGAGTGACTACACACTCCTTGTGAGACATCTTTACATTGAGGATATCCTCTATCCTGTGTGGTGCTACTACTATGTTAAAAGTGATAGATTTCAAACAGATTTAGCAAATCAACTGGGTATCCATGAGATATTGTGAGCCATCAGCAGCAGTAGAACTGTATTTAATGACAATCTGTCATCTCATGGCCCAGAATATCCCCCACTCTACCATTACCATCAAGCCAGGGTATCAACCCTGGTTCAAAAAAGAGGAGAGCACGCCAGAAGTAGAGCGCGGCATCTCAAAATGAGGTGTCAAGCTGGGGAAACTACAAAACAGGGCCACCTGATATGCAGAGGTGATAGATAGAGCTAAGCGATCACATAACTAACAGATCAGACTGAAGCTCGGTAGTCCTGGCACGTCTGGTCGTGGATGGTGGTAGACGATTAAACAATGAACAGGAGGAGAAATCTCCACAAATATCCCCATTCTCAATGATGGGCCATTTGAAAGCATTGGATAATGTAAAGGCTGTGGGCCCTGACACCATTCTGGAAATAGTCCTGAAGACTTCTGTTTCAGCACTAGCCAATACAGCTTCAACACTGGCATCCACTTGGCAATATGGAAAATAAGTATGTACTGTCTAGAAAGAGCAAGACAAATCCAACCTCCATCATCAGCAGAGTGATGGAAAGTGTCATTGAACGGTGTTGCCTAGCAGCACTTAGTCTGCAATAACTTGCTCACTTACTCTCAGCTTGGGTTCTACCAAGGTCAATTAGCTTCTGACTTTGTTACAGCTTAGGTCCAAACATGGAAAGAAAAGCTGAATCGCAAGTGTGAGGTGAGAGTGACCGCCCTTGGCATCAAAGCAATATTTAACTGAGTATGACATCAAGAAGTCAAAGTAAAACTGAAGTCAATGGAAATCAGAAGGAAAACTCTTCACTGGCTGGAATCATACCTAACACAAGGGAAGATGGCTGTGGTTGTCGAAGCTCAGTCATCTGATCCCAGCACATTGTTGCAGAAGTTCCGAGACCCACTTATCTACAGATGCTTCATTGATTAACTTCCCTTCATCACAAGTTCAGCAGTGGGGATGTTCACTTACCATTGTTTAAAATGTTCAGCAATATTTAAGATGACTCAGACACTGTAGCAGTCTGAGTCCAAATCCAGCAAGATATGGACAATATCTTGGGCTGATAAGTGGCCAGTAATATTCATGCCACATGTGCCAGGCAATGACCATTTCTAGCAAGAGAAGATCCAATTATCTTGCCTTGACATCAACAATATCAATAATCTCGGAGGGTTACCATTGATAAGAAATTGAACTGGTCAAGCCATATAAATGCTACAGTTTAGAGCAGGTCAGAGGATGGGATTTGTGTTGTATGCAACTCACTCCCTGACTCATCTCCCAACTCCAAGGCCTGGAGCTCAGCTCCTTCCTCTGAAACTGGATCCTGGTCAGATTCTGCCTTTGAACCCTCGTCGTGCCTTTTTAGTGCTGCAATAGTAAGTTGATTAATGCTACCACATTCTTCCTTTCCCTATATTTCCTGACTGCATTATAGCCAGGAATATTAAGTGCTCATTCTCTCCATGAGCCGTGTTTTTATTATCTCCGCTGTATCATGGTGCTATGTAATGAGGCGGGTAGAATTAGGGACCTTGCGGTGAAGGATCCTCTTGGAGAGAGTGATCATTGCATGGTGGAGTTTCTGTTGCAGATGGAGGAGGAGAAAGTGGGTTCCCGGACACGCGTCCTTTGTTTGAATAGAGGGGAGTATGGTAGGATGAGAGAAGAATTGGCGAATGTGGACTGGGGGAGCGCGTTGGAAGGTAGGTCTGCTGAGGAGCAGTGGAGGATCTTTAAGGAGATCTTTCTTGGTGCTCAGCAGAAATTTATTCCGATGGTCAAAAAGGACAGTAGGAGGAGAGGTAATAAGCCGTGGATAACGAAGGAGGTGAAGGAAAGTGTTAAATTAAAAGCGGAGGAATTTAGAGTAGCTAAGAGCAGTGGGCGAGAAGAGGATTGGGAAAGGTTTAAATGTCAACAAAGATTGACAAAGAAGTTGATAAAGGAGGGTAGGAGAAGCTATGAAGCTGGGCTAGCGCTTAATATAAAAAAGGATAGCAAGAGTTTTTATAAATATATAAAAAGGAAGAGGCTGGCTAGGGTGAACGTTGGTCCTTTAGAGGATGAGAAAGGGGAGCTAGTGGTAGGGGATGGGGATATGGCTAAGGTATTGAATAACTTTTTTGTTTCTGTCTTCACGGAGGAGGACGTGAATAATTTGCCGGGTGTTAGCGATGGAAAGGTGGTAGGACTGGAGGGTCTTAATGACATTACTGTTACTAGAGAGGTGGTGCTCGACAGACTGGAGGGGCTGATTGTGGACAAGTCCCCAGGACCGGATGGAATGCATCCGAGGGTTCTGAAAGAAATGGCGGAGGTTATAGTGGATGCCTTGGTGGTTATTTTCCAGACGTCGCTGGATTCCGGGGAAGTGCCGGAGGATTGGAAAACGGCTAATGTTACGCCGTTGTTTAAGAAGGGTGCCAGGCAAAAGGCGGGGAATTATAGGCCGGTTAGTTTAACGTCTGTGGTAGGTAAAATGTTGGAATCCGTCATTAAGGAGGAAATTGCGAGGCATCTTGAAGGGAATTGCTTGATAGGGCAGACGCAACACGGTTTCATTAAAGGGAAGTCGTGTCTGACAAATTTACTGGAGTTCTATGAGGATGTGTCTAGGGCAGTGGATAGAGGACAGCCGGTGGATGTGGTCTTTCTGGATTTTCAGAAGGCGTTTGACAAGGTACCTCACAAGAGGTTATTGCAGAAGGTCAGGGGACATGGAGTTGGGGGTAGGGTGTTAGCGTGGATAGAGGATTGGTTGTCAAATAGGAGGCAGAGAGTGGGGGTCAATGGGTGCTATTCGGATTGGCGGTTGGTGACTAGTGGGGTGCCTCAGGGGTCGGTGCTGGGGCCTCAGCTATTTACCATTTATATAGATGACCTGGAGGAGGGAACCGAGTGCAGGGTGTCGAAATTTGCTGATGACACCAAGATTGGGGGAAAGGCAAATTGTGCGGAGGGTGTGGAGAGTCTGCAGAAGGATCTAGATAGGCTGGGCGAATGGGCCAGGAAATGGCAAATGGAATTTAATGTTGGCAAGTGTGAGGTGGTCCACTTTGGTAGGAAGAATGGTAGGAAGGACTATTACTTACGTGGCGAAAAACTGCAGCAGGCGACGGTGCAGAGGGACCTCGGGGTCCTTGTGCATGAGTCGCAAAAACCCAGCTTGCAGGTGCAGCAGGTGGTCAGGAAGGTGAATGGGATGCTGGCCTTCATAGCGAGGGGGATTGAATATAAAAGTAGGGAGGTCTTGGAGAGGCTGAATAAACTAGGCTTGTACTCGTTAGAGTTTAGAAGAATGAGGGGAGATCTCATTGAGACGTATAAGATGATGAATGGGATGGATAGGATAGAGGTGGAGAGACTCTTCCCGCTCAAAAAAGACAGTAGGACTAGGGGGCACAGCCTCAAGATAAAGGGGAGGCGGTTTAGAACGGAGTTGAGGAGGAACTTCTTCACTCAAAGGGTGGTGAATCTCTGGAATTCTCTGCCCGTTGAAGTGGTGGAGGCTGCCTCGCTAAATATTTTTAAGAAGCGGGTTGATGGGTTCTTGATAAAAGAGGGGATTAAGGGTTATGGGGAGAGGGCGGGAAAGTGGAACTGAGCCACGACAGATCAGCCATGATCTTATTGAATGGCGGGGCAGGCTCGAAGGGCTAGATGGCCTACTCCTGCTCCTATTTCTTATGTTCTTATGTTCTTATCATAATACTCCGTGATTACTTGGGTGTGCTGCCTGGAACCCACCAATCTTATTAACATACTCTGTGCATTTGCGTACATGCATTTTAATCACATCTTCATCCATCTCACATTTCTCTCACTCACAGGTTGTTCCTGTTTCCGAACTATTCTCATGCACTTTTCTCTCTCAGACCTCTGTACAGCTTGTATATCTTCTCTATTACTTCATCCTGCTATCTCCCCCCACCCCAGCCACCTGATTTTCCTCCAGCCTTCAAATTGGTTTAAACTCTTCCCCACAACTCAGATTAGTCACACTGCAAGGACACTTGTCCAGGACTTGTGAAGATATAATTCACGTCAAAGGTTATTGCAGCAAATAAAAACTGGCATGATAGGGTAACATATTAACACAGTGGCTGCAGAAAACATAAATGGGTCTTTTTCTGATTGGCAGGATGTGAGAGTTAAAGTCCTGTCGGGGTATGTTCTGGGGCCTTAACCTTTCACAGTTTATATGACTGTGATGTAGCCATATATTTATCACGTCAGTGAGACAAGTGAAGGCATGATAGCTAAATTCGCAGAAGACACGTAGACAGATAGGAAAGTATTATGAAGAGGACATAAGGAGGCTGCAGATGGAATAATGATGGGTTGAGTGAGTGGGCAAAAATCTGGCGATGAATATAATGTGGGCAAGTGTGAAGTTGCTGTCTTTGGCAAAAAGAATAAAAAAGTAGAGCATTATTTAAATGGAGAATGACTGCAGAATTCCAGGTGCAGCGGGATCGAAGTGTTTGAGTGCATGAGTGCACAAAATGATAGTACGCACGTATATTGCAAGTAGCTATGAAGGCTAATGGAATGCTATCCTTTATTACAAGAGGAATTGAAAATAAAACTAAGGATGTTATGCTTCAGTTCCACAGGACATCGGTGAGACCAAATCTTGAATACTGTGTGCAATTTTGGTCTCCTTTATTAAGGAAGGATATAAATACATTGAAAGCAGTTCAAAGGAGGCTTACTAGATTGATACCTGGATTAAATGTGGAAAAGTTAGGCAAACTGAATTTGTTTCCACTCGAGTTTAGAGGAGTGAGGGGTGCCTTGATGAAGTATGTAAGATCTTGAATGGTCTTGCCAAGGTGGACATGGAAAGGATGTTTCCTCATGTGGTGGAGTCCAGAACTAGGGGGCATTGTTTTAAAATTAATTTATTTATTAGTGTCACAAGTAGGCTTACATTAACACTGCAATGAATTTACTGTGAAAATCCCCTAGTCGCCACACCCAGGCACCTATTTGAGTACACTGAGGGATAATTTAGCATGGCCAATGCACCTAACTAGCACATCTTTTGGACTATGAGATGGAAACTGGAGCACCCAGAGGAAACCCATGCAGACACAGGGAGAACGTGCAGACTTTGCACGGACAGTGCCCTAAGCCAGGAATCAAACCCGGGTCCCTGGTGCTGTGAAGCAGCATTGCTAATCACAGTGCCACCGTGCCACCCTGGGTCACCCTCTTAGGACAGAGATGAGGAAAAAGAAGACGGTGGATGCAGGGCACTGAATAAGACAGCAGCTACGATCATATTAAACTGCAGAGCAGGCTCAAGGGGTCGAATGGCCTACTTCTGCTCCAATATTTTTATTCATTTGGAGAACAAGGACTCGGAGGAAGAATAGATAGAAGTCAAATTTCTGTAACAAATAACCCATGTGCATTGTATGGGATCAGCAAGATTTGAGAAGGTCCTGGGATCAAATGAGTATCAGCTGTTTCAATATGCTTTACATCGTCTCTGTCCCAGGGATGTAACTTCTCTGTGGCTGTGAAAATGAGAACAGCCTTATAATAATACATTTAATTGTTTTTATATTCATTCAAAGTATATGAGTTTCAATGGCTAGGTCAGTATTTACTGTCCATCTCTAATTGAGCTTGAGAAAGTAGTGTTGAGCTGTTTTCTTGAACCACTACAATTGTTAAAGTGTAGGTACACCCACAGTGCTGTTAGGGAGGCAGTTCCAGGATTTTGATTCAGGGACACTGATGGAACAATGATATATTTCCAAATCGGGATATGTGAGTGGCTTGGAGGGGAACCTGTGGTGTTCCCATGAATCTATTGCCCTTGTCCTTCTTGGTGGTAGTGGTCATTGGTTTGCAAGATGTTGTCTAGACGTTTCAGGTGTTCTAACAAAGCTTCCAGGAACTGTGGTGGCAGCCATCTAAGGTCTTGTTGTCCTTGAAAGATGTTCTTTCATTGTCACATTGCTTGTGCACCCAATACTGTGGGACCCTAAACACAACCTTCTTCATGTGTACTTCTGGTGCAAATGCAACAGAGGCAACAACATCTACAACCATTTTAAGCCCATTAGTGCTGAGTGTAGACTCAGCTGAAATAATGGCTGGCAGGCCCAATTGTTCTAAAATGTCCATGAAGTCAGAGCTGCTGTGCTGTTCAGGGAATATATTATTGCAACTCTAGAAGCAACAACTGCCCTTAATGCCTACTTTGAGGCCACAAAGTGTTCCTTGTGTCATGCTGCACATTCTGCATTGTATTTCAGACTACTCTTAATTTTCTATCATGTCCACTGCCCGAAAGGACGTCTCAGTAATCCCCCCCACCCCAATCCTGAATATGTGTATCCGGACGGATGTTGTATGTATGCTGACAAAATGAGGGAAGGTCTCTCTGGAGGTACCATGCTGTTTGTTGGATGATTACTTAGACAAGTTTTTGCTCCAGCTGTGGAATATACAAAGGACATTCATTTTAGAAGAGTGACATTTGATTTGTGAATCAGAAGGACTAATATCACTTCTTTCGAAATGTTTGAAGACAGTGAAACATGCAACCCTGTAGGTGGTCCATCTCATTACCACTCTGAACCTGACAACTCTTCACCAACCTTTTCATCTCTCACAGGCTCTCCAGCATATTTATCCACCAGTTGTAGAACTTCCTCTTCATGCCTATTTGGGGACCAGATTTTCTAGTACTCTTCAATCCTTTGCTTTTATTTTTCCTTCGCAAAGAACACTTAAATATAATAGTGCTACAGACAGACACAATATATCTTTACTCCATTGGTATCAGCAAAAATACCTTGTATACATGTTATGAGGTGCAGTCAATGCAGCCATTTCTTCACTCTTCATGTAAACATCGAACATAATATTATGTTAGACAGTGGAATGGTAGGAGGATAAATGTACCCAAAAAGAAGCTAGTGCAGGTTGAGCATACTAAAAACCTTATTTATTCCTTGTTTTATATAAGGTGACCCTCAATTATTTCTAGAAGTACCCCAGTACCTGAATGGTCATTTGTGCCTTCATTTTAGCTTGAAGAACCAATGAGGTCTTTATTCTAGCATTGAACAGTTATTCACTGAGTTATATATCTGACACTGAACACCAGAACCATTTCCTTCTGCCTGCACAACCTTTTCTGAGGCCGGGTATGCAGGGATCTAGGTCCCATAAATGGCAAAGAGCCTTTGTCTTCTTGCCTTCCTCTGTCGATATGTAAACAAGGAAGCATCTTATCATTTAGCACTTAGTTCTGACACTATTCTCAACATAATGCAATGAATTTGTATAATTTACTTATTTGATTTTTTTCTCTCCAGCTAAACGTGCTATGTTGGGGAACACGTATTTATTTATCTATTTACAATGGCAAGGAAATATAATTCTTTAATTTTCTGGAATCCAAAGAAAATTACAATAAATTGTCCCTGAAATCTATTAACATTTTGTAAACTTTATGGGCCCTTCCCTACTACCATAGCCCAGCACTCCATAGCTCTAACCTTGACAGGCACCATTGGAGATTCTATATCTGTCTTGCACTTGTACTCATTCGTGTAATGACTTCATACTCAGTCACACTGCGATATCACTGATTGTCGCACTTCAGCTGTCATATATTGCAGTCTTTCTAAACCTGATTGTTTAGACGACATGCTATGCTGTATATCTTGTGGAAAAGGACTGTAGCCTCACTCAGATAATAACTCAAATGGAATTATTCACACCATGTACAATATTTACAAGGTGGATTACTGAATAAGCAAATGAACATAGAACATAGAACATTACAGCGCAGAACAGGCCCTTCGGCCCACGATGTTGCGCCGACCAGTTAAAAAAAACAACAACAATGACCCACTAACCTAAACCAATCCCTTTTCGTCCATAAACCTGTCCACAGACCTCTTAAACACCCCCAAACTAGGCGCATTTACAACTGCAGCAGGCAGGGCATTCCAATCCCTCACCACCCTCTGGGTAAAGAACCTACCCCTGACATCTGTCCTATAACTACCCCCCCTTAGTTTAAAGCCATGCCCCCTCGTGCTAGATTTTTCCATCAGAGGAAAAAGGCTATCACTATCCACCCTATCTAAACCTCTAATCATCTTATATGTTTCAATAAGATCCCCTCTTAGCCGCCTTCTTTCCAGCGAAAACAACCCCAAATCCCTCAGCCTCTCCTCATAGGATCTCCCCTCCATACCAGGCAACATCCTGGTAAACCTCCTCTGCACCCTCTCCAAAGCCTCCACATCCTTCCTGTAATGTGGGGACCAGAACTGCACACAATACTCCAAGTGCGGCCGCACCAGAGTTGTGTACAGTTGCAACATAACGCTACGACTCCTAAATTCAATCCCCCTACCAATAAACGCCAAGACACTGTATGCCTTCTTAACAACCTTATCTACTTGATTCCCAACTTTCAGGGATCTATGTACACATACACCTAGATCCCTCTGCTCCTCCACACTATTCAAAGTCTTCCCGTTAGCCCTATACTCAACACATCTGTTATTCCTACCAAAGTGAATTACCTCACATTTGAGTAATGAGTAATGCAGCACATGACCATTGATGTCACAGATACATCATAGTCTACAGTCAGAATTCTCTGACCTTGCCCCACCCCCTTCCACACATTATTTATCAAAATAAGGCGGCAGGGGGCACTTTAGAACGGAGTTGAGGAGGAACTTCTTCACTCAAAGGGTGGTGGATCTCTGGAATTCTCTACCCATTGAAGTGGTGGAGGCTACCTCGTTGAATATATTTAAGTCACGGGTAGATAGGTTTCTGATAGACAAGGGAATTAAGGGTTATGGGGAGAAAGCAGGAAAGTGGAACTGATCCACTTCAGGTCAGCCATGATCTTATTGAATGGCGGAGCAGGCTTGAAGGGCTAGATGGCCGACTCCTGCTCCTATTTCTTACGTTCTTATTTTCATTCTCACTGGCAGCGGTGGCAGGGCAAATGAGATTGGAGAACACCACCCTTGAACTCTCATTGGCAAAACTATTCCATTAACCCATTGCACTACACTGATCAGCAATTTAACTCATGACCATTTGCTATTCTGCTCATCTCTCTACTGCACAAATGCACTGTGCAGATCACTGGGTGAAAATTGTGGAATTGTGGCAGAGTAACACAATATAGCTGCAGCAGGTAAAGAAAGGAATGGGCAATAAATGTTGGCTTTGCCAGTGATTCTAATGTTCTGAGAATTAATTTAAAAGGAGTTATTCTTCCTCTCAGCCGGCTAATGTTTTCAGCCAGCTTCCATTAATGTGTTTATTTATTTATGTAACTCTGGCATGCAAAGGAATAAAATTTATTTATCTAATTGAAATATCAATTTAATTATGTAACTTGCTTTCAAAAAGAAAATAAAAGTTAACTTCACTCTTTCTGAACACATTTGTCACAAATGTCTTCAGAAAAGTATCTTTGGTAACAATATCCACTCATTCTCAATACTGATCATTCTCCTTTCCCACCTCCTTTTACGCAAGTGTCACTTGTCAAGTGTCTGACTTGTCAAGTGCAATCGTATAGGAGAATTGTTAGTAAATATTTTACAGTCTCACACAAACTGTATGTTTTAACCAGCATACTTCAAAGTGTCGCATTTCTTACACTTTATTGATCTACATAATCTGCTGCAGTTCTGTGGCTCAGGATTTGAACAAAGAGCAAAAAAAAAACAGCATAGGAACAGACCCTTCTGTTTTCCAAGCTTGCACCGACCATGCTGCCTGACTGAACTAAACCCACCCCCTCCCCCTCCTGCACACTGCTCCACCCCCCCAACTCCCCATTCTTCTGGGGACCATATTCCTCTATTCTTATCCTATTCATGTATTTGTCAAAATGCCCCTGAAAAGTCACTATTATATCTGCTTCTACTATCTCCCCTGGCAGCGAATTCCAGGCACCCAACACCCTCTGTGTAAAAAACTTGCCTCGTACATCTCCTTTAAACGTTGCCGCTTGCACCTTAACCTTCTGTCCCCTAGTAATTGACTCTTCCACCCTGGGAAAAAGCTTCTGACTATCCAAATTTGACTACTTGTTTTCATGAAACTAAAAAAAATTGATGGGGTAGGAAACATGCCAATCAAAGATAAGGAAATAGGTACAAGAGCTATCAATAAGAAATTTTAAAAATATATTAAAAGATGAATAAGCATGAGCAGCAAAACAACCCACCTGCGGGCGGCACAATGGCACAGTAGTTAACACTGCTGCCTCACAGCGCCAGGGACCGAGGTTCGATTCCTGGCTTGGGTCACTGTCTATGTGGGGTTTGCACGTTCTCCCCATGTCCTCCAGGTGCTCCAGTTCCCTCTCACAGTCTAAAAGACATACTGGTTAGGTGCATTGACCTGAACAGATGCCAGAATGTGGCGACTAGAGGAATTTCACAGTAACTTCACTACAGTGTTAATGTAAGCATTACTTGTAACTAATAAATAAACTTTTTAAAAAAGAACTGGCATAAGAATCAACCAAATGACTTCAGATATTTTATCACAATCTTTACAATACATCTCCCTTTCTCCATTATGTTGATAATCTGGAAACAAGTGTGTTGGACAATTTGTTCACATGCTTATCCTGAGCTGCAAATGCTGAAATGACTGTAACTAATATGGCTAATATGTTTAATAGCAATAACTTTCAGAAATCAAAATCGCAATCAACAAAAAGAAACTTGCATATATACCGGCATTTGTGTGTTATGCATTTTTTTAAAATTTTCTACACTGAGTGTCCAAGGACCATTTTATGTTAGGGTTGCCAACCCTCCAGGATTGTCCTGGACTCTCTGGCAATCAAAGGCCAATCTCCAGGACATTGTTGTGAGCAACCCTGGAGATATTAAAAAGAGTGATTTTTGCCATCTTATTTGAACATTTCTCTTTACCAGATGGTACGGTAAAGTTGTCAAAGTCCTAGACGATTCCCCTTTAAGGGGAAGAGCTGACTGGTGATGACTTAACCCAAGGATCACCACACATCAGGCAAGAGACAAGGTTGAAAAGGAAGGTTCATGAAGGCTGGTTGGGAAGCCAACTTCAGCTGCCCGGTTCTTAATGTTGAGGGATTTGGGTTGGAGGTTGGTAAGAGGGAATCAAAGAAATGTTAGTGAATACACCTGACAATACTTTCAAGAAATATAGTTTCAATAAGAAAAAAAAAATCGGAAACAAATTACAAATAAAATTGCTACTAAACACTAATCTCTAAACTAAAAAAAATTAGATTGTACTGAATTTAAATATTTTGCCTAAATTTCAATGGCAGTACTTATCTTTGTGTAAACCCAGAAGACTCTCAAGATGATTTGTTTTGATATTAGAGTGAATTCAATGGGAGCAGGTACGATAGGCCCCAGTTAAGGGGCATCTGGCGAATAGATGAATAGGATGGGAATAGAAGCTTACAGACTCCTTAAATGCATACGGTTTTAGTTTAAGCAGGCATCATGGTGCCAAAAAGCCTGTTCCTGTGCTGTACTGTTATTTGGTTCTTTGTTCTTTGTTCTAATCTTGGCTGGTACA
The DNA here is from genome assembly GCF_965287045.1 of Carcharhinus amblyrhynchos. Taxonomy (NCBI): domain Eukaryota; kingdom Metazoa; phylum Chordata; class Chondrichthyes; order Carcharhiniformes; family Carcharhinidae; genus Carcharhinus; species Carcharhinus amblyrhynchos. Next base: position 63,083,026 of record NC_137330.1, read on the forward strand.
GGAATTGAACCCATGCTGTTGGCTTGCTCTGCATCATGAATCAGCTGTCCGGCCAACTGAGCTAACCGACATCTAAAAATATCGCAAACTGGGTGAAAAGGCTAATTGGCTGACAGTTAATTTGCCTTCTACTTGATGTAGGAAGGCAGTGTATCACAAGAATCGATACGTTGGCCGACCAATGGCCGATAAGTGTGGTCAAAATATTTGATGAAATCTCCAGGAATCCATTTAATCACAGTTGGCGACCCCAGTCCATACACAAGTATATTGCATATGAACAAAAAGCTAATCAGTTACATGCAAATGTCCATAATCCCAGAAGGTTTTGGCACACCTATGCTTAAGAACTGTCTTGTATTAACATTTTACTGTCTGGAGAATTTCACATAAAAACAGGTTTATGCCAGTTTTGTATTCAAACATCATGGCCCATTAATTTCAATGATCGTATTGGGTCTCTTCTAACAAATGTACACCAGAATTTTCCAGCACCTATTTACAAACCTTTAACATCAAAACAAATCATCTTGAGAGTCTTTGGGATTCACGCAAAGGTAAGTACTGCTATTGAAATTAGTCCAAAATATTTTGATGCAACACAATCTAATTTTGATTTTGAGATTTGTGTTTTTTACTAATTTGATTTCAGTTTTGCTCCTGATTTTGTTTTTTTCTGTTGAAATGTGCACAATATTTCATGAAAGTATTGTCAAGTTTATTCACTGACATTTCTTGGATCCTTGCTTACCAATCTCCGCCCCAACTCCCTGTACATTAAGAAGAACCAGAAAGGCGGAATTGGCGTCCCAAGCAGAATTACCCTGTTCCAGAATCATAGAATCACTACAGTGCAGAAGAAGGCCATTTGGCTCATTGAGCCTGCACCAACAACAATCCCACCCAAGCCCTATCCCCATAACTCCACATACTTACCCGACTAATCTCCCTGACAGTAAGAGGCAATTTAACAGAGCCAATCCATCTAACCCACACATCTTTTGACTGGGAGGAAACTGGAGCACCTGGAGGAAACCCACGCACAAACGTGCAAACTCCACACAGTCAGTCACCTAAGGTTGGAATTGAACCCAAGTCCCTGGTTCTGTGAGGCAGCAGTGCTAACCATTGTGCCACCGTGCCATCCTAAATTCTGAATAACTATGCCACATGAAGAGGAGCAGTAGGGGAAAGAGGCTCTGACATTATGGTACCATGTCAGCTATCTGGTATTGTCACCTTGCCACTCCAAACTAAAGCAGAACACTTCTTGCATGAAAATTTACTTAACAGAATTGGCTCAAATGCTCCCATCTAACATCTAACCTTTAGATAGCAGAAAAATAGATAATTCAATCAGACCATGCAACCTAGTTTATTAACTATGAACTGAGTTGATAGAAAGTAAAAATTAAACTGTAACAGAAAATAAATACAGATGATTTCACTTAATTACAAAACTTAACTTGCAACTGGAATACAGAAATAATTGAATAGGCAACATTTCATTGCCTCTCTTCATGATACTGAACAATAAAGTAACCTGATTCCTACTTTTGCTACTATCAGATTTACACCAGTACTTGTCTTTTGCAATCAGAAGTTCACCTTTACAGCCAAACATCCAGTCATAGATAACATGACTCAGGGGGATAATAATAGCATCCTCCGGTTATGTGCTTTGCTGACTGCTCATTCACAGTTGCCATCATATGTGCACCTCAAATCTGCCTAAAGGGTGAACAAATCAACATTCTGAAAGAAGAAGCTGTTAAAAAGCAGAGATTTCGCTGTCTACGTGCATGAGTCACCAAAAGCTGATGGACAGGTACAAAATGTCATCAAAAGGCTGAAAGCAATGCAGACCTTTAGCCCAAGCGAATTGAAAGTAAAGAAGTGGTTATACAGAGCCTAGACACCGACTGGAGTAGCAAGTTTTGGGAACCAAACCTCTGGAAGGATATGAAAAAAAGGCTGGAAAATACTCAGCAGATCAGGCAGGATCAGAAGTGGGAAACAGTTAGTGGGTGAGATTTTAACTAATTCAAACCCATCCACTTTCTCACAGTTAAAATTGGGCCCAAGATTTCAGGTGGATAACTTTTCATCAGAAATTCATTAGAAAACTATGTTATCAGTCATTAAATTATAGAATAAGACAATTAGGCATTTCATCCACAAAGAACCATAGATATCTATCTCCATTAGAGAGAGATTATTGGTTTTATATATAGCTTAATGTGTACCACTTTGCAAGCACTGAGCAAGATGAGGAGACAGGCCTCCATGAATTACCACAGCCACTGTAGAAATTGTCATTATTCTACACCATGCCCCAGCCACCTTGCCAACTGAGTAACATACTGTACAATTTGGCTTGTAGACCATTGAGTTCAGAAGGTCAGAATATGATTTAATTGATGTGTATAAACTAGTAAGTCTAATAGGGTAGATACAGAAGAAATATTTCTTCTGTTGGAACTATAATTACAGGGCATCTTAAACTTAGTGATTTGCCATTTAAGAATGGCAGCTGGAAGCACTTTTTCACACAAACAGCAGTAGAAATTTGGAATTCGCTTCTGAAAAGGCTTTGGGCACAAGGCCAAATTAAAATTTCAAGACAGATCAGTCAGGAGATATGGATCAAAGGTGGGTAAATGGGGTTTAAATACATATCAGCCATATCTAATTGAGTGGCAAACCCACTCAAGGAATCAATTACCCTGCTAGCAGACTATTTTTACTTTCTAATAACATTAAAGCAAATTACTGTGGACGCTGGAATCTGAAAGAGAAAGAGGAAATGCTGGAAAATCTCAGCAGGTCTGACAGCATCTGTGGAGAGCTAATGTTTTAAGTCTAGAAGACTCTTGACTTCAGACTCGAAACATTAGTTGGCTTCTTTTTCCATGGCTGTTGTCACAGCTGCTGAGATTTTCCAGCATTTTCTCTTTTTATACTTTTACTTTTTGCTGATGAGCCTGAATCTGATCAACTGCTATTGGCCTAATACCCCCAAAAGTATATTTTTCCCAAATGCAACCTCATAGATCCACTTACCATGTGTTATTTCATTTTGCTTTCACTCAGCGCAGAGCTTTGTTCTCCTACTAATACATTCTGCTATCTCATCTTTATGGCCCTATCAGCACTTTCTGTGGTCCTCAAAACTGCCATGAACACTTCCTTTGTCGTGTATCCTAAGCAGCTTTCTGCAATCCCACTTTGTTTAAGCCCAGAGGAAGACTTACAATGAAACCCAACAGCCTAGGCATAGAGCCCCAACCAATGGGGAGGAACTCCACGTTGGCCAGATGCTGAGAGCTCTAAATTTGTTGATAGGTTTAAATGATCGAGATCTTCAAGTTTCTAGGCATCCAGTTCGTCAACAACCTGTCCTGGTCCCACCGTGCCAACACTATAGTTAAGAAAGACAACAATGCCTCTACTTTCTCAGGAGGCTAAGGAAATTCAGTGTGTCTGCTACAACTCTCTCAAATTTTTACAGATATACATAGAAAGCATCCTTCCGGAAGTATCACAGTTTGGTGTGGCTCCTACTCTAACCAAGACCGCAAGAAACTACAAAAGATTGTGAGCGCAGCTCAGTCTATCACGCAAAACAGCCTCCCATCCATTGACTCCATCCACACTTCCCGCTGTCCTGGAAAAGCAGCCAGCATAATCAAGGACCTACGCACCTCGGACATACTCTTTTCCGCCTTCTTCCATCAGGAAAAAGATACAAAAATCTGAAGTCACATTCCAACCGACTCAAGAATAGCTTCCTTCGTGCTGCCCTCAGACTTTTGAATGGATCTACCATACATTAAACTGATCATTCTCTACACCCTATCTATGACTGTAACACTACATTCTGCATTCTCTCCTTTCCTTCTCCCCTGTGAACAGTATGTTTTGTGTGTAGAATAAGCAAGAAACAATATTTTTTACTACATATCAATACATGTAATAATAATAAATCAAATCAAATCAAAACCAATTGAACGCAACATCAGGCTTTGATTGATGAAGACCTCTTAAAGGGGGAAAACATTTTGCAAGATCATATGGTAACTTGGAAGGAGAGAGCCGCAGCAGTAATAAGGATTTAATATTCTTAAAACAGCAGCAGCCCAGCCTGAGTCAACAGCGAGGTCATAACATGAGATTAACCTGGGGGGTACGAGCTTGCGCTAAGGACCAAATAAGGAGGGCAAGGGCTGGCCGGCAGTCACCGAGGGATGCAGTGGGGCAATCATCAACCTCCATGGTTGTCGAGCAGAGATGTGGTTCTGTAGTGGAAGAGATGCTGGCCGTTATCGAGGGAACTCACAAGCTTTACTATCAAATAAATTGGTTGGACTAAAACCTGGTGTTGTCAGACTTTTTACTGTGTTTACCCCAGTCCAGCAGAGCTGAGGAGGCTGGGCAATGAGCCGAGGGTGAGGTGAGGAGGCGGAATAGCTGGACAGGCAGCAGAATAGCAAGGTCTTCATGTGAGGAGGTGCAACTTGAAGCCCAGCCAGGGCTAAGGAGAAATGGGCAAGCGAGGGTGAGGGTGAGGCCATACCATAGCCAGTGCAACTGCGAGCAGGGAGGTCATTGAGTGAGCAGGGACAACTTTAAGCCCAGAGCTGAAGAGGGCAAAAAAAGCCAGCTGTTTCAGAAATTCATTTGTTAAAATCATTCAGTACAAAGCGACACTATCAATCTGGCAGTCAAAAGCGCAGAAAATTGAAGGTGAGGCAAGAGGACAAAGTAGGCAAAAAGACAGTTTGTCATTTTACTTTAAAAAGGTAAAGTATTGAACAGTGCACAAACTGTACATTCATCCTCATATACCAAAGCATGAGCGAATTATCTCATGACTTTGACTTGCCGATTTCCACAGATACCTCATCTCTTGAAAAAACTGAATAATAAGTTTCAAGAGAAATAAGAAGTGGATTCAGTGGAAATGAAACTACAAGATACTGCTTAAGCTCATTCTTCTGCAGCTGAAGTGAGGGAGGAATATGTTGAAGATGTTGGCTGATAGCCAAAATCTGTTCCATTGGGTATGATAGAATATTTCATAATAAATAGACCAGAGAACATAGGTGATATAAAAAAAATTGAGAAAAGCATTTGAGGTTGGAGGTCAAAAGCAGTACAGAAGTCCCATTTTCTGAATGTGAAAAGAAATGACAGGATGAAAAGGAGAAATTGGTTGACATTTTTCAGAAACCTCTGAAGCAGTCTACTGCTATGTTTGCAAATTATTCTCTGATCCTGGTAAAGTGAAACACATTTGTCAATGGGTTCTGTAATTAGGGAAATGTTGGAAGACATCTTACTGATCATGAAACTTTCAAAAGTCATATTAAAGTTATCTGTGCATTCGATCAAAGATGTCAATCATCTGGAAGAATTGATTCTGCGTTATTGGCTCTGTTTGAAAAGGAGTGTTCTTACTGGAGGGAAGTGCTGAAACATATTGGCTGGGATTTTCTGGCCTAGCTTGCCCCAAATCTGGAAAATCCCCCCAAGCTCAATGGACCTTTCCATGGTCCGCTCCAATTCCTGTGTTGGATGGAATGGGAAAATGGGATCAAACTTTGGTCTTCCTTGGGATTTTCTTTAAGAGGCCATGATGAGTAATCAGTGTCAAGTCAAAGAGGTGATTTTTTTAACCAGCCTTGAATATCTCAGTGACGAGCTTCTCAAAGAACATTAGAAAAATTACCAATGCTGTGGCTCAGAGAAGACCAATATCTTAACTCATGGGATCTATAATGAATTTATCACTATAATAGCAGAGTAGCTCAGAAACCAAATCCCTTATGAAGTTAAAGATGTCAAATACTGTTTCATAATAGTTGATTCAACAACAGATGTGAGTCATACAGACAAATTAACTTAATTTTTAGATATGTGACCATAGTGGGGGGGGTTGACATCATGGGGAGCAGGTGAGTGCCAACATGGAGGCAGTGCATGGGGCTCCCAATGTGTAAGTCCACATCTGCTCACACCTTTCAGCATTTGGCTCCACCTGCTCCTTTCCCTCTTATACAGTTAAAATACATCACATTTTTCCTCCTATTTAGCACTGAAAAAGTGTCACATGGACTCAAAACTATCCATAGATGTTGCCAGACCTGCTGAATTTTTCCAGCACTTTCTGTCTCTACCGCTCTTGCCTGTTTCTGTCAGTGGTCAATTTTAAACTGATCCATAAATCCTCATTTCTGCCTATTGTGTCTACTTTGTTGGACAGGAAGTTGGCAATTTGAAAGCTGACCCTCTGGTTACACATCAGTTAGCTAGCTGGCCTGCTGCTCAAACCATTATCATGGATGTGAAATCAAGCTTGTGCTTGAATGCAGCCCATCCTAACATTGCACGTAAGTGCTTTGTCGATGTGACTGAAAAATAAGGGCAGTTAAACTACAATCCCAGATTGTCCCAGCTCTGTTGGGTGAGCCATGCTGTTCATAATGTCAGACTCCTGAAGTAACTGCTCTACTCGGAACTCAGCTGCAGCAGGAGACTCCCCGGAACTAATATACTATAGGGATGTCATCAAAGCATTCCTGAAGAGGAAAACTTAGCTGCTGACAGAAAAGAAAAAAAATCACAAAACATTTAAACAAAAATAGTCAGAAGGAAAAGTTACTAAAAGCAACTGACCTTGTATCAAAAGCATGCCATTGCTCACCTATAATAATTCACAGATCAACCATTGAAACATGTTTATAATGACCTGAAACAATAGATGGGCTTTTTCCTTTTTCAACACTTCCAGGAGACATTCAGCTAACAGTTCCAAAACACAAATCTATCTGTCATTGAAAATACAAAAGCCCTTTTTGACTTGTTAATGTGCAAAATGGAAAAGGCTCATTCAGGAAGACATCAGATAAATCAAAGACTTCATCAGGAACATACAGAAGCAAAATGAAGGCATTGGAGGAGGCACACAAACCTCCAAAAACCCATCTATTCAACCATTCGAGCGCCTGTTCTCGTCGTGTCTGCATGAGTTTCCTCCAGGTGCTCTAGTTTTCTCCCACAACCCAAAAGATCATGCTGGTTAGGTGCATTGGCCATGCTAAATTCTCCCTCAGTGTACCTGAACAGGCACTGAAGTGTGGTGACAAGAGATTTTCACAGTAACTTCATTGCAATGTTAATGTTTGCCTACTTGTGACACCAGTAAGTAAACCCTACCGACTCCACTTGTGGCAGAGTCTGCAGATCACACATTGGTCTAATCAGCCATCACAGAACTCATAGAATCAGGAGTGGAAACAAGCCCTCTTCAGTTCTAAGGGATTTCCTGAGAAAAGATCCCAGCTTACACAATGTTACAAAATTATTTATCGGAAGAGGTCTTGCAGCTCATGTTGCACTCCATCTTTCTCCTAACCTTCTTCATCAAACACCATTACTTCATCAGATTATAAAGGACAACTATTCAATGGCTCACTTATTAACTCATAAGAAAACTATTAACCCTTAGTTTTGTTTCAGTGAGTTCAGCCTGTGTCCTCTCACAGGGTGATGGGAGGTTACATGCTTGAAAATTAATCCTTAAAGATTTTGAACTTGAATTCATATTGAATACATTAACTTAAACGAAAAAAGAAAAAAAAATCACAAAACCTTTAAACAAAAATAGTCAGAAGGAAAAGTTACTAAAAGCAACTGCCCTTGTATCAAAAGCATGCCACCGCTCACCAACAATAATTCACAGATCAACCATTGAAACATGTTTATAATGATCTGAAACAATAGATGGGCTTTTTTCTTTTTCAACACTTCAGGAGACATTCAGCTAACAGTTCCAAAACACAAATCTATCTGTCATTGAAAATACAAAAGCTCTTTTTGACTCAGTTGAGCATTTACAGATCTAAGAAAGCAGGTAAACAATGTTGCACTTAAATAATTAGCATGTAAAGAACAATTTGCCTCACTATGGTATTCCACATTCGGGCTAAAAGACTAGCAAGACGGAATGTGGATTCTCTCTCTCAATTCCAGATTGTAATGTGTGCTTTTTAAAAAAAAGAACATATTTTACCCTTTGTTCCTTATAAAAAAAGTAAAGTTTTTTAAAAATTAAGTGCAAGCTCCTTACAAAGGGAGTAATGGGGTACAATTTTCTGTTGAGGATGGGGGATTGTGGGGGGGTGGGGTGCTTTGAGAGCCCACTGGACTAGGCATAGTGCACCGAGTACACTGTACTAGCTTCCAGGGACAGGTAGACAGCTACCAAAAATGCACAGGTGACAGATTGAGGTTCCCAACAGATCCCAGAACATATTCCAAGAAATTTAAAAAAGTGCAAACTTTCAGTACCTGTATCCTAATTTAAATAAAATGACAATTCATTTATAGCACTAAATTCCTACTTTTCTTGATTATTTATGTGTTCGAATTCAAATTAATAGATAATTCAATTTTCCCAGAGCAATTTGTGTTTCACAGTTATTTGCAGAGGCTTAACAGACAACAGGTAATAAGGTGACATGCATCTTCGTTTACATGCATCTCCCAGAAGTTTTTTTTTGATTGGCAGCAATCTGGCTCATCACAATGCATACAAACATTGGAAAATGATGAGCAAGAAAAGACCATCTGGTTTGTCAAGCCATGCCTGAATTTTCTTCAGGTAATTTCTGCTATCTATCCTCCTGTTCGGGAATGGAGCAGAAGTGGTAGCCCAAAGGCAGTAATTATTATTTGGCTTTCGAAAATAGACTATAAGTATATTTATTTTTTGTTTAAAGACATCAAACAACTTTAAGACTCAGTACAAAGATCTAGCTGTAATCTCACTGTGACTGGGAACAAAATATTCCATGCTATAGGATTTTTTAACTTTTTTGTTGGATAAAGATTTCAAGGAAATAAAACAATGGTAAGTAAATGAAATTGAGGCATAGATCAGCCATGATCTATGTTAATGGTGGAGCAGGTTCTAAGGGTTGAATGGCTTACAACTATTTCATTGATTCTTTTTTCTATTCCTGAGGCAGGCTCCTCCATTATCCTAGTTGCTTACATCACTCTCCTACAGGAAAATGACTTAAATTTTTCACATTGTCTCGGGCTTGAATGTCTAGGAGTCCTGTTTGTTTTCTTTGAATAGCATAATTTCCAGTAGAACATGAGCCACAGGATAGCAGTTGTATTTAGGTGTATATCAGAAATCTTGCCTCCAGCATTGTCAATATCACACACGTCGCACTTGAAAGTGTCATAATTGCAAACAATATGCCACACTTATTGGTAGAAACAAGTCACTCTGAAACAGGTAGGAAACTTACCATGAAGGGATGAGATAGGGGAGATATAGAGAATATGTATCCACTTTGGAGGAGTCCATGTAAGATACCATAAATATAAAATGATCATAAATCAATGTATAATAAAGGGATGATGTGTGGGGAGATAGGGGATGTTGAAGGTCATTAAGAAGTGCATCAGAATATCAGAAAGGAAACTGTCTTTCGGAAAGGAGAGAGGTAGATGGCAGCATTGAACGGGAGGTAATGAAACTGGATCCATTGATTGTGGTAACTGTTGGACTGGAAAGCGAGGACAAGGGGAAGCTTGTTGTGATTCAGGGAGGATAGGGAAGGGGTGAGAGCAGAAGTACAGGAAATGAAATTGAGATGGGCATGGGCCCTGCCAATCAAGGTGATGGGGACTCCTTGCCTGAAGAGGTAGGGAGACATTTTAAAAGCTCTGGTATGCAAAGAGGCAATGTCAGAACAAATCTAGTGGGGAAATTTGGAGAATGAAATGGAGTTGTTATAAGAAGAAGATGGGGAGAAAGCATATGCAAAGTAGTTGCAGTTGTCAATTGGCTTATGGTGAATATTGGTCAATATTACCCCCAGAAATTGAGGCATGAGAAAGGGAAGAGTCAGAGATGAATTATGTGAAAGTGAGGGAAGAGTGCAATTTGATAGATGACTGGGTTTCTTCCCTAGTCAATCTAGGCTTAGTGGGCACAGCGAAGCTGGCTGGATTAAGTATGGATTCACTTTAGTGGAAAGGTGGTGGCATTAAGGCAGTCCCTTTGAGCTTATTAGAAAAAGTATAAAAAAAGGCATAAGTATTTATCTAACAAAAATATAATAGATTGTAAACTGCATGGCTTGATGCTCTTAGTTTTTGTACTGACCAATTTATAATCAGGAATGCCATAACAAAATAAGTAATCTCAAAAGAATGTGAATGCAAGACTGAAGTGAGAGTAAGTTCACTGCTGTATATATCCTTAATGTTCCCTTTTAAGTTTGCACATTTTTCCCTTACACCAAAAAGAAAGATGCTGAAAAGTATGCATTAATGAAGCTTAACAACAATAAATCAAAATGTCATGTTTCAAATCAAATCTACATGACTGTGTTGTTATTCTCATCACGTTGGCATTATTTTTGGCTGATTTCCAAAACCTTTGTTTCCAGTATTTTTATGGAGGGATTTTTGTGAACACCACTCGCTTATCTAGTTCACTGTATGCTTCTATTCATATTAACAGCATTTCTTTTTGTTGCACTGATGCAGTAATGAAAATCTGTACTGTTTCAATATGAGATAAGGGTATATACTTGGTTCCAGTATAAAGCATATTTAGTGCTGTTCTGCTTTGATTTGAGGGAAATTAATTTTACTTTGGCGCTTTGTACTGCCTGCTACTATAGCCCTGCAACATAAATGGTGCTGCTGGTGAGATTTGAGACGTTTGGATCCCCAGTTGCACTAAGATTGAAATTATATTTGACAATTTGATAATATCGACAGAATCTAGTGTGACAAATGCCTTGTCTCAGAAAATGCTGCTTCAGTTAAATAAATCTAGAATTCTGTGTTTATTCCTGTTGTGCAACATATTAAGTTAACAAATTCAAACATTTTGGAGATCCTAGACTCATTGCTCACAATTTTTAACATTGCTTCGACAACAGGAATGTAGTGTGGAGAAAGGTAAAATCATATTTGAATTCTTATTGCTGAATTTTCAATGTGTTCTACCCACTGTCATTTTCAGAAGCAGCTGAGGTCCCGACTGCAGTCTGTGGCATCACGCAGGCATTCATGTATTTTACCAAATTCAGGTCTGTGTTTCTCAGGTGGAACAAAGATCATCCAGCCTGCAATTCTGTTGCCCTCACCTGCAGTCCTCCTGGCCCTGCCCACAATCCTCCTGGCCCTGCCTGCAGTCCTCCTGGCCCTGCCCACAATCCTCCTACCCCCACCTGCAGTCCTTCTGCCCCCACCCGCAGTCCTCCTGGCCCCGCCTACAGTCCTCCTGGCCCCGCTGCAGTCTTCCTGGCCCAGCCTGCGCTCCCCCAGGCCCTGTCTGCAGTCTTCCTGGTCCCACCTGCACTCCTCCAGCCCCTGCCTGCAGTCCTTCTGGCCCCACCTACAGTCCTGCTGCCCCAGCCGCTGAAAAATAATGTAACTTATCTTGTCAGCTCTATTCCCAGTGAACTGTTAGAAGAGCGTATGGTCTGACCAATTATTCTACAATGACAATTAGTGCTATGCGCTTCACAGGACCATGTTTATTCCTATTATAAGGAGCTTCCCACCTGGAACAGGTGCTTCACTTCATGTAAAAATGACTACAAGCCAATTGTCAGCATTAAAGGAGTGGTAATTCTATTGATCCCATTTTGTGAATCTGAACTGTCCGCTCCTTTTGATCTTCACAAGTTAAAATTGACCTTGTTTTTAAAGAAATCAATGAGCAGAATTTCGAAACCAACTAATTATCCCAGCTGTACTTTGCTAACTAGCACAGAAGTTAAATTTTCTCGTTATTGCACTTGTGAAACATCGATTGCAGTCACTAATACATAACAAAAGAGGTGAAAGAGAGAAAAAGAAAGCCAAATAGAAGGTCATTCCCTATTTTCCTGAAATTTTTAAAACATATTGCATTTGGTTGAAAACCAAACAAAACCTTTTTAAGGAAAACAAATTGAGGGAGAAGGCAGAAGGAGGGAAGGGGAATGGGGAGAGGTCAATAAGATCTCTGGCCTCTCACCACTGTCCTTCAGCGGAATTGAGATATGGAATGTGGTGAACTGCTGATTCTGGAATCTGAAACAATATCAGAAAATGTTGGAAAATCTTGGCAGGTCTGACAGCATCTGTGCAGGGAGAATAGAGCCAATGTTTCAAGTCAGGATCCTTCATTAGAGCTCTCCTCAGGATTTCTCTCCACAGATGCTTTCAGACCTGCGGAGTTTTTCCAGTATTTTCTCTTTTTGTTATTGTGGAATTTGTCTGTTTTCTGCTTGAGAGAATGGGCAAAATCTTGTGCAGATGATGGTAAGCTTTGAGATGGCAAGGGCATGTATTTAGGTGATAGGGTGGCATGCCAGAACCCTCTCACCTTCCCACCCACCACCAATTGAGGCCTTTGAGTGGCCAATTAATGACCACTTAAGGGCCTCATTACAGTTGGAATTAACCCATGGCAGGCAAGCCTGTTGCCATGTAATGTGCACAGCAACTAAAGTCATGCATCCAACTTGTCGCTCTGAAGCGTTGGGGGATGGGGATGTGGTTGCAATCAAAGATATTCAGTGAATAATTGAGAGACAGGATATCAGACAGGTGGTGTGGAGTTGGGGAAGGAGTGGACGCTGGAGCTGAGATACACTCCCTATCCTTGCTGCTACTCCCCTTGCACCTTTCTCTCATAACCCGCACTCCACAAAACCACGTCCTCCCCACATCACTTAGCTGTGGCCCAGGACCCTCTGTAATCTTGGGACTCCAGTGTCTGTACTTCCTGCAGTAGCCACAAGCGTCCACAGTGGCACTGATTGGTCATTCCAGGGGAAGATCCACCACTCATCCCGGCAGTGCGCAATTGGAATGTGGTTCTGCAGACCTTCCTGAAAAGAGGCAGTGTGATCCTGTCACCAGCTCGCAAACCGCCAGTCAAGTCTCCCAACAAGGCTCCACCCAATATTTGAAGATGAGTTTGCAATGAGTTCCTACAATACCTCTTACTGAGTAATTCTCTCTTTTAAGCAGAGTTCTTCTGAGACACCATTGAGAAAGAAGCATCAACCATTGACTGGTGGAAATGAGCTTTCTCTGGTCTTGGGAGGACCATTATCTGGAATGCCTCTGTCATTTAATCTTTCTCCTGTTGCTGTTCTAACTTCAGAATAAAGACATATTCATGAAAGTGTTTCATGAATTCCATGGTAAGGACTCCATGTTGAACAGAATCAAATTTTGCCAAACGGAGCCAAAGGCCAATGCCACCATCATGAGCTCATGAGGCTGACATTGGGTCTCACCTCGGGCGGCAATGTCACTTTATGACTCCTGGGGAGAGGTTCTATAGGAAGGAGGAAGAAGGATAGTAGGAATATGTGTGTTTGTGCATCCGAGGCCCATTCAGTGCAGCCTGGTCTCCAGTCATCTTGGGCACCCTTGCCACTGGACCAAGGCCTTACTCCATCTAGCCTATGTTGTAACTGGTATGAATAGTCACCCCATGTTAAGAAAACACATGCACAGACATCTTACTCTCTTTAAATTGAATATTGGAATATCTTGACCCTCGTGGACAACGCCAACAGTGAGTTTGATTTGATTTGATTTATTATTGTCACCTCTATTAGCATATACGGGCGCCACGGTAGCACAGTGGTTATCACTGCTGCTTCACAGCTTCAGGGACCTGGGTTCGATTCCCAGCTCGGGTCAATGTCTGTGTGGAGTTTACACATTCTCCTCACGTCTACATGGGTTTCCTCTGGGTGTTCCGGCTTCCTCCCACAGTCCAAAGATGTGCGGGTTAGGTTGATTGGCCATGCTAAAATTGCCCCTAAGTGTCCTAAAAAATGCTTAGGTTAGAGGGATTAGTAGATAAAATACGTAGGGACATGGGGGTAAGGCCTGGGTGGGATTTTGGTCAGTGCAGACTGGATGAGCTGAAGGGCCTCTTTCTGCACTGTAAGGTTCTATGGTTCTATATAGTGAAAAGTATTGTTTCTTGCATGTTATACAGACAAAGCATACCATTCATAGGGAAGAAATGAGGGAGTGCAGAATGTAGTGTTACAGTCATAGCTAGGATATAGATCAACTTAGTGCAAGATAAGTCCATTCAAAAGTCTGACAGCAGCAGGGTAGGAACAATTCTTGAGTTGGTTGGTGCGTGACCCTTTATAAGACCCTTGTCAGGCCTCATTTGGAGTACTGTGCACAGTTCTGGTCGCCTCACTATAGGAAAGATGTAGAAGCTATTGAAAGGGTACAGAGGAGATTTACAAGGATGTTGCCTGGACTGGGAGGCTTGCCTTATGAAGTTAGGTTGAGGGAGCTGGGTCTCTTTTCCCTGGAGAGACGAAGGTTGAGAGGGGACCTGATAGAGGTTTATAAAATGTTGAGAGGAATGGATAGGGTGGATTCTCAGAGGCTATTTCCCCGGGTTGAAATGGTCGCTACGAGAGGACACAGATTTAAGGTGCGGGGAGGAAAGTACAGAAGTGATGTTAGGGGTAAGTTTTTCACTCAGAGGGCGGTGAGTGAGTGGAATCGGCTGCCGTCAGTGGTGGTGGAGGCGAACTCGCTGGGGTCTTTTAAAAGACTTCTGGATGAGTATATGGGGTTTTATGCAATTGGGGGTTATAGATAGGTGTTGATGTGATCGGTGCAACTCGTGGGCCGAAGGGCCTGTTTGTGCTGTAGTGTTCTATGTTCTATGTGACCCAGACTTGTATAAGGAAGAAAGTAGAAGAGAGAATGTCCAGGGTGCATGGGGTCCTTAATTATGCTGGCTGCTTTGCCAAGGCAGCGGGAAGTGTGGATGGAGTCAATGGATGGGAGGCTGGTTTGTGTGATGGATTGGGCTACATTCACGACCTTTATAGTTTGTTGCAGTCTTGGACAGAGCAGGAGTCATATCAAGCTGTGATACAACCAGAAAGAATGCTTTCTATGGTGCATCTGTAAAGGTTGGTGAGGGTCAAAGCGGACACGTCAAATTTCCTTAGCAACAGAATAGTATGCTGCTATTGTTGCCTGGGAGCTTGGGTATTTCAACATTGATATTGCCACCCTAAGTGAGACCCAATGGGCAGGGAAAAGCCAGCTAAATGAACAAGGTGGTGTTTACACCTTCTTCTCGAAAGGTAACCAGATATTTGGCACCTCCACTATTGGCTTTGTCATTATAAATAGAGCATAGAACATAGAAAAACTACAGCACAAACAGGCCCTTTGGCCCACAAGTTGCACTGATCATACCCCTACCCACTAGGCTTACCTATAACCCTCAATCCTATTAAATCCCATGTACTCATCCAGAAGTCCCTTAAAAGACCCTATCGAATTTGCCTCCACCGCCACCGATGGCAGCCGATTCCACTCACCCACAACCCTCTGAGAGAAAATCTTACCCCTGACATCTCCTCTGTACCTACTCCTCAGCATCTTAAACCTGTGTCCTCTCGTAGCAACCATTTCAGCCCTGGGAAAAAGCCTCCGAGAATCCACCCAATCTATACCTCTCAACATCTTATATGCCTCTAAATAAACTAGTTGGCTATCTCAGAGTCCCCTTGCAGGATAAACAAATGCCGCATGAGCCTTCAGCTCACTCTAGCCTAGAACTAGTGCACTGCACACCTCAGTGCACCCCAACACTGACAGAGGAGACCCAGCAGGTGACAAGTCGACCCCTCAGTGATTCAAAGCCAGAGTTGGGAAGAAGATAGACACCTGGGGAGGTGAAATTGGCAGGGAGATGATAGGAAAACCAACACTTACACTGTCCCTGACAAAACACATTGAACACAGTTTTGTCATAACCAACCCCTTGTCAGAGACAAGTGCAAGGCCTCAGGGCAACACTCTTGCTCCAAGCATTAGCACCTGCTCATCGTCTGAGCCGTGGGCTGTAACGTCATGCACATCACCTATGCCATAACAGGAGCAGAAGACAGATGGTGGAACCACTGTCTAATAAGTTCTGTGATCAAGACCAATGTAATCCCAAAGCAGCTACGGCAACAGAAAGAATGGGCCTGATTCTCCCAACACGATGCGCT
This sequence comes from Carcharhinus amblyrhynchos, assembly GCF_965287045.1. Classification (NCBI taxonomy): domain Eukaryota; kingdom Metazoa; phylum Chordata; class Chondrichthyes; order Carcharhiniformes; family Carcharhinidae; genus Carcharhinus; species Carcharhinus amblyrhynchos. The sequence goes on from NC_137330.1 coordinate 63,099,117, forward strand.
AGTTTTTTGGTGCGTCAGGTTGGGAGATGCTTGTGTTTGCCATTTTGCGGGATTCATGCATACATCCCCGACGGATGCGCATCTCCCACAGCCAGAGAGCAGGCACAGTCAGGACCATGCTGGAAACTGGCTGGAAGACGAGGTAAATGATTTTATTCTGCTTTTAATGTAATTTAAATGTCATTATCTGGCCCCGAATTGAATTCCCTGATAGCATCTCCTAACCGGCCAAGAGTATTGCACTCCAGAGCGGTTTAGAGTAGCTCCCCACTTGTGAGGAACTAGCTGGAGACCCCGCTGGAATGAAGTGGGGGCAATCAGAGCACCCCCCAGGGTCGGGTGGCAGGGGGTGGTGCCCCTGGGTATGGGCACCCTGGCAGTGCCAGCCTGTGCCCCTGGCACTGCCCAACGGGTAAAATGCCCATGTTCAGGGGGCAGTCGCAAGTGGGCAGAGCCAAGGGGCAGGGCCTATTGTTGGCAGGGCCTGAGGAGCAATGCCAAGGAGGTGAGGCCTAGGGGCAGGGCCTATTCTGCGCTGGGCCTAGGGGCGATCGATGGGGGTAGGAGGTCCCACTGCCACTCTGCATTGGGATTGGTCAGGGCAAGAGGGAGGCCAGCGATCGGGGTGGGCTGGGGGAAGGGTCTGTCAGGGGTGGTCTGCCTCCCAGGTGTGGGTCTGCCTTCCATGGATGGTCGTTGGCGGTGGTGGGGGGGGGCCAGCCAGGGGGCTTGGGGGGGGAATAATCACTGCTGGGAGAGGTGGGGTTGGCTGAAGATTGCGATGCTCTGGTACAGGGAGATCACGGCCAAAAACAGTCCGCACAAGCAATCAAGGCTGGTCCGGGAATGCTTGTGCGGGCTGCTTTCGGGCGTGATCAGGCCGAGGGAGTGTCGCGAGACACAGCACTTCAAGGGCCCCAGACTAGCCAGCGATCGAGCTGGTCAGCAAAGTGCAGGCTGACAGTTCAGAGCCGCTGCGCATGCACAGAGTTCTGAACTGTCAGACTCCAGTGTGAATATGCCTCGCCCTCCGAGCTTTCAATGATATTCACGATTGTGACCTCTGCATTGCACAGAGTGTGGGAGACTCGAGTTTGAACTCCCTCTGAAAAAAAATCCTGAATTACACCATTTTTCCCACCAATTCAACACTTTGAATTTTTTGGGGCGAGTTGCCCCCAGTGTCACAGGAAAATCAACACTGAGGCCCTCAAAGACCCAGATAAGTGAATGAGGGGAGATCTCATTGAGATGTATAAGATGATGAATGGGATGGATAGGATAGAGGTGGAGAGACTCTTCCCGCTCAGAAAGGGCAGTAGGACTAGGGGGCACAGCCTCAAGATAAAGGGGGGGCGGTTTAGAACGGAGTTGAGGAGGAACTTCTTCACTCAAAGGGTGGTGAATCTCTGGAATTCTCTGCCCGTTGAAGTGGTGGAGGCTATCTCGCTAAATATTTTTAAGACGCGGGTTGATAGGTTTTTGATAAGAGAGGGGATTAAGGGTTATGGGGAGAGGGCAGGAATGTGGAACTGAGCCACGACAGATCAGCCATGATCTTATTGAATGGCGGGGCAGGCTCGAAGGGCTAGATGGCCTACTCCTGCTCCTATTTCTTATGTTCTTATGTTCTTATAAGAGAGCCCTATTCAGCCAGCATCTCGCTGTCAACCCGATGCCACACACTGACCCACTGACCCACAGTGTCCATTGTGCCTTGTCTGCCATCATGGCCTCTATAAAGAACACCTGCAAAGAGACGTTTGGCCACTCAACCAGGAAATACCATGATTGGTTTGATGAGAATGATGAGAAGATCAAGGACCCTATAAGCCTCAAGCGCAGGGCTTTTCTGGATCTGAAACAGCATTCCAACTTGAGAGCAAGACAGCAGCTCTATAGACAGGCTGAGGTCCAGCAAAAAATCCATGACCTCCAGAACAGGTGGTGGGGGGGTGGAGAAAACACAGGAGGTTCAGCAGTTAACCAATAACCATGACGTGCAAAGTTTCTCTAGCACAGTGAAGGCCACCTGTGGTCCAAGCACCCAATGTTCCACCCTACTGCTGGCCAAGAATGGAGAGGAATTCATAAGAACAGAGAGGCAGTCAGTGCCATTTGGAAGTAGCACTTTGAAAACCTCCTTAACAGAAACTCTGTCTTCAACGTGGGTGTCCTCAACTCATTCCTACAGCATGCTATCCACCATCATCTCAGCACAACCCCAACCAGGTATGAGGTAGAAAAGCTGATCTGACAACAAAAGAACAACAAGACAGCAGGAGCAATGGAATCCCTGCCAAAGCACTATAACATGGCAAAGAAGCACTATTGGTGCAAATACATGATCTTATTAAACTTATCTGGAAGGAGAAGAACATGTCTGGAGTTCTCAGAGATGCCATAATCATGGCCATCTTCAAGAACAATGACAAGTCTAACAGCAGTGACTCGAGAGGAATTTCCCTCCTGTCAGCAGCAGCAAAGGTCATTGCAAGAGTCCGCCATAATCAACTTCTCACTGTGTCTGAAGAGCTCTTTCCAGAGTTGCAATATAGATTCTGTCCACTAAGGAACACAATAGACATGATCTTCACAACGTACCAACTACAAGAGAAATGCAATCTTTGTACATGGCCTTCTTTGACCTTACAAAGGCCTTTGATGCTATCAATTGCAAGGGATTATGGAGTGCCCTTTACAGTTTCAGCTACACCCGAAGTTTGTCACCATCTTCCACCTGTTCCATGATGACATGCAAGTCATGATCCACCACAGACCTAATTCACATTAGGACTGGGGTCAAGCAGAGCTGTATCATCACACTGATGGTCATCTCTATCTTTCTTTCTGCAATACTCCATCTCACACTCAGCAAGCTCCCTCTTGGTTGGAACTAAACTCTGGAACTATGAAACTATGGAATCTGTTCAATCTCTTCCACCTGTAGGCCAGATCCAAAGTCATCCCATCCCCTGTCATTAAACTACACTATGCAGACGATACTCCAAACCATTATCAACACCTTCACTGCCATGTACAAGAGCATGGACATGCACTAAACATCTGTAAGACAAAGGTCCTCTAACGATCTGCCCCCACCACACAGCACAGCTCCCCCCCCAGTTATCAAAGTCCACAATGAGGCCTTGAACAATATGGACTACTTTCATAACTTGGGAACCAACTGTCACAAGGACACTTAGCAACGACAAAGTTCAACACCACCTTCAATGTGCCAGCACAGCCTTTCGTCATCAGTGGAAGAGAGTGTTTAACGACGAGGACCTCAGGCTCAGCACCAAGCTCATTATCTACAAAGACATAGTGATACCCACCCTCCTATATGGTTCAGAGGCATTGATTATGTACAGCAGGCACCTCAAAACCCTGGAGAAAACCATCACTACCTTTGCAATATTCTGCAACTCCACTGGCAGGATAGATACACAAACATTAGTGTTCTTGCTCAGGCCGATATCCTCATCTTTGCAGCATTGACCATGTTCTATCAGCTCTGCTGGATGGGCCATATCATCCACATACCTGACAGAGACTCCTGAAGCATACACACTATTCGGAGTTTTGACATAGTGAGCAAGTCCCAGGTGGGCAGAGGAAACGCTTCAAGGGCATCCTCAAAGTCTCCTTGAAAAAGTGCAACATCCCCACTGACAGTTGGTAATCGCTGCCCCAAGGTCACACAAAGTGGAGGAAAAGCATGTGGGAAAGAGCTGAACGCTTCCAGTTTCATCACCAACAGGAAACTGAAGCAACAAGTCGACAGTCAAAGGAGCATGTGGCAACTCAGGCACATTCGCTCTTCCAACCACATTTGCCCTACCTCTGACAGAGACTGTCCATCGCGCATTGACCTCCTCAGTCACCTGAGAACTCATTGTTAGTATGGAAGAAAGTCATCCTCAACTCCAAGGGATTGCATAATAAGAAAAAGAAAAGGAAAAATGACTCCATGACAGTAGGGTGAGAAACAAACGTTTGCTGTCTGAGACGAGTGACAGACCTGAATTTAAGGAATACAGAGATCTTGGAGGGTTGTAGGGTTGAAGAAGGTTAATTGAGGAATGGATGGGCAAAACATCAGCAACGTGTCTAATATTTGGTGAAACATTTTGAAAAGTACAAAGTTTTGCTAGATTTCTAAGTGCATGTATTCAGCCCCTATAAAGTAACAACAATGTTAGAGTGAAGTACTTGCACAACATGAGTAGTTTTCATATTTGGTCGCTGCTGGAATATTGATTAACAGTAGAATATCCTAAACAAAAATCAAGTGACTAGAAATGAGACAACAGGAAGCTGAAATGATCATGGAATCATCAGACAAATCAAATAGGAGAACTAATAACGTAATTAAGGTGTTTACTATCATTTCTTAAGACAACAGTTGTACAGGCACAGTGATATGGAAAAGAAGTTTGGCTTCAACTCCTTTTCTGTTGGTTTGACGCAGATGATTGACGGAGGATGAGTTGATAAATTCATGTATTAGCCTCCTTGTGTTCCGAAACTATTGTCTGAAAATATTTTAGCTGCTGAAATTATAATTTCAAATTTCTATTTGAAGGCTGTGAACCTTATTGTTGGTGAACCATTCACAGATTCTGGAGAAGTCTGGTGGGTTGAGACCGCTTAGATTTTCTTCACAGGACCTTACTTCTCTATTTGGTTCCACATCTTAAGGACTAACTTGGACAGAGTCGGTTTGATTTTACAATTTATAGAACTTGAAGTCAAGAGCAAGTATCTCACATTTTTATTTTGTGTATTGGTACTTTTTAAAGAGTTATTTCCCAATCCCTCTCTATCTCTTTCTCTTTTAAAGGAATAGGATGTCTTCCACTTCCGAGATTATGATCAACTTCCAACGCGGGATAACCAAGATACTTAAAAGGCACCGTTATGGATTTCGCGTGGATGAGGAAAACCTAAATTTTGCACAGTTGGAGGAGCTGGATCCGGATCCTGGGGAAATCTTTCAGGGGAGAGTTCTTGAACGGGGACCCCCGAGTGAAGCTGAGAATGGGATGCAGCAGCAACTGGGAACCGAGCAACTCAACCCTGGATCCGGCCACACTTCTCACATCAGCACATGGGAAGCCGGCTGGAACGTTACCAACGCCATCCAGGCAAGTTCTCCGACCCCACTTTTGCCCATTAATTGATGTTTTAGACATGACTGCACATCTTTCAACAGCCACAGCCTGAAAATACCGACTAAATATCAGAATCCATAAGCCAAATAAACTACTGCATAACATGTTCGAAAAGATAACCAGAGGCGAGAATGATCAAACTTATTATCAAGATTTGGGCAATTCTCAAATCACCCTTAAAGTAGTTAATTTAAAAAAAACACACGCATTTGGGATTGAGAGGGAGCTGACCTGCATCACTGCAGGTGAAATAGCATACTTCACACTGTGTTTTGTATTTTACACTTTTTTTTGGAGGGGGTACAATTAAACCTGTAAAATCAGCAATTCTGCAATCAGTAGATAAGGATGATTGGAATTAACGGGAATGACGGAGCAGCTTTGGGGCGGGAGGTGCATCTCAGAGTCAGATATAATGTAAAGTTTGCAAAGGGTCAGTGGCAAGGAAAGTCATGAAGTCGGGGTCCGGTGAAGAGATTGTGACACGAGGACCGACACTGGTGTCTTCAATCTTCCCATGTACTTATTTGCAGGAAATTTCTGTTCATCTAAGACGGGCAGACAGGCAGCATGTGAGGCTGAGGAGAGTGTGGTGGTGGTCATATAGAGTTGACATGGGAAACAGTTTTGGGGCGATGTTGCTGAGGTTTTAGGGGCTGGATTGCCTACTGTACCGTATTATGTGCGCTACCGAACCCACTGCCCCACTCCCCACAGAAAGATTGGCCGGAATCGCGAAAACATCGGGCTTCCATTCCGACATGTCCCTTCCCCCTCCAATTTACCGGTTCCTTCAATCCCGTTACTCCAGGGTCAGTGAAATTCAGCCCCTGTATATTTCAGTTGATTTCACACGCAGACCGCCCCTGCAACTGGCTGGAATATCTGTGCCAATTTCGTATATAAAGCTGCCATGAGTGGAACGCTTGTCATAGCCAGAAACCTGCAAACTGAAAACAAATCACTCTGGCCTCTTAATTACCCTATCTGACGATTTGCAAACAAAAGCGTTCACATTTGATTTTTTTTTTAACCTCGCAGCAATTTTGTTGGGATTTAAGGGCTGCACCACGTTCCTGACACCTTTGTCCCTTTTCATCTAGCGCCTTCAGCTCAATGCTTTCTGGCAGCAGTTTCCAGACCATTAACTGTAAGTGGTTGATTAGAATTGGGTAAAATTCATCAAATCTCAACTTCTCCCAAAGTGGGGGAAATTTATAATTCATAGTATCATCCTATTTTGAGCACATTTATGTAAAACCATGAGTTTAAATGTTTAAACCTGAAAATGGAAGCAAATATCAGTAAGTAAGTAAAAGCTCAAATAGCATTCCCTTGTGTCAGTGTCTGGCAGAGCCTGGCAGCTTACTCAACCACATATGAAAAGTATCATTCTGACAGATCAATCACCGAGACTGATGGGAGAAATTTTATGCTCTTTCCAAAGAAATTCTGAAGAAAAATTATGTTCCCAGCACATATTTCTATTTCTTTGCTAGCATAGCAAAAATGAAACAGGACCTCAGAGTACCAGAATTGATCATGAGAGATCAATGATGAATTTAAAATAAGGCAATCACAGTGTGTCATTGAGCATAAATAACATCAGCGTATCAGAGTGCATATTTTTCATCTTGACATTTTGTTCTGTAAATTTCTGGGCCTAGAATTCTCTGGTCAAGAAACTTGATAATCCCAAACAGGAACAGGACATACAATTAACCAGGGCCCATCACTTCTGATACAGGTGCCATGCAAACTTCAGCTGCCTTTCACCAACATGATTGCAATGCGTTACCAGCGCTAAATGTGCTGTTGAGTGGTTGCTCACCAAATCAGAGGATGCAAAATTATCAGGTTAGCTGACTTCTTGGCACAGCCCACACCAGAAATGCATACATATGGCGCTGATGGCACTGCGGTCAAAACAGCACCTGTACCACCCTTAAAATTTGGGTGCTGCCAACTAAATTTTGCAGTCTGCATGTCTGACCAACAGGAATACTGGGCTGTTGACTTCCGAACAACTGGGCATTAAGTAAATGACAGAGTACTCCAGAGTACACTTTCTAAGAACATTGGGATTAAAAGAATTGACAAGAATATTCACTAAATACGCCAGACAAATCTTTAATTCTGTGCCTAAACTTGTCTGAGAAATGTCTGAGTGTTGCCATCAGTTTACAACCAGGAATAAATGATCCATGTAATTTGTAGCATTCCCAGAAATTGAATTGACCTTATCCTAGCAAGCTAGTCTGGATGAGCTGGTTGCTCTGAGAAGGTTGCACTGGTCTTCTCAGAAATCAGAGTGCTGAGCCTTCATGTATAGAAATGCAATCCATTTTTTCTGCATACTTTGCTGCTGTTAATATCTTGGGTAACTGCATACTGAATGTTTGGCAAAAATTTCAATTCATTGACCTCAGAGATGCACTTTTATTTGCCAATATTTGGTTCGTATCATAACCTCTCCAACCTTTCTCCCTCTCTATTGGAAATACATTTTCTGATTTTGTAAAAGCACATACAACAAACAAAGTCATCTTATATTTTCAGTTACAAAGATTACCACAAGAACTACTAAAAGGGTGAGAATTGATCAGTTTTAGTGTCAAAAGCACTACCTTACTTATTTATAATCTGCAAAGAAACACTTAATTCTAAAGTCCAATATGAGTGACACGTCAGAAGAATTCAGCTCTTCCAGTGTCAGTCACTTCACACAGGCATATTAATATCCCCAATGATCTTCACATCAGTACCTAGATATGTCAGGTCACTTATTTATTCTTTACATTCTCAGATTGTTGCTGGCGCAGTCCAGTTAAGACAGTGCATTTTTATGTTTCTTTTAACAAGCCATTTACAAGCGTAAGATCTCAATGGCCTGTTTTCTATATCTGGAAAGAAATGTTTTGTTTTTATCAGCCTTTGTAGTTTAATTAGCACGTGTGTTTTCACAAGCATTCAGCGTGATGACTGATTCCATTCTGAGGATCATTTATGATAATTCTGAAGATGTTGCAGCTACAATTTCTTCTTATTAGCAGTGCAGCTGACAGTCGCACTGTCAGTATTCTGCTAAAGTTTGATTCTGATTATTCTGATACTCTGGGCAGCATGGTGGCACAGTGGTTAGCACTGCTGCTTCACTGTGCCAGGAACCCAGGTTCAAATCCTGGCTTGGGTCACTGTCTGTGCGGAGTCTGCACCTTCTCCCTGTGTCTATGGGGGTTTCCTCTGGGTGCTCCAGTTTCCTTCCACAACCTAAAAGAACTGCTGGTCAGATGCATTGGCCATGCTAAATCCTCCCTTAGCGTACCTGAACAAGTGCCAGAGTGTGGTGACTAGGGGATTTTCACAGTAACTTCATTACAGTGTTAATGTAAGCCTACTTGTGACACTTACAAATAAATCTGATGTAAACTACAGTCATTTAAACATGAATACCAATCATGATTGTAATTTGAACGTGGAAGTTTGGGCCAGCATTCTAGCTGAGCTTCTTAAATGTAAACATCCTTTTGTGGGTCCTGTCTATCTTGTTATGATCCCTATGGCAATTGATAACTTTTTATAAAGTGCATTTGAATTTCCATTGACTGTAAGGATCACATAACAAAATTTAAGATTTTATGACTTTACTGTAATAAACAAACTAATGCAACAGTGTCTAAACATGATTCAATAGGCAACTTATACACTAAATGACAGACAGGAAATTCCCATTAAATTTTTTGCATAACAGAAAATCTCCCACTATAGTTATACATTACACTGTCCCTTCAGTGGATATTTCATTCTCCAGGAATCAGTCTAAAATTATTCTCAGCTCCTGATGACTTGTATCCTTTTTGCTTTCCCCAGTCAGGTAATGTCTAATCCCTGAACAGGCTTCCACAGCAAGTGTTAAACTGGAGGTTCCTTCCTTCTATCCCAAACTAGGAAAACCTTCCAGCCTCTATTAAATCTTTAGAAATCTGATCTCGTCAATTTGAATGCAATTCCCACTCTTGTTCTACACGGTAAACTACAGTCAGGATTTTGTCTGCTTCAGGTGCAAGACTGGTTGCCTCTATCTTAAAAACACTGTAACCCAGTGCTTCCCTCGTCAAAGCCGTCTCCATGGCAATATGAATCAAATGGGTCTTGTATCCAAGTAGAAATACAAATTGGATATCTTCTAGATCTAGAATTTCATCTATCTTTAAATTAAATAGGCAGTTTAAAGTATAACCCTTTATAAAGCCTGAAATTCCAAACACTTTCCTGTGAGACTTGGAACAACTGCTCTCAAGAGCATATTGAGTCAGGGGACATGTGTTAAAAAGCATAGATATCTTTGTGCAAGGCAGGCAGCAGAGACTAGGAGTAAAGGGTAGCTATTCAGAGGGTAGAAAGTGGAATTTAACAAGAATCAGTTTATACTGTTCATAATTGCTTTTTACGTGCACAAATTTGGCTTTGGAATCACAAACACAATTTCTGCATATACTGATAGCTCCAAGTTGAGGGGCATAGTTAATACTGGGGAGAACTGCAACAAATTTCATGAAGGCATTAATAAACTTGCAGAATGGGCATACAAGCAGTAAATACGTTTCCACGTAAGGAAGTGTGAGGCACTGGGCCAAATCTTCCAGTCTTCGGATCATGGAGACTGGATGTAAGACCGAAGATGTGCATTGGAGCTTTCTGGAAGTTCTGATGAATGGACTATGTGAGAATTGCCCACAAAATTTAAATTTCCAATGTGCAAATTTTTTGATTCCTGGGAGACTCGGTGAATGTTTCCGATTCTGAATTCAGGCAGTTCCATGAATCTGATCTGAATAGCTACCCAGGAAATGTTAGACAGATTAAAATCTAGTTTAAAGCCTCAGTAACCCCACAACCAATTCCCAATCACCCCTTTGACACCCAATTGCCCTCCACCATCTGACTACCCACCTCTTGTGATCACTGCAACCCAACCTGACACAACTACCTCTTCACCCCCGCCTGAAAATCCTCCCCTGACGCAACCTGACTGCACCCAATTTGACCCAACAACTCCCCCAAATTAACCAGACTACCCCCAAATACCAGAGTACTCCTGACCCGATTACAACCTCCACCTCCCACCCTCCCCAACTCAATGGTACCCTAAATTAGGCTTGACTACCATGCTGAACTGACTACTCCCCAACCACCTGACTAACTGCCCCTCTCCCATCAACTCGATCCAACTAACCCCCTCTGACCAGACTACTCATGTACCCACCCTCTCACCCACCAACCAATCCACCTACCCATTATCCTCCCTATCCATGCTACCCACTCATGCATCTGCACACTTACAAACCACATAACCACCTACCTATTCATTCACTCACCCACTTACCCATTCATCGATTTACGAACATTCAAAGAATGGGTCTTTAAGTCTACCTTATGACAGCTAGTGCCGTAAAAGTGACCCATCCTATCATGTCCTCCCGTGACTCTACTCTTGACAAAGTTCCCTAAGGGAAGTTGCACGGTCATTTCTGTGAAAGCAAGAATCAGGAAACCCTCAAAGAAAAGTGCAGCAGCGTTGCGTCAGGGGAATTTTCAAGACAGCTGGAGGAGTTACAGTTTTCCTAGCTTGGGATAGAAGGAAGGAACCTCCAGTTTAACACTTGCAGTGGAAGCCTGTTCAGGGATTAGACATTACCTGACTGGGGAAAGCAGAATAATTTTAGACTGATTCCTGGAGAATGAAATATCCACTGAAGGGACAGCGTAATGTATGACTATAGTGGGAGATTTTCAATATTGCCACTTCTCAGATAATCCAGGCCCTTATAATTTGGTGAGAAAAGTAAGGAGGCCACATCATACTTGGAAAATAGGAATCTAAATGGGATAGAAAAGCAAAGGGATCTGGAAGTGCACACACAAATCGTCAAAAATAGCAATGCAGATTAATCAGGCCATGAAAAAGCAAACCAAACACTAAGGTTTATGTCTAAAGGGACAGAATTGAAAGGTAGAGAAGTTATTATTTAACCTGTAAGATCACAATTGTATGCAGTTATTATTCAAAGGATACTGAGACACTGAAGAAGGTAAAATAATGATTTACAAGAACAAGACCTTAACTGTGAGCTTGAACCTATTAGGAAAGGGTGAACGAGCTGGGTCTGATATCTCTAGAAAAGGGTTCGGAGATGACCTAATAGAGGTCTTTAAAATCATGAATGGTTTTGATTGAGTGGATTGGATTTTCAAAAAGGGTTCAGGAATGGAAATGGGGGTCAGTTCCAGGTCCTTACTGTGTACAACGTGAATCAGGCACATCACTGCAACCTTCAATGCTTCGCCATTTAAAGGCCAGAGAGTGAACTTGCCACCCAATCAGGATCAGTGGCTGGGTGAGTTCCCAATGCTGGGAGACATTGGGAGGCCCTTCAGCTCCCAGTTGTCATCAGTCTCACCAGTCAAGACAGAGGAAGCCAATTTGAACAGGGATACTGCAAAGAAATGGCAGGGAAGTTAAGTTCTCCTCTTATAAAAAAGTCATAGCTATCTGGCCACATACCTGGATGAGTAATTCCTCCAGGGATTGGCCAGCAGCTGCCACTGTAATCCAGCAATCAGTATGGCTGCATAACAGGGTCTCTCACTCGATTTTTCATGCCTCCCAACTTTCCCCTCTGAACCCACTATGTTGGCTTAGACATGGCCCGGGTTGACTTGAACTGCTGGTGTTGCCGACAGGAATTTCCAATCAGCACAGGACAGGGAGGGCCCACAATTTACAATAATTGGCCTTAATAGGCTCTCTGTCGCTTCCCAGTGGGCTGCCAATCCAACCCCAAACCCCCTTCATTTAAAATGGTTCAGGACCAGGACTGCGGCAGAAACCAGCGCAGGCCACTGGTGCCAAATTTTGTATCCACCAGCCTCTGATCCCAGCCCTGGTGCATTTAAAAATCCCAGCCAAAGAGAATGGGGTACTCTTTCCAGTTCTGCCTGCTCAATGAAACTTGATGGATAGTTGAAAGGTATATTAACCTTAGGCAGGAATTTATAGCCCCAGGGCGGGTGGGACCAAGAAATCCCACTCCATGTTTCCACTCGTGGGCAAAAGAAAAACTATACAACATCAACAGAAGACAGTCACCAAACAATCAACTAAGGAATTTAGAAGAAACTTATTCTCTGAGTGGTGAGAATATGGAATTTACTACCACAATGAAGGTTGAATTGAACAACATAGATTAAGGGGAAGTTGGATAGTATAAGAGGGAGAGCAAAATAGATGGTTATGAAGGATGGGAGGAGCTTCACTTGGAGCATAAAGAGGCATGTATGAGTTAGGCCAAATGACCTGTTTCCATGCTCTATATTCAATGCAATTCTATGTAATAATGACTTATCTATCTCATGGGACCCTTAAACAGGATGTGGGTATGCCGGCGTTGGACTGGCGTAAACACAGTAAAAAGTCTGACAACACCAGGTTTTAGTCCAACCTATTTATTTGATAATATTCTCACTAGCTTTCGGGGTTACCCCCTTCGTCAGGTGAAAGTTACCTGACGAAGGGGGTAACCCCGAAAGCTAGTGAGAATATTATCAAATAAATAGGTTGGACTAAAACCTGGTGTTGTCAGACTTTTTACCCTTAAACAGTGCAGAAGAAAGATTAAATTATGGACTAAGTGACTTGTACCATCACTTACAATGCTGCATATTTTCATGAGCCTTTTGCACAGCTTTGTTATTAAACAGTGTCAATAAAACTCAGCAACTCATTTTCATAGCTCTGCCCCAACTGAAAACAATAAATTATCCGCATAATTCATGTCACTGAACTGAGAGTTAAAATGAATGGCTCAGGTGGCTTGTCAGCAGCATGTTTTATAGCTAATAGATTTTTAAAAAAATCAATCAAACAATTAAACGTGGGTTGACTTGAAGCTAGAGGATAGGTTCAACACACCTGTGGAATCTTTGTACTCAAATTCATGGTGAGCTCCAAATGGAAGCATAAAATACATCAGCCTGATTGGAATTGAACAATGGGGGCCCTAGATCAGGTTTGCATGGGAAAACACTTAGAACTTAAAATGTTGTCCCATATATATATATATGTGTGTGTATGTATATATATATATGAGTGTGTATGTGTGGATTATTGGGGAAATATGCCCACGCCACCTCTATTTTGGCCAATACTCATAGTTTGGATCTCAGACAAGACCAGTAACATTTTTTTTTAAACAAGAGGAAATCAAGTATTTACTGAAAGAATGTCATTGAAAGTTTAAACCAAAACTTTTCTTTAATGTACAACAGTTAAATAAAGCAAATGGTAAATAGCATCTCTGATAACCACCTACACTCCCCAGAATCAACATGTGTTAAACATGAATTGACAGGCAAACTGAGTCAATTATGAACTATAAATTCCACATTTCATGTCAGATACAAGGACAGTTCTTACAAATTGATTCAGCAGTCCATGCAGCATATATATCATCAATCTCAATCAGAAAGCCATTTAAAACTCTTGGTTCCTCATGAGGAATTCCAGCTCCTCTTCCAGACTTAGCCTGATCCCCAGCTGAGACCAGTACACAATCAACCTGCTTTCCACAGCAGGGTCTGCACTGAAAGTGACATCCGCAGAACCTTTTCAGCTGCATTTACGATGACTGGAATTGCATAGGTTCACCAATCTTTTCGTTCAAGTAACAGAAACAGCACAGCAACTGAACATTTCCTATTTTCAGCCTGCCTGCATTGCATCACTGAAACACCATTTCAGCAGGGGAGTTGATGGTGTAATGTCATTGAATTTATCAAATCCCACAGTGCAGAAAGAGGTCATTTGACTCATCAAGCCTAAAACAACAACAATCCCATCCAGACCCTGTCACTGTAATCCCACGTATTTACCTGCCGTCAATTTAGCATGACCCATCAATCTAACCTGTACACCTTTGTACTGTGGGTGGAAAGCACAGCACCCGGAGGAAACACATGCAGACACAGGGAGAACGTATAGACTCTGCACAGACAGTGACCCAAGACCAGAATTGATCCCGGGTCCCTGGTGCTGTGAGGCAGCACTGCTAACCACTTTGCCATTATGCCGCTCAAATCATTGAACCAGTAATCTAGAGATCCAGGGTAATATCCTGGAGATTCAGGTTTGAATTCCACCTCTATGTTGTTGATTGTCATAAGAATCGATCTGGTTCTCTAATGTCTGACTTACATATGACTCCAGGCACACACCAAAGCAGTTGTCTCCGAAATTGTCGAACAAACAATTCAGTTGTATTAAAGTGCTTAGCACTGTGGATGTGCCTATGCCACACGGACTGCAGCAGTAGCTTACCACCACCTTCTTATGGGCAATCAAAGATAAGCATTAAATGTTAGCCTTGCCGGTGATAACCAAATCCCATGAATTAATTTTAAAAATGCTCTGATGGCTCTGTCTCCTTTTATATGATTTGAACAAATTTCAGTCTTCCCAGAAGTTTTGGCTTCTCATTTTTCTCATTTTATCATCTCATTTTTAGTATTTGTTTCCTAAAGTCAGTTTCCATCCTCAATTTTTCTTTTTAGTTAAGCCTGTCACAAAAAATACAAGGCTCACGGGTTCCTTCACACATATTATAATCCAAATTTTGGGAAATACAGAGGAATATTTAAAATCAAGACACCTTCGTTTATAATCTAGTTCACAATCACACTATTGCTGGAGAATCTGGTCCAGTGTGACAAAGGAACATCAATTTTATATGGTGAGATTTACTCCCTTTTTAATAAATGAAACATTTAACATAATAAATTACAGCAGCACCTCTATGTAAAATGGAAAGAACACAGGAAAGTATTCTGAAGTTGCTGGACAACTTGTAAAGTTAGAAAGATAAACTATAGTGGCTTGATGGTATTCAAAACTGGCCATCCACAATGTATGTGTTTCAGTATAAGATTATTGCTGAATTTGATTGGCATTATTCTGGGCCCTTGTTCAGAATCATGTGTCCTTTTTACAAGTCGGCAATAATAACTCCATAAACTGTTGGCTATCTGAAATCAACAGATAACAATGTTCTTTTTGTTATATAACCATAGTAATTATGTGAGAATTTAATCAAAATTCTGAATAAACAATTTAAATTAACCTTTGTGTACAGTTTTGACAGTTGTAATATTTTTAACAAACCTTTTTAAAATATGTAAATTAATTATTGTTCTAACTTTTATAAAACTGTGCATGCTGAAGAGTTGTTTTTGTTTCACATTAAATTTGTATTCTACGAATCCTGTACATTGACTAATTAGATAATTTACGGGTTATTTCATGAAAACTCTTGCTGGTTTAGAACTCTCCTGAGACATTGCAGAATAATAAAATACATAACTTGGAAAATACGTCTGACAAACTACATTTCATATCATGAAGAGAAAGATCAGCTGTATGAAATAGAGGATACACCAACCTCAGGGTTCTTGACCAAGTTTAACCTTCAAAGTGAGGAATGTCATTCCTTAATCAAATCAGAGGGTTTATCACAAAGATATATAGAGTTAATACTTAACAATAGCAATAAATATACATCCAAGACAATGGTACCTGCTTCCAAGCTTTCTGGGACTTTCTTCCTATGATTCTGTTGACTTCAGTATGTCTGTCTTCTTCTAGAGTGCCAATAGTGCCCTCTAGCCTCCTTTCTTTCATTACTTACCACGCCATTTAAAGCCACAGTTTGTCCTGGCCAATAGAATTGGATCAAGCTGATGTCATTAATAGTCCATAGACTGTCTCTGCCCCAACACGAGGATACTTACAGGTGCATCCTGTTTATCATAATGTTCTACAATTCACATAGCTCAACTTTTGCAAATCTGCTATTTCAACATACATCCCAACCTTTGTTTTCTGCATGCATGTGTGTGAAGGTCTCCATCTTATCTTTTCCATTGTTTTTGCACAAAAGGGGTTGAGCTTACCAGAAATTGGCAGAGCGTTGGTCCTGGTGAGTAAAACAGAGTGTTTCTCTCCAAGGATGTAGGTCAGTTTACTCTCCAGATCTTAACATACTCTGTCAAAAGAAAATCAGCTGAGCAAGTTTCGTGGCATGTAGGGGGACGGTGACTAAACACACTGGCAAAGCTCACCACAGAGGTCTCGGGGGCTCCCCCCATCCCACCCCTCGCTGATTGGAATTGAAGCCAGCACCTCTTCCACCATCCCTCCCCCCACCATCAGATTGGGTACTTCTCCCCAATCTGAACCAGCACTTCTCCGCCCATCAGAGTAGAAAGTGGTGTCCCTCAAGGTTCTGTCCGAGGACCATGCTTTATTCTCATATATATAAATTCCTTGATAATTGGAATACAGCAGAATGAATTTTCAAAAATATGATGAAGATATCAATAGGGAGGACTGGCAAATAGTGAGGATAATTGTAATCGACTGCAAGCGGACAAAGATAGACTAGCAAAATTGGAAGACCATTGGCAGATGGAATTTGATAGAGTTACCAGACTGTTTTCGGGGACGGTTGATTTTAGCTACAAGATTAATTTGGAAAGGCAGATGTTGTTCTCTCGGAGCAATGCTGATTGAGGGAAGATTTGATAAAAGTCTACAAGATTATCCTGGGTTTGATAAGATAGACCAGGAAAAGCTTCCCACAAGCTGATGGTAAAAGAATGAGAGATGCAGAAGTTTGTGAGGAGTGGTCATACAGTGAATGGTAGTGACCTGGAACGTGCTGCCTTTGAAGGTATGGAAACAAGAAAGAAACTGGATAGGCATTTGAAGACCTTGCAGTGCAACAGAGATAGAGCAGAGGAAAGGAACTGATCGATTACTCCACCAAGAGCCAGAATTGATACAGTAAGCCAAATGGCATCCGTCTGTGTTATCCATGACCCTATGCACTGAATTGTACAGGATGGGAGCAGTATTCCTAGCCTCCCCATTACAGGAGTTGGTTTCAAACCTTTAAGAAAGACTTTAAAAATGCCTGCCCCTAAGCAACAAGATGCAAAGAGTGGGACATCCAACCCTTGAAGAAATCCTAACCTCAGCCAATCTGATTGGCCCACAGAACCACAGTGTCAGTGCTCAGTAGTGGGTGTTGCCGAGACTGCAAAGAGGCCTCAGGAAGAAGAGCAATGGTCCCAGCCGAAAGTAAAGTCTGGGCTTTGAGGGCAATAAGGTATTGCGAAAGGGAGAGATGTGAAGGGTTTAAGGAAATGGGTTTTGCAGACCTGCAGGGATGCAAGGAGGGGAGAGCTATCAGTTTGGGTGCCCAGGGGACCTCCAAAATGTAGCCTCTACTGTATTTAAATGCAGCTCTAACTCTTGCTTACCTGTCTACTCTCACCATATGATGGCATGAGCAATGTAATAATGGGTAATTGACTTGTTGGCAAGCTCAATTGTCCAGTTTTTTTAAATATCAGAAAGTTGTAATTTCAACACCCAGACACAACTTTATGGGGACTGGGCAAGAAGGCCCAGAGCTTGCCCCATCATACTTTATGTGCACTCCAAAAACATGCCCAGGTGGGGCTCCGTTGGGCGCTATGACATTTATGAAGAACACTTTGTGTTTGTTGAACATGCTACAAAGAAAATCTTTCCTATGTTGGTTGCCAGTCCCGACCATACCACCTGGGAAGGTTTTTACCAAGAAAAGGAGAGCAAATTAGAGAACAAGTCACCAAAGTCCTCCATTGCAAACTGTTATGTATGTTGGGGCATGCCCTTTTTAAAAAATGGGTGAGGTGACCTAAGACTCACGCTTCACCCTGGAGCTTGCCTAGGCAGTCTTGTGCTGACTGTACTAGAGGATAGACATATTAATGAACAGTCCCAGTACTACAGCTTACTTCCACTAACCTCATGGTCATGTATTAGTCTTATATCAGACTTCATACATAATGCAAATCTATTGTTTAATAGATATAATTTGAAAGTGGCAAAGGCTTTAGAAGTTATTGTTCAGGGAGATTTGAACTGTGATAAGCAAAATTAAAAAATAATGGCAATAAACTGATTGGTCCTCAACATCTTTTATATGGTGAGACTGATATATACAGAAATAGAATGTGGCTCCAATAGTGGTACTTCAATACATTTTTCAGGGTCAGAAAACATCATGAATCACTCAAACCTGACATTCAGTGGGAAAAGGTATGCATGAAAATAAGCCACGATTGCCGCTCATGTTTATTTATTTAACATGACAAATACAAGAACAGCATCGTTTAACTGAGTTGGAATTTGAATTAAAAACGCTTCAGCAGATTATTTGTACCTACCTACACTTTGCAATGATGTTCAATTTTATTTGGAATAAAGTTGGTAGAGGAAGGTTACAAATTTACAGCGAAAGGATAGGATTGTCATTTTCTCGACACTCAAGATAGTTTAAAATGATGATTGATAGCAGAGTCTCAGAATAGTTTACAATAAGCTAACAACAGGCCTTTGATTTATTTTGTCAATCATAATGTTAATCCTGCTCTACAAGAACAATGATTGTCAGTCTTCTTCAGATCTCAAAATGTAGAGACCTGAGGCCGCGATTCTCCCATTGTGGCCCACCACTTTTCTTGCGCATCCGGCTGGGAGATGCGCATCTATGACCTTGAACGGGGATTTGCCAATGCGCTGAGAATGCATGTGCATCTCCCAGAGCCGGCAAACAGTCACCGGCCAGACCACACTGGAAATTAACACGAAGGCAGGTAAGTTATTTAAATCGGTTTTTAATCCATTTTAATATGTATATTTGGTAATTATGGGGACCTTTCCGGAATCTCCCACCCTGCCAATGAGTACTTCATTCCAGCGGGGTTCGGACTAGCTCCCCACTTTCAGGGAGCTCGCAGGAGACTCCGCTGGAAAGAAGGGGGGGACAATCGGGGCCCCCCAGGTGGTCGGGTGGCAGGGGGTGGTACCCCCAGGCATGAGCGCTCTGGCAGTGCCACCTCTGCCCTCTGACTGCCCAGGGGTCATTGGACAGTGCCAAGGGGATGGGGCCTATTGTGAGCAGGGCCTAGGTGCAATTGAGGGGGTGGATGGCGATTGGTCTAGGATGGAGCGAGGGCAGCGATTGGGACAGGCTGAGGGGGGTGGTCTGCCTGGTAAGGGGGGGTACTGCCTCTGGGAGGGGGGGGTGGGGTCTGACCCTGGGGATGGGTTTGGTGGGAGGGGTTTGCTGGGTGAGGGGGTGGGGAGTTCGCCATTGCTGGGGGATTGGTCCCTGGGCATCAGGATGCTCTGGGATGGGAGGAGTCAGGGCTGATCTGGGAATTGTCATGGGGGCTGTGATCGGGTCATGGGGGAGAACTGGAGGAGCAGCACTGCAGGGGTTCCTGGGCTGGTCAGTGATCAGGCTGACCAGCAACGGGAGTTTGACAGTTTGGGACCAGTGCGCATGCGCAGATTTCCAGAACTGTCAAACTCTGGTGTGAATAGGCCCCCGCCACCTGCCCCCCCCCCGCCCAAGGTTTTTAATGAGATTCCTGACTGGGACCTCTGCAGTACACGGAGTGCGGAGATTCAGATGAGAAGCTGAACTGTCAGAACAATCAGGATTTAGAACAGTTTTCCCACCAATTCAGCACTTTTGGGAGAATTGCCCCTCTCCCGCTCACCCTGGTGTCAGAATTTAGAAGGGATATGTAGGGGGCGGAGTTCTCCCAAAAAACTCCCAAAAGTGTCGAATTCACTTGAAAGCTGGAGTAAATCACACTGAGTTTTTTCAGCGGGATTTTCAAAATTAATCTCTCACAGTCTGTGCAACACAGAATGCCCTGGTGTGAGTCATGCTACGGTTCAGTGGTCAGGGCCTATTCCTGCTGGAGAGACCGACAGCATCGTGCTGAGCGAGCCACTGTGCATGCGCCGATCTGTCGTAGCAGAGATTAGCACATGTCCAGTGGCCCCTATCTGCTGGCCTCCTGATTGTAGCCCCATGACCCGGCAACGCTGAAGGTGGGGAGCTAAGTGAGGCTGCCTGCAGTTGCAGGGGCCTGACAGCTCTCTCTTTGTCTGTCAGACCCCTGCTACTATTAATGTGCATGTGCAGCATAGAGGTCTGCACATGTGTAATATCTCCCTCTGCAGGCTGTCTTGTGAATTAAGCCCTGCCCACAGATTCTCTGGCTTGAAACTGATGCGCTCATCTTTTTAGAAACAGAGTGCATAAGATTGGGTGTGAAAACTTACCCAAAAAATGGATCTGGAACTCCTCCAATCTTCAGACTAGCTGGACACTTAGAAAAAATCTTGTAAAATTTCACCCAAAGTCTCCATCACCCTGCATCATATTGTGTGGCATTTGCCACTATGCTAAATTGGATAGATTTCAAACAGACCTAGCAACTCGAGACTGGACATCCAATAAATGCTGTGGGTCATCAACTGCAGCAGAATTACTATCAGTGAGAGACAAAATGGTCTTGTGAAGGGGAGGTCGGGGCTCATGAACTTGATCAAGTTTTTTGAGGAAGTGACAAAGATGATTGATTAGAGAGGGCAGTGGATGTTGTCTACATGGACTTCAGTAAGGCCTTTGACAAAGTCCCTCATGGTAAACTGGTGCAGAAGGTGAAGTCGCAAGGGATCAGAGGTGAGTTGGCAAGGTGGATACAAAACTGGCTCGGTCAAAGAAGACAGAGGGTAGCAGTGGAAGGGCGCATTTCTGAATGGAGGGCTGTGACAAGTGGTGTTCCTCAGGGACCAGTGCTGCGACCTTTGCTGTTTGTAATGTATATAAGTGATTTGGAGGAAAATGTAACTGGATTGATTAGTAAGTTTGCAGGCAACACAGAGGTTGGTGGATTTGTGGATAGCAATGAGAATCATCAGAGGATACAGCAGGATATAGATCAGTTGGAGGCTTGGGCAGAAAGATGGCAAATGGAGTTTAAGCCGGACAAATGTGAGGTAATGCATTTTGGAAGGTCTAATACCTTCCAAAGTATTAGAAGGTAATACTTTGGACATATACAGTAAATGGCAGAACCCTTAAGAATATTGATGGGCAAAAGGATCTGGGTGAACAGGTACACAAGTCACTGAAAGTGGCAATGCAGGTGGAGAAGGTAGTCAAGAAGGCATGTGGCATGCTTGTCTTCAGTGGAGTATTGAATTTAAAAATTGACAAGTCATGTTGCAACTTTATAGAACCTTAGTTAGGCCACACTTGGAATGTCGGGCCTGATTTTACCATTTTTATTCTAAGTGCTGAATCTGGGTGCAATTCAGATCCAACATGGAAATCTGCTTTCCAGCGCCCCCATACACACTCAGCCTGAAAAAATAATCACGGGTCTGAATCATGCTGTGGTCGGGGCTTAGCGCTGGCGAAACGATCGGAGCTCAGAGCTGTCCATGCACAGTTGAAAAAAAGATTGCAAAAGCGCACCGCTGTCAGATCGCTCCCGGGCTGCAAAAAGTGGAGAAAGCAACCTGGCAGCAAAAAGCGGGAGCAATGGTTCTCACATACATCACTGTTCCCCTTATCAACCCTCCCCCCACTACCCAGACCGATTGCAACTCCCTGTCCCCTTTCCCCCCACCGATTGCCTGCGGAGTGGCAGCGGACACCCCTGCCCCCCCCACCAGAGATCCATCTGCTCCCCCACCATAAATCCTCTGCCTCCCACCACCAGAGATTCATCTGCCTACTCCCACCACCAGAGATCCATTTGCACCCCCTCACCAGTGAGCAATCAAGCCTTCCCCGCCCCCTCCCCCACCAAAGATACATCTTACCCACCTCCCTCCCCTCCCCCCCCTCAACAGAGAACTATCTGGCCCCACTCCCCAATCCCGCCCCCCCAGAGAATGGTCTGACCTCCCTCACCCCCAGAGGAACATCTGACCCATCTCCTCCTTCCTCCCCACCAGACAACGATCAGCCCCCTCCCGGCACCGCTAGATAATGATCAGCCCTTCCCTACCCCCCCCCCCCCGCCACCAGACAATGATCAGCCGTTCCCCCCCCACCCCCGTCGCCTGATCACAATCAGCCATCCACCCCCTGCCACCAGACAATGATTGGCCCTCCCTCCCCCACCAGAGATACATCTGTCCTCCCTCCCCTCCAGACAACAAGCAGTCCCCCCATCACTCAACAATGATCAGCCCTCCTCCCCCCCACCACCAGACAACGATCAGCTCTCACCTCCCTCCACCAGACGCCTCATCCTCCCCTCCCCCCCCAAAAAATACGCAACGATCTGGCCTCATTCTCCTCCCATCCCCCTAACTAGAGAATGATCTGACCTGCCTCCCCCTCTCCCCGCACCACTGATCTGAGTCAGAGAGCAGTTGGAAGCATTGAAACTGCCTCTTCAGCAGCTGGAGCACCCGATTCAGACTTTTATTCAGCAGGTTCATTTTGGTGCAATTCCAGATTGGCGAACGTGGCGGTAAAGGGGGAAATGCTGATAAAGTGATATGCTGAAATGCGAGCAAATCATTAATTCAATTTAAATGCATGCAAATGCACGCCCATTTTGGGCGTGAATCAGATCGCCGCCATTCCCGGGTTTTGGTAAAGTGGCAATCTGCGCGGATACGGGCACAATCACATTAATGGCCTCACACCCGACTTTACCATGTTTTCACACACGAGAATGTGCATGACACAATGGTAAAATGTGGACCCTCTCCGAGCTTCCACATCCTTCTGGTTGCCACACTACCAGAAGGGTGTGGAGGCTTTGCAGAGGGTATAGAAATGATTTACCAGGATGTTGTCTAATATGGAGGGCATTAGCTATGAAGAGAGGTTGGAGAAACTTGGTTTGTTCTCACTGGAGCGAGGGAGATTGAGGGACGACCTGATAGAAGTCTACAAGATTATGAAAGGCATGGACAGAGTGGACAGTCAGTAGCTTTTTCCCAGAGTGGAAGAGTCAATTACTCAGGGGCATAGGTTTAAGGTGCGAGGGGCAAGGTTTAAAGGAGATGTACAAAGCAGGTTTTTTATACAGAGAGTAGTGGGTGCCTGGAACTATTGCCAGGGGAGGTAGTGGAAGCAGATACGGTAGTGACTTTTAAGGGGCATCTTGACAAGTACATGAATAGAATGGGACTAGAGGGATATGGTCCCCAGAAGGGTAGGGGGTTTTAGTTAAGTTGGGCAGCATGGTCAGTGCAGGTTTGGAGGGCTGAAGGGCCTGTTCCTGTGCTGTAATTTTCTTTTTTCTTTGTTCTTTATTCTTAATTGTACAATCTGTAACCTCATGGCCCAGCATGTGCCCTACTCTATTCCAAAAATTTACTCTCAATCATAAGTTAAATTATGCAAGGGTCACCAACAATGCCATCAAGCCATACTTGCTTCACAATAACCTGCCCACTGACATTCAGTTTGAGTTTGGCCAGGATCACTCAGTTCCTGACCTCATTACAACCTTGGTCCAAACACGAACAGAAGAGCTGAACTCCAAAAGTGAGGTGAAGCCCTTGACATCAAGGTCAATCATCTCAGTTCCAGAGTGTCATTGCAGGAGTTCTTCAGGATAGTTTCCATACCCAGTTATCTTCAGCTGCATTATCACTGACCTTCCTTCCAACATGAGGTCAGAAATGGAAAAGCAAGACCTGGACTATATCCAGGCTTGGACCGATATGTGGCAAGTAACATTCACACCAGAGGTTTCTCGGGTAAATGCCACTACTGTTACTTCTGAGGGTCTACTAAGGGAAAGCAAAAATGGGTGGATACAGAATCTCTGTGTTATTTTGTTGATACTGAGAATTCAAAATTAATAATTGGTTACAGGAGGTTTTAATTAAGCAGCTGTACCAGATACTCATTTATGCAGTGTAGTGGATAAAATAAATACAAATGAAAAACACATGCTTCACTTCCCTGGGGAGAAATTTTAAGATTTATTCTTTCACCGAATTTGGTAGCAGCCCATCCCCAACCTGTACCACCCCATTGCCCTCATGCCCTGCTTCAATGTTACCAATTCCATGTGACAATTATAAGGGATATAAGGTTATTCATCTCTCTGTCATTCTTCAGATGTCACATTATTACAACAAAGGTCAGGCCAGCCAAGAAACTGTATTAGCCCCCCTGCTTTGCACCCTCACTCGTCCACCCCCTACTCTTGCCCCCTTTCACACCATCTGCCACCAGAGCATCCTAACATTCTGCACAATTTCACCAGTGTTTTCCGACAACAGAGATCTCGAAGATAGTGTATGTTTTTGTTGCAGTCATTTCAGATGGTTTAGCTTTTTGTATAAATAATGTTCAGGCCAACAATGATCCAGAGAAACGATAACTCAGTATCAGTTTCAAAAAGGGAATTTTTTAGCAAAGAATTTGATCATTCTTTTTACCATTGATGTGATTTATTAATATTTCATGCCTTTTATGTACAGCTTCCTTGTGGGCATATTAATAAAGGATAAACGCAAGAACACTGTGTAAGCTAAGTTAATGAATATGAGTCTTGAAGCTATATCTTCTTTGGCTGACCTCATTAGGTTTGAATTAGTGTATTAACAACAATTTATGGATTGAAACAAAATACAAAGGAATATTTCCCTTTAAAGTTTGGTATAATTCATTGGCTTTGATTATTTTTGAGAAAAAAATTATTGCTTGCCAATAAATAAAATAAAGTAATTGCCCGGATAACCCTTTTTGGAATATCCTTATCTGTTGTTTTAATGAAGGTTTTTGAATGAAATTGATTATTTTCTCCATTCAAACAGCAGATCAAGGAATGTCAGACAAATGTTGTGGCATGTTGGACATCCTGACACTAATATTATGAAGAAAAATTTCAAGGCTAATTTCTTTTACACACCAGTGAGTTGTAACGAGCTTGGCTTTTACAGATTTAATCCATTGCTTTTTTGTTTCCTGTCAACTGGCGGCATGCAACAGCCTCCGACAAATGAGTATATCATTAATATGGCACATGGTTTTTACATATTACCTTGTTGTAACAGACAATGTTGCTTGAAAGCTTTATTTTTTGTTTTCTTCAGGGTATTTTTGTCCTGGGTTTGCCATACGCTGTTCTGCACAGTGGATATGTTGGATTCTTTCTCATCATGTTAACTGCTGTTATTTGCTGCTACACTGGCAAAATTCTCATTACTTGCTTGTATGAAGAAAATGAAGAAGGACAGCATGTCAGAGTGAGGACATCATATGAAGACATTGCCAATGCCTGCTGCAAGCAACTATTCCCTAAACTAGGAGGCAAAATTGTTAATTGTGCCCAGTTAGCTGAACTAATTATGACCTGTATTTTATATCTGGTGGTAAGTGGGAATCTTATGTTCCACAGTTTCCCACATTTGCAAATGTCAGAGGCAACCTGGTTTGTAATAGCAGTTGTTATGTTGATCCCATGTCTTTTCATACAAAATCTTCGGATTGTATCAAAGCTGAGTCTTCTTTGTTCTGTGGTTCATTTTATTGTGACATTCATTGTGATTACTTACTGTATGACACAAGTGCAGAAATGGTCATGGAAAAGGGTCAAGTTTTCGGTGGATTTTGAGAAGTGTTTGGTTTCCATTGGAGTTATCATTTTCAGCTACACTTCACAGGTTTTCCTGCCAACTCTGGAAGGCAGCATGAGGAACAAGGCTAACTTTGTGTGCATGTTGACCTGGACTCATTTGTCTGCATGTATCTTTAAAACAGTCTTTGTCCTTGTCACATTTTTAACCTGGGGGAATGAAACAAAGGAAGTAATCACGGATAATCTGCCATTCACGCTGCGGATGTTGGTGAATGTGTGTTTGGTGGCCAAGGCACTGCTTTCTTATCCACTGCCCTTTTATGCAGCTGCTGAGGTTTTACAAAGCAGTGTTTTCGACCGAAGCTCAGTGGATATAAAGGCTCAAGTCTGGGCAGTTATTTTGCGAGGCTGTTTGTTGATGTTCACACTCCTAATAGCCATATTTATGCCTCACTTTGCCTTCTTAATGGGGTTAACAGGCAGTGTTACGGGAGCTGTTTTGACTTTTCTTCTTCCTTCGCTTTTTCATTTGAGACTGTTGTGGTATAAATTAGGTAATCTGCAAAGGTTCCTGGACATTTCCATCATCTTCCTAGGATCTCTTTGTGGTCTCTCTGGGATATTCTGTTCAGTGAAAGGACTAATTCGTACTTTCAGAAGAAGTTAAATTTGCCTCTTACCTCTTTGATTGCTGAAATTAAGCATCTGTTCCATGTAAACACAAACAAACCTGCCATTTGTTTTGTGTCACTTTTTCTTCTATCTGGGTCATACCTTATCATAGTTTTTTGCTCTGATTGAGAGATGCATGAGGAAGCATTTTAATTCCTGGGTGGGAAGTTGGTGGGATGTGCAGGTCACAAATCTGAAAGTAGCAGAGGGAGGCAAGATGCATTTAATGACTGGGTTTCATTGCCATCTTGCCAGCCAAGTAGCTTCTCACGAAACAAGCACCAGTGATAGCTTGCTAGATTTGGATCAATAAAGATCGATTAGCTGATTCCCTTAGTGGAAAGGTTGGTCACAAGGGGACATAGGTTCAAGGTGAAGGACAGAAGGTTTAGGGGGGATGTCAGGAAAAACCTTTTTACCCAAAGGATGGTGACAGTTACAAATGCGCTGCCTGGTGGCTGGTAGAGATGGTTTCCTCATATCCTTTAAAAAGTATCTGGATGAACATTTGGCACATCATAACATTCAGGGCTATGGGCCAAGTGCTGGCAGATGGAATTAAGTGGGAGTTCAAGTGTTTCTAATGTGTCAGTGCAGACTCAGTGGGCCAAAGGGCTCTTCTGTGCTGTATGGTTCTATGATTCTAAGATTCTAGTCCAGAGGCCACCAGCTTGCACTCAGGTAAGTAGGGTGGATACAGTGCTGAGAATACATCATGGATTGGATTAGATGGAACCATGGATGGCAGTGGCTATATTTTCTTTGTGGGGCCCAGAAGAACATTTCTGTTCTGCCTGAGCCCACAAAACCACAGATTGTTACAGTGCAGGGAGAGGTCCTTCAGTCCATCAAGTCTGCACCGATGCATGAAATGCTCTGACCTGCCCACTTAATCCCACCTGCCAGCACTTGGCCCATTGCCACGAATGTTATGGCATGCCAAGTACTCATCCAGGTACTTTTTATTGGATGTGAGGTATCCTGCTTCTACCACCCTCCCAGGCGGTGCATTCTAGACCATCATCATCCTCTGGGTAAAAAAATGTTCTTCCTCAAATCCCCCCGAAACCTCCCACCCCTCACTTTTAACTTGTGTCCCCTCACAACTGACCCTTCAATTAAGAGGAACAGCTGCTCCCTATTCACCCTGTCCATGCCCCTCATAATCATGAACACCTCAATCAGGTCGCTCCTCAGTCTTCTCTGCTCCACGAAAACAACCCAAGACTATCCAACCTCTCTTCATAACTTAAATGTTCCATCCCAGTCTGCATTCTGGTGAATATCCTCTGC
The DNA here is from genome assembly GCF_965287045.1 of Carcharhinus amblyrhynchos. Taxonomy (NCBI): domain Eukaryota; kingdom Metazoa; phylum Chordata; class Chondrichthyes; order Carcharhiniformes; family Carcharhinidae; genus Carcharhinus; species Carcharhinus amblyrhynchos. Next base: position 63,126,788 of record NC_137330.1, read on the forward strand.
CTCCTCCAATGTGTTCATATCCTCCCTAAAATGTGGCAACCAGAACTGCACGATACTTCAGCTGTGGCCTCACCAAAGTTCTATACAACTCCATCATGACTTCTTTGTTTTTGCAATCTATACCAAGAGTGATAAATGCAAGAGTGCCATATGCCTTTTTGACCACCTTATTTACCTGTCTTTCTGCCTTCAGAGATCGATGGACAAATATGCCAAGGTCCCTTTGTTCTTCAGAACTTCCCAGTGTTGACCTTTCGTAGTATACTTCCTTGTCAAATTACTTCCTCCATAGTCCATCACCTCATACTTTTCAGTTTTAAACTCCATCTGCCACTTATCTGCCATTTGACCATCTCATCTATACCTTCCTGTAACCCAAGACACTTAACCTCACTGTTAACCACCCGGTCAATCTTTGTGTCATCAGCAAACTTACTGATCCTACTCCCTACATAGGCATCTATGTCAGTTATATAAATGACCAACAATAGGGAACCAGCACCGATCACTGTGGTATGCCACTTGTCATTGGCCTCCAGTCACTAAAGTAGCCATCTGTCACCACCGTCTTCTCCTACTACTAAGCCAGCTATGTATCAATCTTGTCGGATCACCCTGTATTCTATGTGCATTAGCCACACTTGATTTCATCTCTGCTAGGTGTCTCAGTTTTTATGAACAAAGCCGGTGGGCTGAAGGCAAGTAAAATTCACTCTGCACAAGTACCAGCTAGGCAATAACCATCTGCAATAGAGAAAATCTATTCCCTTGACACTCAATGATATTACAATCATTGAATTCCCTACTATCAACATCCTGGAGATTACCATCGACCAGAAACTGAACTGGACCACTATATACACATTGTAACTATAAAAGCAAGTCAGAGGCATGGATTTCCATGGTGAAAAACACACTTCCTATCTTTCAAAAGTCTGTCCACCATTTACAGCACATAAGCCTGGATGAGTGTGGCTCCAACAACACTCAAGCAGTTCAATATCATCAAAGACAAAGTAACCTATTTAATGGGCACCCCATCCTTCACCTTGACCATTCACCCCCTCCACCACCAATGCACAGAGGCAACTACATGGACCATTTAGAAGATACAGTGCAGTAATTTTCCAAGCCTCTTTTGATAGCGCCTTCTAAATTCTCGAGCGCCGTCTCCTAGAAAGTCAAGGGAACTACCTGCAAGCTCTTTTCCAAACCACACACCATCCTGGCTTGGAACTCTATTGCTATTTGCTGTGTTGCTAGAACAAAACCTATATCAGGTAAATTGCAGCAGTTAAAGAAGGTGGCTTGCTTCCACCTTCTCAAGGACAATGAGGGATGGACAAGAAATGCTGGCCTTCCTATTGATGCCCACATCCCAGAAAAGAATTTTTAAAAAGTAGTGACTTCATTAGTTAGGCAGTTACATTTGCATCATGGTCCGATTTGCATCATGAGGCAGGCAGGTGTACCATTTGCTCAAGGAAACAACAGCAATAAGACAGCACAGGGTCTGACAGCTGAATGTTAGAAGAAATTCACTTCCCCTCAATATCTCAGTTATACCTCCACAGATAAAAGGATTTTTGCATTATTAGTTTTTACTTACCAATCCTGAACTTAGTTACTCATTTTTCAAAGAATAACCAAACCATCCAAAGCTACTCAAATTAATTCGATTTGTTTGGTCACCTCCTCTGAATACCATATTTTGCCCTCTCCTCCCACTTTTTCCTCCTATCTGTGGCACATATTTTCAAGAACTAATATTTATAGATACAATGTGAATAAAGCATTTTCAAGCTGTAAATAATGCTCAGCATTCAAAGGGTTAGTGACTCTACTGTTGTTGAATAATAAATTCTCAATATAGTCTCTGTGAAATGCAGTGTAATGTAATGTCCATTGAATTGAAGTGATTCTTTGATTTAGCAGTAATGAATACAAATAAATCAGTCTTTGTTCTCTTACATTACTTGAGATGTGGAGAGCGTAAGAAGCTAACTCTCATTATTTTATCATTTTCTATCAGTAAGCATTCTCCGATTCTGGTGAAGTTGTTTTGCCTATCTGCTTTGGATTCCTGACATTTCTTATGCCACACAATTTTAATCCTGCTTGTACTTTCCTTAAAGAAACACTTGGCCCACCAGCAATTTGAAACAAAATGCTTACATTATTTTCTTACATCATATTTGGCGCTTGCGTTTGACAGTAGATCCTCAGATGATTTACCATTGCTGGAAATGTTTTCTCCTCTGCTGTTAAACATCCCTCAGCCCCATACCAAGCAGCACAGTTGAGGTTGCAAGCAAGGAGGTGAGGAGTGCATCATAAAGGTTTTTTTTTCATGTACTGTGAATGTTGTTTTGGTGGAAATCTTCCATCATTACAATCATCATGATAAGGAAGTAAGAATAATATTGAAACTACTTGAGGGCTAGTTATGGATAGATGTTAAAAGTTAGCACTTACATTTTTATAATTCTTGGATTAAGACAGAGATAAATAGGTTCTTGATTAATAAGGGGATCAGGCGTTATGAGGAAAAGGCAGGAGAATGGCAATGAGAAAAAATCAGCCATGAATGAATGGCAGAGCAGACTCAATGGGCTGAGTGGTCTAATCCTGCTCCTATGTTTATAATCTTATGGATAATAATCCTCTTGCACATTGTTAAGATGCTTTTAGACCATGCAGTACGTGTTTATCCTTATTGTTTGGGAGCTAATCTATCAAAACAGATCACCACCAATTGCAAAACCTGTCCCTTATCCATGCTTAACAGAATGAAAATCAGGTGGCAGTCACAAAAGGTAGGTGATCCATTCTGCTAGCCTACTGCCCAGATGTTGAAGATGACAATTGGCCCCCATGTATATCATTTCAAAGCTCCAAAATAGATGTTTGTCACCAAGATTTAGACAAAAACAGATGTATCAAAGCACAAACATACCCAAGCAAATAATCTACTCATTAAAATCTTGGTAGTTTGCTCTGTTACAAACACTAAATTATCTGCCATTAGGCTGTGTTCATTATATTTTCTGTGAATAGGTATATAATAGTAAAAGAAGAGCCTTATGTATATTTTGTGTTTGTGATATTAGAAGCAAACATATGCAGGTACAATGTATTGTGGATCTCAAAGTTTGGATTGCTAATTAATTTCCCAGCGATCAAGATGAGTGTTAAATTATCAAGTTAAGTAAAGTTAAAAGGTGGGGATAACTGGGGGAGGGAGGAAGAGGCGAAAGAGGCAAAAAGGAAGGGAGGAGTAGAGGCCAAGTAGAAGGAGGATGAGATAGAATTTGAGTCATGGAGGAGAAAGTAGATGTCAGAGTTGGAGGCACAATATGGGGAAAATGGAAGTGAGCAGAAAGATGAGCAGGAAGGAATTGATTAAGGAAAGAAAGGAAGAAGGAATGAGGTGTGACTGAGAATGAAGAGAGAATAAGGAGATGGTGGGCAAAAGGAGAAGAAAAGGGAGTCAGGAGTGAATAGGAAAGCGAGGACACATGGAGAGGGAGAAGCAGGAAGGAAGGGATCAGAACCAGGTGGGAGAGGGGATGAAGGGAAAGCAAATGAAGGAGTGTGGGGGTGGGGGGGGAATGGAGAACAGAAGAAGAAGGAAGGAAAGAATGAGGAAAGAATGGGACTGGAGGTGATGGGGAAAGGAGGAGGGGTAATGGGAAAGAGCAGAGAAGAGAAGTGGGGGGAGAGAAGAAAAGAGAGGCATGCAGTAGAGTGAAAGGGATGTGGGGAAGCTAATGTTTGTCAGATACTGTTGATCTGAAAGTCAAGATGGGTAAAAAGGTGGGTGGAATTACATCTACTTCCGAGGTAGAGGGTGGAGGCAGGAGGGAAGGGGGTGGCGGTGCAGTGTGTGCCAGTCGTTGAAGAAAAAGATTGGCAGACAGTAGGTGGATAGCATCGAAAAATGGAGAAGAAAGGTTTGATAAGGGAGTTGCAACCTGTAGTAAACGCTGGGGGGGTGGTGACGGCCTTGTGATTTTATCACTTGACCATTAATCTAATGTTCTGGGAACCAGGGTTCAAATCCTGCCATAGTAAATAGTGGAATTTGAATTTAATAAAAAATAATTGGAATTAAGAATCTACTGATGACCATGAAACCATTGTTGATTGTCAGAAAAACCCATCTGATTCACCAATGTTCTTTAGGGAAGGAAGTTCTTGCCTGGTCTGGACTACTCCAGAGTCACAACAGTGTGGTTGACTCTCAACCCTCCTCCAAGGGCAACTAGGGACGGGCAATAAATGCTGGCCAGCCTACGTCCCACGAATGAATAAAAAATAAGAAATTATGTGTGCAATTTACAACTTACTGAAGAGATTCCGTAGGTCAGAAGGACAGTTATGGACAAAAGGGTCTTTTTTGCTACTTTTTTCAACCAGCTGCTGGGAACTTCACTATCACTTCAGGGTTTCAACATCAAACATAATGGCTGATTATTTGCACTCATTATCTTCCAGCTTTTGTTTACCAGGATTTTCTGATGATACTTTCCCTTCAGCTTGTGCTAATAGTGGAGAATATTTGTTTTCGCAGGGAGATGAAAGCTTTCTAAGTGGAGGGGGAAGATGGCAATACAGGCCAGGGTGAGAAAAGCCTGGATCAAAGTTTGTTTTATTGGGTGAGAGGTGTGGGGGTGAAGCCTTGCACCAAACTTTTGGGAAACAGCACATAACCTTTTCACTGCATTAGTCCATGTCACTCTTTCCAAGATCACTGTTACTTTTCAACTTGAAACCAAAAGTTTGTCTCACTGATTCCAGGCAGGTTTTCCTGAGTCCTACCCCAATAATAGAAAAAAAAATTCATTGTGTTTCTAACCAGTTAATTTATCAGCTATTAATAAAAACTTTGGGCCATGCTGAAGTTCTGAAAGGCACTATATAAAGGGAAGTTCTTTCTTTTGTCACAACAGGCAGACATTTTATGAGTCTCATCTATCCTTGGACCAATAGTCTTTGTCGAGAATTCCACAATTCTAATTCCACAAAACCCTTCGCACCCAGTCTTTCAGAAGAACCTTGCAACTTAGATCCTTGGCTTTTGTCAGAATTTCTTCAGGATCAGGCAGAGAGATTACAGAAAAATATACAAATTAAAGAACAATTTAAGAGCGATAAAGAAAATAACTTAAACATATACTGTGAATGGAATTGTCTAGCATATAGCCTTTGTCAATAAAACAGCTTGTGATTTGACTTTTACAATTCAGCTATTCAATACTTTTAGTGTTGAATAGGCAAAAAAATTGATTTTTTTCAACAAGATTTTTATTTCGCTATTTGTGTCAATTCTAAGTGCAGTCTATCACAGCACTAATAATCTATTTCATTTAGCTTTTGAAAACTGTGTCTTTGTACCAGCATGTTATTATTCCAACTGAATGTGTTTCCAGAGAATGGTCATGCCATAATTATACTAGTTTGCTACAAACAAAGAGATGAATGGTTTTACATAATACTCCAAATTGTCCCCCCCCAAAATAATAAACAAGTGGCTTCAAAATAGCAAAACCTTTACCTTAGAGAACTGTACATTTGAATTTTTGAAATAGGTTCTCTGAATATCAGCATGATTCCATTCTTAATGCAAGTCGATACTTTACATTGGTGCTTCAAAATTCTATCCCTCCTCTGCCTTTATATAGACCATCTCCAACCCTTCCTTCCCTCAACTTCTTTCTTCATTTCTGACAACAGGCATTGACCAGTGTCTAGAATAAGCCCACCTACTCCCTCATTCTTTCCATCACTCCTCGAGCCACAATAGGATTCCCCTAGTCTTAATTTCCACCAGTGTCCAGGTTCAGATCATCATCCTATACCAAATGACATGATGGTTCATCTCGGGTTGTCACTGTTGAGACTTTGGGCAGAATTTCCCATCTCACGTGCCCTCTGAGTCTACCTTAATACTATTTCTGCTCCAAAAATGCTGATGATGTTTGTTTGCCCACGACCCTCCCAGTGTTGAGGTTGTTTGTCATATTTAGCGGGCACTTGCATGCTGTCACACCAGTGCCATTTACAACAGGTTCATCTAGATGTCATAAAATATCACCACCACCACACCGCCCCCCCCCCCCCCACCCCCCCGCCAGAAGAGGGACATATCCAAGCAATGGCCTGGCAATGCTCCTTGGCACTGCCTCTTGGCACAAGTTGGCACTGTCAGTTTTGGTAGTGCTAACCTGTGCCAAGCGGTGGGCTGCATCAGAGCATCATCGGGGTTGGAGAAGGAAGATATGTTGGCAAAGACATTTTAAAAAATCTGGGATGTGATTTTAAAAAGGGTGTAAATGCACTGGTTGAGGTAGCAGAAAGGATTTATGAGAATGGCTCATTGGATGAGAGAATTCAGTTATGTGGATAGATTAGAAAAAACGGTGACTGTTCTCCTCAAAGAGAGGGCTGAGAGAAATATTCAAAATCATGCAGGGTATGGAAGGAGCAGATAAGGAGAAACTATTTTCTTTTGCAGAAGAGTTTAGAACCAAAGGACACTGATTTAAGGTGATTCAAAAAAGAATCAAAGGCAACACAAGGGGGATATAAATTATGCAGCAAGTGGTTAGGGTCTCAAATGCAGTGCCTTGAGAGTGAGGTGGAGGCAAATTCAATTTGGATGTTCAAAAGGGAATTGGATAATTGTCTGAAGGGAAAAAAATTGCAGAACTGTGGGGAAAAGATAGGGCAGTAGGACTGGTTGAGTTGCTTATGCAGGGAGCCAACATGGGTGGCACAGTGGCACAATAGTTAACATTGCAACCTCACAGCGCCTGGGTCCGAGGTTCAATTCCAGCTTCAGGTGCCTGTTTGTGTGGAGTTTGTACATTCTTCCCATGTTTGTGTGGGTTTCTTCCAGATGCTACAGCTTTCTCCCACAGCCCAAATATGTGCAGGCTAGACTAGGTTGATTGGCCATGGTAAATTGCCCCTTAGTGTCGGGGGCTAGCCAGATAAATACTTGGAGGTATGGAGATAGGGTCTGGGTGAGATTGTTGTCGGTGCAGATTTAATGGTCCAAATGGCCTCCTTCTGCATTGTAGGGATTCTATGACTTGACAGACAGAATAGCCTCCTTCTGTGCTATAACCATTTTGTGATATTCATGTAATTATTCTGTGGTCTCAGCAGCAAATCTTAGTAAAGTTAGCAGCAATGAGATGTTCATTTGATCTCTAACATTTAGCACTTTGCTTTGAAAATAGACTGGTGGGAAATTTCCCTTGAATTGTAGAAAATTGTGTCCCAAGACTCAAAAAAAAAGCAATAAAGGAAACGCAGCCAGACTAATTTCAGTGCTTCCATATGTTTTATATAAAATCTCTTGATAGCCAAAGAAAATATCTTTGTTTCAATCTAATTTTATAGTTATTTGTTCTGTTTAGATCTAAAATCAAGTAATGCAAGTTCACTGACTGTGTCTTTACAATAGCAAGGTCATAAACAGAAACACACAATCATACAGAATTAAATACATTATGTGACTAGAAATGACTTTTGATAAACCATCTTCATTTTATTTGCTCTCCCTTTGATGCCAAGGGTGGAAAGTCCACAATAAATATCCAGTGTATTTTTAGCAATAGGTCATGCTCCATAATCAACTGTAATTCTTTCAGAAGATAATTAAATTATATGAGCTTTTCTCAGATTCTTCAGAATGCTCTAACTTTCACCTCATTCAGGCGGGCCAGTGAGAAAGTAAAATGTTGGCTTCAAAATAAGAAACCCCCTGTTGGAGTAAATGATGTGGGATCTGAACCAACATCCTACTAAAAAATTGATGCAGCAAGTGATTAAGATCGTATTCTTTACAAACAATGCAGAAAAGGGTTCTTCTAAAAAGCATCATTACATTTGGGAAATATGCCAAGTTATGAGACCAGATTATAATTTAAAGGGAAAGATATGTTGTTGAAAGAAAATTGAATCAATTCAGGGCTACACAAAGGAAGGACAGAAATTTTTCTAATGTAGGTAAATATAAGTTTTGCACATTTTGACAGGAAATATTGGATATTATCAGCAGAACGGAAAATGAGCGGAATAATGACTCCCTCTGGAAAAATTGTTGGTGCAAAGCTGACCAACTCCAAGCCGACCGGCCCCTCAGCAATAAAGCATTGTGGTACTCATTAACAAGGGCATGTGGGACTTCTACCCCTCATGGTGGTGGAAATCACACCCTCGATATCTGCTTGTTAATCAGATTGGCTGTGCATTCCATCAGTCCTGTCAGCTGCTGCTATGTCCAGGGTCTAGGGCATAGGGGGTTTGGGAGCATTCAGGAGAGGTGCAGCATTTGGAGGAGGGGGGGTAAAGGGTAAGTTTAATAGAGGGAGCATACAGGAAGGAAAAGGGTTCTGTTTGGGAGTTTGCAGCCCCTTAAGAGCAATCATCCCCTTCCCACCCTATAACTATTTGAAGTTAAAGATCAGGCTTCCTGCTCCCACCCTACTACACACATAAATCATGCGCAGCAAATTATTAGGGTCAATAAGATTGAAATTGACCCTCAATTGACTCTTAATTGGACATTGTACTATGGCTGGCAGGTGGGCTGCCAGTCTCAGTGCCTGGCCACCCCTCATATCCCCGGGTGAGCAAGGAGGTGGCAGAAAAGTGGTGGGATGGGCTTCCACCCCATTTTATGTGCCCCTCCCCCTGTCCCATGAGAAACACACCAGTCAGGTACACATATATTTTGACTCTGTTAGCAACAAGACTAAAACAAGCATTAAAATTTACCTTGAGGGTACTGGATTATACTTTGGCACATGTTATCTAGTACACCATTAAAGCTGCTTTTATGTTGTACCTAGTGAGGTTTTGCTTTGCTAATTACTGAAGTGCAAGTGCCATTCAGTTATTGGAATATTAAGGTAAATCTGATACATTTGCTATGACTGGCATCATGTTTGTTGCTGAGGTTATAGAATCATTAATGAATATCATAATATCATCAATTATGGAATGGTTACAATACAGAAGGTGGCCAGTCAGCCTGTTATATTCCTGCCAGCTATCTGTAAGAGCAGCTCAGTCAGTCACACACCCTGAACTTTCCCCTGCACCTCTGCCAGCTTTTTCCATTTGGACAATTATCCAATTCTCTTCTGGAAGCTATGGTTAAATCTGTCACCAGCACATCACCAGTATAAGCAGAAGTAGCTAATGCAGCTTTGAAGCGTGAATTCGCTGGGGGGATTATTACCAAAAAAATGGCCGAGTGTTGTTTCCAGTGAGAAAATCGGCTTGTTTCTGTCCAGAGACACCAGTCGATTTTACCAACGTAACAAAGAATAAACAGTACAGCACAGAAACAGGCCCTTCGGCCCACTAAGCCTGCGCCGATAAATGATGCTCTTCTAAAGATCTTTTGTCTCTACATAGTCCGTATCCCTCTATTGCCTGCCGATTCATGTATCTGTCAAGATGTCTCTTAAATGTTGCTGTTGTATCTGCTTCTACCACCTGCTCTGGCAGTGCATTCCAGGAATTTACCACCCTCTAAGTAAAAAACTTGTCTCTTTCATTTCCTTTCAACTTTCTCCCTTTTACCTTAAAGCTATGTCCCATAGTAATTGACACTTCTACCCTGGAAAAAAGACTTCAATTATCCATTCTATCCATGCCTCTTCTAATTTTATAAACTTGCATCAAGTTGTCCCTCAGCCCCCAGTGTTCAAGTGGAAACAAACCAAAATTGTCCAATCTCTCCTCAAAGCTAATACCCTCCAAACAAGGCATCATCCTGATAAACCTTTTAAGTACCCCTTCCAAAGGCTCCACATTCCTCTGGTAGTGTGGCAACCAGAACAGTACATAGTATTCCAAATGTTGCAGCTATATAGAACAAAAGTTCTATGCAGCTGCAACACGATTTGCCAATTTTTATACTCTATGCCCCCACCAATGAAGGCAAGTATGCCATATGCCTTCTTGATCACCTTATCCACTTGTGTTGCCACTTTCAGGGAAGTGTGAACACTCTGCCAAAAAAAATCAAGGGGTTGGCATGGGCATGGTCCCAACATGGCAATGCCAACCTGTGCCAAGGTGCAGTGCCAGGACACCTGTGGGCCATGTCCCTCTTCCCTGGGGGCTATACTCACCTTTATGCCCTTGGGGAAGCCCCCACACCAGGTTCATGCCAAGGTGAACTTGTAAATGGTGTCGGTGTGGTGGCGCCCGCTGGATATCTGGTGAGGGGGAGGTGCCAGAGAAAGTGCTTACTAATGACATGCTAATGTATAAAAATGAACTTTCTGCAGTCCCACAGCATGTTTTATGCCATTCCCTCAGCGAAGACCCAGTAAGATCAGAACTCAGAAACTCGAAGGCGCAAGTCGCATTCTCCGGATTTTGAGCACACAGCACCATCCCTGCAGACAGAGAGTGCAGTCTCAAAATTATCCACAGAGAATGGGGAAATTCCAGATGGTGTGTGAAGAGTATTTTCAACATACCATTTAATAGGGTAAACTGGCTGTCTGGTGTCAGCATATGTCGTGATCCTAGTGAATTCCTTTTGTTACTTTATGCTTAGTTTTTGAAGAATATCAGAGTGGTTAGCGTATGATACTTGAAATCATAGAATGATAACAGCCCATTTTGCCCATAGTGCCTGTGCCAGACATGTGCAAAAGCATATGACGGACACAGAACTGACAGAATATCTGTCATCTGCAGATGAATTAACTAATTAACTCTGTGTAAGTTCTCTGGGTGACTAGCTGATGCTTCCTGTGATTGCCTGAGGGCCTCTGTCACCTTGAGGAGATGGACAATTGGAGGGAGATTGAGTTGTCCCTTTTCAACTAGCCACTTATGTCCCACTCGTGGTACGCAGGTCTGAGCGCATATGTGGCAAATTTTGCTGGACAAGTATCTCTATGGCAGATGCACCTTTCTAATTTTCTAATATGGTGATGGCCTCTGATGACCCAGCATTTCTCTAAGAGCCGGTTCCAGAGGGTCATCAACGGACTCAGATTTTGCAGAGATCTGATCTCCAGTAGTGCCTGAAACCCTGGAAGACTGGGGTGGGTGGGGGGTGGGGGGACCACAAGCATATCAGCCATGCTCTTATTGAATGGTGGAGCAGGCTTGAAAAGCTTAATGGTTTACTTCTGTTCCCAAGTCCTATGTTCCATATATGAAGTGGAAAGAATTCGTCTCCCATTTTCTGTTAAACTGCTATAATCATTTGTATGAACAGGGTGGTTTCTTCACGTAGGGAAATTAAATGTCCATGTGCAATCTTTCAAAAGGCATCTGTTGCACAAGGTGCAGTGAGGCTAATTTATAAAATCAGCTTAATTATCTGTAGTAATATTAAATGATGGAGATTGGTCCCTATTTTACCATCTTGATTCTAAGTGCTGGATAGACTTGAAACTGGGAGTGTTTCAGATCTGATTTTTGGACCCATTCTCAGGCACCCCCATATGCACGCTGCCTGCAAAAATATCAGCAATTTGGAATTGCGCTGCACAAGCCTGTGGGCGGGGCTTAACGCACCCAAAATCCTGCAGCTCCGATCAGTGCCTCCAAGTGTGCATGCGCAGAAAAAAAGATGGAATGCCACTCCCCTGCCAATTCCTCCCAGGCCAGATAATGTCTCCCCCTGGCCCCCACAGATATTGCTCTACTCCCACAACATTACTGAACCCCTTATCCCCCAATCCCTCACCTCCCAGACTGACCACGGGCCTGCTCCCCCTCCCCGTCACTGATCACTGGCAGAGGGGCAGCGGACCCCTCATCCCCTCCACTGATCTCAGGCAGAGTGACAGTGGAGCCACTTCCCCGCCCACCCCCGCCACTGATTTCACACAGAGTGGCAGCAGACTCCCCTCCCCCTCCACAGATCTCAAGCAGAGAGTTGTCGGATGCTAGGCACCTACCTCTTCACTAACTGGAGTGCCCATATTGGACTTTTATGGATCATGTCTGTTTTGTGCCAATACTGGATGGGCAAATACAATGGTAAAGGGGAAAATGCCAGTAAAGTTGGGTGTGCAGCCCATTAAGTAAATTTAAATGCATGTGTTTCAGGCACGGTCTCAATCATGGCCATTTTCAGACCTTGGTAAAGAGGGAACCAGCACAGAGGTGGGTATGGATCGTACTACTTGCTTCATGTCCGGCTTTACCAAGTTTTCCCGCCTAAAAATAGACACAACGCAATGGTAAAACTGAGTCCATTGTGTCAATTCCCTGTCTGTCACAATGCTTTCACATGTCTTACACGAGCATGATAGACCAAATGTGCTGTTATGATTCTATGATTTCAATTCTCACACTTAAATCATTGTCATATTCTTCAAAACTAAGTATAAAGAAACAAAAGGAACTCACTAGGATCACAATATGCCAAATCCATGCATTTTCTATCCATCACATTTTAAATGTTCATGAAGCTTCAGATAGCACATTTAAAGAAGAGAGATGAACTTTTTGTAGCACCAGAGCTAGAATGTCTGCAGCCTCTTAATTGACTCCTGCACAAACTCACGCATTTACAATGTAGGAAATTTGCTATTTACTATATACATCCTGATACTGTTTAACTCAATTCAAACAATGGCTCAGGATGAAACTTTAATTTTTGATCAAAAGGTAGTTTCTGAACAGGGGAAGGTTTTATATTCTGAAACTGCACCTCTGCTGATATCCAATGATATTACATATGTATGGAAATGTTTCACAAAAAATACTAAACATTGAATCAAGTTGATTATAATCTTTTGTTCAGCTTTATCTTCATAGTTTGCAATGCTTTTGATCTGTGTAATTTGATCAAATATTTTTATACATGGATGAATTTATATATTTCAGCTTAAAGTTAAAGAACAATCTTCATTCTGCTTTAAGCATTATTAGTTTGCTTGTTCCTCATTCTTTGTGTCAGATATTCTTTGCCCACACAATTCCCTACAGTTATTTTTCCACGCTTTGTAAAACCAATTATCAATCATTTTCAGTTTGCATTACAAATAAAGCATTTTCTGTTACAAAGATGAAAAATGTTGAAGAAGAAATAATGCAGATTTCACATGCAGTTTATTGTAAAAGACAGCATATGTCTAGCTAAAAAAAATGTAAATAAAATGCAGGAAGCTCTCTTCTTGGATAGGACAAAAGATCAAAGCTTTATTTGCCAGTAATGTCTTCAAAGGTAATGTAACCTTCAATACTTCACTGTGGCATCACTGTAAGCCGACATCCGCTTTCTTCTTCTTAGCCCTTGCAGTATTTCATTCGTACTCTGCTAGTCATTTTACTCACAATTTATTCAGTGGTTGTCAGGTGGTTGACTTCAGAGGACTTGATGAACTCACTGATACAGCCAAACCTTCATCTTTGTGATGGCACTTTATTTGACTCTGTGACCAAAAGTCAATTTAAACAGTTCAAGTACTGTCAAAGTAAACATTTTAATCAATTCTTTCTAAAATTTACAATCATCTGCCAGAGAACTACTTAATAGATGTGTAGCTTTGAAATTAGTACAGCTTTTATTAATAATTATAGGGAGATGTAGCAATCAATAATATTTTAAGCAGGGGAAGGCGCAGAATGATGGGGAAAGCTCAGGATAATGGACTTGGTGTTTGTTTACTGTAGGAGAAGCCAGCACAAACACATTGAACTAAATCACCCTCTTCTTTGGTGTAAGGAACTGGTAGTTCACATTAAATGGATATACATTTGTTATGCTTAAGGTAAGTATGACTTTCCAAAGAATCCCAAATGAAAATGCTTGCAAAACGTGACAATTGTTACCTTCTTAATTGTACTAAAGTGTATTAGGTAAGTTAGATATCAAGCAAAAAGGCAATTATTTTGTGTGACACTGCTCACAGGAGGATTATTTTTAATGCATTATATATCACATTCATTTAGAGCAAGCACCTTGAACCTTCAGTATTTTACTGCAGTTGGAGGGAAAATAATTTTATTACACATTTTGGCTGCCCAAGAGTAATTTTTACTTTTTGCTCCTTTCTTCAAATAATAAACAATTTCTGACAACAAAATTCGTCTTTTTTTTGTCCCAGGAAACCTTGCACCTTAAGACAACTTAGCACCTTAAAATGAATGTTCTCCACAATACCTGCAGTAACCATGGTAACCCAAGGCAGCAGGCACTGAACTTATAACCCAACATTTACTTAACTGAGTGAATGAAAGAAGAAAAGCTTCACAAGCAGAGCATTTTCTAAAGAAAAATACAAATCTGCCTCCCTCTTTTTTGTTACAAGGTCAGTTGCTAAGCTAGGCAACACTATACATTGTGGCATTCTGCGAGCTCAAAACTGTCACCATTTCTTTCAAAATACATTTTGTAGAACTTTGAACCAAGCAATAGGAATCTGACCAATTTGACAAGACCAAATCTAACTTATATTCATTTAACATGCCAGATTTGTGTATTACATAGCAAACACAAACCTCGCTAAAACATTTGGAACTGAATCAATTGTCACTTTTCCCATCTACATTACTGAGGATGTCGCTTTGATCTGAATGAGTAACAGTAAGATCAGAGCAAAATAAGGGGGGAAAAGCTAAACTGTTAATAGATCACCAACCTTTCATCTTGAATGAGCTGTATTAACAACGCACAGTCACAAATGAAAGGATTAATGGCTGTTTCCTATTCTCAATCTTGTGACAAGTATAGCTGCACTCTCCAATGCATATTTTCACTTTCAAGAGTAAAATGGATCAAATCACCAAAATGACTTGTGCAATATATTTTCATATATAGTATATATAAAAGACTTCAAAATGAAAGTAGTAAATTGTCTGCTGTGAACAGCTGCCCAGTTTGAAAATAGAAATTATGTTTATCCTCTACTTGTTTTTAGGAAAATTTTCCCTTTTTTTAGACACTACTGCTGCCCCCATTCCCTAATCACCATGTCAAGCCCAATTGTGCTGTATAATCAATTTTAGGAGTTTCACTCTCCAATTTTCCTTCCCTCATGTGGGGAAGAATCCTGCTTTTGCTGCCCACCCAAAAATCCAAAAGAAGATTCAAAAATGGTCACAACAGAGAATCACAGACTAAATAACTTTCCGAACAATTCCTGGTGTTTCTTCTTTGCACCTCCATTTGTCTTCTTTCCACCTATGAGTTTAGGTACTGAAGTTTGTGCGTGTTGAGTTGTTACAGGCCATTTTTAATGGGTCTTCTGAATGTGCCATTTGGAGAGAAACCATAATTTACTCTCACTGACAAATGTCAGCTTGGCTCAGTAGAAAGCTTCTTTGCTTCTGAGTTAGAAGTTTATGGATTCAGACCCCATTCCAGACTTGAGTACATAATCTGCACTCTACCAAGAGATTGCTGTGTTGTTGAATTTAAAACCCATATGGTGGTTCAGGTAGACTTGAAGATTTCATTACAGTACTTGAAGAAAGATAGGACACCTCTCTGTCCAATCTTCTTCTCTGAAAAATTGATTACATAATTGATTTACTATTTGTGGGCAATTGCTGCTGAATTTGCACCTCACAAAAATATAATTCATTAATCATGATATATTCTGGACTAACCCGAGGATCCAATATTGTGCTTTTTTTTTTCATTTACCATAACATTGCAGGCAAACAGATTTCTACTGGAACATACTGCATGTCAAGTTTAGTCAAGTGCTTTGTAGTTCATCAGAATAAATATCTTGTTTGTTTAGTTGATTTAGCTGCAGAAACCAGGAAATTCCTCGGGGTAATTTGGATAGACCCTGAAAAAGATCATATAGATTATAACGTACAATTATCCCTCACCCATTGATCACAATACTGGCTGCACCAACTTTGAGTGATCCCTGCATACAGCTAGCACTAACCACAGAGTAGCTCACACCCTTTAAAGCTAGTCTGTGTTGCTTGAAGGGCAGGTTTATTGGGTTGAACTTCATGCTCCTTCTGAATTTGATTCTACCTCAGGTTATTGAAAGATGCAAGTGAGGAGATTGCTGGGGCCCTGACAAAGATCTTTCTATCTTCACAAGCCACTGGAGAGGTCCTGGAGGACTAGTGAGTAGCTAATGTTATTTTTCTGTTCAAGAAAGGAAATAAGGATAATCTAGAACATTATAGACCAGTGAATCTCACATCAATGGTTGAGAGGCTATTGGAGAGAATTCTTAGGGATAGGATTTACGTGTATTTGGAAATGCATGTTCTAACTAGGGTGAGTCAGCATGGCTTTGTGCGTGGCAGGTCATGTTTTATTAACTTGATTGTTTTTTTTGAGGAGGTGATGAAGGTGATTGATGAGGGTAGAGCAGTGGATGTTATCTACAAGGATTTTAGTAAGGCTTTCGATAAGGTCACTCATGATAGGCTCATCCAGAAGATTAAGATGCATGGGGTCCATGGTGACTTGGCCATTTGGATTCAAAATTGGCTTGCCCATAGAAAAAAGTCTGACAACACCAGGTTTTAGTCCAACCGATTTATTTGATAGTAAACTCACAAGCTTTCGAGGCTTCCCTCTTCGTCAGGTGAAAACCTGGTGTTGTCAGACTTTTTACTGTGTTTACCCCAGTCCAACGCCGGCACATCCGCATCTTGCCCATAGAAGTCTGAGAGTAGAGTTGAAAGGGTGTTTTTCTGGCTGGAGGCCCATGACTTGTGGTGTTCTACAGGAATCCACACTGGGACCTCTGCTGTTTGTGATATAAATGACTTGGGTGAAAACACAGATGGGTGGGTTAGTAAGTTTGCAGACGACACAAAGATAGATGGAGTTGTAGATAGTGCTGAAGGTTGTCAAAGTATACAGTGGAAATATACCACTGATCTGGAAATAGATCAGTTGGAAATATGGGTGGAGAAATGGCCGATTGAGTTTAATCTGGGCAAGTGTGAGACACTACACATAGGGAGATCAAATGTTAAGGGTAAGTATACAGTTAACAGCAGGACCCTGAACAGCATTGATGTATCGTGGGATCTTGGGATTCAAATCCATAGCTCCCTGAAAGTGGTCATACAAATGGAAAGGATGGCAAAGAAGGTATATGGCATGCTTGCCTTTATTGGTTGCGGCATTGAGTACAAGAATCAGGATGCCTTGTCGCAGCTTTATAAAACTTTGGTTAGGCCGCACTTAGGTTATCGCTTTCAATTCTGGTCACCACATTACAGGATGGATGTGAAGGCTTTGAAGAGGGTGCAGAAGAGATTAGAGAATATGAGCTATAAGGAGAGGCTGGACAAACAAGGGTTGTTTCCTCTGGAGCAGCGGAGGCTGACAGGAGACCTCACAGAAGTCCGTGAAACTATGACAGGCATAGATAGGGTTGACATTCAGAATCTTTTTCCCAGAGTTGAAGTCTAATATTAGGGGGCATGCACTTAAAATGAGCAGATGAAAGCTCAAAGGAGAGGTGAGACGGAAGTTTTTTACACAGAGAGTAATAGGTCATTGGAATATGCTGCCAGGTACGATAGGGTCGTTGAAGGGACTTTTAGATAAGCACATGAATATGCAAGGTATGCAGGGATATGGACCAAGTGCAGGCAGAAAGGATTAGTTTAATTTGGCATCATGTTTAGCACAACATTGTGAGCCCAAGGGCCTGTTCCAGTGCATACAGCACAGGAACAGGCCCTTGGGCTCACAATGTTGTGCTGAACATGATGCTAAATTAAACTAATCCTTCTATGTTCTATGTTCAATGTTCAAAGAAATACTGAGGCGTGCCCTGGAAAGACAGTGCCTTTACAGAACATAAATCTGAGGTTCTCTTTCAGGATGACAGCGCTTGTCTTCCCAATACTGCCACTCCACCAGACCTGCTGCAGTTGCTATCAGCCAGCCCAGACTGTTGCTATCCATGTTGAGATCATACAGTCTGCAACTGGCCATTCTTAGCCTGGAGCTACCTGAAGTCTCTCTGCAGCACCATCTGCAGTCTTCCTCATTGATAATCAGCAGCCTTCCACCAGACATTGGATAGCACTGGGATAATCAAAGGTACTGAGAAATACACAAGGGTCATTATTGGATTGTAAACTCTCCCGAGCGTTGTAGTGTCAGGTGTGAGGGGTACCCCAGCGATTCACTGGGGAATCCCACTCTGAAGTTCACAAAGAAGGTGATAAGCAAATGATATCATTGGCTATATTAATTGGGGCACTGAGTACAAGAGTGAGGAGATCATATGAACTTGTAGAACACATTAGTTATGCCTCATCTGGAATAATGCATCCAGTTTGGTGTTTATTGGTAGGGGGATTGAATTTAGGAGTCGCAGCGTCATGTTGCAACTGTACACAACTCTGGTGCGGCCGCACTTGGAGTATTGTGTGCAGTTCTGGTTCCCACATTATAGGAAGGATGTGGAGGCTTTGGAGAGGGTGCAGAGGAGGTTTACCAGGATGTTGCCTGGTATGGAGGGGAGGTCCTATGAGGAGAGACTGAGGGATTTGGGGTTGTTTTCGTTAGAAAGAAGGCGGCTAAGAGGGGATCTTATTGAAACATATAAGATGATTAGAGGTTTAGATAGGGTGGACAGTGATAGCCTTTTTCCTCGGATGGAGAAAGCTAGCACGAGGGGGCATGGCTTTAAATTAAGGGGGGGTAGTTATAGGACGGATGTCAGGGGTAGGTTCTTTACCCAGAGGGTGGTGAGGGATTGGAATGCCCTGCCTGCTGCAGTTGTAAATGCGCCTAGTTTGGGGGCATTTAAGAGATCCGTGGATAGGTTTATGGATGGAAAGGGATTGGTTTAGGTTAGAGGGTCATTGTTTTTTAACTGGTCGGCGCAACATCGTGGGCCGAAGGGCCTGTTCTGTGCTGTAATGTTCTATGTTCTAGTTCTGGATGCCACACTTGAGAAAGGGTGTGAAGGCATTGGAGGGAGTACAGGGGAAATTCATAAGAATGAGTCCAGAGATAAACAACTTAAGAGGTTTGGCCAGTTTTCCTTTGAGTAAAGAAAGCTGAGAGGAGACTTGAAGAAGTACTGAGGAGCCTGAAGGATATGAACAGGGGAAATAGTGAAAAACTGTTCAAGAGAGCATCAAGAATCAGAGGCACAGATTCAAAATAATTCACAGAACGAGACGTGAGGAATATTTTTTTCACCCAGATGGTGGATGGAGTCTGCAACAAATTTCCAGAGGGGGCGGGGTGGACTCTGCTTCGATTAATGTGTTCAAAAGGAAATTAGATTGCTTTCTGAGATGAAAGAATGTGCAAGGTTATGGGAGTAAGGCAGGGGTGTGTGACTAGGTAGAATGCTTTTTCAGTGAGTCATTGCAGATTGAATGGGCTGCCTGGCTTCCTTCTGCCCTGTAAAGGTTCTGTGATTCAGTAGCTGCTGTACATCTGGGACACTAAATGAAAATCATAGAATCCCTACAGTGCAAAAGAAGGCAATTCAGCCCATTGAGTCTGCACTGACCACAATCTCACCTAAGCCCTATTGCCATAACCCCACATATTCACCCTGCTAATCCCCTGACACTAGTGTCAATTTAGCATGGCCAGTCAACCTAACCAGCACATCTTTGGGCTGTGGGAGGAAACTGGAGCATTTGGAGGAAACCCATGCAGCCATGGGGAGAATGTGCAAACTCCACACAGTGACCCGAATTGAACCTAAGTCCCTGGTGCTGTCTGGCAGCCGATCTAATCTCTGTGCCATCGTGCCACTTTCAGTGTAATTTTACAGAGTCCCTCACCTGTTCAAGGAGGTACACTTGCTATTTAAAGCAAATGCACAGAAAACAGACCTCCTTGGACCTGGTCTGCTTTCCACTCCCTGGATCCAACTTGGGGGTGGAGGGTGGGGAGGCGGGGGGGTGGGGGGGGGGCGTGGGGTTGCAGTCAGTGGAGAAGGTTGGTGATGTAAGTGACCGCCATTAATTGCACTGTGTGAATCTTGGCCCAATTCCAGTGCCACCCCTATAAAGATAGGAAACACAAGGTTCAGGAGTGGGACTTCGATGTTTCAGCCATTTCTGGGATTTTTGCCACAACAGAGACGCTCTCCATTATGATGAGAATCTAGGCCAACAGCCCTGATGCAAAGCCATCGACCTGAAACATTGGAATCATTTCTCTCTCCAGAGAGCTCTATAGTTGCTTTGAGTTGCAAAAATCTACAAAGAGTGGTGTGACAGGTGTTGACGGAATTTGGTGACTTCAAGAGATCTGCAT
Source organism: Carcharhinus amblyrhynchos (assembly GCF_965287045.1). Lineage (NCBI taxonomy): Eukaryota > Metazoa > Chordata > Chondrichthyes > Carcharhiniformes > Carcharhinidae > Carcharhinus > Carcharhinus amblyrhynchos. The sequence continues at coordinate 63,147,021 of NC_137330.1, forward strand.
AAACTGCTGGAATGAAATGTTGTTCGGTCTCTTTGGCTATAGGGTCTTGGTGAAATATTGGATGGAGAAGTTAGAAATGGCACCAGCTCCACAGCCTGGAAGGAACTGGACACATTACAGTTCGATGCCTTGGCAACCTTCACAGCCATTGGTAATGGCATTCCTGCTTTGCTGAGTAGTTAGTTGTGGCTGTGCCAAGTGGCAAATGTCAGAAAGGACTTTCTTGCTGAATTGTAGACATTTCACATTTTGTTCTTATCAGTATTCAAAAGAAGAAATGCTCCTCTAACAACCTGGGCAGAAATGGTGGCCTCCTGAGAGCCCTTTTCCCCTCCTTCTTCCAGCAGGTTTTAAGAACATAAGAACATAAGAAATAGGAGCAGGAGTAGGCCATCTAGCCCTTTGAGCCTGCCCCACCATTCAATAAGATCATGGCTGATCTGTCGTGGCTCAGTTCCACATTCCCGCCCTCTCCCCATAACCCTTAATCCCCTCGCTTATCAAAAACCCATCAACTGGCATCTTAAAAATATTTAGCGAGGCAGCCTCCACCACTTCAACGGGCAGAGAATTCCAGAGATTCACCACCCTTTGAGTGAAGAAGTTCCTCCTCAACTCCGTTCTAAGCCACACCCCCCTTTATCTTGAGGCTGTGCCCCCTAGTCCTACTGTCCTTTCTGAGCGGGAAGAGTCTCTCCACCTCTATCCTATCCATCCCATTCATCATCTTATACGTCTCAATGAGATCTCCCCTCATTCTTCTAAACTCTAACGAGTACAAGCCTAGTTTATTCAGCCTCTCCTCATAGCTCAACCCCCTCAACTCCGGTATCAGCCTAGTAAACCTCCTCTGCACTCCCTCCAAGGCCAAAATATCCTTGCGTAAGTACGGTGACCAAAACTGCACACAGTACTCCAGCTGTGGCCTCACCAATGCCCTGTACAGTCGCAGCAAGACCTCCCTACTTTTATATTCAATCCCCCTCGCTATGAAGGCCAGCATCCCATTTGCCTTCCTGACCATCTGCTGCACCTGCAGGCTGGGTTTTTGCGACTCATGCACAAGGACCCCGAGGTCCCTCTGCACCGTCGCCTGCTGCAGTTTTTCGCCACGTAAGTAATAGCCCTTCCTACCATTATTCCTACCAAAGTGGACCACCTCGCACTTGCCAACATTAAATTTCATTTGCCATTTCCTGGCCCATTCGCCCAGCCTATCTAGATCCTTCTGCAGACTCTCCACACCCTCCGCGCAATTTGCCGTTCCACCAATCTTGGTGTCATCAGCAAATTTCGACACCATACACTCGGTTTTCCTGCTCTCCTTGTTCTGCACTCATCCTTTTTTTAAAAATTCTGCCTTAGGATGTAAGCATCACTGACCAGTATTTATTGCCCATTCCTAACTGTCCTCGAACTGAATGGACCATTTTAGAGAATATTTAAGAGTTACTTAAATTCCAGATTTATTAACTAAATTTCAATTCCTTCAGCTGCTGTGTTGGGATTCAAACTTACATCTCCAGAGTTATCCATCAAGTGACACTATGCTACCGTCCCCCTTCTCAATACACACTGCATTCTCAGGAGAATGTGTATTTGTGTGCACTTGTTTGGGAGAAAGAAGTTATGCAGAAGACTTGAAGTCAGCAAGATTCTGTCAGCACCTGCCACGCCACTCCCTGTAGACTTTTGCAACTCAAAGCAACTATATAAAGCACCAAACATGTGTAGTATCGCAGCAACAGCCCGAAGAAATCAATCAGCAACTAACCTGTAGGTAGTTGATGATCCCTTTAAATGCTGCTAGTGGGGTGAGAGGATCCATTCTGCTGCTAAATGCATGTTCTGCTGTGTGTGGTTAAGAGTGAGGGCATTGTTAGGAGCACTGAGTTCCAAAATGGCATTACCAGTATAAAATCATTGCTGCTTTCTATGTGTCCAGCAGACATTTACTGCATAAATAATGCCTGCATGAATATACTGTCTGTGCAATTTGCATCACAAGTGTGCACATGCTTGCTGCAGGCAACATCTTGGAGCTCTAAGGACACTCAAAACACCCCAGAAATACCACTAACGAGGCCAGTATTCCCTTTCCTATGTTCAAATCATTGTCATTCTGGAGACAGTGGGTGGTAGTAGAGTAGTGATGGGAAACCTAGACTGGTGAGTGGGCCACATGAGTGGCCCTCCTTCATCTCAGTGGGCCACAAGATTGAAATCAAACTTGTTCACAAACTATGATTCTTGAATAATATTGAATACAATTAATACATGCCAAATATTTCATAAAAAGTTACAGAAAATGCTTCATTATTCACGTATTATCACAACTGTCATCAACTTCAATTGGTAGAAATAGGAGAAATATTCACACCTGATGAGATGCAGAAGGTGCACACAGTCACAGTCAATGTTGTGTGCAAAAGGCACACACCTCATTTCACTTGCCCTTGCTATATGTGTGATTCAGTTCAGTTATACTAGTAGGGACAAAGCCACATGGATGGAAACCAGTGAAATGTGGCAACTTTGCACTTATTAACAGTCAACAAAATGTCTCGTGGGGCACACTCAGCGCTCTGGTAGGCCATTTGTGCCCACCACTGTCATAGAGGCATTACACCTGACCCGGTTAGAAAGGGAGAAATGCATTAGAGATAACACAGTTGAATGCTAGCCAGTAGCTGCTGCTCCTGTTGGCAAGGGCCAAGTAGTATTTGTTCATAATGGTCCTGTGGTTGAAAAGCCTGTTGACATTCCCTCCTGAAGTATGACCAATGGAATGTAAAGTGAATTCACTTGACTCATTCCTGGGATGAAAGGGCTTATCTTATTATGAAGAAAGTTTGAACAGTTTGAGCCCATAAGAGGTAATCTTAATGAAACATGTACAGTCCTGAGGGGACTTGATACAGTGGATATTAGGATGATAATTCCTGTTGAGGGGAAGCATAGAACCAGGAACACAGTTTAAGAATAAGATTTTAACACAGCTAAGGATGAAATGTTTTCTTTCAGACTAATTTATATTAATTATTTGGATGAGAATTTAGGAGGCATGGTTAGTAAGTTTGCAGATGACACCAAGATTGGTGGCATAATGGACAGTGAAGAAGGTTATTTAGGTTGCTACGGGACCTTGATCAATTGGGCCAGTGGGCTGATGAATGACAGACGGGAGTTTAATTTAGATAAGTGCGAAGTGATGCATGTTGATAGATTGAACCAGGGCAGGGCTTACTCAGTTAACAGTAGGGTGTTGGGGAGAGTTATAGAACAAAGAAATTTAGGGGTATGTGTTCATAGCTCCTTGAAAGTGGAATCACAGGTGGACAGAGTGGTGAACAAGGCATTCAGTATGCTTGGTTTCATTGGCCAGAACACTGAATACAGGAGTTGGGACATCTTATTGAAGTTGTACAAGACATTGGAATACTGTGTACAGTTCTGGTCATAGAAAGCTATGAAAGAGTATTGTTAAATTAGAAAGAGTGCAGAAAACATTTACCAGGATGCTACCAGGACTTGATGGTTTGGGTTATAAGGAGAGGCTGGATAGACTGGGACTTTTTCCTCTGGAGCATAGGAGGCTGAGAGGTGTCTTTATAGAGTCTATAAAATAATGTGGGGCATAGAAACAATAGATAGTCAACATCTTTTGCCAAAGATGGGGGAGTCTAAAACTAGAGAGCAAAGCTTTAAGATGTGAGGGGAGAGATATAAATGGGTGCAGAGGGGTAACTTTTTCATACAGAGGTTGGGGAGTGTCTGGAACAAGCTGCCAGAGGTCATAGTAGAGGCAGATACAATTTTTTAATAAGCATTTTGACAGTTACATGGGTAAGATGGGTATAGAAGGAATGGGCCAAATGCAGGCAACTGGGACTAACTTAGTGGTAAGAACTGATCTGGTATAGATGATCTGGAGGAGGGGGCTGAGTGTAGGGTGACGAAATTTGTTGATGACACGAAGATGAGTGGAAAAGCAAATTGCGTGGAGGGTGTGGAAAGTCTGCAGAGAGATCTGGATAGGCTGAGCGAGTGGGCGAGGACCTGGCAGATGGAGTATAATGTTAGCAAGTGTGAGGTTATCCACTTTGGCAGAAATAATAGTAGGAGGGATTATTATTTAAAAGGCAAAAAGCTGCAGCATGCTACAGTGCAGATGGACCTGGGGATCCTTCTGCACAAGTCGCAAAAACCCAGTCTGCAGGTGCAGCAGGTGATCAAGAAGGTGAATGGAATGTTGGCCTTTATAGCGAGGGGGATAGAATATAAAAGTAGGGAGGTCTTGCTGCAACTGTACAGGGTACTGGTGAGGCCGCAGCTGGAGTACGGTGTGCAGTTTTGGTCGCCGCACTTGCGGAAGGATATGTTGGCCTTGGAGGGAGTGCAGAGAAGGTTCACTAGGCTGATACTGGACATGAGGGGGTTAGCCTATGAAGAGAAACTAAATAGACTGGGTCTGTACTCGTTGGAGTTTAGAAGGCTGAGGGGGGATCTTATAGAGATGTATAAGATAACGAAGGGGATAGATAAGGTAGAGGTAGAGAGATTCTTCACGCTTAGAAAGGATAGCAGGACTAGAGGGCACAGCCTCAAGATAAGGGGGTGGAGGCAGTTTAGATCAGAGTTGAGGAGGAACTTCTTCACTCAAAGGGTGGTGAATCTCTGGAATTCTCTGCCCGTTGAAGTGGTGGAGGCTACCTCGCTGAATATATTTAAATCACGAGCGGATAGGTTTCTGATGGACAGGGGAATTAAGGGTTATGGGGAGAAAGCAGGAAAGTGGAAATGATCCACTTCAGATCAGCCATGATCTTATTGAATGGCGGGGCAGGCTCGAAGGGCTAGATGGCCTACTCCTGCTCCTATTTCTTATGTTCTTATGTAAGAACTGGGTGGCATGGACAAGTTGGGCTGAAGGGCCTGTTTCCATGCCGTAAACCTCGATGACTCTATGGTCAGTTGTATATAGAATTCTCTTTCCCAGAAAGCAGTGGAGGCTGTGTCATTGAATTTATTCATGGCTGAGTTAAATAGACAAGAGTCAAGGGATATTGGGGGCAGGGGAGAGGGGAATGTTGACAGACAGGAAGGTGGAGTTGAGACGACAAGCAGCTCAGCCATGATCTCATTTAACAATGGTGCAGGCTCCAAGGGCTGAAGGCCTACTCCTGCTCCTACGTCCAAGTTCCTCTGAATGCCAAATTCTAAACAATTGAAAGTTTGAAACTTCACCTGTCAATTACTTATGTTTGGAAATAGAGATTGTTTTAAATAAGTTATATTTGTATTTATGGGTGATAGGAATAACACCCCTAAATACAAACTTATGTTTAAGGCTGGGATTTTCCAGCTCTTGGTTGGTGAAACAACCACCCCCCGGGTCTTGACTCCAAAGGAAGATTTGTTGCTGGCCTTAGTATTGCCTGAAGGGCAGGTATCTCTGTAGGCCTTCCCAGAATGATGCCACACAATTGTCCCTCACCATATATTGTAAATGTGCAGTCTTTCCTAAACCACTCTTTTCATAGAATTCATAGGGGAAGCTATGGCCAAGTATATTATCGCGAGAGTATTAATCCAGAAACTCAGCTAATGTTCTGGGGACCCGGCTACGAATCCCACCACGGCAGATGGTGGAATTTGAATTCAATAATCTGCTGATATCTATGAAACCATTGTCGATAGTAGAAAAAACTCACCTCGTTCACTAACGTTCTTTAGGGAAGGAAATCTACTGACTCACAGGTGACTCCAGAGCTACAGCAATGTGATTGACTCTCAATTGCCCTCTGGCAACTAGGGATGGGCAATAAATGCTGGCCAGCCAGCAATGCCCATGTCCCATGAATTAATTTTAAAAAATCCCTACATTGCAGAAGGAGGCCATTCAGCCCTTGAGCCTGCACTGGCAACAAGCCCAGCCAAGTCTTATCTCCATCACCCCACATAGTTTTCTTGTTAATTCCTCTGACTTTAAGGGAGCATACACTGCATCTAACGTTAATGTTTGATAGCATAAAGCAAATTTAAAGGTGGATATTTTGTAAGGGTTTTGCCAAGTCAATGGGAGATATTTTATCACTAGTAAAATCAAAATGGGCTCAGGACTATACAGTTAAATTGTTGCTGAGACTATATCTTGCATCCTGGATGAAATTTGATTTGTTTTATTATTTGGATATTTTAACACCAATTAATCAAAATGAATGCAGGCCAGTTTCCTTCCATTAATTCATAAAACACAAATTTAATATCAATAGTGGCAGAAAACTGGCCAATCATGATTCACTTAAAATTATGCTGCTTTCACATTTCTGAAGCAACTAAATTGCTTGATTAAATCTTTGAAGAATCATTGATTTTGCTTTAGTTGGAACGACAAATCATTTACAAATGGAAATAGCCGAGTCATACTAATTCCATTACATATACAACTGAAGGAATGGAAGAGTAATGCAATTCTGAATGGATATGGATTACATAACTACCAATTCATGCAGGTCATTCTGTTCATAAGCAAAATTGACAAACAAATAGTGTATTGAGGTGATACAGTCAGCTTATACTGAATGATGGAAGAATGGATAAGACAGGGCAGGCGAAGGTCTAGTGGCATTATGGCTAGACTATTAATCCAGAAATTCCACTAATGTTCTGGGGACCCAGATTGTAATCCTGCCCCTGGAATTCAGATGACCATGAAACCATGATTATCGGAAAAACCCATTTGGTCCACTAATGTCCTTTCGGGAAGGAATTCTACCATCCTTACCTGGTTTGGCCTACTTGTGATTCCAGAGCCACAGCAATACAGTGGACTCTAAAATGGCCTCGTATGCCACTCAGTTCAAGGGCAAGTATAAATGGACAATAAATGCTGGCTAGCCAGCGATGCCCACGTCCCACAAATGAATAACAAAAGTGCCTTGATTTTTTACGGGAAGGCAGCAAGGATGCTGGGAGACTGAAAACTTTCAGAAAGTCTGGCAAGATGTGCTGGAAGTCTTAAAGCGCATCAAGGTAGATAAATCTGCGGGACCTGATGAGATACATCCCAGGACATTGTGGGAGGCTAGGGAGGAAATTGCAGGTCCCCTAGCCAAGATATTTGAATCATCGATTGTCACTGGTGAGGTGCCTGAAGGTGGGAGAGTGGCAAATGATGTGCCTTTGTTTAAAAAGGGCTGCAGAGAAAAGCCTGGGGGTACAGACCAGTGAGCCTCACATCTGTAGTGGGTAAATTAGTAGAAGGTATTTTGAGAGATGGGATTTAGAGATGCAAGGACTAATTAGGGACAGTCAGCATGGCTTTGTGAGTGGAAAATCATGTCTCACAAATTTAATTGAATTTTTTGAAGGGGTAACCAAGAAGGTAGATGAGAGCAGTGCAGTTGATGTTGTCTACATGGACTTTAACAAGGCTTTTGACAAGGTACTGCATAGTAAGTTGTTGCATAAAGTTAAATCTCACGGGATCCAGGGTGAGGTATCTAAATGGGTACAAAATTGGCTTCATGACAGAAGCAGAGGGTGGTTTAGAGAGTTTTTCAAACTGGAGGACTGTGACATAACATAAGAACATAAGAACATAAGAAATAGGAGCAGGAGTAGGCCATCTAGCCCTTCGAGCCTGCCCCGCCATTCAATAAGATCATGGCTGATCTGTCGTGGCTCAGTTCCACTTTCCCGCCCTCTCCCCATAACCCTTAATCCCCTCTCTTATCAAGAACCCATCAACCTGCTTCTTAAAAATATTTAGCGAGGCAGCCTCCACCACTTCAACGGGCAGAGAATTCCAGAGATTCACCACCCTTTGAGTGAAGAAGTTCCTCCTCAACTCCGTTCTAAACCGCCTCCCCTTTATCTTGAGGCTGTGCCCCCTAGTCCTACTGTCTTTTTTGAGCGGGAAGAGTCTCTCCACCTCTATCCTATCCATCCCATTCATCATCTTATACGTCTCAATGAGATCTCCCCTCATTCTTCTAAACTCTAACGAGTACAAGCCTAGTTTATTCAGCCTCTCCTCATAGCTCAATCCCCTCAACTCCGGTATCAGCCTAGTAAACCTCCTCTGCACTCCCTCCAGGGCCAAAATATCCTTGCGCAGGTGCAGCGCCCAAAACTGCACACAGTACTCCAGCTGCGGCCTCACCAATGCCCTATACAGCTGCAGCAAGACCTCCCTACTTTTATATTCAATCCCCCTCGCTATGAAGGCCAGCATCCCATTCGCCTTCCTGACTACCTGCTGCACCTGCAAGCTGGGTTTTTGCGACTCATGCACAAGGACCCCGAGGTCCCTCTGCACCGTCGCCTGCTGCAGTTTTTCGCCACGTAAGTAATAGTCCTTCCTACCATTCTTCCTACCAAAGTGGACCACCTCACACTTGCCAACATTAAATTCCATTTGCCATTTCCTGGCCCATTCGCCCAGCCTATCTAGATCCTTCTGCAGACTCTCCACACCCTCCGCACAATTTGCCTTTCCCCCAATCTTGGTGTCATCAGCAAATTTCGACACCCTGCACTCGGTTCCCTCCTCCAGATCATCTATATAAATGGTAAATAGCTGAGGCCCCAGCACCGACCCCTGGGGCACCCCACTAGTCACCAACCGCCAATCCGAATAGCACCCATTGACCCCCACTCTCTGCCTCCTATTTGACAACCAATCCTCTATCCACGCTAACACCCTACCCCCAACTCTATGTCCCCTGACCTTCTGCAATAACCTCTTGTGAGGTACCTTGTCAAACGCCTTCTGAAAATCCAGAAAGACCACATCCACCGGCTCTCCTCTATCCACTGCCCTAGACACATCCTCATAGAACTCCAGTAAATTTGTCAGACACGACTTCCCTTTAATGAAACCGTGTTGCGTCTGCCCTATCAAGCAATTCCCTTCAAGATGCCTCGCAATTTCCTCCTTAATGACGGATTCCAACATTTTACCTACCACAGACGTTAAACTAACCGGCCTATAATTCCCTGCCTTTTGCCTGGCACCCTTCTTAAACAACGGCGTAACATTAGCCGTTTTCCAATCTTCCGGCACTTCCCCGGAATCCAGCGACGTCTGGAAAATAACCACCAAGGCATCCACTATAACCTCCGCCATTTCTTTCAGAACCCTCGGTAGTGTGTAGACCAGTAGTGTGCCTCAGGGATCAGTGCTGGACCCACTGTTATTTGTCATTTATATTAACGATTTGGATGAGAATATAGGGGGCATGGTTAGTAAGTTTGCAAATGACACCAAATTGGTGGCATGGTGGACAGTAAGGAAAGTTATCTCCAATTGCAGCGGAATCTTGATCAATTGGGCCAGTGGGCTGATGAATGGCAGATGGAGTTTAATTTAGACAAATGCGAGGTTATGCATTTTGGTAGATTGAACCAGGTCAGGACTTATTCAGTTAGTGGTAGGGCTTTGGGGTAAGTTACAGAACAAAGAGATCTAGGGGCACATGTTCATAGCTCCTTGAAAGTGGAGTCACAGGTGGACAGAGTGGTGGGGAAGGCATTCGGCATGCTTGGTTTCATTGGTCAGTACACTGAATACAGGAGTGGGAAGTCTTGTTGAAGTTATATAGGACATTGGTAAGGCCACACTTGGAATACTGTGTGCAATTCTGGTCGCCCTATTATAGAAAGGATATTATTAAATTAGAAAGAGTGCAGAAAAGATTTACTAGGCTGCTACCAGGACATGATGGATTGAGTTATCAGGAGAGGCTGAATAGACTGGAACCTTTTCCTCTGGAGAGTAGGAGGCTGAGGGGGGACCTTATAGAGGTCTATAAAATAATGAGGGGCATAGAAAAGGTAGATAGTCAATATCTCCTCCCAAAGGGAGAGGAGTCTAAAACTAGAGGGCATAGGTTTAAGGTGAGAGGGGAGAGATACAAAAGTGCCCAGAGGGGCAATTCTTTCACACAGAGGGTGGTGAGTGTCTGGAACAAGCTGCCAGGGGTAGTAGTAGATACAGGTACAATTTTATCTTTTAAAAAGCATTTCAATAGTTACATGGGTACAATGGGTATAGAGGGATATGGGCCAAATGCGGGCAATTGGGATTAGTTCAGGGGTTTTTAAAAAAAGGTGATATGGACAAGTTGGGCTGAAGGGCCTGTATGACTCTATGACATGCCCCTACCCTCCAATCAACATTCTTGGTTGGTCACTCCTGAAACCAATGATTAGCATTTGTCATTGGGTATTACAGGGTTTACACAAAATCGACCACCAACTCTTCTCCCTTAATAAGGAAGCACACAGAGGAAAAATACAAAAAGATAGCTCATGCCATCATTTGAGAATCTCGCACAATAGTAAAACATCTTCACTAAGTTATCCATATGCAAAAAGCGATTACAGACGCTCAAAAATGCAGTACAAATCTAATAAACAACAATAAAATCCTCCTCCAGCATGTGTGAAACAATTTATTCTGCAGACATAAATTCCATATCTACCAGAATGTATTGAATGGTAGTAAGTCAGTATAGCTGTCAGATATAAATTGATGCACCCCCAGGACCTTGATACATACGGTCGTTTTAATAGATAATAGGCCTTATTAAAAACACTGCACAATGAGAATGATATGAACTTATCTGCTTGGCTGATTTTCAGAGCTGATTGTAGTAGCTGTTGTTTGTTGACATCCTCTTGGCCCTTTGCGTTCATGTAAAGCTGTTCTGGCACATTTAGTGGGAGACATTGCACAAAATGCAACAAATCAAACTTCATTTCTTCCAACATTGACAGATTAGTATTATAACAATCTTCCCCCTCTCCCTCGCTAATCCTTCTATTTGGACATTGCTTTAAGTGCCCAAATGTTTACTCTGGGACCACTCTGGCTCTCCCACAGACATATTTCTGTCTTTACCCCTGCTCAATGCAGAATTTATGCAAAGATATCATGAGCTACATTAGAACTTAAAGGCCTATATGTCCCAGGAGCCACTTCTCAAAACTTTCTTCCTCTCAAATACGCTGCTCAAATTTAATTGCTTCACAAAGAAAGAATTATCCATATTTCAATAAAAACATGCATTAACATGTAGAATCTTGCAATAGCTATCACACACAATTTGCACATTGATGAATTGAAATCCTTTGCAATTCACAAACACAAGTGGATTACGACTGGAAACATGAATTACAATGCACGTACAATCAACCACCTTTGACACATTGGGAACCAGGCAACCCTACAAATTACAGTTGCTTCTGCTACCATTTCCTGCTGAATGGAACAAACATTTCACCAAAGACAACAGGAGCTTCCTGAATGTAGCAGTCCACTGCATTGTGACTCACCATGTGAAATTCAGAGCATACAAAGCTGTAGTCCCCTTGACTTCAATTGGCAATAGCAATGGAAGAGTACCCTGCAGTTGTGGATGGAACTCAGAGCCTGCATGAAAGGACAGCCACTGTCCCAGGTGGAAATATTATTCTGAAACAGATGCACTGGGGCCATTAGTTTTTGTCCTGGGGATAATTGCTAAGTACCGTTGTGCACCTACCTTGTTTGTGATTTTTTCCAGATGTGTTGGCAGCAGCCAGAGTTTTTCACAGCAATTGTCTACTTGGAAAATTTAAGCTTCTAAGCCATGAAAAATCTATAGACACACAACCTTACAATCTTAAAGTTAATTTACATTGATTTAATAAGCAGTGCCTCATTTTGAAAAACAAACTACTGATTTCCACTAATAAAAGCCTTCTATATGAGATAGCAAATTGATTAGCAAATAGAAAATGAATTAAAGTGGGTTGGTGTTTTACATGGGTCTAGGCCCATAAAATGGAATTTTGCATGATTGGCCTGGGAGCTTGCATTTGCCAACTATCTAGTGGCCTGAACCAAAATGGCAATGGGTGCAATCATTGTCATATTGGTTCAGGCACTGGATAACTGGCAAATGCAGGCATCATTAAACAACTGCTTGAATCAGGACCTTCGTGTGAAAATGTTTTTTGTGTCAATGTGAAACGTCATTTCCTAAACCCACCAAAAAGATCATGGTAGAAACAGCCTTCACAAGCAGGGCTGAAAGGGATCACAACCTCTGTGGTCGGTGCAGACCCAATGAGCTGAATGGCCTCATTCTGCACTGTAGGATTCTATGATTCTATAATTCTAAAACTTGTGTCCCCAGAGCATTAGTCTGGGCCTCTGGATTACTAATCCGGTGAAATTACCACTATGTCATCATTTTCCCTAAACTGTACCTGGAAAAAAATTCAAAAGGCCTGTAAAATTGACCCTCTCATTTCAGTGCTGGTAGATCTGGGGCATCTTGCATATTCCCGTTTGATCCAAGAGCTAATCCCAATACCAATAAGTCAGTGCCCTGGCAAGATTGCTTGTCATAACACCACTGTTTTTATAAAACTTCTGATTCACCATCAGCAAATCCAGGAGAGATATGCTTTTTAAAAACACTACTCTGTAACAGATACTAAATTGTATTGATGCTTTGCTTTGGTGTGAAACAGAAATGAGAAACCCATGTGAATTATTTAAATCCAAAAACACTGTAGATTAAAAACATAAGTATTAACTGTCATCGAACAGCTAAAAGGGATTTTCTGTAAACCAGAAATGCCTTAAATGAATGTATTGTTATAAAAGAACAATGAAACATGAAAACATGTCTTAAATACTCACAGCAGTAGTTTGAACAAGCCTAACCAAAATGTTTTCCTGCATTTCTCTTTTCTTTCTCAGTACAGAAATACTATAAACCTCTTCAAAGTATTAATATACATAATGTGAGGCAATAAATAATAATTATGCAAATTTGCATTTGGAAAAAAAGGCAACAGGCTTCATCCTGATGTGATGGCTGTTAACACATAATACCCTATTACATAATTTGTATGCGTATACCTTCCAATTAATGAAGAATGGTTGTTTCATTTTAAGTAATAGATGAAGCAGTTGGAGGTGGCTAAACTAATAAACTAAATCAACAAAAATATCTGAGGTGAAATTTCTTGGTTATGTGCAATGGATCACTTGGGTACTGCAAATCAGGGAGGTCAGAACGCATTTAAATTAGTGGAGGCGGCTTCCTTAATATGCATGCACTCCAGCACACTCGATTTGTATCCTAGTCAATCTGGAGCATCTGGCATTGGCTTCAGACACATGAAAATGTCCCTCTGTTCTCACCTAGTATTCTAGTTTACCTTTCGCTGCATGAAAGATACTCTTGAATTCAGAACATGCTTCTTTGTCTTTGATAACGGTACTCAATTGCAAAAAGGGACTTGTTAGACTGATTCCTATTGTTTTAGACAATGACTTCATCAGATGTTAGAAACATCTTAGACACAACTGGAATTAACTTTTTTCAGCATTTTTCTTTGCTAATCTAAACTTCAAAAAAGATTTATCGTGCTGTTGACACATCTAAATTACACTAGAAGCAGTTTATTTGGATGCATGGCATGGAATTTTATTCCATTGAGTCAGTATTTACAACATTATTAAAGACATAGGTTGGGCATTCTTCCACTTAAAGCATTTGGGGAAAAATCCACAAATTAAGATATGGGTGGAATTTTCCATAATTTGTCAGTATCAGGCTTTCACTGAAAACTGATGTGTATCAGTCCAGATGTACTGCCGAGTTTTCAGACCAGATCTTGAGCCACTTTGACAAAAGAAAATCAGCGGATGTGGTTTTTGCCATCACTCTGGTAGGGTGGGGTTTGAAAGAACTGGCAAGTCTGGTTCCACAGAGATTGGGATGCCATCTTTAGAGGACTCCCCAGTCAAAATTGATGTTAAACTGCCCCACTCCCACACACTCCCAACCACAAAGGTACCGGGGATATCCTTCTACCCACACCACACAACTATCGGGGGCTCTCCACCCCCCCAACACAACAACTGCAGCAGTATTGCCAGCACACCCCACCCGCAATGCAAGGTCCACTTCTTGAATGCTAGGTTCTCCCCCTCACTGCCTGCTCCCTCATCACTGCCAAGACTCCCCTTCAAAGTCTTTGGTTCTTTCCTTCATCACCCCACCATCACATATAACAGGAATCCCTAACAATTGTTCTCATCAGAAGGCTCACCCCTGGCACTGCCTCCAGCATAGGTTGGCACAGGTGGGCACTACCAACCTGGTGCTGCCAATCTGTGCCAGGAGATGGTACTGGGGGTAGTGTCTAGGAATGTCCCTCTATCCCTGTGGGCTATTACTTACTTTGACACCCCTGGGAGGATCCCCTTGACTACAACCTCGCTGATGTGATATCACATCAGCAAGGAATGAATATTCAATGAAGGGGGAAACATATGGCACAGAAGCTCTTAAATAATATTTAAATTTAGTGAAATGCATTAAAATTAGGTTCCTGCCCTCATTATGTTACTGTAAGGAGTGGGAAAATTGAGAAGTGAGAGTTCAGCAGTGGAAATTTCATTTCCTGACTATTGCGTTATTTTGTGCTCATGCTATCAGTGCATATGATCGTGAACGTGAGCACAAAATTGCTCCCCATGTGTTTGCACACATGAACACATCAGTGAATCTCCCATGGCATCTCTCATTGAGATTGTAGGCTCCCATTCAATAGCTCACTGTATCTCAGTGCAGGCTCATAGGTGTAAACTGAAATTTTGACACTACACCCACCCCGGAATCAGGGCAGGTACGTCTCACAGAATGGAATTCTCCATTGACTTCAGGACCAAGCAAACTCGTAAAATGTCGGCCTGTAATGTTTAGCTGCTAACAATGACTTTAAGGTGAACGTTCTTTATCAGCAAATACAAATAATTGTAGCCACTAGTGAGGCCAATCAGTGGCTAATGAGATTTGCTTCAAGAATAACGGGTAACAATACAAATAGTAGGAGATACAAACGATTACATGAAAAAAAACATGAGGGATATGGAAACTAACACAAAATATATTTACAATTAGGAATAAACAGCGGTCAACAGAAATGGAGGGCACTTGAAAACTGATAACAATGATATTGTCATTGAAAATAAAGAACTGATAAACATTTTAAATAAATACTTTGCATTGGAACAATGTTTAGCATTGACTCCAATAATGTTGTTTTGCTTCACCTTCAAACAAAATAGGTTGTAATGATCTGGCAGGTGGTCAGTGTAATACAAACCAAATCCCAAAGGGAAATTTGGCAAGCCATCACAACTCTTCTTTTTGTATTTTTACCATGAGGAGACACATGTACTGAAGCCAGAAGCCACACACTCCAATAACATTTTTGGAGAGTGTGATAGGGAAGTTATTTCATAGGCTTCTCACTCTCTCCCACTCCACTGTGGAAATTCAAGAAACTTTAAAATAAAACAATACTTTCTGAAAATTGACACTTCCCTGAATTGGCTGAAGCTGCCTCACTTTGCTTCCTCACTCTCAACCAGCATCAAGCACACTCCAGGAAGTCTTGCATGGCCCCCCTGATTCCATTGTCTTGATCTTTTTTTGAATTTTTCCTATCCCAGAATATTAAAATATTTATGTTTTCCCTATTGTCAAATAAAATTGAATGATCTTGCTTTATTTATTTATGACCTTTTCTAAGTTGTAAACCCATTTTTACTTCCCTTTGAAATTTAGCAACTGACCAAAACAAACCTTTATCTCCTAATGCAAATTTCTGTTTTGCTCACAGAAAATTCAACATGGCCATATTTATTTCCAGCGCCTGTCTTTTACACTTAGATCCCTTTGATATCGTCAGCTTTGTAGACACCTTGTTCTCAGATAAACGAAATTATGTTCACACACACACACACACACACACACAGCCACATGCCTGCTTCACAGAGTAACACAATAACCCAAAATATTAAAAGTAATAACATTTTTCTTCAAAATATCCACTTAATGTTCCGGGCTCATCTATAATGTTGTTTGCTGCAGACTTCCTGTTCTGTGGCCAACATACACATAAGGTGTAGTCTAGATGTTTCTACTATTGCCCTCAGTCCTGAAGTTCCTGTTCACCCTCCCAACCACCTCATCTTGCACATGCATCTCCCATTCCTGCTCTCCATTCTTACATTTAAAGTATCTGGTGTCTATTGCCAGCACGGGGACTTCTTCAGCTACTCACCTTCACCTGTTTGCATTCCAGCTCTCAGCTCACACTAATGTCCTGATTCTTCTTCAGCTGCGACCTGCATCAACCAACTTCTGCCACTAGTTGGAGATCTTTCAGTCTGGAGTGTAATATATGCATTTATCTGCCCTTACCAAATATTGTATTTATTTTTTATTTAGTGATTCATGTTATTGATCGGCTAGGAATACACAGCACTGCATTACGGTACAGCATTTCAATGTGTACAATTCTTTTCCTGGGCAAGAAACATTAAAAGGACCTTACTCTGATTTTAACCTTGATTCTTATGCAGACCTATGATTCACTTAAAGTTGTTTCACTTAAAGTCACAATTTTTCAAGAACACAACTACAACTTTAATTGAGGACTTACTGTGTTTAACAGTAGAAGTGGTAAGCCTACAGGCTTCACAAAGGGACTAATATTGAATCAGGTTCAAGAGCTCACAAGATTAACATAAGCAAACTAACAGTGACAAAAAGAGGACTGACACTAAAGAGTGACACTGCCCAGAACAAGATTGTTTCCATCCTAGATTTTGCCACAGATCCCCTACTGATAATCTTCCAAGGTTTTCTCAGTTTGTAATTTAGAATGGAAAATTGCACAGGCCACTGCACTATCAAGGTGGGTGAGGAAAGCAACAGAATTAAAAAGCAGTTACTCGAACATCTGTTGTTGGGAAATTATTAAAATCTATAATGAAGGAAGCGGTGACTGTACATCTTGAAAATGTGATCAGAAAAAGCCTGCATGGGTTTGCAAAGGGAACTCATGCCTGACTAACCTGATTAGATTTCTTGAAGAAGTGATTAAAGTCATGGACAGGATACTTTCGAAATAGTGAAAAGCTAGAAACAGTAGAGATCCAAAGAGACTTCGGAGTCTGGCTACATAAATCATTAATGTGCCATAAGGAAGTACAGAAAATAATCAAAATGCTAGCCTTCAGATGTAGGGCACTGGAATGGAAGGAGGGAAAACTATTATCTTTTTAACTCTTTATGCTATGTTAAGTTTTTATGAGTTTAAGATGGGATATGGAGCACGAGTTCTGCAGTAAAACAAAAGACTGTGGCAAGTAATGAGTTCTTGTCCAGGTTGGGCAGGACAGCTGATGAGTGCAAACAGCACTTCTTCTCATCCTTTTTCTTTTCTTCTTGGTGCTTCATTTCTTCTTGAAGTCTTTGAAACTGCAATATCATGTTAGATTGAAGTCAATATAAGTTCACCCTCAAGTTCTTTCTCTTTATTGTCTACTGCACTGAAGCTCTTCCAAGTTTTATCCTTTAGGTGTGATTTTTGAGGGGTGAGTGGACCCAGGGTTCATTATTAACAAGACCACATTATCATATAGAGATTCACTTTTAATGATATTTAATCTGAGGGTCACCACACTTCAGGTGAGGGGCAAGATTGAGAAGGTGGGGCCTTCGTCAATAATTTTAGCCAGTATGGGAATTGAACGCGTGCTGTTGGCATGGCTCCACACCATGAACCCGCCGTCTAGTCAACTGAGCGAACTAACCCCCATTCCTTTGAATATAAGGTGCCCAAATAGCAAATTCTTTGTTCAAACATGGATAGTTCCCTCAACATCAATTTTGTGCCATTTTCCTAACCTCTTCCACAGTTCTAACAAGATACACCTTATCACCGGCATCCTTTCCATCCAATAATTGTTTCATGCAATGTGGACGTCGCTGACAAGGCCAGTCCTCGAACTGAGTGGATTGCTGGCAATTTCAGGGTGTTGTTAACAATCAACCACATTATGACATATCGCATGTAGGCCAGACTAGGAAAGGATAGCAAATTTCCATCCTAAAAGAATCTGGGTGGAATTTTCCCTTCCTGCCTGCCATGGGAATCATAGAGGCCAAGACATGGACCGTGCAAAGGTCAATTAACTTCAGGGGGGACTTTCTGGCCTTGGGGCGAGCATGGCTGGAAATCCTGCCATATGAATTTTTAATGACAATCAATGATCATAGAATCCTACAGTGCAGAAGGAGGCCACCTGGCCCATAATGGCCGCACCGACCCCCATCCCGCCCAGGTCCCACCCCCACAACCACACACATTTACCCCAGCCAGCCCCCCTGACACTAAGGGGCAACTTACCATGTTCAATCCATCTAATCTGCACATCTTTGGACTGATAATGATAATTTCATGATCACCATTACCAGCTTTATGTTCCAGGTTTTATTAATTGAACTTAAATTCCACAACCTGGGGGAAGGATTTGAAGCCATTTATACACAGCATCAGCATGGGCCTCAGAGTTACTAGCCTACTGACATTATAACTATGCTACAATCACCATCCACAAGCAAATCAAATCCGTTGGAAATGGTAACATCCTGTAAATATATTCTTGCTAAGAGACCAATCTATCAAAGTCAGTTTGTGTCCGAAGTGCTGCATATGAAGTGGTTATCAGGTGTCATTGTGGCTTAGTGTTTTAGGTTTTGGCACCTGTTACCAAAGTGCTGCAGCCACTGATCATCATGGTGGTGCATGTTAGCCCACAAATAATGTCACCATTTCCCTCTGTTGGCTGGTGTTTTCAAGGTGTGAAAATCAATGGCTAGTGCCTGCATGTCACATTTGAGGTTTTGGGCATCCTGCTGGTTTTTTAGTTCTAGTTATCTCGGCATACAGAAAATTATTGGGTAAATGGCGGTCTTCCAACCACTAAATATGCCCAAGCCCGCAAAGTCCCCTCAGTTTGATGAATACCAACGTATTGAGGAGATTTCCCTTTGAGAGGACACACCAGCTTCAATTTATGGAAAATCTCAGCAGGTCTGGCAACATTTGTGGAGAGAGAGGAGCCAAAGATTTGACTCTGGATAACTCTTTGTTAGCTCTGATTAAGGGTCATCCAGACTTAAAATGATGGCACTAATCTCTCTCCACAGATGCTGCCAGACCTGCTGAGATTATCCCTCGTTTTCTGTTTTTGTTTCCAATTCCAGCACCCACAGTATTTTGCTTTTATTTAGGCTTCAATTTATGCTTGGAGCTGCTTCAAGGTCAGTTATTCACTCTGAATTTTCCACTTCACCATCAAAGTATTTTATTACAGAATGATTCACTGTGATTACAAAAGCACTTTGTATTTTATTCACACATTCTGGTTAACTTACATATTTTAGCAAACAAGGTTAAAAGTCAACCTGAACACATCCTTATAATAAGGTTGTTTACTTAGGGATCTACCTGGTGACTACCCACTTACTATTGCGATGGCACCATCTGACCATGCCCTATGTCCTGGGTTATTTGTTCCCCTGTGCCTGAGGCAATTGTCATATACCAAAAATCTCATTCCACTTGTTTCCAGTGAAATGAAATTCACAGCAGCAATCTAATCCTTGACCTCCTTCTGTACTAAATACCATTTATGATTCCACGCATATTCCTAATTTTTAACAGATGCCGTGCTTTAGATATACAAATTGTTTGCTAGACCCAGTGAGATAATTTGAGCAGTTCTGGCCAGTACACTTCAGGAAGGGTATATTGGCCTTGGAAGAAGTGTAGCATAGAATTACCAGATTGACACTTGGCCTCCAGTTAAATTAAGGGAGATTACGCAAACTGGAATTTGGAAGGTTAAGGAGTAATGGGAACAAAGTTAATTTGATTCTATTAATGAATAAAAATCTAACATTGAAAACTAATCCCTGTAAATGTGAACATGAAGTTATTATTGATTGACATGAAAACCTATCTTTCTGATGTCCTATCAGGAAAGGAACCTTCTTTCTTGCCTGGTCTGGCTGATATGTAACTTCAGACAGACAGTAATGTGACTGACTCTTAAGTGTCCTTTGCAATGGCCCAGCACCCCACTCAATTGTATCAAACCATCACAAAGTCAAAATATTCCACCTGGACTTTGGAAACTACAGCACCAATCCAGCCTTGTTCTGTAAAGTCCTCCTTGCCAACATCTGTGTGCTTGTGCCAAAACTGGGACAGCTGTCTACAGGCTAGTCAAGCAACTCACAGAATTGTAACTTACTGACAATGACCCAGGTACCAACATCACCACCCTTGGGTATGCCATGTTCATCCGGCAGGTCAGACCCACCAGAAACGGCAGCAGAATGGTATACAGGCAGAGGGAGTTGCCCTGGGGTTGCTTAACATTGATTTCAGACTCCAAGGAGTGTCAAGGCATCAGGTTAAATACAAACAAGGGAATTTTCTGCTGATCACCTTCCCCTTACATTAGCTGATGATCAGTACTACTTCATGTTGAACACAGCTGGGTGAAACACTGAGGATGGGAAAAGCAGAGAATGTACTCTGGGTGGAGGACAGCAATGTCCATCATCAAAAGTGTTTCAGCAGTGTGTCTAATGACCAAGCTGGTCAACTCCTGAAGGACATAGCTGCTAGACTGGCGTGTGACTGATGTTGAGGGAACCAACAAGAGGAAGAAACCTACATGACCTCATCTTCACTAATTTATCTGTCACAAATGCATCAGTCCATGACAGTTTTGGTAGGTGGAACCACCACAGTCCTTGTGGAAACTAAGTTTCAACTTCACAGCGAGGACACTATTGTGTTGTGCGGCATTATGACCATGCGAAATGAGATACATTTTGAACAGATACAGCAATTAAAATGGGGCATGTATGAAGTGTGGTGTGCCATCAGCAGCAACAGAATTGTATTCACCTATAATCGATAACCTCCTGGCTAGGCTTATCCCTTACTCTTCTGTTATCATCAATCTGCAGGATCAACCCTGGGTTCAATGAAGAGTGGAGGAGAGTACCATAGGAGCAGTAACAGTTCTGCAGCACTGATATCCAGCCAACAATGTGGAAAATTGCCCAGACATAATGAGTACACAAAAAGCAGGGCAAATTCTGCCTGACCAATTATCGTCCCATCAGTTTAATCTTGTTCATCAGCAAATTGATGAAATGTGTCATCGACAGTGCTACAAAGTGACACTTAAGTGGTGATAACTTATGCAATGATGCTCAATTTGGGTTCAACAGGCCACTCAGCTCCTGATTTCTATAGAATCCATGGAATCCTACAGTGCAGCAGGAGGCCATTTGGCCCATTGAATCTGCACCAGCTGCAATCCCACCCAGACCCTCGCCCCATAACCCCATGTATTTACCCCTAGCTAGTCCCCCTGACATTCAGGGGCATGGCCAATCAACCTAACTTGCACACCTTTGGATTGTGGGAGGGAACTGGAGCACCTGGAGGAAATCCACACAAACATGAGGAGAATGTGCAAACTCCACACAGTCAGTCACGTGAGGCCAGAATTGAACCTAGATCCCTGGTACTGTGAGGCAGCAGTGCTAACCATTGTGCCACCCTACATTTTCATTACAGGTTTGGTCTAAAAATAGACAATAGAGCTGAACTCCAATGTTGAGGTTAAAGTGATAAAAGCAAAATACTACAGATGCTGGAATCTGAAACAAAAACAGAAAATGCTAAAATCTCAGCAGATCTGACTGCATCTGTGGAAAACAGATTGAGCCAATGTTTCAAGTCAGGATAAAGTGTCACCCAGACTCGAAACATTGGCTTTATTCTCTCTACACAGTTGCTGTCAGAGCTGCTGAGATTTTCCAGCATTTTCTGTTTTTGTTTGAGGTCAAAGTTACTACATCATAGCCACATTTAACACAGTTTGGCATCATGGAACCTAGCAACACTGATATTAATAGGAATCAGAGGTAAGTCTCCATTGGTTGGAATCGGTATGGTCGTGGGTGTTGGAGGTCAATCATCTCAGTACCAGGGCATTAATGCATGATATCAGCAGGGTAGTGTCTAAGGCTCAACCATATTCACTTACTTCATCAATGACCTTCCTATTGTGAGCAGTTTTGGACCCCATATCTAAGGAAGGGTGTGCTGGCCTCGGAAAGGGTGTAGAGGAAGTTGACAAGAATGATCCTGGAATGAAGAGCTTGTCAGATGAGGAACTGTTGAGGACTCTGGGTTGGTCATCATTGGAGTTTAGAAGGATGAAGGGGGATCTTATTGAAACTTACAGGATACAGAGAGACCTGGATAATGTGGACATGGAGAGGATGTTTCCACTAGTAAGAAAAACTAGAATCAGAGGGCACTACTTCAGGCTAAAGGGACGATCCTTTAAAACAGAGACGAGGAAGAATTTCTTCAGCCAGAGAGTGATGAATCTGTCGAACTCTTTGCTTCAAAAGGCTGTGGAGGCCAGGTCATTGAGTGTCTTTAAGACAGGAATAGATAGGTTCTTGATTAATAAGGGGATCAGGGATTATGGGGGAAAGGCAGCAGAATGGGGATGAGAAAAATATCAGCCACGATTGAATGGTGGAACAGACTCAATGGGCCGAGTGGCCCAATTCTGCTCCTGTGTCTTAAGGTCTTATGATCTTCCCTTCACCATTAGATCAGAAGCGAGGATGTTTGCCGAGGACTGCACAATATTCGGCACCATTTGTGACTCCTCAGATATTGAAATAGCCCATGTTCAAATGCAGGAAGACCTGGGCAATATCCAGGCTTGGGCTGATAAATGGCAAGTAACATTCACACCACACAAGTGCCAGGCAATGACCATCTTCAGCAAGAGATAATTTAGCCAGCTACATTTGAGTTATAATAGCATTACCATTGTTGAATCCCCTACTATCAACCATTGCCCAGAAACTGAATATATTTGCCATATACTATATCACCATAAAACTGTTAATGACCACAGACATAATTTTTTCATGGTTTTTAACAAACTTCCACTAAAAAGTTAGTGAGAATCCTCCAGAAATTCAACCAATGGTATCTGGTGGATTGGACGCAGAATGGGTTTGGCTGTCCTTGGGAGATTCCAGGGTTTCGATAGTAGAGGAGAAGGTGCTGCTGTGCAGCAGAATGGAAGTGAGTGTTCTGGATCCTGGCAGTAAGGTATCAGCCTAAAGTTTGGCAGCTTGGCTGATACCATACTGCCAGGCCCCAGAACACTCAGTGCCATTCTGCTGCACAACAGCACCATCACCTGCTGATATCAATAGAAAGGATCTGAGAACATTGTAGAAAGGAAATCTGGGGTTTAGGAGAACATTAATAGGACAATGTCCAGGCTTGGGCTGACAAATATCAATTAACATTCACACAAGTGCCAGGCAATGATCATCTTCAGCAAGAGATAATCTAGCCATCTACTTTTGAATTATAATAACTTTACCATTGAATCCCCTACTATCAAACATTGCCCAGAAAGTGAGCGGACTTGCCACATACTGTATCACCATAAAACTGTAAATGATCACTGACGTAATTAGATTGCTACAACTCTGCTAAATTTGAGTTAGGTTGACTAATGGGCTCCTCAGAGAAGAACTTCCATGGAGTTATCACGGTCTGCCACCAGAACTTGAGCATTCACTCTGAAGAAATGGTATAAATAGCTCTTTCCCCAGGGTTTCTGTTGAAGATAAGGAAGGAAATCAGCAGTGGCTCCATGAAGTTTCAGGGCTATGGTATCATATTAGCAGGGAATGCGCCTGAGTGTGATGCAGGAAGATCACATGAGCGGCAGTATAAATTCAATCCTTTTTGATCACTTTCTGGATGTGTGCCTTTGATTGTCCTTTGTGTCTCTTTCTTGGCATTAAGAAAAGATAAATACCCTCATCATTAATTATCAGCAAAACACAGATAATTGGAACTTCAACTTATGTTTTGCTTTAACAAATATGAGGTTAAGAGATTTAGGGGAATATTTAACCCTCCTGCCCCTTCTCATTATGACATGGAAGTAGAAAATTGTGGGATTGTTTAAAGTGGCAAAGTGTGAAACCAACCTCCATCTTGAATACTTCCAATCTTATCATCACAAGGTTCAGACATCCAATTACCCTGCTCGACAGAGAAGGGTCTGTATTTATGATATATAAATAACGCTCATTTCCTCAGATTATAGGAGCCAATTGCACTTAACTGCTAGCCAGCTTTCTCAGAGCTAAGGAAACCCAGCAACCCCAGCCACTAAAGAAAGTGGAGAGCTACCAGATGCAGCATGTGGATACTATTCCAGCAAGATTTGAGAGTCAGGAAGAGTGGGAATGCTTTTTCCCTGTCCTTCAAAAGAAATATATCCCACATCCCAACAATCTGTCTCTGCCCGTAATCATTCGATCTTTATTCACCCAAAGTGATCTCTCACCCATGACCTGTACTCTCCCACACTACCCCAACCTGGTGCCTTCTCTCTTCCCCTTACGTGGTCATCAACTACAGCCTTCTGCTACTGAGTCTCCCACAAAGCACCTAGCCAGTTTGTCTATCAGATTGGCCAACAAATGAATTTTTTAAATGCTTATGAGACCCTGTTATTACATTTGACAGGACCTCTGCATTTCAGAGTTTTCTGGTGGCAAACACGTGTCATCCCCATGTCTTTATACAAACTGGGGTTATTGTTTTTCTCTGACAGCTGTCAGAAATGTGATTTTTAAAATATTTTCTGATTTGCCAACCCACATTTGATCATCAGTCTGTTCTAAATGTGAAGAGAAGTAATAATCAGGTGTGATAATTAAAGGGTATTTGCTTTAAAATTCAGCATTTTTATTGAAAATTAACTCAGTTACAATGAGAAATGATGCTGTCCGTTAAGTTCAATACGTCAGTGGTCTATTTTTTAATCCTCTCTCTCTTGCTCTCACACATGGGCAGAATTGTCCCATGTCGCCAGATCAGTGGCGGTGTTGCGGGGCTGGGGGAGTTGAATTCAGTAGAAGTTGGTTTCCTGTCGGCATAAATTTGCAGCAGGATTTTCACTGGTGCTTGCCATGGTGGATCAGGAATTGTCTTGGAGGCCAATGTGAAACCGATTAGCACGAAGGGGATGCAAATGAAGGCCCAACCCGAATCTTTTGCCCGACGCCTGATTCTCTTTTACACCAGCTGGAAAAGACACTAGTCCTGGACATGTCTGCACCAACATGGCACGCACAAGGTGGGACTTAAGTTTAGGGCCTTGCTCAGACCACAGATATCCAAGGAGAAGGAGAAGCTGGAGGCTTGCAGCTCCTGGGCCCAGGTGGAATACTTGCATCACATGGTGGGTGAATGGTATTGCATATGGAACCACCACAAGGCAGCTCTCAGAAGGTGGGAGGTCTCCATGCAGCAGCTTTGACTCTGGTGATGCTTCAGATCCTCACAGAACCTCAGAGACTTCACCGTAGGCTCGCACCATCTTCCATGGTCTCTGCTGATGCTTTGGACCTGCTTTGAAACTTCAGGGACTTCATCATGGTCTTCAGTAGTGCTTCAGGGAAAAATAGAGCATGGAAGTAAGCCAGCGGGAAACATAAATACTGACCATAAAAGTTTCAATGGATATGTAAAGAGAGAAAGATTGGCAAAATCAAATGTCGGCCCCTTACAGTCAGAAATAGGAGAATTCATAATGAGTAATAAAGAAATAGCAGAAGAATTAACTTTGTATTTTGCTTCAATCTTCACAAAGACATGAATAATGTGCCAGAAGTGCTGAGAGAAACATATGGTTATCACTGCTGCCTAACAGCGCCAGGGACCCAGGTTCAATTCCGGCTTGGGGTGACTGTGTACGGTTTGAATGTTCTCTCTGTGTCTATGTGGGTTACTGCTAGTTGCCCTTGTTTCCTTCTTCATAAAAACATAGAAGATAGAAGCAAGAGGAGAACATTTGGCCCTTTGAGCCTGCTCTGCCATTCATTATGATCATGGCTGATCATCCAACTCAATAGCCAAATCTTGCGTTTTCCCCATAACCTTTGATCCCATTCATCCCAAGTGCTACATCCAGCTGCCTCTTGAATTTTGGCATCAACTTGGAACCTTCTCAGCTCCAAGGAACACAATCTCAACTTATCCAATCTATCTTCTTAACTGAAGTTGCTCATCCCTGGAATCATTCTCATGAATCTTTTCTGCCCTCTCCCTAGTGCCTTCATATCTCTCCTAATATGAGGTGTCCAGAACTTAACACAATAGTGCAGTTCAGATGGAACTAGTGTCTTATGCAAATTCAACATGACCCTCTTGCTCTTGTGCTCTCTGCCCTATTGATAAAGCCTAAGGAAGAGTATGCTTTTTTTACTGCTCTCTCAAACTATCCTACTATCATCAATAACTAAAGTACATATACACCCAGGTCCCTCCACTCCTGCACCCCTTTTGAAGTTGTACCCTTTATTTGGTATATTTCATATTGTCTTCTTCAACCATGAATATAAAAGTAGGGAGGTCTTGCTGTGGCTGTATAGGGCATTGGTGAGGCCGCAGCTGGAGTACTGTGTGCAGTTTTGGTCGCCGCACTTACGCAAGGATATTTTGGCCTTGGAGGAAGTGCAGAGGAGGTTTACTAGGCTGATGCCGGAGTTGAGGAGGTTGAGCTATGAGGAGAGGCTGAATAAACTAGGCTTGTACTCGTTAGAGTTTAGAAGAATGAGGGGGGATCTCATTGAGACGTATAAGATGATGAATGGGATGGATAGGATAGAGGTGGAGAGACTCTTCCCGCTCAGAAAGGACAGTAGGACTAGGGGGCACAGCCTCAAGATAAAGGGGGGGCGGTTTAGAACGGAGTTGAGGAGGAACTTCTTCACTCAAAGGGTGGTGAATATCTGGAATTCTCTGCCCGTTGAAGTGGTGGAGGCTGCCTCGCTAAATATTTTTAAACGCGGGTTGATGGGTTTTTGATAAGCGAGGGGATTAAGGGTTATGGGGAGAGGGCGGGAATGTGGAACTGGGCCACGACAGATCAGCCATGATCTTATTGAATGGCGGGGCAGGCGCGAAGGGCTAGATGGCCTACTCCTGCTCCTATTTCTTATGTTCTTATATCAATCTAAAGATGTGCAGGTTAAGTAGATTGGCCATGGTAAATTGCTCCTAATGTCCAAAGATGTATAGGTTAGGTAGATTAGCCATGGTTAATGCATGGGGTTATGGGGTAAGGCAGGTGGGTAAGATGTTCTTTCGGAGAGTCAGTGCAGTCTTGATAGGCCAAGTGGCCTTCTTCTGCACTATAGGGATTCTATGATTCAATGGAAAGAGGGAATTTGGAGAAGTGGATTAATGGGGAAGAATGGGGCAAGTGGAGAGGGATGTGTTAGGAAGGAGGAAGATGTAAGGGAGGGATTTTGAAAAGGGGAAGTTGTAAGGGAAGGAATGTGTCAGAGGGAAGGAAGGAGTAAGTGGGTGGAATAGCTAGGTAAATATGCAAGGGAAGGGTTTATGGAGTCGATGACTGCCTCAGTGTAGCCAGGGTGCATGTGGTAGGAAGGGATGATTAGATTAATGGGGGGCAGACAGAGCTGGCAGCACAGGAAGATGTGAATACTTTAGTCATGATAGAAGGAGCAGGGAGGGCAGTCTCACAAAACCAATACAATGATGCTGAAAGGCAACAGTGAAAAATATCCCTGCACACATTGACATGGCCAGAAGGACGCACTGAATTTCAGAGCTGGGCCAGAAGATGACCTTGCACACATCTCTCAGTTTTTGGTCTAAGACTGTGGTTTTTCAGGACCTTTTAAATATAGCACATGGGCATGATGGCAGAATGTGTACTTCACACCTGCTTGGTATACAACATGGCATAAGAACTTAACTAAGAGCAGGAGTAGGCCATCTAGCCTCTCAAGTCTGCTCCGCCATTCAATAAGATCATGGCTAATCTTTTTGTGGACTCAGCTCCACTTGTCTGCCTGCTCACCATAGCGCTTAATTCCTTTACTGTTCAAAAATTTATCTATTCTTGCCTTAAAAACATTTAATGAGGTAGCCTCAACTGCTTCACTGGGCAGGGAATTCCACAGATTCATAACCCTTTGTGTGAAGAAGTTGCTCCTCAACTCAGTCCTAAATCTGCTCCCCCCTATTTTGAGGCCATGCCTCCTAGTTTTAGTTTCACCCACGAGTGGAAACAACTTCCCTGCTTCTATCTTATCTATTCCCTTCATAATCTTATATGTTTCTAGAAGATCTCCCCTTATAGAAACATATAAAACTATGAAGGGAAACGCCTTCATGAAACCCCCAGGTTAAGGTTAGGGTTAGGGTTAGAATTGGCGTAGTTTTCCATTGGCATCTGCAATGGGAAACACTCCCTGTTCACACCATTGGACTTCATATGGGAGAATTCTGCTCATAGACATACACAGCCTATTTTAAAAATATTATCTATCAATTTCAATGTTAACTGAAAAAAGATTTAATGGTTTGTTCTCAGCCTTTTCCACAAATTACTTGAAAACATTTTTGAGCAAAGCCCTCAGAAGCTAAAGAAACATTTATATTTGCACAGCTGACTGGACAAGCATTTCATTTTAATAAAATAACCTCACAATTCTGTCTTTGCTCAACACTGATTGCAGAACTTTTGGTTGGCTTCCTTCTAGTCTCTGCAAATTACCCTTTAAAATGGTCACTTCTCTTTACAATTTCCAAGCTTTCAGCCAACCTTCCCAATAACACTCTTTCTAATTCAACATCCATTTCTTTATGCTTAGGTGAAGCACCTTTATATAATTCTTTGCATTCAAAAATAGACTTACACTGTTCCCATAGCGAGGTTTTTCCTGGAACAAGAAGCTAACATGTTGCCAGAGGATGAAAGCTTCACATTAAGCATGCTGACTAGCTCCTATCACCTGGCTTGTTGGAACGAGTTTGCAGGTTGATACTTGTTTGTCATAATATGAATGGTGCTTCCTTGGCTATCAAGTCCTGGGGTGGAATTTGAAACTGAAGCTTCCCTCTCAGAGGAAGAGATACTACCCCCTGTGCCATAAGACCTTCTTGAAGATGACACATAAATACAAAATTTTCATAATGCCTGAAATCAAAACTGACTTATTTTAAAAGCAAATTACTGCAGATGCTGGAATCTGAACCCAAAAGAAAAAATGCTGGAAAATCTCAACAGGTCTGGCAGAATCTGTAAGGAGAGAAGAGACCTAACATGTAGAGTCCAGATGACCTATTGTCAAAGCTGACTTATTTTGTTCCTTTCATTGCACAAACACTCAGGTAGCGAGCAAATATTGAGAAATTATGGAAAATTGGACAGGATGTTGCCTCTTGTGAGAGAATATAGAATATAGAACTAGACGGTTATTGTTTGAAGAAGGTCGTCCATTTAAAACAGAGATGAGGAGAAATTATTTTCTTTCAGAAGGTTGTGTGTCTTTTGAACTCTTTTCCTCAAAAGGCAGAATCTTGGAATATTTTTAAGACAGCGGTGGATATATTCTTGATAGTTAAGGGGATTGAAAGATTATCAAGGTAAGTGGGAATGTGGAGTTGAGGTTGCAGTTAGATTAGCCACGATCTTATTGAATGGCAGAACAGACTCAAAGAGTGAGTGGCCTACTCCTGCATCTAATTATTATGTTTGTATATTCGTATGCTAAATTCCTAATTTGAATACATTTAAAAATGAAATCTTATGAAAAATGCTATGTACGAATAAAGCATATGATTTTGACTGATGTGTGTTACAAGTCAGCATTAAATGAAATGGTTGGGAAAATGACAAACTATGAGAGTGAGGCATGAGCAGTTTATCATCTTACCTTTTTGATGTCTTTGAGCTTGGCACAGTCAAACCTATATTATTGACAGTTAAACCTTCATATTGACACAGTCAAACCTATAATGTTGACGCATTTAAACCTACATTATTTGCACAAATAAACCTATGTTACTGATGAGATAAACCTATATTATCAGCAGAATTAAACTTACATTATTGACATAGTCAAACTCATATTATTGATGCAGTTAAACCTATATTATTGACACAGTTAAACCTACATTATTGACACAGTTAAACCTATATTGTTGATGCAGTTAAACCTATGTTATTAACACACACTTACATTACTAACATAGTTTAGCCTAGATGACTGACGCAATCAAACCTATATTTTTGATGCAGTCAAACTTCCATTATTTACACAGTCAAACCTGGCACAGTTAAATCTATATTATCGACAGAGTTAAATCTATATTATTCATATGCAGGTGCTGTTTCTTGATGAGCATGATTTCATTTCACTCTATCAACTTTTTTTTGCTACTGGCAAGTGTCACGGTGAATAATTGAAAAGTATCTGTGACCAAATGATTTGAACTGAAGTATTACTGACTTTTAGTTTACTTCCTCTCACAAGTGTCTGGGAAATAGCAAAATGTTCAGAATTAAATAACACGAAACATGGAGGTATAACATGGAGGTATCCCCAGTAAGCACACAGATCATTTGAATATCAGTTAGCACCCTGCCATGGTCTAGTGGCTTTATTGAGGGGGAGGATCACAAATGGAAAAACAAGGGCCAGCCCAATTTTTCATTTATTTGTAATATAAGAGAGAAGTGTGGTATATTTTGCCAAGGAGCAACACACCAGTAATAATGATCACATGCAGTGTACTGGTTTGAGTTGGCCATTAGAAGTTGCCCACTCAGCCCATCAATATATCTCAATTAATGGATGACTCTAAATCTTAAGACATAATAAAGAACAATAGCACTAATGACATACTCTCCAGAATTAAAATATTACTTGAATATGGTTATGAAACATTGTGTTTTGAATTTGATAAATTGCCAATAGTTCTTATGTGCAGGCTAAAACAAAAGCTGCAATCAAGCTGCCTGCAACTTCAACAGGAAATTCCAGTTGATTCTGTTTACTAGCCCGAAATAAATTATAATTTAAGTGTTTAAACCATTGTTTGTTTCCATTTTGATTTATTTGGGGTCTCCTGCACTATGTTTCATGAGATATTCGCTGATGTGTAATAAATTGCTTACATTATTTATGTTTGATAGGATTATAATTGTTAATACTGAAAGGTTATTTCAGGGTTCAGATCTGGTGTTCTGTTTAACCACGGTTAAATTCAACACCGCGCTGATCCAAGAGTTTGTGAATGAACATGTATTCACCTAAGGTTACATCAAGGCCAACGATACATTTGAGAGAAACAAAGAACTGCCTTGGTATAGTTACTTATAAATAATAATTATTTTTTCAGAGCCTCTGGTGCAGTGCAGTGCTCATCATAAAAATGCAGGCTGTAACTTGAATAGTCAGGTTTCAAACAAGGCAAAAGCCTAAGGTTTGACTTCCTCGGCTCGCCGATGTTCCCAAGTAAAGGTGGCAGCTCCCCAGAGGATCTTAATGATTATAAATCATCTGCTGCAACTGAACACTTGCCCTTACTCATTTACTTTGTGTGCTTCTGCACAGTACTTTCCATTACGTTTCTGCTCCATCGGTGAGAAATATTTCAAGTGGAAGTCTGCAGCAGCTTAAAAAAAATCTACTCGTATCGTTTTTAAATATATATATGATTTTACATTTTCAGGTGAATTGGAAGCAAACAGAGAAGGGGGAAAGGTGGTGCAGGGGAAGGCAAACATTGGTTGGGGCTTGAAAGGAAGTTTTTTTTTCCTGCACGTTAACTGCATACATGGGCAAAGTAATGTACACATGATTCCCTCAACCTGGAGTGTCAACCGACTGGGGCGCAGTTATCTGCTATTTCGGCGGAGCGTAATCCGTTTGGAAGGTTTAAAAGTGGCGATTTAAATCCGAAGATCAGATTGTCAAGCGCGCAACCATCATGAGACCCACTTGATGGCGGTTTAAACCAGTGTTGAGTTTCACCCAACCTACTGGCAGCTTGAGAATAGTATTACAGGGTGTTTTTTTTTAAAAACACAATAACTAAGTGACTCTGATTTCAGGAAAGTGAAAAGGGGAATGCAATTATTTTGGGCAGTTTGCAATCCGCCTTGAAATTCCCAATCAACAGTTTTATAAAAATTTGCTAAATCGACAATCCACCGTAATGTGCCGAGTGTACAATCGATAGTTCTGTTCCCTATCAAGCTCCAGCATCGACAATCCACAACTCTCTGTCCTCTTGGATTAGCAACAATTTAAATTTCTTTCAGTTTTAATGCAAAGCACACATACTAATAGATCAACCCATTTTCAACTTTTTTAAAAAAGTACATATTTTGCGTCTAACATATGTTTCAAAAGTAATACTTGAATTGAACATTAACTCTATCGATGGGGGTCAGATACGTTACCAATAATTCGTCAACGCTGACAATTTACCTGATACCTGTTTTTCCCAGGCGTTAGTATGAACATTGCATCAGTTTGGAGCTCATTTCAGCTCCACCTTCAAGACCCGAGAAAGAGCTACAGAGCAAAATTGCAGCCACACGCGCAAATTCCACATTTCACATTCCAGTGAAAAATGCAAGGCTGTTGCTGGCACGCTAATATCGCTATAGGTTTTATTAATGCATTGTTTGAGGATACAGTGGGGTTTTTTTTCTAAAGGTGGCCATGGTCAGAGATCAGGGAAAACACATACACAGTTGGGCTAGTGCACACTTACCCAGCAGAGGACGCTCTGCACTCCACTCACTGACACAGAGAGAGTGTGTGTAGTTGGGTGACGTGTGAGCTGGGCTGGGGGGTCCACTCCGCTCGCTCTTTCAAAGTATTGATGTGGAGGGCAATGCGTCGCCCAGGCTGAGGGAAGCACCGAGCTGGAGTAAGGAGGCAGGGGAAACAAAACACCCACAAACAACGGCAATACCACTCCAACATTATGAATGCATCTCCCTTCGTGTTTTTGCTGCTGTTGTATGAAACTTGCGGCGGTGCAGCCATGGAATTCTCCTCGGGTGAGTCTCGGCGTGTCCCAGGGAGCAGTAACTTTTTCACCAGGAACCTCCCCAAGGTGTATGAGTGAGTGAGTGCTCCCGGCCTGTTATTGCGAGTTTGAAATTGACATTAAGGCAACAGCAACACAAAGCTATTCATTAAGCAAGTAACTCCAGTGTGATTTCTGGAGGAGGAAAGCTTGCCTCAGTTCTGTTAGTTGTGTTTAAAGTGCAGGGGAAGCGCGGCTTGTTGAATGTTAGTGTTTCGGCGGGGAAGAGCTGCAGTCGGTCCCTTCGTTTCAAAGTTTGTTTTAAAAATTTTTTAGTCTGGGACAGAATGGGGAAGCACTTTTTATTTCGAGGAGATTTATTTTCATGTCTTTTTGCTAGTGTATCTGAAGTGTGTGTGTGTGGTTGGAGGGGTACAGTGGCTAGTTTCTGCGAGAGGTGACGGGCCGTGGCTTTAACTGGAGTTTTTTGGTCGAGCGGGTTCGGTGTCAGAAACGGCCACAAAAGTGTACTCAGGTTTGTTTAAATGTCGGCAGATATTCGGCCCTGTAATGCCTCCACGTTGCAGCACATGTACCTTTTCAACTCGTCCAGTTAACGCTGAAGAAATGTACCAGTTAAACAAGGCAGAAAGTAACTGGTTATACTTTCGAATCTAGCTGTAATTAATCCAACCGTAATTTAGGATTAGGTAACCGACCTTAATTCCTTGGCAACACAGGTTGGCAATAGAAAGACCATTCAAACGAGGCGTCTTTCAGGACAATAGGTAGATCCCAGTGGTGTGCAATTTAAAATGGAGTACCTTGGTAATGAAAAAGTACAGGCAGGCACTCATTGATTTCCTGGTAATTTTACACCTAGGGAAAGTTCCTATCTTTCTGTCCAACCATAATACAGAGCTTTCATTGTAACCCTACTGTTAGCTAGTGGGAAAAGGAGTTTCCATCTCCTCCGAGTTTACGCACAATGTTTAAACTTGTGTTTTCTAAATCCGGCACCTAACAATTAACATCTTGGTGGAAGGAATAGATGGAAGGGCTGGGAGGTAAGAAGACCTGTTTTTGGAGTAGACCTTTTTTTTCCACATGAAGCCAAAGTGATTCATGAACTCCTCCCCCCCCCCCCCCCAATGCAATTGAGTGGGTTAATTAATGTTACAGTCTGCATAATGCAATTTATTTTTTTAGCCAAGTGTTTATTATATGGAGGGGTGTTGGATACACCATCCTCCCCAAAATAAACATCCACTTCAGGCAAAATGGCTGCAAAACAGCTCGTAAGTTATTTGAAATTCAAGACTTTCTCCATACCTATCAAGGATATTTGCCAAATAACTGATAAACCTACAGTATGTTGTGTTTCTAAATCATGAATATTCACATTTGTTCAGTGGTATTTAGTGCTTTATACTGTCATCCAAAATACTGTCATATCACCAACAACAATTATTGTGTATGATTCAATTGCAGGAACAATTAGGCCACAATGTTTACAATTGCACAGGGAGAGCCATGTTCCATATATCGGCTTACTGTTCTTAAAGTATAGTTTCAATAGGGGAATAAAAATTGCTTGATATATGACTCCCAAGTGATATTCTATTATAACATCAAAAATTGATGTTCCTAGAGGTATGGATTTTTATCTAGCGTGAAATATTAGTGACCATTGAGCAGTAATAGTTTTACAATGCAACAAATGTGGCCAGTTTCATTGTTTGCTTTCTTAACAATATAGTCAAGTTGTCATGTTTATGTTTGTTTTGTTAACAATGGATGTGATGCACAAATATTTTAATTGCAGTAGATTATAGAACGTAAACATTCAATAGGTTGTTTTTAACCTAGAATTGGCCCATCTCATTGGCTACTGGGGGGCATTAGTTCTTTTTACAGTCGATGTAATAGTATTTCACTATATGAAAATGCAGTACCATGTGGCATACGGTCCATAAAAGATAGTGTAATGCTGTTTGTTCGTAGTCTTTTCATTCAGGAGAATATTAATGTTCCTGCTAAATTTAAGAATTAGTTGTTAATTTTTGGAATGAACAAATGAGGGCAGGTTCTTGTCTTGCACTGGATTCTTGGCTTCTCAATTGGCTGAACAACTGAATACCTGTGCACATGAATAGTGGTCGTACATGTGCAGTACTTCAGTTCTTTGTGTGTACATATGAATAATCATACATGTGTAGTAATTTAGTCCTTTGTGTGTAGTGAGACAGTGGCCACAGGAGGAAGGGACAAGATGGCAGAGGCCCTTCACTTAAGCTTGAGAGATCTGGGAGTGAAGCCCAAGCCCCATTTTTGTAAAATGCAACTGCCATCTAATTAACAACCCAGAACTCTGAGGTGGACCTTGGCAAACCCTATTTCCTGCAAGATTTGTTGAATTTGACATGCTTTGTAAAGCAGTGGGCAAGTTTAGCATTGAAATTTGTCATTTAAAATACTAATTTTGGATTGAAAGTACTGCAACTGACCCGAGGGACAAATGTACTTTTTAAGACTCCTGTGGCTACACTTGGCAGAGACAAGAAATGACTTGGATTCAAAATGTGGAAAGAAATAGCAGATTTTATCCCTCATGTCTGCTTAATTGACTGAAGGGAAGTGACTATTGGAAAGATGGCTGAAATGGTAACTATGCAGCCTTGGAAAAAGAGGCTGCCCAAGGGAAAGGGGAGAAGAAACACAATGTGGTAGCTGTAGAGGATTCAATAGTTTAGGAGACTGAAACCATTCTTTAGAAGCAAGAACCAGAGTTCTATCTTTATATATCTAAAAGATGAGAGAGGCAAGAATGAATATGGGACCACTGGAAAATGAGGCTGGAGTAATGGGGGACAAGGAAATGACATAAACTGAATGGGTACTTCGCACCAGTCTACTGGTGGAAGACACCAGTAACATGTCAGAACTTCAAGACAGCCGGGGGCAGAGGTAAATGTAGTGGGCATCACTAAGGAGAGGGTACTCAGGAAGCTGAAAGGTCTGAAGGTGGATAGATCACCTGGACCAGATGGACGACACCCCAGGTTCTGAAGGAAATGGCTGAGGAGATTGTGGAGACATGGATGATCTTTCAGGAATCACTGGAGTCTGGGAATGTCCCAGAGGAGAGGAAAAAGGTGAATGTAACACCCCTGTTAAGAAGGGAGAGAGGCAGAAGATAGGAAATTATAGGCCAGTTAGCCTGACCTTGATCATGGGTAAGATCTTGGAGTCCATTATTACACATGAAATTATGGAGTACAAAGAAATGCATGGCAAAATAGGGCTGAGTCAGCATGGCTTCATCAAAGGGAAGTCATGTCTAACAAATCAAATTCTTTGAGGAGGTAATGAAGAAATTAGACAAAGGAGAGCCAATGGATGTGATTTTTGTATTTTCAGAAGCCCTTGATAAGGTGCTTTACAGGAGCTACTAAATAAGTTTAAGAGCCAATGGTATTAGAGGCAAGGATGGATAGAAGATGGGCTGACAGACAGAAGGTAGAGAGTGGGGATAAGGGGGTCTTTTTCTGGATGGCACCAGTGACTCGTGCTGTTCCACAGGAGTCAGTGTTGGGACCACAACCTTTTCAGATTATTAATGTATATAGTGAAGATGGAATGGAGGGTATGGTTATTACATTTGCAAATAATGCAAAGGTATGTAGAGGGGCAAGTAGTGTTGAGGAGATGAGACTGCAGAATGACTAAGGTTAGGGGAATGGGCAAAGAGGTGGCAGACGGAATACAACATTGGAAAAGTTTATGCACTTTGGGAGGAAGAATAAAGGTGTTGACTAGTTTCTAAATGGACTATTTTTGGAAATCTGAAGCATAAGTGGACTTGAGTCCTGAACCAGGACTCTTAAGGTTAACCTGCAAGTTCATTTGGCAGTTAGGAAGGCAAATTCAGTGTTAGCATTCATGTCAAGAGGGCTAGAATACAAGAACAGGGATGCACTGCTGAGGCTGGATAAGGCTCTGGCCAGACCCCATTTGGAATATTGTGAGCAGTTTTGAACCCCATACCTAAGGAAGGATGTGCTGGCCTTGGCAGGGGTCAAGAGGAGGTTCACAAGAATGATTTCAAGGAAGAAGGGTTTGTCATTTGAGGAGTTTGGATTTATATTCAATGGAGTTCTGAAGGATGAGGGGGAGATCTAATTGAAACTTAGAAAATACTGAGAGGCCTAGATAAAGTGGATGTGGAGAGGATGTTTCCACTAGTGGGAAACACTACAACTCAAGGACATAACCTCAGTGAAGGGGTGCTCCTTTAAAACCGAGATGAGGAGGAATTTCTTCAGCCAGAGGCTGGTGAATTTGTGGAACTTGTTGCCACAGAGGGCTGTGAAGGCCAGGTCATTGAGTGGCTTTAAGACAGATAAGTTTTTAATCAATGAGGATCAAGGGTTATGGTGAGAAGGCAGGAGAATGGGGATGAGAATCATATCAGCTGTGATTAAATGATGGAGCAGACTCGATGGGCTGAATAGTGTAATTCTGCTGCTCTACCTTATGGTCTTTTATGTTTTCTACCTGGTACCTGACTGAGGCAACATGAACCAGCTGGAAAAAAGTACTGGGGAGTATGGGAGAGAATTCTGTCAATGTTCCATGTTGTTGTTAATGGCATACAAGTAGGCAAGAGCCCTGTTTGGAGATTACCAGAAGCTAAATTCAAGAACAGAACTTTGGTTATAATTTCCAGGTTATTACCTAATCCACATGAAATTAGTGTGGAACCAAACAAGTCAGTTAACATGTGGCTTAAGGTGTGTTGTGAGGAAGTGGGGTTATTTTCCATGGTTCCATTCACCAGCATTGAGATGAGGAGAACCTGAGCCAGGCAAGGACCAGGGCTTGAGTAAAAAGAAAACTAGGACAGTCAGGAGATTTTAAACAATTAGTTGGTTGGGGTGGGGACAAGGTTCAGATGGAAAAGGTGGCATAAATAACAGTTCTAAAACAAACATTGTAAAGAGAGTAAAGTAATAATTAAAAATTGTACTTCAGGCACTATAGGTTAAAAAACAAAACAGAAGTAAGAAGTGTTCCACTAGGGCCTCATGATCCCTGACCTCAACAGTTTGGTCCAAACAAGGATGAAAGAACTGAAGTCAGGATGAAGTGAGAGTGACTGCTCTTAACATGAAGACAGCATTTGACTGATTATGGGATTTTGGCAGGGGGTGGTGGTGGTGGTGGTGGTGGGTGCGCGCTCGTGAAAGAAACTCTCCATTTGATTGGAGTTATACCTGGCACAAAGAAAGATAATTGTGTGGCCGTTGGAGGTTGTTGTCCCAGGACATAATGGCAAGAGTTCTTCGGGGTCGTATTCAAGGCCCATCCATCTTCAGCTGCTTCATTATTGACTTCCCTTTCATCACGAGGCGAGGAGTAGGGTGTTCTCTGTTTATATGGCTGGTGCATGTGTGCAGTACTGAACACAGAACAGTGTGGCTACAAAAGCAGGTCAGAGGCTCAGATCTGCAAACAACATTCCTTCTATCTCCTTCTCAAAGACAATTAGTGTGGGCAATACATGTTGGACTTGCCTGAGATACCCACACCCCGTGGAAGAATAAAAGTGAAAGGAGCATAAGGACAGGTTAGGGTGTTTGGTCCACAAAAGCTTTCTTTTAACAAATGCAGTGAGTTGAAGGAGTAAATTGTAAGCGACAGTTCAATTTGGTGTGATATGGCCGTCATTACTGTGGCACAACTGCAAGAACGCTTGGACTGCAAACTAAAAATACTATTATAGGATCTACAGAAAAGATGGTGAAAATGGTACACAAGGAGGAGTAACATTAGTGATAAAGGTCAAAGCACTTCAGTGATAGACCATAAGGGGATGGAGGGAGTTGTCAGGCGAGGGCCATTTCATGAGGGGGAGAGGTCAGGCAGGAACGATAATACAAGAGAGGGGCCACAACACTGTTGGAGGGAGGTCAAACGGTGGCCACAATACCATGTGAAGAGGTGAGTTGGGAGTAATAAGCAAGGGGAGACAGGGAGAGGATATGTTACTGATGGAATAAGAGAAGTAAAGAAAAATTGTACCCCCAGTAGCAGTTATTGTGGTAGTTTTATCTTTCATACAGGTTGAAATAAGCAGATTAGTTCATGTCAGAAATGGAGTGAATATCTTGTGTGATCAGGATGGTTTTCTGCAACAATGTATTTCACCATCAACAGAGCCAAGCTATATTAGATATAATGAGTCAGATTTATTTAACAATGTAATAATACATGTACATTTATCTAACAGTGATCATAATATGATTGAGTTCATTGTAGCCTTTGAAAGGCAGAAACATGAAACAGCTATTGAGATTTTGGATTTAGACAAGGTTAATTTCAACATGATGAGACAGAGACTCGATAGGAAATTGTGCAAATATGTTGATGGGTGGAATGACAGTTCATCAGTAGGTGTTCAAGAAAGAACTTGATGTGATGCAGAACCTGTTTCGACCCTTAAGGGATAAAAGCTCTAGTTTAAAACAAAACCATGGATGATGAGAGGTAATGGCAGCATAAAACTAAAAGCGAAACACCTTTTATTCAACGGATGTGGACCTTGCTGGTTAGGCCATAGGCCATCATTTATTGATCATCCCTCATTGCCCTCAATGTTGTGAGCCGCATTCTTGAACTGCTGCAGACTGTGACGTAGGTACACCTATAGTGCTATTTGGGTGGAGGTTCCATAATGTTGATCCAGTGTCACTAAAGAAATGGCAATATAGTTCCAAGTCAGGATGGCAAATGACTTGGAGGGGAACTTGCAGGTACTGGTGCTCCCATATATATATACTGACATTTTCCTTCTAGATGGCAGTGGTCATGAGTTTCGAAAATGCTGACTAAGGAACCCTGGTAAGTTCTTGCAATGCATCTTGTCAATGGTTCACACTACTACTGTGCATCTGTGGTGAATGGAGCGTCAATCTGCTATGTCCTGGATGGTGTGAAGCCACTTGAGTGTTGTTGGAGCTGCAGGCCAGTGAGGAGTAATCCACCACACACTTGACTTGTGCTTTGTAGATGATGGATATATTTTGGGGAGTCAGGAGGGAGTTTCCTCACCTCAGGATTCTTAGCCTTTGACCTACTCTTGTAGTCGCAGTACTTATGGCCAGTTCATTTCAGCATCTGGTCAATCGATGATGATTGATGTGTGGGGTATTCAGCAATGGTAATATCATTGGATATCAAAGTACAATGGTTAGATTCTCTCTTGTTGGAGATGTTCGTTGTCTGGCACTGGTATATTGTGAGTATTATTTGCCACTTCTTAGTCTAAGCCTGGGTATTGTCCAAGTCTTGCTGCACTTGGACATGGACTGCTTCACTATCTGAGGAATTTCAAATGGCGCTGAACATTCTGCAGTCATCTACAAACCTCCCCACTTCAGACCTTTATGATGGAAGGAAAGTCATTGAAGCAGCTGAAAATAGATGGGCTGAGGGCACTAACCTAAGGAACTTCTGCAATGATGTCCTGGATCTGAGATGATTGAATTGCAACAACAACACGCATCTTACTTTGTGCTAGGTGTGACTCCAACCAGCAGACAGTTTTGCTCCTGATTCCCATTGACTCCAGTTTTCTGAGGGTTCCTTGATGCTGCACTTGGTCTAATGCTGCTCTGCTGTCGAGCGCCGTTCCTGTCTCCTCACCTCTTGAGTTCAGCTCTTTTGTCCATAGTTGAACCAAGGCTGGAGTGAGGGCAGAAGCTGAGTGGTGCTGGTAGAACCCAAACTACGTGTCAGTAAGTATTGTTAAACAAATGCCACATGATAGTGCTGTTGACTCTTCCATCACTTTACTGATGATCAAGAATAGACTGGGGCTGTAACTGGCTGTTTTTTTTTAATTGTGTAAAGAATATACCTTGGCAATTTTCCACATTGTTGGCTAGATGCCAATGTTTGTAGCTGTTGTGGAACAGCTTGGCTAATTCTGGAACACAATTCTTCAGTACTGTTGTTGGAATATTGTAAAGGCCATAGCCTTAGCTGTCTCCAATGTGTCCAGTTCTTGATATCACAGAGTGAATCAAATTGGCTGCAAGCTGACATCTGTGATGCTGGGGACCTCTGGAGAAGGCTGGAATGGATCATTCACTCAGCTGAAGATTGTTGCAAGTGCTTCAGTCTTGCCTTTTGCACTGAAATATTAGGAAAGGGGTATGTGAAGCTGTCACCATCTCCATTGAGTCATTTAATTGTCCACCCTTTCATGACTGGATGTGGTGGGACTACAGAGATTAGATCTGATCCTTGGTTTTGGAATTGCTTAGCTTTGCCAAACACTTGCTGCTTATGTTGATTGGCATTCAGGTAGCTTAACCAGGCTGATGCCTGTTTTAGGAATGCATGATGGTGTCCCTGGCATGCCTGCCACTCTTCACTGAACCAGGGTTCAACCCTGGTCTTGGCGTTAATAGCAGAGTGGGGGATATGCCAGACTGTGAGGTTGCTGTTGGTGTACAACTGTGCTGCTATTAGTGAGCCACAGTGCCTTATGGAGTATTGATTCATAAGCTGAGGAAGAGGGATGCATGGTAATTAGCAGAAAGATTCCTTGTTCACGTTTTACCTTGATGCCATGTGACTTCATAGCATCTGGAATTGATATTAAAGACTGTCCTAGGGTAACTCCTTCTAGACTGTATACCATTGTGCTGACACCTGCTGGGTCTGTCCTGTGGTGGGACAGTGTCATCTGGACTTAGTCTGCAAAGTTAAAGTAAAAGTTTGAGTACAAGTAGTCTTACGTTAACACTGCAATTAAGTTACTGTGAGAATATGATTCCGTGAGTACAGCCACCAGTCTGAAACAGCTCCCCAATTTTGGCATTAGCCCACAATATTAGTATGGACAATTTTACAGGATTGACATGGCTGATTTGTCAATGTCATTTCCAGTTCCTGCGTCGATGCTGGGTGGTCCATCCGATTTTTGTTCCTTTTTAGACTTTTTAATGGTTTGATACAACTATATACTTTGCTTGTGTTCTCACCTCCTTCAAAAAAAAAATTCAATCAAATTGGTGAGACATGACCTTCCAGATAGAAAACCGTACTGCCTGTCACTAACCAGTCCATTTTCTTTCAGATGTGCATATATCCTGTCCCTCGGTATTTTCTCAAAGCTTTCTCACCACACGTCAGCCTCACCATACTATAATTTCCTGGATTATCCAGGCCTCCTTTCTTAAACAAGGAACACCATTGGCTATTTTCCAGTACTCTGGAACC
Source organism: Carcharhinus amblyrhynchos (assembly GCF_965287045.1). Classification (NCBI taxonomy): domain Eukaryota; kingdom Metazoa; phylum Chordata; class Chondrichthyes; order Carcharhiniformes; family Carcharhinidae; genus Carcharhinus; species Carcharhinus amblyrhynchos. Next base: position 63,189,195 of record NC_137330.1, read on the forward strand.
TCACCTGTGGTCAAAGAAGGTATGAAGTTTAGGTCCCAGCTACTCTTCCTTGGTCTCCTGCAGTAACCTGGGATAGATCCCATCTGGCCCCAGGGACATGTCTACCTCGATGCAATTTAGGATACTCCACATTTCTTCCTCAAAAGTGTAGATAATCTCTACAGTGGTCACACACCTAACCCTGACCTCAGCATCTGTTGTGTCCTTTTCCTTGGTGAATACTAATACAAAGTACTCATTGAGGATCTTGTCCAGTTCCTGAGGTTCCATGCATAACTTCCCACCATTGTCCTGGAGTGGGCATACTCTTTCTCTTGCTAACCTCTTGCTCCTAATATATGTATAAAAAGCTTGGGATTCTCCTTGACCCCGTTGGCTAAAAACGTTTCATCGTCCCTTTTAGCCCTCTTAATTCCACATTTAAATTCCTCCCTTCTTCAACTGTACTCCTCAAGGGCTCCATCAGCCTTTAGATGCATAGGCCTATTGTATGCTTCCTTTTTAAATTTGACTAGATTGAGGAAACAAAGAGAAAAGCAAATTGGCAGACTCATGGTTTGCCATAGGGATCGGTGCTGGGATAGATATGAGGTGTGATTGACTCGGTTAGGATTGTTTTCGCTGGAGTTCAGACGAATGAGGGTGGGGGATCTCATAGTCACTTATAAAATTCTAACAGAATGAAATAGGGTAGATACGGGGAGGATGTGTCCAGAACCAGGGGTTGCAGTCTGAGAATTTGGGGTAAACCATTTAGGACAGAGATGAGGAGAAATTTCTTCACCCAAAGAGTGGTGAGCCTGTGGAATTCATTACCACAGGAAGCAGTTGATGCCAAAACTTTGAATGTGTTCAAGAGGTGGCTAAATACAGCACAAGGGGTGAATGGGATCAAAGGTTATGGGGAGAAAGCAGGATTAAGCGATTGAGTTGGACAATCAGCCATGATTGTAATGAATGGCAGAGCAGGCATGAAGGGCCATGTGGTAGCCTCCTGCTCCACTTTCTATGTTTCTATGTAATGTTTGTACGGTAATTAATTTCTGTTGCATGTGTGTCCGTTATGAACCATTTGGATATTTTAGCTGTAGATAGGTGCTGTAATCTCTGTTACAGATAGATAGTTTATATAATATAGGTTTGATTTACACAGATGTTAAGTTTGAACATTTCTTGGCAAAATTATTGTTCTGACCCAAAAAGAAGAATTTTTATTGTATGAAAGAAGTGACCAGGGTGCATAAACCAAATTGAATGCATTCAGCCATTTGCTCATTGTCATTCAAGGGGCTGTAACACTTTTTTTGGAGCCAATCATAAGCAGGTACTGGTGGAACTTCCTAATTGCGAGCATCCAATTTCAGCATCAAACACTTGAGATAAGGTATTGTGCAGTGAGATGCTGAGTAAAGGTCACTCTTTTACTAAATGCCCCCCCAGTACACTAGTACAGCATCCTTCTCGGCATTATTCACGCCAGCTGTCTTGTGCGTTCTTCTCTCCATAAAATTGCTTGCCAGTGGCAAATTAAGAACATAAGAAATAGGAGCAGGAGTAGGCCATCTAGCCCTTCGAGCCTGCCCTGCCATTCAATAAGATCGTGGCTGATCTGAAGTGGGTCAGTTCCACTTTCCCGCTTTCTCCCCATAACCCTTAATTCCCTTGTCTGTCAAAAACCTATCCACCCGTGACTTAAATATATTCAACAAGGTAGCCTCCACCACTTCAACGGGCAGAGAATTCCAGAGATTCACCACCCTTTGAGTGAAGACGTTCCTCCTCAATTCTGATCTAAACTGCCCCCCGCTTATCTTGAGGCTGTGCCCTCTAGTCCTGCTATCCTTTCTAAGCGGGAAGAATCTCTCTACCTCTACCCTATCTATCCCCGTCATTACGTTATACATTTCTATAAGATCTCCCCTCATCCTTCTAAACTCCGAGTACAGACCCAGTCTATTTAGTCTCTCTTCATAGACTAACCCCCTCATCTCCAGTATCAGCCTAGTGAACCTTCTCTGCACTCCCTCCAAGGCTAATATGTCCTTCCACAAGTGTGGTGACCAAAACTGCACACCATACTCCAGCTGCGGCCTCACCAGTACCCTGTACAGTTGCAGCAAGACCTCCCTACTTTTATATTCTATCCCCCTCGCTATAAAGGCCAACATTCCATTTGCCTTCTTGATCACCTGCTGCACCTGCAGACTTGGTTTTTGCGACTCGTGGACAAGGACCCCCAGGTCCCTCTGCACCGTAGCGTGCTGCAGCTTTTCACCTTTTAAATAATAATCCCTCCTACTATTATTTCTGCCAAAGTGGATAACCTCACACTTGCTAACATATACTCCATCTGCCAGGTCCTCACCCACTCGCTCAGCCTTTCCAGATCTCTCTGCAGACTTTCCACACCCTCCATGCAATTTGCTTTTCCACTCATCTTTGTGTCATCAGCAAATTTCGTCACCCTACACTCAGCCCCCTCCTCCAGATCATCTGTATAAATGGTAAACAGTTGAGGCCCCAGCACCGATCCCTGCGGCACTCCACTCATCATCAACTGCCAACTAGAATAGTTGATACCAACTCTCTGCTTCCTATTAGACAGCCAATCCTCTATCCACGCTAACACCTCACCCCCAACTCCGTGCACCCTAACCTTCTGTAGCAACCTTTTGTGAGGCACCTTATCAAACGCCTTTTGGAAATCTAAAAACACCACATCCACCGGTTCCCCTCTGTCTACTGCACTAGCCATATCCTCATAGAAATCCAATAAATTCATCAAACACGACTTTGCCTTAACGAATCTGTGCTGCGTCTGCTTGATTAAACCATTCTTTTCTAGGTGCCTCGCTATTTCTTCGATGATGGATTCTAGCATTTTTCCAACTACAGACGTTAAACTAACCAGCCTATAATTCCCTGCCTTTTGTCTGCTACCTTTTTTAAACAGCGGTGTAACATTAGCCGTTTTCCAATCTTCTGGCACTTCTCTGGAGTCCAGAGAATTTTGATAAATAATCACTAAGGCATCCACTATCACCTCTGCCATTTCTTTCAGAACCCTGGGATGCATTCCATCCAGTCCTGGGGACTTGTCCACCTTCGGTCCCATTAGTCTATCAAGCACTACCTCTCCAGTGATAGTAATTGCATTTAGGCCCTCACCTCCTACCATCCTTCTATCTTTAATATCCGGCAAACTATTCGTGCCCTCCTCCATGAAGACCGAGGCAAAAAACTTATTTAAAGCCTCAGCCGTTTCCTCATCGCCCACCGCTAAATCCCCCCTCGTCCTCCAAGGGTCCAACATTCACTCTAGCCAGCCTCCTCCTCTTTATATACTTGTAAAAACTTTTGCTGTCATTTTTTATATTTAGAACAGTTTTTTTGTTATAAAGCAAAGTTGACAAATTTGTCTTGCGTGGAAGGAAACATTTAGACCATCGGTCTGGCTTGGATTTAGTCCATGTTCTAAAAATGGACAGTCGGGATCCAGCACCCAACCCCTTCCAGTTGTACATTAGCAGGCTTCTGCTGAGATCAATAATGAAACTGCTGAAGGACTAAATCATTGAGATATATATGTATATAGATGCGCATTCCTCCAGAATTCAACTTTTAATTAAATGAAACAGATTTTCAAAATTGCCTGAGGGCATAATTGATAAGAAACTTAAGGATAAATGATTCAGATACATAAATCCAAACAAATTTGCTGTATGGCAATGTTAAAGCAGTTTTATGCAAACTGCACATTGTATGAAAAATCAAACTGTCCAAGACCATTTTATGTTTACACTTATTTTTATATTAACACTGGCATTCTAAACAATTCTTGAATTCCAAAATTATATATTGGATCAAGTCTCAACGCAGGAATTTTACTGTGGTTTTTCTTTCTTCAATGGTATACAGAAAATGGAATACTCGTTGTGAGGTAAAGGTTAATGAGACATGGCTCGTAGTTAGTCATTATATTGTCACTTTTACAGCCATTTTAAATTAAATTACAGATGCATTTATAGTTACTGTCCAGCTACTCATTTGTGTCCTTTTGACATGTTTACTTTAATATTGATAATTTCGTTTTCAACACTTTGGTTCAGGATCAACATCTGGTGACCATGTGTACAATTATAAGCGCAGGTTTTTGGTCGTTGTTCACAGGTCAGAAATCTAGCCACTGAGGCTGCTGTTAGCACCCCTTTCATTATCATCCCAGTTGAAATTTGCTAATTGAGCACAGATCAGGCACTGAACCTAACCTTCCTGACATTAATGATGTCTTATGCACTGGATAAAGTCATTGAAGTGTTGGGAAGCTGGAAGTCTGATTAGTGGAATGCCTTTTGCTGAAAGATATGCTGAATATATGTTTATCTGATTTTTTAAAACACATTCACACTGTTTTGATGCTTTAGATTTTGCTGCTTTCCCTGAGGCTTGGAAGTTATTTTTTCTTCCATTTTTTAAAAATTCTGAGTTCAGGTAAATGCTGTAAATGTGTAATTTGTCTATACTGCCTGTGATGTGAAAATTATTAGATGGTGAATTATAGGCTTGGCTGTGTGATTCACAATGTATTTTATATATAGTTAGAAATTATACACTTACTCTATAGAATTAAAAGGCGTTTAACTGTCAATTGATTTGATTTTCTTTAAGTATTATCGTTTTACCTCTTAGATTGAACGTAACCTCTTTTTTATAAAGCAAATTATTGAGTTTCAGTTATTTTGAAGTATGTTCAAACTATATCTTTTTTATTGTATCTGCTGCCCTGAATGTATCATAGTGTTAATGGGTGGTTTTTTTTTGCTTAACCTAGAACTTAAATTACTTTTTCATATAGCCTATTTAATGCAGGATGTGCTGATCTAATAAGCTGAACACTGGAGTGGTGAGAATTTTATTAAACTGTCCAGCTCGTACTTAAATTCATTCACTTTAATACTGAGAGAAAGATTTATGTTTTTAAACCTTTTTTATTTGAAGAAATTAAGACAATATTTTCTTTGGAGTTGTTGGAGATTTTGAATTCCGTATGTAAATTGTTTGTTTATTCTTCAGTATTTTAGTATGGTAACATTGGGTTTCAATTGCAAAAGTACCTCTCCAGCGAAGGGCAAAAATGTGTGCAAATCGATCAGCCACTTGGATGTATTTACCTGTTTACCCAGCTGTGATCCATTTCCCTTGACACATTTACCTGACCATCTATATATAGGTCTTGTTTTGAAATGTCCCATCGTGCTGGTATCCACATCCTATAACAGGAGAGAGTTTCAGATTTTCTAATACTCTTTGCCAGCAAAAGTGCTTTACTGTTTCACTCCTGATTGGCCCAACAAATTCTAAGCTTAGGTCACCTTTTCTCGTGATTCCCTAACTCATAAATGTCTTTACCTACTCAATTAAATCCTTCTAACATTTTAAATATCTCAGTTTAAAACTTAATTATGAGTGTCACAAGTAGACTTTCATTAACACTGCAGTGAAAATCCCCTGGTCGCTACAATTCGGTGCCTGTTCGAGTACACTGAAGGAGAATTTAGCATGTCCAATGCATCTAACCAGCACATCTTCCGGACTGTGGGAGGAAACCCATGGAGAAGGTGCAGACTCCACATATTGACAGTGACCTAAGCTGGGAATTGAACCCGGATCCCTAGCATTTTGGGACAGCAGTGCTAACTACTGTGCCACTCAGATCACTTGTCAGTCTTCCACACTGAACGGAATGCAAGCCATGTTTATCCAATCTGTTCTCATAACATAGAAGTTTGTTTAAGCCCTGATATCATATTGTTAGTCTGTGCTGCAGCCCTTCCAAGGCCAATACGTTCTTTCTCGAGCCCAAAATATCAAAACTCTTGATGAACGGTCATCTAGACTCAATGTTGGCTCTACACTCTTTCCACAGATGCTGTCAGACCTGCTGAGATTTTTCAGTATTTTTCTGTTTTTGTGTCTGAAACTGTAATCAGTACTCTCAAATGGAATGTGACCAAGAGCCTGTACAGCTGAAGCCTAACTTTCTCCCCTTTGTGCTTCAGTTCCATGAAGATCAAAACCAACATTTCATTTGCTTGCTCTTTGTAATTGTCTGTTAGCTTTGAATAATTTGAGTACTTGGACTCTTTGATTCTCTGCTGCTGCTAGTTTCTCAGTTTATCTTCAGTCCAAAGTGGAGAACTTGACATTTACCCTCATTTAACTCGCAATTGTCATACTTTTCCCTGTCTTTCAAACTTTAGGGAACACGGTGGTACAGCAATAATGCCACTGGATGAGTAATCCACAGGCCCAAGCTGATGCTCTGGGGATACTGATTCACATCCCACAATGGCAAATGGTGGAATTTTTGAATGAATTAAGAAATTTGAAGACCATTCTCAGTAATGGTGACCATGAAACTATCATCAATTGTCAGACCATCTCGTTCGTTCATGCCTGTTAGGGAAGGAAAAGTGCCATCTTCACCTAGTCTGACTTGTGTGCAACTCCGAATCTGCAGTGTGATGTGGTTGATTCTTAATTTCCCTGATGCAAAAACCCAGCTTGCAGGTGCAGCAGGTGGTCAGGAAGGCGAATGGGATGCTGGCCTTCGTAGCGAGGGGGATTGAATATAAAAGTAGGGAGGTCTTGCTGCGGCTATATAGGGCATTGGTGAGGCCACAGCTGGAGTACTGTGTGCAGTTTTGGGCGCCGTACTTACGCAAGGATATTTTGGCCTTGGAGGGAGTGCAGAGAAGATTTACTAGGCTGATGCCGGAGTTGAGGGGGTTGAACTATGAGGAGAGGCTGAATAAACTAGGCTTGTACTCGTTAGAGTTTAGAAGAATGAAGGGAGATCTCATTGAGACGTATAAGATGATGAATGGGATGGATAGGATAGAGGTGGAGAGACTCTTCCCGCTCAGAAAGGACAGTAGGACTAGGGGGCACAGCCTCAAGATAAAGGGGGGGCGGTTTAGAACGGAGTTGAGGAAGAACTTCTTCACTCAAAGGGTGGTGAATCTCTGGAATTCTCTGCCCGTTGAAGTGGTGGAGGCTGCCTCGCTAAATATTTTTAAGACGTGGGTTGATGGGTTTTTGATAAGAGAGGGGATTAAGGGTTATGGGGAGAGGGCGGGAATGTGGAACTGAGCCACGACAGATCAGCCATGATCTTATTGAATGGCGGGGCAGGCTCGAAGGGCTAGATGGCCTACTCCTGCTCCTATTTCTTATGTTCTTATGTTCTGACATGACCACTCCATTCAAGAGCAATTGTGGGGAGGGAAGAGGGAGTGAGACTGACTATAATTTCTGTTGGTTGAAATGGTAACTAGCTTTTGGGTGATCCAACTGTTACTTGCTGTTTTTGTTCTCGCGTGCCTGGATGTTACTAGCCTTGCTGTAGACGGGGTGAATTATTATTTTAGTAACCTGAGAATATCGTTCCAGCATAGTAACGGCACAGTCAATTTTCCTTTGATCTGGTGTTCTCATCAAATCCATCTCACTCAATTTTTAATTTGACTTGATAAGGCCCACTAAACTTGGCTTTTAACGGTTCACCTACCACTGGTAATAATACTAACACTTTATCCCCAATCGCAAAACTATAAATTTCTGATTTTTTTTATCTGCATTTCTCATCACGTGCTGTGTCACATTTAAATGCTGCCTAGCTATCTCACTGGCTTGAGTTAATCTTTCCCTAAAGTTTGGCACACCGCCCAACAATCTAATCTCAGAATGCTGACTTGCCAATTTAAATGGTCCTTTTACCCCACAACCAAAAATCATTTCAAATGGATTGAATTTGGTTGATTCATTAGGTGCATCCCTAATTACAAAAAGTACAAATGGAATTCCTTTGTTCAATCCGCTGAATAATCCTGACCATAGGTCTTCAACACGATCTTTAAAGTTTGATGTCACTGTTCCAACGCTCCCTGCAATTCTGGACAGTCCACAGTTGATTTAAATTACTTTACTCCTAAGCTACCCTTAACTTCCCTGAATAACTTCAGTGTAAAATTTGATCCTTGGCCTGATTGGATTTCTGTGGATTGTTCATATCTGGTTTAAAAAAATAAATAACTCCTACAATCATTTTAGCTGTAATATTACATAATGGAATTTCCTCCTGAAGTCTAGTAGATACATCTATTATGTCAACAAATATGTGCACCACTTTTTGTTTTAGGGAGAGGTCCCACAAATTTAAGATCCTGCTAAGAGCTTCCTCAAATGCTGGAATGCTATGAAGGGTGATGGTGATTAATGTTTGAATTTTCCTATGACCTGCCATGTATGGCAAAATTCTCCTACATCTTAGTGTGAAGTGCCGCTCAATAAAAACATTTTGGTATTTTCGCTTTCAGATTTCTTTACTTGCAAAATGACTTCCTAATGGTACCTCATGCTACCTGCAATATCTCCTTTCTCTAACACACTAGTAATACAACTTGATGAAATTTTGTCCATCAGATTATGTGAAGGTCTCTGCTTACTCATTAAGACATCATTTTTAGTGTAATTACACTGATACACACTCAGATTCTTCATGTGTATGCTTTATGATACAACAACTTTATCTTTTCATTTTCTTGTTGTAATTCTGCCAACTTTCCTGAAGATATCCACTTTGTTCTCCACCTGCTCTTCTTCTTTATCAAATGTCTGGTTAAAAATAGTTTGATAACTGAACCTCCAGTCTCCTTATCTTTAATGTGTGATTTCTCCTCCTGTCTCAAATGTGACTTTGTGATCTTGTTGCCATACACTTGGAAAAATCCCAGATATGCTTCCTGCAACACTTCAGTTGGTTGATTTTCCACTGGCCTTTCAACCATAGTAGGCATCACCCCCACCTATGATCCAGCTATGTTGTTGCCCTGGATAAACTGGGTTCCTGGAAAAGAGAATTTCCCTATTACTCCTAAAATCACTTCACTTGTCACCAGACTCTCTCGCCTCATAAATAATGGAACACGACTCTTCTTGCCTTGAATTCCATTTACTACCACCTTTTCTGACAAGACTCCTTCTGAACTACACAATTCCTCATCTCTTACCATAAAGAGTGACTTGTCTCTTGTATTTCAATTTTGACTTTTTTATCTACTCCTTGTATACACGAGTAAACTTTAGCCACACAAGTAAATTCCTTGAAGTGATCTGGCACTTGCTTATCAACAAATGCCTGAACTAGCTGTACATTATTTTGCCTCTAGCTTAAACTGGGCTTTCCTTTACCACTTCTAAAATCTCCATTGGCTTACCCTCTTCTACCAAATATGTCTTCCCAGTATTTTTCTTAAGCCAGCAATACTGACTTTGTGTCCAACTTTATTGCAATGAAAACATCTGAGGCTTTTTATTTCTCTTCCACCTTGATATGTCCCTACTATTTCCAATGAGGACCCCTTTGCCTTTACTATCCGAGGATTTCTCCTTATCCCAGTTTCTGTCACAAATTATAGCTTAGGTTGAAATTGATCTCAAAACCCATGAACTAACTCATGATCACCTTAGAGGTCTATAAAATAATGAGGGGCATGGACAAAGTAGATAGCCAACAACTTTTCCCAAACACAGGGGAGCCTAAAACGAGGGAGCATTGGCTTAAGGGGAGAGATACAAAAGGGTTCAGAGGTGCAAACTTTTTTCAGTGGTGTCTGGAATGAGCTGCCAGAGGCAGTAGTAGAGGTGGGTACAATGTTTTGTTTTTTAGAAAGCATTTATAGTTAGTTGGATAAGATGGGTATAGAGGGAAATAGGCCAAACGTGAGCAATTGGGACTAGCTTAGTGGTTAAAAACTGGGCAGCATGGACAAGTTGGGCCAAAAGGCCTGTTTCCATGTTGTAAACCTCAATGACTCTATCTGCCAATTCAACTGCTAAGCTCACAGTTCTAACCCTCTGATTTTCTGTATGAGTTCTCACTAGTTAAGTGAATTTTTAAATTCACCCAAAATAATTGTTTCCTTAAGAGTGTCAAATGTCTCTACTTTCAAAGCTGTTGTCTACCTGTCAGAGTTACTTTGTTTGTTCTTTCAAATTTTATATCTCAGACCTCATTCCTTAGATTTTTAAACTTCTGTCTGTAGGCTTCTGGCTACAGTTCCTATGCACTTGAGATGGCTTTTTTCACCTCATGGTAATCCCTAGATATCTTCTGTGATGACGTAAACACCTCACAAGCTCTACTTGCCAACTTTGTTTGAACCAACAAAACCCACATGATTTGTGGCCATTTTACTTGTTTAGCTACTTTCTCAAATGAAATGGAAAGTTTCTGCACCATTCTTATCAAATCTTGCTATTGTTTTTTGTTCTGCCGGGGCTATTCTTTCACTTTTTTTTCTGTTCCTTTTAATTGCAATTCTTGACTCTTTTTCCCGTTCAAACTGTTTTAATTTTTCTCTTTGTTCCACTGTGATTGCCTCTCTCTTGTTTTTGCCACACTCTGTCCTCTTTTTGCTTCTAATTCAAGCTGTTTCATTTGTAACTGCATCCTAGCCAATTCTAATGCTCCTGACTCTGCTTTTTGGCTACTTTAAATGCTGAGCTATCACTGCAATTATCTCTGCCTTTTTGTCCCTTTAAGCAAAGTCAACTGCAGCTTGTATGCCAATTCCAAAAGCTTTGTTTTAACCATCTTTTGTAAACCACCCTGACTTCCTGTATACCCAGGAAATGCTCAGCCACTGCAAGAACCATTATTCCCCAAGACCCTCCCAATGGAATGCAACAGCTGAAAAAAATAACAGGTCCTCAACACCCACTGTCTTGCATTTTTTAAATCCCAGATAAGCTCCCAATTTTTTTTTAGGGTATTGATCAGAAACTCGAACTTGAATGATGAAGCCAGACTAGACCATAATAATTATTTACTTCGGCATTAGTGTGAGGATAAGATGTTTCAGGTGTGATTCTGTTGACAAACGTGGGTACTTTTATCAAAATAAACATTATTTAACAATGCTCTGTAACTATAACAAATGAATCAACTTAACGTATAACTTTTAAATATCATATTTTCATGATACAATCTGCACCTGTAACTTGTCAATCGTATTTACTAAAATCTAGGCCTTCAGATACAGGTACCGAAACTCCGATTTAGTTGTCAGTACTTTCCTCCTTACTCGAACTTCACCTATTCACTTAGTAGTCTAAATACTAAAGCTTTCTGTCCCTCAGTATTTTGTGCATCCTGGTATTCCTTTCTAATATTTTGTCGGGATAAATACAGCCCTGCTGAGTTCATTTAAAGCCCTTCTAACAGCACTAGCAAAATGCCCTGCAAGGAATTCAATCCCAGCTTTGTTCAGTTGCAACCTGTCTGGCTTATAGAGCTGCTATTCCACTCAGAGCCACTCCCAGTGTCCCAGCAATCTGAAGCCCTCCCTCCCACACTGTCTTTGCAACCATGCATTTGTCTGCCTTAATCACCAATTCCTGTTCTTGCTTGTATATGGCACTGAGTATAATCTGGAGAAAACTGCATTTGAGGTTCTGCGTGCCAATTTTCTACCTAGCTTCCTAAATTCTGCCTCAGCCTGTTTCCTTCCCATTAGACCATAAGGCATAGGAGCAGAATTAGGCCACTCGGCCCATCAAGTCTGCTCCGCCATTCAATCATATCTGATATTTTTCTCATCTCTGTTCTCCTGTCTTTTTCCCATAACCCTTTATTAATCATGAACTTATCTATCTCTGTCTTAAAGATACTCAATGACCTGGCCTCCACAGCCTTCAGTGGCAAAGAGTTCCACAGATTCACCACTTTCTGGCTGAAAAAATTCCTCCTCATCTCTGTTTTAAAGGATCGTTCCTTCAGTCTGACATTGTGTCCTCTGGTTCTAGTTTTTCCTACTAGTGGAAACAACCTCTCCACACTCTATCCAGGCCTTGCAGTGTCCTGTAAGTTTCAATAAGATTCCCCCTCATCCTTCTAAACTCCAATGAGTACAGACTCAGAATCCTCAACGGTTCCTCATACGACAAGCTCTTCATTCCTGTGGACCTCCTCTGGACCCTTTCCAAGGCCATAACATCCTACCTTAGATATGGGGCCCAAAACAGTTCACAGTAGTCCAAATGGGGTCTGACCAGAGCTGATTACATCCTCAGAAGTACATCCCTGCTCTTGTATTCTAGCCCTCTCAACATGAATGCTAACATTGCATTTGCCTTCGTAACTGTCAAGTCATTGGTACCAATGTGGACCACAACCTTAGGCTATTGATCCTCCCCCAGAAGAATGCCCCACAACGACTCTGTAACATACCTTATGGAATCATATCCATGGCCACAGAAATACCTACGTGTTCCCCACTATTGCACTTCCGTCCTTCATCCCCTCCAGTATAGCTGCGTTGCCTGTGGTGGCACAAACTTGACTCTGATTTCACTCTTCTGAGGAACCAGCTTCCAAAACAGAGAACCGTTTCCTGAACAGTACCCCAGGGAATTGTTGCACTCCTTACCTCAGTCTTGTGCAGTGCCTGGTGATCACTCATTCCTCTGTGCCTTCAAGCTCTTAAGCTGCAGTGTGACTACCTCTCTGAATGTGCTGCCCATGGAGCTTTCAACTTCACATGCACCTCAGTGACTCCACCTATGTTTGAGCCCTGAAACCTGGAGGTCAAGTTTCTGCAGCTGGCAGCACTTGCTGCACGTATGGTTATCTTGGGTATTGGTCATGTCTGCGACTTCACACATACTACAGGACAAGCTTTCCACTCACCTGAGTTGCCCTATCATGCCTTAACTTTACTTCTCTTAGAATAGCTTTTATTTTATTTTGGATTACTTGTATTACCTTACTATAACTTCACTTTATTTCAGGCACTGGTTTTACATTTGCTGTTTCTAACACTGAGCACTTACTGGCCAATCAACTTAACTTTTCTGTGGCATTGTGGTTGCTTTGTTTTCCCCTTAGGCAGCGGTAATACTCACCAAATAACCAGCCGGTTCTCTGCAGCACAGTAAGGCCATCCACGAGGGCCGAGAAACCAGAAAGCAAAAGAACACCTCCCTCCCTTACGTATAGAATTCGAACTTTAAACCAAATTCACAAGTATACTCACTCTACCTCTATCTCACTCAGGCTGAAGACTCCCTCACTGATTGTGCACCTTTTACTGATCATTATTTGCATTCAACAAATCCACAGTTGCATTCCTTAATTGACCTACACTTATCAGACTTGACAAATGTTAATTTTGTCTCAGATTATCATTTCCAAAAATTTCCCAGCAATGAGGTTAAGCAGACTGGCTTGTGGATTCTGGGTTTAGCTTGCACCATTTTTTTCAACGTGTTGGTCATTTGCGGTTCCCAAGTCGTCTAATGCTACTGTATCTAAAATGAACAGGAAGATTATAGCCAGTGCCTCAACAATTTCAAACGTTAGTTTTCTCAATATCCTCAGATACACCCCACCTAGACATAATGACTTCTGTAACAAGAATAACCAGTCTTTTCTGACCTTTTTCAATTGTTAACCCAACCAGTACCTCTTTTACTGTGACTTTGTCTGCAACAAGAAAGAGGGTGCAGCCACATTGAAGGATCTCATTTAGTAGCTCAGCCATGCCCACTGACTCCTTGTATAGGCTTCCATTGTGGTGCCTTGAAGACCCAACTTTCCTCTTAATACCTGTCTGTTATTTAGATGCCCATTGAAGGCTTGAGGGTTCTCTTTGATGTTAGCTGCCAAAGTTGTCACTTACTTCCTCCTTGCTTCTGATGTCTTTTTCACTGAATCTTCTATGTTCACCTGTATTATCAATCTGCCATCTACCATATGCCTCATTTTTCCATTTCATCTTGCTCACAATCTCTTTTTTGGCACCCAGAGAACTCTGGCTTTGATTGCCCTAACTTTTTCCCCCTCTCAGGATTCTATCTAAACTGTACCTGAACCATCACGACTTAGTCGTAGAGTCAGAGGTTTACAGCATGGAAACAGACCTTTCAGCCCAACTTCTTTATGCTGCAGCTTTTTGTTTTCATTCCTAAGCTAGACTCAGTTGCCCATGTTTGGTCCATATCCCTCTAAATCCATCTTACCCATTTTTAAAAGACAAAATTGCCCTTGTAATTTCCTTTCAAGCTATCCTTGTAGCTAAGTGTATGAGTATTAGAAACTACCCATTTTGCAGTCGGGAAATTGCAACCTTGCAATGATCAATTTGACTTGCTGTTTAATACAAGTTTTTCAAATACAGCTACATTCATTTTTACATTCATTACATTTCAGACAATTAAGTGGATTTTCACTTATTCTGTCAAATGATAATGAAATCTAAATCTACTTTTTGGTACATGAACTTTGTTTTTCTATTAGTGATCCTCGTGTTCATTGCAGCATTGCATCTATGATGGTGATTTATGCCCATTGAATCAAACTTATCCCAATTTAAAATGTTGTTTTGATCATCCGACTTTTGGATTTGCTGGGACGTGGGTGACACTGGCAACTGAATTTATGGCCGATCATAGTTGCCTGATAAAGTTCTGGGCTTCTCACTGAAATGTCAAAGTGCTTGTTATATTCATGTTGAACAGGAAATTTTAGGTTTTCCACACAGTAGCAAAGTGGTAGTGTTAAATGTGCAAGTTTGGGTGGTCTAATTTGAAGAGGAACTTGGAGATAATTGATTTCCCATGTCTGTTTCAGTTGTGGAACATGTGGGAGAGGGAAGTCATGTCAAAGTAACCTTGGTATGTTGCATTGCAGCTGTACAGATTGCAATGTGCTGGTGATGTAGGGAGTCAATATTGAATTGAGTTTCAGAAGAGTTCCTCTGGAAAATGTTCAGTTTATTAAGAACTGTTGCTGCTGTGTCCCTTCCAGAAAAGTAACCTTTTATCACTGGAACGTTATAGATGGTGGAGAGAATCTTTGATTCATTCCCTGACTCCGGTGCACTCAGCATCTGCCATGCTGTAATGACTCTGGTAATCCAATTTAGCTTACGGTCAATGATCATCGAGGTTGGTTCTGATGTTGAAGGTCATGGGAGGTGGCTCAACTCTTTCTCTAGTTTGAGATGATCATAACTTGCTATAGTGACTGCCTGCCATTTATTGGCTCAAGCTTACCCAAGTGCTGTTTTAAGTTGTAATTCATGATTTGAAGTATTTGAGAATAGATTCAAACTCTCTAGAATCATTAATTGGCAGACTAAGGAAATTTGGCGTGTCCGCTATGACAGAAGGGCAGCATGGTAGCACAATGGTTAGCACTATTGCTTCACAGCGACGGGACCTTAGTTCGATTCCCACCTTAAGTCACTGTCTGTCTAGAGTTTGCATGTTCTCCCCGTGTCTGTGTGGGTTTCCTCTGGGTGCTTGAATTTCGTCCCATCTTTTGAATGACACGCTTGTTAGGTGCGTTGGCCTAAGCAGGCACCAGACTGTGGCAACTAGAGGAATTTCACAGTAATTCCATTGCAGTGTTAATCTAAGTCTTACTTACGACTAATAAATAAACTTTAGACTTTTCCTACCAACTTTTACACATACACCATAGAAAGCATTCTTTCTGGTTGTATCACAGCTTGGTATGGGTACTGCTCTGACCAAGATTGCAAGAAACTACAAAAAGTCATGAGCGATGCCCAGTTGATCACTCAAACCAACCTCCCATCCATTGGCTCCATCTACACTTCCCACTGCCTTGGCAAAGTATCAGCATAACTAAGGACCCCACGCGACCCAGACATTTTCCCTTCCACCACCTTCCGTCAGAAAAAGATACAAAAGTCTGAGGACACGTACCAACCAATTCAAGAACAGCTGCTTCCCTGCTGCCATCAGACTTTTGAATGGACTTAACTTGCATTAAGTTAATCTTTCTCTATACCCTAGCTATGACTGTAACATTACATCCTGCACTCTCTTGTTTCCTTCTTTATGAATGGTGTGTTTTGCCTGTACAGCATGCAAGAAACAATACTTTTCACTGTGTACCAATGCATGTGACAATAAATCAAATCAAATAAATCAAATCAAACAAATCTGCTCCTGATTTTATGATGGAGAAATTGGTGAAAAAACTGGAGATATTTGGTATCTCAGGATGTGATTCTGAGGTCGTCTGCACTCTTAGGACATCATTGCAAGAGTTTGGCATTTGTTCACAATGACATTGATCCTTTATGTATCACTTCCTTTGAGTGAGGTATGACTTCAACCAGTGCAGAACTTTCCCTTTTTTCACATGGAGATTGAACTTTTGTTGCTTCTTGATAACATTCATTAAATGCTGCTTGGATATTGAGGGCACATAGCCTGCTCAAAACTCCTTCACATTAGCTTGTGTCCCTTTTCTAGAGGGTGACTGTTGAAATTTGGACCCGAGTAGTTCTGGTAGAAGCCCAATTTAATGTTAGTGAGAAAGTTTTAATGGGCTGCAACAAGTTGCCACTGTTGAGGACTTCTTTCATCACCCCACTGATGATTTACAGTGGGCTGATCATGTGGTAATTGCCAGGCTTGGACTGATTCTTGGAATACTTAGTTAATCTTTCACATTCAGATAGCTGTCAGTGCCATTACTTGACTCGAACAACACCTCGGGCTGTTTGTTCTCTTTGTAAGCATTGAAGCATGCATTGCAATGCTGTACCCTCTCTTCTCTTTCATAGATTTTTATTGCATCTCTTATTGTCATCCAGCTAAGCCAGCTTACATTTTTCCCCATGGCGGGGTGGGGGGGGGGTCTCAGTCCAGTCTACAGTTATTACTGATATGCACCTTCTCTTCCTCTTCCTCTTCCTCTTCCTCTTCCTCTTCCCCTGTCCTGGTGTGCATTCAACTTGAATGAGTCCACAGTTATTTTTCTTCCTCTCACCATTCTCTAATCTGCATTCAAGATGCATATCTATACATGTTTTTAGGAGCAGTGACCCCCATTCATTCATTGCCCCCTCTGTTGAGTTCCTGTCCAGTGTTCTTTTAAGGATTAAAGTTACCAATTTCCTTGCCATCCATTCCACCCACCACTGCTCCCTTGATTCTGCCAGCAGATCAAAAATCTCTGCTGCTCTTCACATTGCCTTCCAGAGAATGTTTGTGCATTGATCTCTTGCCATCCATGATTTTGTACGATGCTCGGGTTGACAGTCTTGATTTTAGTTGAAAATTAGCTTGTGGGTGGCAGTGCCTTGCCATATGCTTTCAAATCACCCGATGGTGATATGGACCACCTCACTAATTGTTTCAATCATCTTTCCACTCCTTCAAGTGTACTGCTTTGTTTTACCTTCTTGCCACCTCGTGAAAATGTTCATTGACTACTGCTTCTCGCCTCCCTTACTCCCATCATCCCAAAATAAATTCCAGATTTCTGCCCAATTTACCACTCCTTTCTTCATTGCTTTCTGTATAAAGCAATTTATCATGCTCAGTAGCTTCTTTCCTTTATCTAAGGTCTCTTCTGAACTCATGGACCCCCTTAAATGCCCTGACCTTGTGAATTCTATAATCCTATTCTTGACCATCATGTTAACCTCATTATCCCACAAGATCTTGATATGCAAGAGGCCATCTCTGGCCAGACCCTTGTACCCATATGCTGCTGCTACTACTCATGCAGTCCCATTTCCACCTTTGTGATCTATGTCCCCAGTGAAAATTTCCTTGTCTCCACTCTTTACCATTGTACCCGAATTCGCCCTATTTTCACTCCGAGGCCTTTGCAGTGCAAACTGTTGACCAAGGCTCTACTTGATTGGCTTAGGTAGATACAATAAAGACACTGAAATTTAGTACTACTCTATTTAGAAGAGCTAGCTTAATCATGATTTTTGAGACTATAGTACAGAAATGGCTGGCCAGGTTTCAGTCACAGATATTTCGACACAGATATTTTCTCCTCCGTCTTTGGGCTCCAAGCTCAAGGTTCTCCTTTTGTAATGATTGTTCTTCTCCTCTCCGTTCCAAACTCGTGGCTCTCCTTTTGCAATATGTCTCAAATTTGGGTGATTTTAACTGTGGGGATGTCCAAACTTGGAAACATCAGTTTGTGATGGTATATACTTTTGTCCACAGGAGCAGTGTGAGGGTCCACATGTGATACCCAGTGAGAACTGGGCCAGTCCTTGTATAACACTTAGTAAAGACTATTGCAATGTAGAAAAAACGTGCACACACAGGCCTACAATAATCTAAGAAAGCTTTCTTCAAGACTATGAAGCACACCTACCCAGTTTAATTAGGAATTATCCTTCTGACCCAAAGTATATTTACAAGATCTGAACTCTGAGGACTTTCCTCTTCCCAAACAACATCCAATCCAATAGATCAAAATAAAGACCAGCTTGTAGTTACCACCCTGTATACGATTGAGCAGTTATTCTGGGGAACGTCTCCTCTTGGTTCAGCAGCGACATGGGTTTTACCAGCCTTCACAATGGTACTCTGCAAACCAACCCCGGCTTACATGCTGCTAGTTGGTGTCTGCACCTCGTGCTGCTGGATGGATACGACCTACTGCTTCCACAAAGGTTGCCAATTGTACCATTGTTTCCCTTTGAAGAAACTCTTTGCATATTTGGCTATTAGTTCTGACATTACCATGTGCGTGCCTTTCCTGAATGGTACCATTGTGTCCCCAAAAGTATTCCCTATTAGTAGAACAATGTAATTTTTTTTTGCTCTGTCTACACTTGCTATCTTGTTATTGGATTCACATCCTGTGAAATACCTTTCGAAATGTTGGTGTTTGTTCCTATCAGTACAGTCATGAGAAATGGTGATTGTTCTTCCCTCAGATCCAATCTCTGGGCCCTCCTTTTGTAATGGTCATTCCTGGGTTGTAGGTTTTTTTTGTATGCTCTGAGAGCCTCGAGTTGGCAAAGCGATCAACCACAACTGCCTCTATCAGGTTTCTGCTCTGGGCTCGCAAGATTTTTGTTTCTTTATTAATGTCACAAGTAGGCTTACATTAACACTGCGGTGAAGTTACTGTGAAAATCCCCTAGTGCAGAGAGTGACCCAAGATGGGAATCAAAACCGGGTCCTGGCAATGTGAAGTAGCAGTGCTAACCACAATGCTATAGCATTTTTTCTGCTGTATTTGCCTGTTTGGCTGTTACACTGTTGTACAACTCGTTTAGCTATTATTAGCAAGATAGAAAAGATCTCCATCTCCACTGTTAAAATTACTACTCTTGGATCATCCTGGAGGACAAGGAACATAGTCTTCCTTCTTCGACAACCAGTGAATTGCTTAGTCGTCTTCATCTCTTTTTGTTTTGTTGTTTTTGTCCATGGGTAATGCCAAGGAGAACTTGAGCTCTGAGTTAAGATACAACAGAAAATGTTGGAAAATCTCAGCAGGTCTGCGGAGAGAGAATAGAGCCAACATCTCAAGCCTAGATGACCCTTCATCAGAGCTGGTCGTCAGACCTGCTGAGATTTGCCAGCATTTTCTGTTTTCGTTTCAGATTGCAGCATCCACAGTATTTTGCTTTATATTCCGATTTTAAGATAATGGGGCATGGACTCTACTGAATGGGTGAGTATGCAATTCCACGGTTTGCATGTAATATGACAGGAGATGGGTCTTCTGTGCAACATCATTTATTTTCTAGTAAACTTAGGATGAACTTTGATGGTTGCTTGAAATGTGGGGAATGGGAATGTGATTGTGGTGCACTTTGATCAGGTAGTTAATGCCAGCAGAGCGTTATATTTTTCTATAATGCCTTGCTTGTTTGTAGTTGTTCATTTGGAAGTGATTCTTAAAAACCTTGTATGCCATAATGAATGTATGACAATGAGTGCCTCTCAGGTATGTTTCGTACTTTAGGTCAAGGTCAACTAAGTTTTATAAATTGACCTGGCTTTAATTGAATCCTGTAAATATGAAACAGCTTCAGAAAGAAGAGGCAAAGGATGCAGTCAAAATGAAATCATTATTTGCTGTAACCTCAACTTTTATCCATTTTTCACACCATAAAAATGATCATTAAACCTTGTTCAATCAAGATTAATTGAATTTTTAATGTCATTCTAAGGCATAATTCCTGCTGAACTACCTCTTTTGGCTCTGAAAACTAATTTTGCAAGTGTTCAGTCTCATTTAGTAAGAATATTTAAACGTTGCATGCTTTTAAAATAAAGATATTAGTTCAGCTTTTCCCTTAATCCCATGCATACAGACCAGCTTCAATTTTCCTTCTGTAGAATGGTTGTACAATGAATCATCTTGCAAACATTTGTTTCCTATTTTGCTGTTTGTTGGAATTCTTCAGCCTGGCTACAGGCTGCATTGTGGGGTGCCAGAAATTCCCAGTAAATTGTGTCAAATTCAACGTGATGTCAGAATAAAGGAAATCGCACCATAAAGCCTGCTGAATCTTCGTGGACAGCTTTTTAAAAGTCAGCAATGAATACCATTCCTCTGCTGCTGATGTCACAATCTGGATCCATGTAAATAACCTGCACAATACACATGATGTGTGTAAATTATATTTTGTCCTGGTAGGCATGCATCAAATAAAATTTAACATAAAGTTGATTAGCCACAAGTAAGGCTTACATTAACACTGCAATGTAGTTACTGTGAAATTTCCCGTGTCGCCACACTCCAACGTCTGTTTGGGTCAATGCACCTAACTAGCACATCTTTCAGGCTGTGGGAGGAATCCGGAGCATCTGGAGGAAACCCATGCAGGCACAGGGAGAATGAGCATTCTCCATACAGATGGTGACTGAAGCTGGGAATCGAACCCGGGTCCCTGGTGCTGTGAAGCAGCAATGCTAACCACTGTGCTGCCCTGGTGGTCAAAATTTAACCATTAAATTGGATTAGGTGTTGAATTAAAATCTGTCTGGATTAGAAAAACATCTAATGCATGAGAAATTAACTGAGTGAAAAGGATAGCATGAAACAGTGGATTCTTGGGTTCCTCTGAATATATTTTGGTGTTTGATTTTATTTTGTGGCTGAACAACAGAAATTCAATAACTATATATATATATAGGACTTGCCCCGCAGATGGTCATTCAGATTTGTTTTGTACCTTAAAACTGTTTAATCCCCCTGACATCTCCACAGAAGTTATACTATTCTTCAGGAATTATTTCCTGGACAGGCAGCAAACTGATGTGAATATTTTCTCATGCTCTGAAATCTGAAGAGGCATTTTTGTAAATGTAAGCACTGCTGTGGTGATTGGTATACAAAGTTTGCTTCAGGGAAAACAAACATAAGAACATAAGAAATAGGAGCAGGAGTAGGCCATCTAGCCCTTCGAGCCTGCCCCGCCATTCAATAGGATCATGGCTGATCTGTCGTGGCTCAGTTCCACATTCCCGCCCTCTCCCCATAACCCTTAATCCCCTCTCTTATCAAAAACCCATCAACCCGCGTCTTAAAAATATTTAGCGAGGTAGCCTCCACCACTTCAACGGGCAGAGAATTCCAGAGATTCACCACCCTTTGAGTGAAGAAGTTCCTCCTCAACTCCGTTCTAAACCGCCCCCCTTTTATCTTGAGGCTGTGCCCCCTAGTCCTACTGTCTTTTTTGAGCGGGAAGAGTCTCTCCACCTCTATCCTATCCATCCCATTCATCGTCTTATACGTCTCAATGAGATCACCCCTCATTCTTCTAAACTCTAACGAGTACAAGCCTAGTTTATTCAGCCTCTCCTCATAGCTCAACCCCCTCAACTCCGGTATCAGCCTAGTAAACCTCCTCTGCACTCCCTCCAAGGCCAAAATATCTTTGCGCAGGTGCGGCGCCCAAACTGCACACAGTACTCCAGCTGCGGCCTCACCAATGCCCTATACAGCTGCAGCAAGATCTCCCTACTTTTATATTCAATCCCCTCGCTATGAAGGCCAGCATCCCATTCGCCTTCCTGACCACCTGCTGCACCTGCAAGCTGGGTTTTTGCGACTCATGCACAAGGACCCCGAGGTCCCTCTGCACCGTCGCCTGCTGCAGTTTTTCGCCCCGTAAGTAATAGTCCTTCCTACCATTCTTCCTACCAAAGTGGACCATCTCACACTTGCCAACATTAAATTCCATTTGCCATTTCCTGGCCCATTCGCCCAGCCTATCTAGATCCTTCTGCAGACTCTCCACACCCTCCGCACCAAGGTAGGCAGGCATTTACTTAAGGATTAAAAGATTCAGGATTTAAGAAATTGTAAATGGACATTGTTTTAGCTGCTGTTGTAGATAATTTATTAGTATGATAAAGGCCTTAGGTAGTCTTCTGAAGTTGACATTATAAATTCCATGGCAGTATTTGGAGAATGAGTTCTTATGTCCTGAAAATGTTTTTCTGACGACAGCTGGCATCAATACCACCAATTATCTAGTCATTTTTCTCGTTGCTCTTTGTGGGACCTCACTGTATGCTAATAGGCTGCCATTTTCTCCTACATTATTCTAGAGTTGTTAAAGGTTAGAAAATAGATAGCAAAGGCACCATTACAATTTTCTTCTCCCCATTGTGCCAGAGGATAGACAGTGTGCAGCTCCATCTTAGTTCTGTATTTAAAAGTGGAGATAGAATATGTCCTGGAAGATATTAGCTGGTATTATGGCCCAGTGAATTTATTCAAGGTTGAGTTGGAGAAATTTTTGATGGGGCGGGGCAGGTGAATAGGGTTGAGACCAGTACCAGATCAACCATGACGTTGATGAAGAGCGGGGAAGGCTTCAAAGGTTGAATGGCCTGCACCTGCTTTCAAGTCTTTCATTTGTGGAAAAGATTTAAATCTTGAATCAGGTCAAACAGAAATAAACTAAAAATATAATTTACAATAAACAGTTCAAAGCAGCAGGTCGTGCTTGACCAACCTTGAGTTTTTTGAAGTGACGAGGGTCATGCAATTGTTGCAACATGTTTGGATTTTCATATGGCCTTGGATGAGCGACCACATAGACTCATGACCAAGGTTGGAGTATGTGGCATCAAGGTACAAGTAATAGAATGGACAGCAGCTTGTCTACAAAACTGAAAGTGTTATTTTAGCATAGTTACTCGAGACTAACAAAAGATGGGAATTAGAGTTCCACAGGAATTGGTGCTTGGGTCACAGTTGTTCACAATTTAGATTAATGATTTGGAATCAAATATACAGTTGAAATTGCAAACTAAGCCAAATTTAGCATTAAAGTGGCAAAATACAGGAAAGCATTAATAAAGTTGCATAATGAATGTGAAACTGCTCAATTAATTTTACTTTAGGTGTGATATTGGATGAATAAGGAGGCCACATACTTTTTGGATGATCAGATAATGGAGGAGAAAGGGATCTTGAGGTTCAGACAGACAAATCACTAAAAAAAAAGGCCATACAGATTAATTTTAAATACACAAACAAACTATTTTTTCTGGAGAGAGAGAATTGAGGAGCAGTCAAGGCCAACCAAACTGATACTGAATCTTGGTTAGGTGACACTTTGTAGCACTATGAGAAGTTCTTGATCTCCATGGGGCATTGGAGAAGGTACAAAACATTCACAAGGATCAGAATTGAGAAGATATATTTGTCAAGCGCAAATTCTTTCAGACAGCATAAGGTTAAATCAAAAGACATTGTTAGTTGTCATTTCTGAATAAAACTGATCTAATATTCTGAGAGAATGTGCTGTTGTACAATAACTTGAACAATATTCTGGCTTTTTTTACTTCCCATGCCTAAAGCAGAGCCCCAGTGGCTTTTGAATTTACAGATTTTACACAAAACAATAGTCTCTGCATGAATTGTGCACTTGTGACTGAAGACGTGTTTAATTTCCTTCACTAATGGATTTTTGCAGTCTAGATTTTCTCTCCTTGGGTCCACGTGTGCTGACATTGTCAATTGCTGCCTTTCTGGAAGGATCTCCCCAGTACCTGCCAAAACATCATTTACTTCTATGTTTGGACAAACAGCTTTCCCCTTGTCTTAGATTACTTTCCCACCTGCAATTTCGATGTCCATGAATTCCATATTGTCATGTAACAGTACACTTGCCTTTGAACATCCTTTGAATTTATTTCTGAACTGCACACAGCAGTGAAACCGCCCTGGTCAAACTGACTAATGATATCCCATGTAACTGGAGCGACATTTCATTATTCTGCATCAGTCACTTAGTACCTTTTAACAGTGCCGACTGTTCCATTTTCTTACACCATTTGATATAGGGCGCTGTTCTGTTTTAATTCCCTCGTTACTTGTCTCAGTGCAGTTAGCACATCCTCTGCTCTTTCTGTATTGTCACTTCTGCACTTCCCCTGATCTCCATTGGAGTTTGTTGATTTTTGGGAAATTTTTCCCTTTTTATGCGTGATCAGTTAAAATTGCTGTTCAGGAACTGAATTGTTTTGATCGAGAACCTATGATGTTAGGATTGCAGTGATAAGGTGTGACTTGACTGCTAATTTGAAAATACCCTTAGTGAGACAGCTAATGCTTGAAGTTGGACAAACTGTTCATATTGTGCTTCCATTTTCTTCAGAAGCCGTGTTGGACCTTATTTTTAAAGTGCAAACTGAATTTAATGCAAATGTTAAAAGCTAACTGCAAGAAAAAGTGTTGATGCTTGGAGATGTGTTTTTTGGGTTGATGCACGAGGATTTACAGATTTCACTCTCGATTACATTTCTTAAACAGTTGCAATGTAATGATGTTCATACCCTTGTGCAGCAAATGTTCTTGCTGAAACTGAACTGATAAAAATGACTAATCAAACATACCCCAACCTAAGAAGTGTTATTCAAGAGCCATTGTTCATAAAAGATCTTTTGATACTTGACCTTATCATTTTCAGTCTTGTTTAATGAATCATAGAATATTACATTCAACATGTCAAATTTGAGTCATTGTTTATTCTGATCCAAAAGTCAGTTACTGCTATCGTTACAACAGCTTGTCTGTTACAAGGTTAAAATTTGTAAGCTGTACTCACATTTTTAGCCTTGTTATTTTGGGGGCACTCAGGAGGTTGCACAATAAGATATGAATTTTGTACCAGATTTTGGTGCAGTTCATTAAACTTTTTTTAGCCTTATTTCCAATGCACTTAGATTAGTTTTTATTCTTGTATTATTGAACTGCAGAACTGTATTCTGTATTTCATGGAACATTTGTAAATGGGCTAAATATCCATTGAAGATGGAAGCACATGGACCTGAAACATTAACATTGTTTCTGTCTCCACGAATAGTTAATATTTCCAACAATTCCCAATTCTCTTTCTGATTTCAAGCATCCACAGTATTTTACTTTAGCACCTGTTTAATATTGAGTATTGCCAAGTAAATGGAAAATAAGAGTAGTGGAATTGGTCATGTAAGTAGAATCATAGAATCTCTGCAATGCAGAAGGAGGCCATTCAGCCCATTGAGTCTGCATCGACCATAATCCCACCCAAGCTCTATTCCTGTAACTCCACATATTTACCCTGCTAATCCCCTGATCCTAGGGTTAATTTAACATGGCCAATCAACTTCACCTGCACATCTTTGGACTGTGGAAAGGAGGAAACCCACGTAGACACGGGGAGAATTGATCAAAATCCATGCTGACAGTGACCCAAGACCGGATTGAACCTGGGGTCCCTGGCACTGTGAAGCAACAATGCTAACCACCGTGCCATGTTTTCCTATTCTGTTTGTACAACATATTTCTGTTGAGGTCAATTCTGTTTTTAAAGATGTTTCATTTGTGACTTGATATATTTTGCGAAGCCGTGTCTTGCCTAGCCTTGGAATTTGTCCAAATTAGACCACTCCACTTGTGCTGCTCACGCCAGTTCCCTGTTGTTGTCTGCTGTGTATTGTTGGTCACTTTTTCGAGGAATTCTATATTATAGCATTGAATGTCATGGCCAGAATTTGAAGCTATCAGGTGAAGAAGCATGCATTCATAGAAAATACATTGCTACCCACGAAGGGGTGCTTCATAAACTCTACTTGCACGTTTTCTCGGATGTTGCCAAAAGATTGGTTTTCCAATCCTGGAGATTCCAGGGCAGTTGCTGAATGTTGACAACCCTACATACACATCTGAGTTTTGTGGTGCTCGGAAGTATAGATTTACTTCCTGGGTGCATCTGCAAAGGAAGTGTAAGAAACTGGATTGAGCACTGCTGGCCATAAATGAGGGGTAGATTAACAGCATTGGGGAATAGACTTATTCAAATACAATGATTGTAGTGTACAGTGTTTTCTGTTTCCAGATTTAAAAATTCATGTAACGTACAAATTGACCATATTCCCCTGTGGATTGAGGGATAAATGAACGCTATTGTGTCAGGAAAATTCCCTAAATTTTAGGACTTTCATTCTGTGGAATGCGTGGCCTGCTACTCCCAGAAACATGGGCTTTTGGGTGCTGAGATATTCTGGATAAACTTCATCCTAATTATAATAAAAAAGAATAAAACAAAAAACTGACTGCTAGCGCTCAGCCTGATGTGGACTCCATTCTCATCCATGCCAGTTCATGCCAAACCTTGCCTCCATTCACCCCATGACCAAGGTTAGACCGTGCTAAATTGTCCTTTAGTGTCCTGATGTGTAGGTTTAGGGGATTAGTGGAGTAAATACTTGGGGTTATGGGGGAACGGTGGAGTGTGTGCTAGTGTGGGAAGCTCAGAGTCGGTGCAGACTCAATGTGCCGAATGGCGGTCTCCTGCACTTTAGGGATTCTATGATGCCATGGCACTTTATAGTCCCACTGCCAACTTGTACCAACTCACGCTAGTCCATTCTCTCGCACGCAGCATCTGTTGACCTTCATACCAACTTGCACAGAATCCACCATGGGCAGACCTCAGGACTGACGTTGAAATTAAATAAAATCAAGTTACTTGCATCTATTACAGCCTTCACTATATTTAGAAAGCACTCATATTGTTAACAGGTAAATTCCTTCAAGCACTCTAATATAGAAAGGAGTGTGGAAAAGATTTAATAGGATGTTTCTGGAACTTGATGGTTTGAGTTATAGGGAGAGGCTGGATAAACTGGGACTTTGCTCCCTGGGGCATAGGAGGCTTGGGGGTCATCTTGTAGAGCTCTACAAAATGATGAAGGGCATGGATAAGTGAGATAGTCAACATCTTTTCCCAAAGGTAGGGGAGTCTAAAACAGGAGGGCATAGGTTTAAGATGAGTGGGGAGATATGCAAAAGAGTCCACAGGGACAATTGTTTCACTCAATGGTGTGTGTCTGGGATGAGCTACCAGAGGCAGGTACAATTTTGTTTTTTTTTAAAAAAACATTTGGACGTTACATGGTAAGATCGGTATAGAGGCATATGGGGCAAATGTGGGTAATTGGGACTAGCTTAAAGGTAAAAACTGAGTGACATGGGCAAGTTGGGCCAAAGGGCCTGTTGCCATGCTGTAAACCTTGATGACTGTATGTTGAGTAGAAGTCTGGCATATTCCCATTTTGTAATAGCGCTTCCTCCTTTTGTAATAGGCCATATTGTAATTTTTAAATCAAGTATTAGAAAGGAATAAAAGAAAATTAAAAATGCACTGAACTGGATCATGACAGAATGGGAATGCTGTGTCGTGCTTTAAAAATTATACAATAGCATTCATTTGGCCATTTCAGATATCATTTCTGTAACGCATGCAAAAATTTGAAGGGAGTGTTCAGGCCATTGGTTCCTTATTATCAGTATGTACGAAAACAATGAGTGTAAACCTTCACTTGATTTCAAGTTAAGAAACTGGCAGGGAGGGTAATACGTTCAGCTGTTAGGAAAGTTACAGACATTTGGGATTTCCTTTTCATTTTTCCAGTTTAAGAATAATAAAAATGTGGTATTTGGAAAGCTTTGGATAAAACAAGATTTTTAAAATTTTAACTAAATTGAAAGGGAAAGTGAAGGCATTGTTTGGGTGAGGGTGTGGCTGGTTGCACACACATTAGTGAGGGAAAACTACAGAAACTGCTGCATTGATTAATCCGTAGCTTTTCATTCGCCTATAGCTATTGATTAATCTCTAGCTTTCAGTACCTCTCCATGCATTCAATGTATGGAGAGGCATTGAAAGCTAGAGATTGAGATTTATTTGCCACATAACAGTACTGTGGGTGTATTAATACCACATGGACGACAATGGTTCAAGAAAGTGGTTCACCACCGCTCAAATGCAATTAGGGATGGGGGATAAATGAAGCTCTAGTCGGTGACACCCACATCTGGTGGAAAGATTTTTCTTGGATGATGAGCATCAGGGCACTGCTTCTGTTCTAGTTGTGTCGGCATCGCAGACTAATGTCCATATTATTCTCATGTTTATATGAGTAACTCTGGCTAAACCAGGTGCGACCTGCTGAAATGGTAGCCCTGATGGTGAAAATACTTAAATGGAAAGGGATAGCAGGGGAAATGGCAAATGCTGTAGTAGTAATATATCAAAATTCGCTAGACTCTGGGATGGTTCCCACAGATTGGAAAACAGCAAATGTGATGCCACTGTTTAAAAAAGGAAGTAGACAAAAGGCAAGTAACTATAGGCCGGCTGACTTAACTTCCATAGTAGGGAAAATACTTGAATCTATCATCAAGGAAGAAATAGTGAGACATCTGGATGTAAATGGTTCCATTGGAAGATGCAGCATGGGTTCATGAAGGGAAGGTCGTGTTTGACTAATTTGGTGGAATTCTTTCAGAACATTACATGTGCAATGGACAGTGGGGAACCTGTGGAAGTGGTGTATATGGATTTCCAGAAAGCATTTGACAAGGTGCCACACCAAAGGCTGCTGTATAAGATAAAGGTGCATGGTGTTCCGGTATTGTATTAGCATGGCTAGAGGATTGGTTAACTAACAGAAAGCGAAGAGTGGGGATAAATGGGTGTTTTTCTGGTTGGCAATCAGTGGCTGGTGGTGTGCCTCAGGGATCAGTGTTGGGATCACAATTGTTTGAGTTACATAGATAATTTGGAGTTGGGGACCGGCAGAGCAAAGTGTGCAAAGAACGCTGAAAGTCTACAAAGTAATATAGTCTAACTGAATGGGCAAGAGTCTGGCAGATGGAGTACACTGTTGGTAAATGTGAGTCATCCATTTTGGTAGGAGTAACAGCAAAATGGACTGTTATTTAAATGGTAAAAAATTGCAGCATGCTGCTGTGCAGAGGGACCTGGGTGTCTTTGTGCAAGAATCACAAGGAGTTGGTTTGCAGATGTAGCAGGTAATTAAAAAGACAAATGGAATTTTGTCATTCATTACGAAAGGGATGGAGTTTAAAAACAGCGAGGTTATTTGTAGCTGTATAAGATGCTGGTGAGGCCAGACACTGAGTACTCTGGACAGTTTTGATCTCCTTACTTGAGAAATGACATACTGGCACTAGAGTGGGTGCAGAGGAGATTCACTAGTTGATTGTGGTGTTGAGGGGGTTGGCTTATGAGGAGAGTGAGTGAGTAGACTGGAGCTATACTCATTGGAATTCAGATGAATGAGGCGATATCTTATAGAATCATATTATGAAGGAAATAGATAAGATAGAAACTGGGAAGTTGTTTCCACTGGCAGGTGAAACTAGAACTGGAGGGCGTGGCCTCAGAATTTAGGACTGAGTTGAGGAGGAACTTCTTCACAATTCCACAGATTCACACTTGTAAACAATTGTGAATCTGTGGAATTCCCTGCCCAGTGAAGCAGTTGAGACTACCTCATTGAATGTTTTTAAAGCAAGGACAGATAAGTTTTTGAACAGTAAAGGAATTAAGGGTCATGGTGAGTGGTGGATAAGTGGAGCTTAGTCCACGAAAAGATCAGCCATGATCTTATTGAATGGTGGAGCAGGCATGAGGGGCCAGATGGCCTACTCCTGCTCCTAGTTCTTATGTTCTTATGAAATAATCTAAAAATGGATTTTGAAAATTTGAAGTGATGGGGACTGAGACTGTTTCCTTTGGCAGCTCAATCCATTGTGGAACTGTTCTCAGAAAGCAAGATTGTTCATGCAAAATCAATGTATTGATGCAATTCTTCAGTTGTAATTCATTAATGAAGATAGCCTGAAAACCTAAAAGATCTTCGAGTAATACATATAGCTTTTGAAATGTTAATATATGAAGGTGTAAATAAGGTATGATTACGCAAAGTGTAAGTGCTGCAGATTCAAAATAAATGTTCGAACTGATTTTTTTTAAACATATTGCTTCATGTCCATACTCAGCGAGATTATTTTCATCATTCAGTGGAGTGCATATATACATAATAAACAAAATTTGGAATCCTCTTTTTGTAAGAAAACAAAGCTTATTGGTTATTCTGGGAACAGCTGTATACTTCTGGTTGATGAGAACCATAAAATTATAACATCTCCAATTTGGTTCCCAGTTGGTACTGAATTTGCTGGAAAAACAGAGGGAACCCAACATTTAGATGTGGCATTGCTGGGTAATGGAAAATAGGTCAGTATTACTTCTGACAGCTCAGCAACTCCTGCTGGGTGCATATGCACGCATATGTTGACGTAGAAGAGGATTGAGCTCAGCCTGTTTGTTTTTCTGATCCATTTGCTACATTTCATTTTCCAAGCATGTACACACATGGCTGATGTACATGTGGATGAATTATAAAAAATTAGGTATTACTAACTCAGTTGTACACCTATAAGGAAGCTGATGCCTTCAGCAGGGAAAGTTTCATGTTTGCTTAGCTACTTTTAGTTGTTTGAAATACAAAGAAAAACTGTAAGTTTCAAAAATACTGTTGGCAGCAAATCTGAATATGTAGGGGTGCCCAATAGGAACTTGACAAATCCATTAAGAAATCCATCAGGCTGAATATCATTGTTAATGAGGGAATTACAAGTTGGTGAATGGAAGTTGATCCATGAAGTTGTGGTTCTTTTCAACAGAGGACTTGTTAAGAAATGAGAGCATCATTTCAGCCTTTTTTCCTTTAATTGTAACTTTGCAGTAATTGTTATCCAATGTTATTCTGTTAAAATCTTGTTATTTAATTGATGCATACAATCCAAAGTTTAAAAATTAAAATTCAATTTGTTTAATCTGTAACTGGCTTTGCTTTAAAGCACTTTTAGGTTTGACATGGCAGATTCATCTGTGGAAAGGGGGAATAGTTGAACTTAAAGTTTGATTTGATTTGTTGCCACATGTAATACCATACAGCAAGAAGCCTTTCTTGCGCTATACAGACAAAACATACCATTCGTAGAGAAGGAATCAGAGTGCAGAATGTAGTTTTACAGTTCTAGCTAGGGCGCAGAGAAAGATCAACTTAATGCAAAGTAAGTCCATTCAAAAATCTGACAGCAGCAGGGAAGAAGCTGTCCTTGAATCAGTTGGTACATGACCTCAGACTTTTCTGTTGTTTTCCTGACAGAAGAAGGTGGAAGAGAGAATGTCCAGGGTGCGTGGGGCCCATAAGCTGGCTGCTTTGCTGAGGCAGTGGGAAATGTAGACAGAGTGATGAATGGGAGGCTGGTTTGTCTGATGGATTGGGCTATGTTTATGACCTTTTGTAGTTCCTTGTGGTCTTGGGCAGAGCAGGAGCCATAACAAACTGTGATACAACCAGAAAGAATGCTTTCTATGGTGCATCTGTAAAAGTTGGTGAGAGTTGTAGCTAATATGCCAAATTTCCTTCGTCTTCTAAGTAGATATGTTGGTGGGCTTTCTTAACTGTAGTGTTGGCATTGGGAGATGAGGACAGGTTGTTGATGATCTGGACACCTAAAAAGTTGAAGCTCTTGACCCTTTCTACTTTGTCCCCATTGATGGAGACAGGGTCATGTTCTCCTTTACTCTTCCTGAATTTGATGGCAATCTCCTTTTGTTTTGTTGACATTGAAGGAGAGATTATTATTGCTGCACCAGTTCACTAGATTCTCTATCTCATTCATGTACTCTCTCATCATTGTTTGGAGTTCTGATCCACTATGGTGGTGTTGTCAGCAAAATTGGAGGGGAATTTGGTTATAGATGTATAAGGAGTAGAGCTGGGGGCTGAGAACACAGTCTTTGGGACACCGGTGTTGAGGATGATGGTGGAGGAGGTGTTATTGCCCATCCTTACTGAATATTGCTATATTATTGCATTAAAATTATCTGCAAAAACCTTAAGGATATTTTCTGACATAATTATTGAAACTGTACTGTATGTGACAAGTATACGTTACTGAAGAAGATTTTGACTATGTTTTGACGAGGTTGTAGCAAAGGGGTCACAATATCTATTCATGAACTGTGTTGATGTGCCAGATCTGATCATGCAGTTGTTTTTCCCTCCACGATTAGCTCTGCTATATTGCTCTATTATTTGCTTGTTGATTGATGTTTTCTGTTTCTGACTATGACAAGTTAGTCTACTGTACTAAGGTGAGCTAGTAAAATTGTCACTTTTTTTTCCCTTAGCCTCGGAAGAGCCTTGCGATGCTGCCACACTGGTACAAGTAGGAAATACAAATTGTGAAAGTTGATTTTTGACTAACTGCATTGACAGACAAGGGGGATGGGAGGGAGTTGAAGGACTGAGAATAGCTACGATGACATGAAAATGTTAAGTTAATGTTCTGTGTTGTTAGCTGCTTTATTGCTCAGACAACTGCTTTCTCTGCAGAATCCTGAAATCAGACTGGCTGTGAAATGGTCAGGTTGAATACATTAGTCATTCAACCACTCAGCAAGCCATTTAACCAGTAAATTCTGTATAATTTTATCAATGTATTGACCTTATGTGTACAAATTTTAAATAACTAAATTTGTAAAAGGTGAAGTGCCTGGAAAATCCTGACTCTAGTAAGGGTTAAGTTTTCCCAGACGGTTAATGTATTAGCTTTGCTGGGATGTCACTCAGCTTATCAATAACAATTGAAGTTAAAAACATAGTTCTCCTACCTACACTTGTGCTTTTGTAAAACGTGATTATGCTAAACCAGAATCTAGATGAATAGATTTTCTGCCATTTTAACAGCAAAGGGTGAACCTGCCTATTGGCCTGAGGAATGGTGCGAGAAGGAATTTGTGGAAATGTAATTAAACAACTGTTAAAATTGTAGAGTCCCAGGTCCTGCTGACTATGACCAGATCTACAAGACATAACAGGCTACAAGATGAAGGCATTTATAATTGCCAACATCAATGCGTCCTTCCTTGATCAGCTCAATGCATTCTATGCCCATTTTGAGCAAGAGTTCAGCGAGAGCGTGCCCTCCAACGCGGAAGCCTCAGACAAACCTGTATCTGAGGTCACCATTGCAGCCTTTTCAAAGGTCAACACATGGAAAACAACAGGCCCGGATGGGGTACCGGATGAGCACTCAAATCCTGTACGGGTCAGCTGGCAGGAATATCCACGACATGTTCAACCTCTGTTCACAACAACCTGAGGTCCCTATCTGCTTCAAGAAGACAACCATCATTTAGTACCAAAGAAAAGCCCAGCAGCATGCCTTAATGACTGTCATCCAGTGGCCCTGACATTGATCATTATGAAGTCTTCCGAAAGGTTAGTCATGCATGAATCAATTCCAGCCCCTCAGATTACAGTTCACCTACTGCTGCAATAGGTCCACACCAAATGCCATCTCACTGGTCCTGCACTCAACTGTGGAACACCTAGATAACAAGGACACCTGTGTCAGACTCCTACTTATTGACTACAGCTCAGCCTTCAACACCATTATTCCTGCAAAACTCCTCTCCAAACTCTGTGGCCTGGGACTTGGTTCTTCCCTCTGTGACTGGATCCTGAACTTCCAAGCGCACAGACTAAAATCAGTAAGGATAGGTAACAACAACAACAACACCTCCACGATCATCCTCAACAGTAGTGCCCCACAAGGCTGTGTCCTTACCTTATTATACTCCTTAAACATTGATGAATGTGGGGCCAAATTCCCGTCCAGCTCAATTTTCAAGTTTGCTGATGACACCATCATAGTGAGCCAGATCTGAAACGTTGACAAGATAGGTTCATTCAAAAGTGTGAGGGCAGCAGCGAAGAAGTTGTCCTTGATAGAAAAATCTGGTGAACTGATGCGGCGACAATCTCTCTCTCCATGTCAACAAAATGAAGATAGTCATTGACTTAAGGAAATATAGCAGAGGACATGCCCCTGTCTACATCAACAGAGACAAAGTAGAAAAGATAGCTTCAAATTTTTAAAGGCGTCCAGATCACCAGCAACCCACTCTGGTCCTCCCATGCCAACACTATAGTTAAGAAAGCCCAGCAACGCCTCTACTTTCTCAGAAGAGCAAGGAAATTTGGCGTGTGCGCTATGTCTCCCACCAACCTTTATAGATGCACTTTTGAAAGCATTCTTTCTGGTTATCCCACAGCTTGGTATGGCACCTGCTCTGACCCAGAACGCAAGAAACTACAAAGGATCATGAATGAAGCCCAGTTCATCACTCAAACCAGCTTTCCATCTATTGACTCCATCTACACACTCCGCTGCCCCGGAAAAACAGTCATCATAATTAAAGACCGCATACACCCCAGATGTATGCTCTTGCACTTTCTTCCGACAGATACAAAAGTGTGAGGACACGTACCAACTGGCTCAAGAACAGTTTGGTCCCTGCTGCCCTCAGACTTCTGAATGAACCTACCTCGCATTCAGTTGATCTTTCTCTACACCCTTGCTATGACTGTAACACTATCTTCTGCACTCCCTCGTTTCCTTTGTGTGGTATGCTTTGTCTGTATAGCTCTCAAGAAACATTTCACTGTTAATACATGTGATAATAAATCAAATCAACAAATAGTGCTTGGTGTGCACACCAATTTGTGTTGGAGGTGCAATCTTGTTTTAAAACCCAGCAACTTGAATGTTTTTGTCA
The DNA here is from genome assembly GCF_965287045.1 of Carcharhinus amblyrhynchos. Classification (NCBI taxonomy): domain Eukaryota; kingdom Metazoa; phylum Chordata; class Chondrichthyes; order Carcharhiniformes; family Carcharhinidae; genus Carcharhinus; species Carcharhinus amblyrhynchos. The sequence continues at coordinate 63,224,018 of NC_137330.1, forward strand.
TTTTCAACTCATCCCTCTTTAAGACTATTTTTCTCCTTGCTGTTCTTTCAACATGAGCCATAGGCTATCTTCCGTACGGTCTGAAGACGTTTGATTTTGGTCTAATATACATGAATATTTTTCCATTTGGATGGATAATATGATATCTCCATGAAACAAATTATTGCAAAGTATTGGTCATCTACAGTGGAGGTGCACTTCAAGTCAGTCATTAGAATCTGTTATTCACAATAGAAAGAAAAATGACTTGGATTTCCATTTGGAAAAATTTGGTGATCAGAAATATGCAAAATATAGATGGAAATAATGAACTATTTGGATTAGAGGGTATTATTATAGGAGCTGGGACATTATTTGTGATTTTTATTGCAAATTCAGGAATTCATTCGAATTAACTGATGTGAGAATTAATGGGGATAGACTAAAGAGCTTTGAAATATTGTAGGAACAGTTACCTAATTTAGATTCTTCTACTAGAATTGGGTTTTCTTTAGATTTAGGAATTGAATGTGTTCAGCACAATTTTTTTTTCGGTATAACAAGCAGATGTGTGTGTGTGTGGTCATGTGTACTCAGTAAGGTCAACATTGCCATTCCACCTTGATCCTAATATTTCACTGGTTTTCTTCAGGCATACACTAATGAATGGACTCTGATTTTCATGTACTGTTTGTTGGAGGATTAAATAGAAGAAATTGATTATAAAAGTGCAACTTTTGTATATACTGTGTGCCCACTAGGCTTATTGATGTAATATTTTGGGAAAATATACACTTGTGCAAACAAGCAATGCTACTGTACTATTTGTACATTACTTGTTATCATTTTAGATTGCTCATGCTGAAATGGCAGACGTTCAACAAATAATGCTTCACCATTTTGCTGTTAGAATACTGTTGATTTTTTTTCTCCAACTAAGAAATGCACATTTACAAGGACAAAGCCTATCATCGTAACTGTACTGCATGATATTGTCCACATTCCAAGTGGGTGTGGTATTTGAAAGAACTCTGCACTCACCCATGGATGCGAGAGCACATTGTTAGAATTTTGGTGCCGGTTCTGCTTTTGCGTATTTGGTATGGGTATGATGAAAATAATTTTGTATGCAGCATCACTGGTACAAAGTAGAAAAGATATGGTAGAAATTTAAGTGCGGTGGCCTCTATACGTTGTTGTTGCAACATGATTGACAAGAACATTATCAAAGAAAATTTTTAAAACAATTAAAGAAATTACGTGTGGCATACTATGTCAAAATCTCCATGAGTGTACAAATTATCTGTATAGTATTGAGCCTGTGTGACAAGTCAGCCAGGTTCAATACATGGTTCAATGGATTTAGATAGTAACAGAAGTACCAAGTTCAAAATCCCTTCAATATAATGCTACAAGACAGGATCAATCCATGTGTCAAACTCGGGCTTAACACAAAATTCTTAAGGAAATTAAAAAAGTGTTTTATCTCTGCATAAAAAAAATGACAACCTCAGGACTCCATGAAAACTGACTGAAATCAACTCTTGGGAGGAATGACTGACCGGAGAATAAATTTCTTTCATTACCCATCAATACAAAAATTGGTTTCTGTTTCAGTGATCTGAGGAAATCTGTGTTTAAACGACTGAAGAGTCACACAAACCCTTGTAGGAATCTCATTTTTCATAATTGCCACTGAAATATGCAAACATGTTTTAAGAACATAATAGGAGCAGGAGTAGGCCATCTAGCCCTTCGAGCCTGCCCCACCATTCAATAAGATCATGGCTGATCTGTCGTGGCTCAGTTCCACATTCCCGCCTTCTCCCCATAACCCTTAATCCCCTCTCTTATCAAAAACCCATCAACCCGTGTCTTAAAAATATTTAGTGAGGCAGCCTCCACCACCTCAACGGGCAGAGAATTCCAGAGATTCACCACCCTTTGAGTGAAGAAGTTCCTCCTCAACTCTGTTCTAAACCGCCCCCCCTTTATCTTGAGGCTGTGCCCTCTAGTCCTACTGTCCTTTGAGCGGGAAGAGTCTCTCCACCTCTATCCTATCCATCCCATTCATCATCTTATACGTCTCAATGAGATCTCCCCTCATTCTTCTAAACTCTAACGAGTACAAGCCTAGTTTATTCAGCCTCTCCTCATAGCTCAACCCCCTCAACTCCGGTATCAGCCTAGTAAACCTCCTCTGCACTCCCTCCAAGGCCAAAATATCCTTGCGTAAGTACGGCGATCAAAACTGCACACAGTACTCCAGCTGCGGCCTCACCAATGCCCTATACAGCCGCAGCAAGACCTCCCTACTTTTATATTCAATCCCCCTCACTATGAAGGCCAGCATCCCATTCGCCTTCCTGACCACCTGCGGCACCTGCAGGCTGGGTTTTTGTGACTCATGCACAAGGACCCTGAGGTCCCTCTGTACCGTCGCCTGCTGCAGTTTTTCGCCACGTAAGTAATAGTCCTTCCTACCATTCTTCCTACCAAAGTGGACCACCTCGCACTTGCCAACATTAAATTTCATTTGCCATTTCCTGGCCCATTCGCCCAGCCTATCTAGATCCTTCTGCAGACTCTCCACACCCTCTGCAATTTGCCGTTCCCCCAATCTTGGTGTCATCAGCAAATTTCGACACCATACACTCGGTTCCCTCCTCCAGATCATCTATATAAATGGTAAATAGCTGAGGCCCCAGCACCGACCCCTGGGGCACTCCACTTGTCACCAACCGCCAATCCGAATAGCACCCATTAACCCCCTATTTGACAATCAATCCTCTATCCACGCTAACACCCTACCCCCAACTCCATGCCCCCTTACCTTCTGCAATAACCTCTTGTGAGGCACCTTGTCAAACGCCTTCTGAAAATCAAGAAAGACCACATCCACCGGCTCTCCTCTATCCACCGCCCTAGACACATCCTCATAGAACTCCAATAAATTTGTCAGACACGACTTCCCCTTAGAGCAGACGCAGCACGGTTTCCTTTATCAAGCAATTTCCCTCAAGATGCCTCGCTATTTCCTCAACAACACTTAAAATTACTTCTAATCAGTTCATGGCCTAGGTGGCAAGAATTTCCTATGGACATGGGGTGAGCTTCAGCCAAAGCCAGGAGTCTGGTTACCAGTGACAGGGCCAGTGTGGAAAAGACACTGGATGGAGGAGCAAGTTGAAAATGGGCAACACTGGGGCACAAGCTTAATTTGTTCTCCAAATCTCAAGGCTATGATTTGCAGCAGCTTGCCTTATTTTTGAAACAGAACTGAGAGGTCCCAGAGGTAAGTACACCAATACCTCACATAACTTGGAGATGATCCATGGAGGGCTGAATCAAAAGTGCACAAGTTAATGGCAGTAACACAAAACTTTATCTACATTTTGTCACCGCAGTCACTTGTATGCTGTTCCAGTTTTCTGCCAGTCATCAAACTGGGTGAGTCACAATTTCCTTCAATTCAATGTTAGGAAAATTAAATTCACAATTTATAACTGCATCATAAACTTAGCCACTGACCCCATTTCCTCAGCAGCCATTTGATCAGACTAATAACTGCCCTTGCAAACACTTGGCATTCAGTTTAACCCAAGATAAAGCTTTCAACCCCATTCCTATCCATTGCAAAGATCACTCCCAGCTCTGCAACAGTTTCCCCCTCAAACACAGAATCTCTTGTAATTTTTGGACTTGATTTACTCCAGTGGTTTTCTTGCTGGCATTCAGAATACCACCCTCCATAAACTCTGATCTTTGCAAATAACAGTTAACCATATCACCACTAGTGATCTGTATTGGCTCAGTGCTCCACAACAGCCTCATCCTGCATTTCTTAGGTTTTCAAGATTCTGGTGGCAACCAGAATCCTGACCCCGCCCCGCCCCCCCAAATACTCAAAGGACCCACTTGCCACCTATTAAATTTCAAAGCTTTCATTCTAGTCTTTGGATTTCTCTTTAGCATGGCCTCACTTTACCTTCACACTTCCCTCCAGCCTTTTATTCTCTCCTACATGCTTGAGTTCATGGAGTCTTGCCTCGAATGCATCTCTTGCTTCTTGAACGTTGGCAGAATGTTAACCCTATTCTGCAGTACTACTTCCCTAACCCATCCACTTTTCTGCTTTCTCTTTTGAAAAACATTTTCAAAACTAACACTTCTGGACTAAGGTCAGAAACGGAGGCATGTCTTTGGGTGAAGAAAATTAAAAAATAATCTGAACCCTGAAAAGTTTCTTGCATTTGTAAGAGTAACGTTTGTTGAAGTACGTACAGATAACGTCTTGACCAATTGGTGAGACAGCAGGAGATGTTCACGGAGATCATGCTCATTTATAGTGTGTTTGACTTGTTCCACAATTGACTGATGATCATTTTTATGATGGGAGTTGTGGATGGTGGAGGAGTGAGGGTTGTTTTGTTTACTCTTCAGCTGTTTAAACTGTGCACTTTGTCACACTGAATCAATGGATGCAGTTAGACCTTGTTGATGATCATTGTTTAACTAATGGCACATTGATAGACTTGCTTTCCCAATTACAGAAATTAGCACATTCTAACTCCTTGTGGTCAGTCAGTGAATGAATTACCAGAGTTATTAAACCAGGCAAACATTATTTTTGCTGCTTGAATTACAAGTTGAGAAATTCCCCGTGTGCTAAATGCTTCCCCTATGGAAAATGAAATCAAGACCCAATTTGAGATTTTGAAGTCATACACCTATAAGATGCATTCAGAACTTGCTGTCTTGTAGTAATGGCATTAAATTGCAAATTATTGTTTGGCATCAATTTTTACCTTCCAGCTAGATTCTCCTTAGCAGTAATAACTAGACAAGCTGTTGGTACATTCAACCGAGCCAACGTTTATAAGTGAGCTTTGCTGTTACAAAGAGTTCTTTGTGTTGTCAGTCAGAATTGGAACACAATCAACATAAATGATTCAACAAGACTGCAGCACAGAAAGAAAGCAAAATTACTGTGCCACATTAAATATCGCTTTGTCTCTCCTATTTGATACAACACATGTAAAGCTAAACAGAGTGATTCTGAGAGTTGTGTTAAGTCTGATCTTGCCAAGTATTTTCTAGGCTGTCTTCAGGGATTGAAGAAGTAAGTGTGTGAATGACTGGGATAGGAACATAGAGATTAGGAGCAGAAGTAGGCAATTCAGCCCTTTGAATGGCAGAGCAGACTCAATCAAATCATGGCTGAATCCTCCCTGTCTCAAATCTAACTCTGTCTCATCCAGTAGACTAATTTTCCATTGGCTTAAGATTGTGGATCTCACCTTTTCTCTCACCCCCATGAACTGAAACTCTTCAAATTGCAATTTATGTTAGATCAGTTATTGAAATCCGGGGCACTGACGGACATGAAGTTATTCTGGGATATAGGACGAAGGTGGTTGATGAATTGAATTAGGTCTCAGATTGCCATTGTATTGTTGAATAGTTGAACAGGCCTAAGGGGCTAAGTGATTTTGTTCATGTTCCTGTTTTACCATTTTCTCTCGAAATACTAATAATGTCATTCATTGTGCAATATTCACAAATTTGTAGATTAACTCTTGAGCTGCTTTCTGTTGCTTCAGATAAACATCTCCACAGTGCTTAGATTGCACTAGCTCACTCAACTGTATCTTTGTGCAAGCTTGTGGGACAATGGATATTTTTGTTCACATTTTTTTGGGAGTCATCAGTCTTAACAAATCATCATCATCTACTTTTTGATAGGTTCTCTGTTTTTTCATCCGTTTACTTTCTTGGTGTTGCTCACAATACTTTTTATTCAATCCCGGTACATGTGACAATAAATCTAAATCTTCTTGCCACAAAGTGGGCTATCCATCTCTAATCCCTGTCATTGCCACCTCCAGACTTGATTGTTTCAATGCTCTGCTAACTGGCTACCCATCCATTTCCCTTCATAAACATCAGCTTTTGCATTGCTGCCCATATCCTAGTTTGAATCAAGTCCCACATTAACACCCATGTGCTCACAGCTAATGTGTAACTTCAGATTCCAAATGGTCTCAATTTAAAACCTTCAGCCTGCGTTTAAATTTGTTTAAAGTCTCATCTCTTTTTATCCCTTATCACCTCTAGGCATACGACTCTCTCAGAACTGTGTATTTTTCCACTTTTTTGCCTCTTTTGTGTATCTCCACTTCCTTTGCCAAACCATTTGTGACCTTCACCTGCCTTTGCTTGCGCTAGAAATATCTGCATAAACCTTTCCACCGCTCTCAATGTTGCTCAAAGCCAATCCACTCGTCCCTGCCCTTTTTATTCATATCACCATTCAGTAATGTGAATGCAAGTTAAACCTGCTTGCTCTGACTGTATTCTCATTCCCTTGCCTAGTCCTTTAGTTGTCTTGGGTCATTCTTTACAGCCATCTCTCCTCCTCTTCAACTGACTATTAAGGTGAACTTTTTCATTTACATTTAGTAATCATCCTTTTTTTATTTGATTTGTGTCCATTTCCTCTTTCCTTTGTGAAATGCGTTGAGTTATATTTTTGTGTTGAAGAGAGAATGGTGATATAAATTATTTCTTCTCCACATGGTGAGAGCTTTCATGTTGCTATTTTCTAGTCTGTGCATTTTAAATATGGGGTATATATTTAAATTACAAAATTTGCAGCGGTACGCTGGCACAGCAGTTAGCACTGCTGCCTGTCAACATCAGGAACCCAGGTTCAATTCCAGCTTCGGGTTACTGTCTATATGGAGTTTGCACATTCTCCCACAGTCCAAAGATATGTGTTAGGTTGATTGGCCATGCTAAATTAATCAGAGTGTCAGGGGGATTAGCAGCGTAAATATGAGGAGTTACAGGAAGAAGGCCTGGGTGGGATTGTGGTTGGTGCGGATTCTATGGACCTCCTGCACTGCAGGGATTCTATGATTCAATGAATCTGATCATATTTGTAGAAGACCAGCAATGTGGGCACATGCAGAGCAAAAAAAAAATCCCTTGTCAAAATCCTTACAAATGGATCAGTTCAATCCTATTTTCTTGCCACAATTTTCTTTTAACTAAGTAAATCAGAAATTGGCTTCAAAGGCAAATTACTAATAGTCCACTGCTGAGTCTTTCACTGAGCAATTCGAACCATAAATTCAAGCTTCCAACTAGCATTGCCAATGAACCCTAAATACTTCAGCTTTAATTTGTCAGCGTCCAGTAAATTGCAAAGGCAGTAACTTAGCTTTGGCCTTTGGTGTTGCTATTGTGCAAGAGTTTGTTTTTTTTTGTGTCAGCTGAGTAGTGGCCTTTTCCATTTCAGATAATTGTAAATTAAAATGGACATGAGGCATTTTTGTGTCTAATCTTTAAGACAAAACAATATATGATATAAATTTTTCTTTTTTTTTCAACATCATAATTGATTTATCCACGTCTTTGTTTTTGGTGTGCAAAGCAGAGATGCATTGGTTTGAGTAATATGTGTAAAATTAGGCAGGAAAAACCTGGAGTGATGAGGTGAGATGTTCTCAAGTGCGTCAATTGAGAGATCTGTTTGTGCAATTTTTATTTCCTGACTGAGCTATCATGAGATTTAAGAGTATGAAATAATTTTGTTCCCTCAGTAAACATTATTATAATAGTTCATTGTGTGGATGATGAGTTATGCCAGGCTGTTGTGAATTGATGGATGTAGTCTAAGCTGCCACACAAGCAAATTCCAAGGTAATGTTCAATTGCAAAGTTAAGACATTGGATAATAGTTTCTGTTGAATTGAAAAACTGGTTCCACAAATAATTTTCTTGAGGAAAATTACTAGTCTGCTTCTGTACACTCGCTCATGACTGTAACCATGTATGCAATGCCCAAGAGAAAATCAACCAGTGAATTATTTTAGCTAGACATTATAAAAATTATTTCCTCGCGTTTAAGGTGTTAGTGGCTAGGGCAGCTTTTGTTGGCCATCCTTAACTGCCCTGGCAAAGGTGGTAGTAAGCTGCTGCCTTAGAACAGTTGCAGTCATGTGCTGTTGGTACACCCATGGTGCTATTAAGTTTGGAGTTCAGGATTTTGATCCAGCCCCTCTAATACTTGATCTGTTCTTTAAAAAAAAACTTTTCTCACCCTTGATGGATCTGATTTTTTTAACCGAATATGACATTCGTGTACCTTTTCAAAACTATTTTCTTTTAAATCATGTTCTGTGCAGCTCCAAGCTGCTTTGTTTTTTTGCTGCCGGGCCATCTGCCAGAAATCTTTTTATTGTTCTTTCAGTGGTTTAAATGGGGTTGTTTATTTTTACTCTGGGATTTTTTATGACCCTGCATTGTTTGGAGGAAGGTCATATGTTTTTGGGCAGTTTTGTTTTTTCTTAGTGGGTTGAAAATTTCATTTTTCTGTTTGGCTGACTGTGTAGTTAGTTTTAGAAGAGACATCAAGCTTAAAAGAAGTATATCTCTCTCCCTGGTTTTGGAAATTCTGCTAATTAGTTGAACGCAATACTTCTTGCTTTCCTGGAGTAGAACATGAGCTGTTGATGGCTTGATCAGAGTGTTTCCTGGTGTTCTGGGAAGCTGTTCTGTGTGTGTGCAGCGAGCTGATAGAAGGTACAAGGCTGAGAAGTCAGGATTTTCAGTTGTTCAACCAAAGGACTCCATTCCTCCAGTTTCATGTGAGATTAGTGGAAAAGCAAATTGTGTGGAAGGCACGGAAAGTCTGCAGAGAGATCTGGATAGGCTGAGTGAGTGGGTGAGGACCTGACAAAAAGAGTACAACGATTTGCTGTGCTAAACCTGTGGAAAGGGGTTTTTTGTCGGAAGTTTTTGTTTGATTGTAATATCTTGGATATATTTGTTAAAGGTTGTACATTATCATGGTTACCTTTTATCTGTAATCGATAAAAGTTATTGCTAATTTTATTACTAATAATGTTAACTATATTCTTAAATGAACTTTTTTGATAAAAGCTCCCTAATGTGTTATTTGAATCATCCCCGAAGTGCAACGTATCATGCTTATCCTAGACAAAGTGAAGATGCAAAACTTAGGATCCAGGCAGACTTCATTAAACACTTCAGAATTTTTGACTTCAGTTATAGCACTTGGTATAGTTCCATTGCAAATGCCAGCCCTCAGAGGACCTCGACTGTAAATTGTAGGCTATTCAAATTTAGTCAGCATCACCACAAAGCACGCTGCTGGGCTAACTTGACATCCACACATACAGGTTCCAAGTTTTCCTCTTGAAGATACTGAGACCAATTGTAGCACGCTATCTGATTCATCGAGAGTAAAATTAATTTTGCACAGGTCTGGCAATGGAGTTTTTTTTTCAGCTTCAATTATAATTGCACACAGTCCCCATAATACCAAGTAATGATGAATAGGATCCTCTGCAGTTCCCATGGAAATAATTTGTTATGTCACAATCTAGTTAATCCTTTTACAAAGAAAATGAATCTTGAATTTCCAGTTGAATGCTGCACTTCTGTGGTAGACTATCTGCAAGATTTTGCAAGAGGAAGGCTAGGATTTTTTTATTATTCAGTCATGGGATGTGCATATTGCTAGTGAGGCCAACGTTTATTGCCCACATCTAATTGCCCTTGAGAAAGTAGTGATGAACTGCCTTCTTCCAGTCCATTCAGTGTAGGATCCAAAGTACTGTTAGGGTGGGGATTTCAGTCCAGTGACAGTGAAGGAATGACAAAATACCTGAAATTCAGAATGGTGAGTGGCTTGGAAGGGAACTTCCAGATGGTGGTGTTCCCTTGTATTTACTATCATTGTGCTTCTAGCTGCCAATGATCATGGGTTGTGAAGTTGTTATCTTGGAGCCTTGGTGAGTTCCTGCAGTGCATCTTGTAGGTGGTACACACAGCTGCCACTTTGTTAGTGATGGAGGGAGCAAATACTTGTGAATGGGGTGTTTTGTCCTGGATAGTATTGAGCTGCTTGTGTGTTGTCGGAGCAATGTTCATCCACACAAGTGTGTAGTATTCCATTTGGGACTGGTTTCCTTAGAGAAGTGAAGTTTGAGGAGATTTGATCGAGACGTTTAAAACAGAATGTAAGGAGTCTCTGCAGTAGAGAGGGAGAAACTGTTCTTGTTGCGTAATGGTCAAGAATGAGAGGATGCTGATTTGAAGTGATTAGCAAATTAATCAAAGGCGATAGAAAGAAAAGTTTGAGATTAGGAACTGCATTGCAATATCTGACAGCATGGTAGAGACAGATTAAATCTTGCTTTCAAAAGGGAGTTGAATAAGCATTTGACAAAATAAATTTTTAAGGGTTATGGGGAAAAGGTAGAGTGCAATCAGCTGAATTGCGCTTGCAAAGAACAAGCAGGCATTCCGTGAGCCTTCCTGACTTGGAACAATATCTGTTGGATGAAAATCTTGGATCCTCAGCATTCTAGGTGGACCCACACTCCACTGAGTACAGCGGTTCAGGAAGATGGCACATCACCATCATCTTAACGGCACATAGGCTTGGACAATACAAATGATGACTCAGCCAGTAACACCTACATCGTGTGAAATAATTAAAAATGGGGCTCTTCCTGTACTGCAACTATTCCATGATTCTGTGGTAATCTTGTTTCAATAAACCTTGTCATCGTCCTTCAACAGTTGTATAACTTATTGTTTTAAAGTGAACATGGTCTTTGCTTTTAATCAGCAATGCTGGTAGTATAACACATTTTGTTGTGGTCATTGTCTCAGACTCTAGTATTTAAACTTAAATGTTATTTAAGTTTATTTAAGGAGTGCCCTGCGGCACTCCACTAGTCACCAACTGCCAACCGGCTGCTATTCTGGTTGGTGGTTGGTAGTTGGTCACTAATGGAGTGCCGCAGGGATCGGTGCCGGGGCCTCAACTATTTACCATTTATATAGATGATCTGGAAGAGGGAGCTGAGTGTAGGTTGACGAAATTTGCTGATGACACGAAGATGAGTGGAAAAGCAAATTGTGTGGAAGGCATGGAAAGTCTGCAGAGAGATCTGGTTAGGCTGAGTGAGTGGGTGAGGACCTGACAAAAGGAGTATAATGTTAGCGAATGTGAGGTTATCCACTTTGGCAGAAATAATAGGAAGGATTATTATTTAAAGGGTGAAAAGCTGCAGCATGCTACAGTGCAGAGGGATCTGGGGGTCCTTGTGCATGAATCACAAAAACCCAGTCTGCAGGTGCAGCAGGTGATCAAGAAGGCAAATGGAATGTTGGCCTTTATAGCGAGGGGTTTAGAATATAAAAGCAGGGAGGTCTTGCTGCAACTGTACAGGGCACTGGTGAGGCTGCAACTGGAGTACTGTGTGCAGTTTTGGTCAGTGCATTTGCGCAAGGATATATTGGCTTTGGAGGGAGTGCAGAGAAGGTTCAATAGGCTGATACCGGAGATGAGGGGGCTAGCCTATGAAGAGAGATTGAATAGACTGGGTCTGTACTTGTTAGAGTTTAGAAGGCTGAGGGGGGATCTATAGAGAAATGTAAGATAATGAAGGGGCTAGATAGGGTAGAGGTACAGAGATTCTTCCCGTTTAGAAAGGATAGCAGGACTAGAGGGCACAGCCTCAAAATAAGGGGGGGGCGGGGTGGTTGCACTTTAGATCGGAGTTGAGGAGGAACTTCTTGACTCAAAGGGTGGTGATTCTCTGGAATTCTCTGCCCATTGAAGTGGTGGAGGCTACCTCGCTGAAAATATTTAAGTCATGGGTAGACAGGTTTCTGACTGACAAGGGAATTAAGGGTTATGGGGAGAAAGCGGGAAAGTGGAACTGATCCACTTCAGATCAGCCATGATCTTATCGAATGCCGGGGCAGGCTCAAAGGGCTAGATGGCCGACTCCTGCTCCTGTTTCTTATGTTCGTATGTTATGACCCCTCATTCAGTCACTGGAAATCACTTGTTCCTGTCTGTTCTGTAGAATTTCTTGTGAAAGGGTTATTTCGATACAAAACATTAATTATGCTTCTGTCTCCGCAGATGCTGAGTTTACCAGCTATTTTCTGCTCTTATTTTAGATTTCCAGAATCCATTGTGCTTTGCCTTGCTTTCAACTAAAGAGAAAGTTTTCTCATCTAAAATTCTCAAATGAACTGCTAACACTCTTTAAGTAGCACATATTTTTGGGGTTACTGTTACCATCACTTGGGTTATGACATTAACCAGTTGTTATTACTGTGGGAGTCAATTGCAAATTAAAATGTATCAAGCATACTGGCTATTTCATTAAGCTTATACTTACTGATTTAAAAGCTCTGCTGAATTCAGACAAAGTTGAGTTTAAAAGCAGCTTCAAACAGCTTGTTTGGATTTAGTAATTACAAGAGGCAGTTGGAAAGTGAGACCAAAGGCAGTTCCCATCAGCTAGTTGAAGCTACCTGATGTCTCCCCTTTTTGACTGCCTCCTCTGGTTGTTAACAGTGGAAATAGCTGATTGAATCTGTCAAATGACGGGGAGTCAGCTTTCCAAACTCATGACCTGCAGCTTTTTGTTTCACTTTCACGTCTGCCATGATTTCATGTGCTGAGCATGACACTATTTTGGAATGATTGCAGCTCAAGGGTTTTTTTTTGCTGCACTCTGCCGCTGTCTGCAGGTACACCCATTGCACACTTCAAATGGAGTTTCACATCTTGTGTTTCCTGTTCCAGATTGACAATGCATTCAGCTGACTGAAGTCTCCGTCAGCTATTCACACGATTAACTATTGTGGGAGGCAGCTGAAAAGTGGGACCTTCATGCAGCTCCAGTCAACTGTTCTGTGGCTCGCAATATAAGAACATAAGAAATAGGAGCAGGAGTAGGCCATCTAGCCCTTCGAGCCTGCCCCGCCATTCAATAAGATCAACCTCCTCTGCACTCCCTCCAAGGCCAAAATATCCTTGTATAAGTGTGGCGACCAAAACTGCACACAGTACTCCAGCTGCAGCCTCACCAGTGCCTTATACAGCTGCAGCAAGACCTCCCTACTTTTATATTCAATCCCCCTCGCTATGAAGGCCAGCATCCCATTCGCCTCCCTGACCACCTGCTGCACCTACAGGCTGGGTTTTTGCAACTCATGCACAAGGACCCCGAGGTCCCTCTGCACCGTCGCATGCTGCAGTTTTTCGCCATGTAAGTAACAGTCCTTCCTACCATTATTCCTACCAAAGTGGAGAAATTCACATTTGCCAACATTAAATTCCATTTGCCAGTTCCTGGCCCATTCGCCCAGCCTATCTAGATCCTTCTGCAGACTCTCCACACCCTCCGCACAATTTGCCGTTCCACCAATCTTGGTGTCATCAGCAAATTTCAACACCATACACTCGGTTCCCTCCTCCAGATCATCTATATAAATGGTGAATAGCTGAGGCCCCAGCACCGATCCCCAGGGCACTCCACTAGTCACCAACCGCCAATCCGAATAGCACCCATTGACCCCCACTCTCTGTCTCCTATTTGACAGCCAATCCCCTATCCACGCTAACACCCTACCCCCAACCCCATGCCCCCTAACCTTCTGTAATAACCTCTTGTGCAGCACCTTATCAAACGCCTTCTGAAAATCAAGAAACACCACATGTACCAGCTCTCCTCTATCCACCGCCCTAGACACATCCTCATAGAACTCCAATAAATTTGTCAGACACGACTTCCCCTTAACGAAACCGTGCTGCGTCTGCTCTATCAAACAATTCTCCTCAAGATGCCTCGCTATTTTCTCCTTGATCACGGATTCTAACATTTTACCTATAACAGACGTTAAACTAACCGGCCTATAATTCCCTGCCACCCTTCTTAAACAACGGTGTAACATTAGCCGTTTTCCAATCTTCCGGCACTTCCCCGGAATCAGTCCCTCCAGTCTGTCGAGCACCGCCTCTCTAGTAACAATAATGTCCACTCCTACCATCTTTCCATCGCTAACACCCGGCAAACTATTCACGTCCTCCTCCGTGAAGACCGAAACAAAAAAGTTATTCAAGGCCTCAGCCATTTCCCCATCCCCTACCACTAAGTGCCCCCCTCTCATCCTCTAAGGGTCCAACGTTCACCCTAGTCAGCCTCTTCCTTTTTATATATTCATAAAAACTCTTACTATCCTTTTTTATATTTAGCGCTAGCCCAGCTTCATAGTTGATCCTACCTTTCTTTATCAACTTCTTTGTCATTCTTTGTTGATATTTAAACCTTTCCCAATCCTCTTCTCGCCCACTACTCTTAGCTACTCTAAACGCATCCGCTTTTAAAGAGAGGGCAAATTGTATTTGCATGATCATCCCTCATATTTGCGGTGTGGCCTGATTGTTCTCCCCCTTCTTGGTTAACAGCTGGTAAAGCTTTCTTTCAATAACAGCTTTTATACTGCAGAGTTTGGGAGCCAACTCCTAGTGTTTGTTTTTATTTTCCATAGCAAACCTCGGGTCTACAAGGCTGCAGCTGAGCTATTTAAAACTAATTGAGCAGCGCCATAACAGGATTCTGCCTCATGGACACTGAGCTCCGAGAATCCCAACTAAAATCAAACAATAACAGAATGTAGTTCTTTCATAATACACAACTGTCTCATGTAAATATATAGCCCTGGAAATAAGAAAATGTGTTTTAACTACTTATTTAAAATTAATTCATGGAACATGGGCATCGTTGGCAGCCAGCATTTATTGCCCATCCCTAGTTGCACGAGGACATTTGAGTCAACCACATAGCTGTGGCTCTGGAGTCACATGTAGGCCAGAGTGGGTAAGGATGAGATTTCCTTCCCTCAAGGACATTAGTGAATCAGATGGGTTTTTTCCAACAATTGACAATGGTATCAGTAGATTCTTTTTTCCAGTTACTTTTTTATTGAATTCACATTTCACCATCTGCCATGTTGCGAATCCTAGTCCCCAGAACGTGAGTTTCTGGATTAATAGTTCGGCAGTAATACCACTAGGCCATCGCCTACCCTTTGCCTTTTGGTTATTTAATCTCTCCTGCCCGATCAAAGAGCTTTCATTTGGATGTGCGTTTCCATCTTCAGTTCTGAAGAATCATTTAACCTAGGATGATGGCTTCTGTTTATTTCTCAGCAGGTGCTGCCAGGCGTGATTTTCTGTTTTTCTTTCTATAGAAACGTACAACTTGGAACTAAGTGTTGTTACGTTCATTATTATAAAATAATGAATGTAACAATACCTTGCTCAGATAATGGAGCAGGGGACAAAATGTATAGAATGTGGCAGAATTTGAGAAATATTGGTCTGAATTTTACAGTAGAGGTAACAGCTTTCACTGGTTTTCATATGAAAATTGGATAGTAACCTCAACGTCTGCATTTAAATGTAGAAATCCAAAATCTACTGTCCGAGTTGCCCTATACCTTCAAGCTTTATTGCAACATTATTTTACTGAGAGCTCAGCATTGAAGCACTTCGCCTGGTGTGAAGGTGTTACTTCTGTGATACCCATTAAACATGCTATATAACGTCAGGGCTTGTCCATTCTGGTGTACCTGAAATTGAGTATTAAGATGACATAAGAAATAGGTGCAGGAATAGGCCATTCAGCCCCTTGAGATTGCTGTGTGACTCAGAGTTGATGGCTGATATGATTGTGGCCTTAACTCCAATTTCCTGCCTCCCACCCTTGTCCTCTAAATCCCTTGGCTCCCTTGTTGATCAAAAATCTGTCTCACTCAACCTTGAATATATTCAATGACCCAGTCTCCACTACTTTCTGGAAGTGGATTTCAAAGTTTAACGGCCCAGGGAGAAGAAAGTCTTTCTCAGAAAATGGAGCGTGGAACAAAGTGTTGCAGAATTTGAGAAGTTTGACCTGAACTTTATGGTAGAAATAACAGCTTTCACTGGTTTTCATAACAGCCCAAGGACACCAGGTGGTGATTCTTAAACTCAACCTTCTGCACCCGACTCATAGCCCTGTAGCTTACTGCACTTAAAGTGCAGGCATAGCTACTTTTTTAAAAAAAGTTTAGCATCTCTGCCTCCACCACCAAGTGGAAAGCTTTCAAAGAATAATCCAATTAGCCCCATTCCCCCACATTATATTCCTTGTATACCTGCAAATTTTTCTGCTTGGGAGTGAGCGTGGGGGAGGTTTACAAGAATGCTGTCAGGGCTCAAGAAGAGTAGCACGTGAGGAGAGATTGGCTAGGTTGGGGTTATTCTCCTTCGAATGAAGAATGCTGAGGGGTAGCTTGGTAAAGGTGTACAAAATTGAGGGAAAGAGAGAGACAGCGGACAGGATAAAATTGATTCTTTTGGAGAATTCTAGAATCAAGGGATACAGATTCAAGATAAATGGCAGTACGTACCGAGAAGTTATGAGGAAGAACTTGCACAATAGGTGGTGGGTGTCTGGAATTTGTTACCTGAGTTGGTGATGCAAGCAGAGATGCTAAATTCTTTTTTAAAAAAGGACTTGAATCTGTACCTTAAGTGTGATAAGCCACAGGGCTATGAGCCAGGTGCAAAAGGGTTTGATTCGAAAGGGCACCTGGGTGTCCTTGGGCTGACATGTACAAGATGGGCCGAACGGTCTCCCCCGTGCTGTAACTTCTCTATGGTCCCTTGGGCAGATTACTCAATTTCTCTTTGAAAGCTGCATTTGAATCTGTATTTGCCTTTCTATTAGGTAGTGTCTTCCAAATATTTACAGCATAGAAAATGTTTCCTTGTGTTGTTTCTGGATCTTTTGTCAATTACTTTAGATCTGTACCCTCTGGTTATTGATCTTTTGTCAATGAAATGGTTTCTCTTTTTGCTCTCTATTTAAAGACTTCCTGATTTCAAGTACCTTTATCAAATTCCCTCTGGCTTTTCTGTTCAAGGGATCAGAGCCTCAGCTTCCCCAGTCTGTTCATGTTAGTGAAATCCTTCATCTCTGGTACCATACTAGTAAATCCAAAGCTTCCAAATGTGATGATTATTGTCACTTTAGTATACAGTGAAAAGTATTTTTTCTTGCATGATTTACAGATGAAGCATATATAGTTCTTACAAGGAAACGAGAGGGTGCAGAATGTAATGTTAAAGTCTTGGCTCGGGTATAGAAAAAGAAACTTAAGGTAAGCCCACTCAAAAGCCTGATGGCAGCAGGGAAGAAGCTGTTCTTGTGTCGGTTGGCACATTACCTCAGGCGTTTTGTATCTTTTTCCCAACGGAAGAAGGTGGATGCGAGTATGTCTCGGGTGCATGGGGTCCATAACTATGCTGGCTGCTTTTCCAAGGCAGTGGGATGTGTAGACAGAGTCAGTGGGTGGGAGGCTGGTTTGCGCTCTTCTGAAAGTGTGTTGCCCAGGATTGAATGCAGTTTTCTAGCCGGGTTTTACTTCCTGCTTTTTGTACTTGGTGTCTTTGTTAAAAGAACCTGGGATCCCAAATGCATTATTCATTCCATTGTTAACTCGTCATGCCTCCATGTCTCTGTTCTTGCATCCCATTTAAGATTGTATTTTTGAGCCTATATTATCCTCCTCCTTTCTGCTTATCAAAATATATCACTTCAGTTTTCTGCATTGAATTTTATCTTGCATTAATCTTATGATTTCACCAGCCTGCCTCAAAGTCTGCTAGCTTCCTCATTGTTTACTGCACTTCTAAACTTTCTGTCATCTGTGAATTTTGAAACTGCGCCCTGTATTTCCCAGTCATAAATGTGTATCAAACAAGTGAACCCTGGCAACTGCCAATATAAACCCTCCCTCCAATATGAAATACGACCATTCAATACAATTTTTTCTATAGTTCAACCAAATTCTCATCCATGCTGCTACTTGTCCCTTTGTTCACATGGAATTTAACCATCTTATTAACTTTGCAAAGTCTGAACTCAGTTCTTCCACTCTAACAGTATAAGGAGATGTATGCTCAATCCTAAAAGCTGCATTTATTTTGTTTGTATGTTGGGAGCAGCAAAGGGGATAATTTTTTTTTGTTGGATTTGAGTTTGATTTTCAGTAAAAATGTCCAATTGGATGATGAAGTAGCATATTGATAATACTCAGATGAGACTTAAGTGGCAGAATGTCTGTTATGGACACATGACAAGTTTCCATGACTTACCTTGAGATCCCAACAGGACTTCCACCAATATCATCATTTATTTATTTCCTTAGTCATGTGCTCTGACTCCACTTTCAAGAATAGCCTGTTCAGGCATTGCAAGATTGTTAGAATTTTCTTTTGAGATTGCTGTCTTGTACACCGCCTCACTGTTTTTCCACCTGTGTGTGTAGCAGATGTCCACCACAAATTGCATGTAATAGAATTGCCACGCAAGTGACTCTGCATACATCCCTAGATTTTTATTATAATTGGACTGATGTGAGGCTTAAATTATGTAGATACTATACAACTCAATTTCAGGTTGTAGTAATGTAAATTGCTATGTAGCACTTGGGTTATTAAAAGCCATTGTTGGAGTTGGAATCTAAATACGTTTCTTTCCATATTCATCTGTTTCTGTACATGCAGGCATAATGAATTTGGCCTTGGTCATGTGACTTTTCAGTGGGTACTTCTGTAACAATTCGTCAGCACGTTCAGCCCATCCTTCAGGATAGCGATGTCACCTCAGAGTTTGAATGTTCTGGTTTCAAGTCACTCTACAGAGGCTTGGAATGTATATTCCAGGCTGACATTACATTGCTGTTCTGACTGTATGCTGTACTGACTAAGGTGGTGATAAGAGATGAATTGTTATGCCAAGGCCTCATTTGTCTATTCAGGTGGACCCCAAAGATCTTTTGGCAGAGAAGGAGGATAAGATTTCTTCAAACAACATCACAAAGGCAGAATGACTGCTCATCGTCTCACTCCTGTTTGTGTGAACTTACTTTGTGCACATTGGTTGTTTTGGCTCCCATATTGTACTAGTGACAGCACTTCACTGATGATGGAGTACTTTAGAACATCCTGAGATTGTAAAAGGCCTTACATAAATGCAAGGTTTTTTTTAACAAACAGCACTCGAAATGCAAACAGCGTTGAAATTAAGCTTGTTGGAAGTTCAAGTTTGCAACACTAACCAGTAAAATTTGGACAGTAACTTGCTTCTAATTGTACTTGTTTAAATAAGCAATTAATCTTGGAGTTAAGAGGATTTGTATAATTAGTTTGTCTATGTAATTTTCTTTTATATTTTCAAATAACTTCTATAGCTGTGTCGTAATCGCTTTTGTCAAGCATTGAATTTTTTTATCGAATCTTCATCCTCCTTGTTCTTGGCACGCAAGACTTCCAACTCTGAAATTGGAATATAGCCCATATGATAGAATTGTTTCAGAATAAGTGGACTGTTGAGTGGAAAGAAGTGATGGTGCTTGAAATTTTAAATTAATGTGGGTACTGCATGGCATTGTGAAAAATGGTCTTTGGCTTTTCATTTACCAAAGACCATAAAACTTAGAAGCAAAAGTCGGCAACTTGGCTCATTGAGTCTGTTCTGTCATTCGATGTGATCATGCCTGATCTGATACAATCCTCAACTCCACTTTCCTACTTCATCCCCATTGTGGACTGAGTTCAAATCCACTTTGAAGTGTTGGGATTGTGCATGTTCAAGGGCAGAATGGACAGCAATATTGTGCCTTCATTAATTCAATCTGACATAGAGATCCCTGAAGCTGTGATTAAATGTGGTAGATCAAGGAAGTGTCTGATGCCATGTCTTGATTCAATAAGGAAAGGAGAATAATCAAAGTAATCATAGGTCAGTTAAGCTGTAAAGAAATTCTTGGACTCTCAACTTTAGATACTGTTATAATGTCCACAGATACTCCATGGATACTTTCAAAGAAATTCTATTTCCCAGTTTCTTGCTAAAGGAAGACGACAAAATGAGTAAAAGCACTTTTGACTAAACCCAATTTTCTTTTTGTAGGCAGCATTAAACTACAGAAGAGCATCGTCCTTTTAAAAGGAGGCACACACTGCACACTCAGCGGAGTTACAGTTTATAAAGCAAACTGTCCACAGATGATTCCAGTGAGATCCCAAATCCCCATTTTGCTGAATTGTTACTTTGAGTGATCGTCGCTGAAAACTGTAATTTACACCAGCAGTAAATACTATTCGAATGATTCATCTTTCCTTTGGCATGCCAGGACCTATCTCCCAGAATTTGTTGAAAGTTTAGGGATCTAATGGTTCTACCAATGGGATCTTATGGGCCAGCTTATGACAAACTCCCACTATGTGGTTTTTGACAGCAGTTTGATATAAAATAAGAAATTCCTTGGACAACACTGGGACCAGAAGATCTTGATGCTAGCCAATGGCGGGCTGCTCCCTGTGGTGAAACACATGGTGGGAGCACATTGAATATCCTGCCCACTGTCTCTCTCTCCCATATTTGGCTGTGGTAGCTTGCAAAGTCAAGCAACATTTCTCTCCAGGTTTTTGATTTAATAAGGGAACAGGGGTATGGGAAAAAGGCAGGAGAAGGGCGATGAGAAAAATATCAACCATGATTGAATCTGCTCTGCCATTCAATGGGCCGAATGGCCTAATTCTGCTCCTATGTCTTAAGGTCTTAAGGTCTCTGCTGCCCATATTAAACTGCTGTCTGTCTGAGATTTTGATGGATTTGGGGAGAAATCTGTAATCTGATCTTAAAAATGGCTTCCGTGGCCCTTTTCTGATGGCAACATAAATCACAGCTAGTTGGGTGTAGCCTGTGAACAAGTACATACTAGTTGGTATGATTCACCAGTCTTGTGGACAGACAGCCTATGTATCCAGCATCACGCAGACACTGACACTTGTGTGCTACATTACTCATTAATGTGACAGACAGTATGAATTTTGGGTTTGACGGCAGCATCCTGTTAGCAGTGAGGTTTCATAAGAAGGGATATAGAATACAAGTGTGAAGAAGTCATGATAAGTTTGTACAAAATCCTCGTTTGTCCACAGTTGGATACTTTTGCAGCTTTGGCTGCTTCATTATAGAACAGACAAATGTAATTGGGAGTTCTGTTTTTGGAAAGAGAGAGTCTGAGAGAAGACTGGGGGGATGTGTAGAATCAAGCAGAGGTTGATTTGAAATATAATGAAGAGGGAGAAATTGGAAAATGAGGAAAAAGTAGCGCAAAATACAAAAGAAGACAGTAAAAACTTCAAGTGTATGAATTGGAAAACAGTTGCTGAAGTGAGTATTTGCTCCTTAGCGACTGAGACTGGGGATTAATAAAGGGAAACAAGAAAATGGCAGCGAGTTTGGATAGGCATTTTGCACCTGCTGCGCAGTCGAAAACATTAACATCCCAAGAATAGCAGAAAATCAAGAGACAACAGGGAGGGACAAATTCGAACAGTCACGAAAGAAAGTGCATTGGGAGAACTAATGAAATTCCCGTAGACCTGACACCTGCTTCCTGGGGTCTGAGCAAAAGTAGTTGTTTGCTGGGGTCTGAGCAGAAGCAGTTGTTTGCTGGGGTCTGAGCAGAAGCAGTTGTTTGCTGGGGTCTGAGCAGAAGCAGTTGTTTGCTGGGGTCTGAGCAGAAGCAGTTGTTTGCTGGGGTCTGAGCAGAAGCAGTTGTTTGCTGGGGTCTGAGCAGAAGCAGTTGTTTGCTGGGGTCTGAGCAGAAGCAGTTGTTTGCTGGGGTCTGAGCAGAAGCAGTTGTTTGCTGGGGTCTGAGCAGAAGCAGTTGTTTGCTGGGGTCTGAGCAGAAGCAGTTGTTTGCTGGGGTCTGAGCAGAAGCAGTTGTTTGCTGGGGTCTGAGCAGAAGCAGTTGTTTGCTGGGGTCTGAGCAGAAGCAGTTGTTTGCTGGGGTCTGAGCAGAAGCAGTTGTTTGCTGGGGTCTGAGCGGTGTATGTTGGTCGTAATCATCTTCTCTAGATTCTGAAATGATCCCAGTAGATTAGAAAAAGGTAAATATAATACCTCGGTTCAAGCAAGGATGGAGACAGCAAATAGAAACTATATACCAATCAGTCTGACATCTGTCAGTGGGAAATGCTTGTATCTATTATTAAGAAAGCAGGAATAGGACATTTGGAAAATGGTAATGCAGTCAGGCAGAGTCAACATGGTTGTGTGGGAATAAAATAATGTTTGGCTTTTATTTATTTTATGATGTGACAAGTGAAAACTGAGTCATTGAGTATGTGCAAAGGTGAGAGAAGACAGACTTTAGATCTTCAAGGTTGTTGAGGGATTTTGGCAGCAGGCAGGAAAATGGAGTTGATGCCACAGTCAGATAAGCCGTGATCTCACTGAATAAAAGAGCAGGTTTGCATGACTGAGCAACCCACTTTTTTTTTGTGATCTTGGATCTTATTCACTGGAATGGGGCATTACTGCTATAAAGAGACACTTCAGATATTTATTAATTGGTGAGGGGATGGGTTGGTGGGAGGTGCGAAATTGGAACATCTGGCTTTTTGTCTGCTTTCTTATCTTTGAGAACACGGTGACAAAGAACTTTGAGCCATTGCAGTCCATGAGGCAGGAAGTCTCAGGATTTTTGACACTTAGAGTCAGAGAGATTTACAGCATGGAAACAAACCCTTTGGCCCAACTTGTCCATGCCATCAAGTTTTTATCATTGATCTAGTCCCAATTGCTTGTGTTTGGTCCATTTCCCTCGATACTAATCTTACCCATGTAACTATCTAAATGCTTTTTAAGAGACAAAAATTGTACCCGCCTCTCCTACCTCTGACAGCTCGTTCTAGACACTCACCACCCTGTGCCTGGGGGGAAGAAATTGCTTCTCTGGACACTTTTGTGTATCTCCCCTCTCACCATAAACCTCTGCCCTCTAGTTTTAGACTCCCCCATCTTTGGGAAAAGATATCGACAATCTACCTTATCTTTGCCCCTCATTATTTTACCTCCGTAAGAATCACACCTTAGCCTCCTACTCTCCAGGGGAAAAAAAATTCCAGTGTATCCAGCCTCTCCTTATAATTCAAACCATTAAATCCTGGTAATATCCTAGTAAATTTTTTTCTGCATTCTTTCTAGTTTTAACAATATCCTTTTGTGTAATCGGGGGACCAAATTGAAACACAGTATTCCAAGTGTTACCTTACCAATGTCTTGCACCATGCACCCTAAATTCTCATCTAAATCATTAATATAAATGACAAATAACTGTGGACCCAGCACTGATCCCTGAGGCACATTGATGGTCACAAGCCTCCAGTTTGAAAAACAATCCCCTACAACTGTCCTCTGTCTTCTGATGTCAAGCCAATTGGCTTCCTCACCCTGGATCCCGTGAGATTTAACCTTAGGCAACAACCTACTGTGCGGTACCTTGTCAAAGGCCTTGCTAAAGTCAGTGTAGACAACATCAACTACACTGCCCTCATCTATCTTCAGAGACCCCTTCAGAAAACTCAATTAAACTTATGAGACATGATTTTCCACACTCAAAGCCATGCTGACTGTCCCTAATCAATCCTTGCCTCTCTAAATGTCTGTAGATCCTGTCTCTCAGAATACTTTCTAACAACTTACCCACTACAGATGGGAAGCTCACTGGCTTGTAGATCCCAGGCTTTTGCCTGCAACCCTTTTTAAACAAAGGCACCTCAGCTGTGGTTATTGGTGATTCAAATATCTCTGCTCGGGGATCTGCAATTTCTTCCCTGGCCTCCCATAATGTCCTGGGATACACTTCGTCAGGTCCCATAGATTTATGTACCTTGATGCGCTTTAAGACTTCCAGTACCACTTTCTCTCTACACTCTCAAGACATCACTATTTATTTCCCCAAGTTTCCTAACATCCATGTCTTTTTTAACATAATTACTGGTGGGAAATATTCATGTAGGATCTCGCCCATCTCTTGAGGATCCACACGTCGATGACTGTTGATCCTTGAGAGGTCTTATTCTGTCCCTACTTACTCTTTTGTCCTTTATGTATTTGTAGGAGCTCTTTGGATTCTCCTTTGCCTTATTTGCCAAAGCAATCTCTTTTTGCCCTCCTGATTTCTCTCTTAACTCTACCTTGACACCCTGTATAGCCTTCAAGGGATCCACTTGATTTCAGATGCTTAAGCATGTCATGTGCCTCCTTCTTGATCAGGGCCTCAATATGCCAAATCATCAAGGGTCCCTACTTCTACCTGGCTTGCCCTTCACTCTAAGAGGAATGTGCTTACTCTGACCCCTGGTTAACACTTTTGAAAACTTCCCACTTACCAGATGTCCCTTTGTCTGCCAACGGACTTCCCCAATTAACCTTTGAAAGTTCCTGTCTGATACCAACATAATTGGCCTTACTCCAATTTAGAATTTTAACTTCTGGGCCAGACCTATCATTCTCCACAGCTACATTAAAACTAATAGAATTATGGTCACTGGTCCCAAAGTGATCCCTCACTAACACTTCTGTCACCTGCTTTTTCTTATTTTCCAAGAGGAGGTCCAGTTTTGCCCCTTCTCTAGTCGGGCTATCCACATACTGAATGAGAAATTCCTCCTGAATACACTCAACAAATTTCTCTCCATCCAACCCTTAATGGTATTGGCAGTCAATGTTTTGAAAGTTCCTTACTGTTACCACCCTATTTTTCTTGGAGCTATATCTAATCTCCTTACATATTTGCTCCTCAATTTTTTGCTGATGATTTGGGAGCCTATCATACAATCCTGTCAAAGTGATTTCCCTCTCCTTTATTTCTCAGTTCTATCCATATGGATTCAGTGGGCAAACCCTCAGACATATCCCCCCCTCAGTACTGCCATGATGTTCTCCCTAATCAAAAGTGCAACTCCCCTTCCTCCCTTACCTCCTGTTCTATCTTTTCCTATAGCATCTGTACGCTGAAACATTGAGCTGCCAGTCCTGTCCCTCCCTTAGCCATGTTTCAGTAAAAGCTGTAATATCCAAGTTCCATGTCCCCATCCATGTCCTGAGTTCGTCTGCCTTACCTATCAGGCCTCTTGCATTGAAATAAATGCAGATTGATTTAGACTTCCCTTGCTCTTTTGCCTGATTTGTAAAGTACTAGGATTGCTGACATTCTTTTACTTTTTAGCATGCTCACTTTAACTTCCGTGCTGTCCTCAACCTTCTCTGCTGTCTCCCTCTGGAGTCCCACTCCCTCCCAAACTAGTCTAAACCCTCCTGAGTGGCTATTAGCAAATCTCCCCTCCTGTTCAGGTGTAACCTCCTTGAACAGATCATTGTCCCTGCACCAGCTCTGAAGCCACTCATTCATCTGCTTAATCTCCCTATTCCCACGCTTGCCAGCACATGGCACTGGCAATAGTCCAGAATTTACTACCCTCAAGGTCATGCACTTTAGCCTCCTGCCTAAGTCTCTCTTCACACTCTAGGGCCTCATCCCATTTCCTACCTATGTCACTAGTACCAATGTGTACAACAACCTCTGGCTACTCACCCTCCCCCTTAAGACTCAGACATCCTTGACCCAAGCACCAGTAAAGCAACGCACCATCTTGGAGTCTCATGGCCACAGGGCAGAATGCTATTCTTTGTCACAGTAAGAATGTCATCAATTTAGCATCTGACCAGATCCTTTTAACATCTCAGATTGAAACCCCTTACTTTTGTGTTTAAATCCCCTAATGGGCTTGCCCCTTCCGATCTTTATAACCTTCACCAGCTTTTAGACCTAACAACTCCTTGTTGCTCTGACCGTCTGACATGGCACTGGAACTTAAACTTTCCAGCTCCCTCTCCTCCATTTAAGACCCTTTTGCTTTTGCCAAACTTTTACTGAACTTGCCTAATGTTTTGTCCAATGGCTGTGAGGTTCCTTGGGGTGTGTTGGGTTGAAGCTGGTCTTGGAATCCAGTTGACACATTACAGAGGCCTTTTATTCATAGGCACTAGTTGACCACACAATATGGTTGCATTAGTTTGTTTGCAAGCAATGGGATCTTAACAGCTTGCATACGATTGGAGTCGCTTTCTCTTTTTCCAGCTAGTAGATCAAACAGGCAAAAATTGGATTCCAAGAGATTGAGGCCAATTGTGATATTGGCTGAGATCAGTGAATTCAAAACAGATTGAGATTTTGCTTTGACTGTTTGAAACGTTTCCCAAGCCCTTACTGCTGAGAGAGTTTTTCATTTGATGACACTTGGACTTTCCCTGGTGGCTAATAGCTGTGGGCAGAAATTTGATATTTGCTTCTGACTGCAGTGTTTGTGTTGTAGATGATAGCTCCTAGTGCTTTTATCTCTCCTTGGACCTGATCAGTGTACGTGCTACTATTTTATAAGGGTGTATAACTAGCTCATTAAAGGCAACTTGAATGAGGGATGACATAGTTTGAGTGTTGATCTCCAGCTTTCTCTCTCTGTTTCCCTCCGTGGAAGCAACAGATTGAATAAATACTAGAAATTGATTAAAGCATCCTTTTCATTGCAAATGCAAATTTAGGGCAGCTTTGATATTTCATGTTAAAATAAGAATGATTAAGTATGCAGAATAATAAGTTGAGTTCTACTGCTGATGAACATGGCACAATCATTCATAAGCATTAGTTTTTACATCTAAGCTCAAGATATCGAGCTTTACCTCCTCACCACTTGCCTTGACCCTTCCACTTGCTAGCTGGATAAACAGACTATGTACCTGACATTCAGTACTGAATGAGCAGAAATTCCCTACTAATTAATATTGGGAAGATTGAAGCTATTATTTTCAGACTATGCTCCATAATATATTCTTTATCTGCTGACTCTATCTCTCTCTCTACCCCCCAATCGCCGCTGCAACTATCTAAGATTAAACCAGACTTCTCAGCCTTGGTTATGTTCTGCTTCTGCTTTGGTTGTGTCGGCATCCCAGACTAACTTCAGTATTCTGCCAACATGTATAAATGTTGGATAGTGCTCACTGAACCAGATATGACCCATTCCTTGGAAGTCATGGTAATATTTGACATCCTGATGAACTTCCGACCATACTTTGGTGCCGTATCTAAGATTGCACATGTCCACCTGCGTAACACCACAAATGTGGATGTCAGCACTTATTGCCCATCCCTAGTTCCCTTGGAGAAGTTGGTGAGCTGCCACCCTGAACAGCTACGGTCCATGTAGTGTATGTACACCCACAGTATATTAGGGAATTTTAGTATTTTGATCTCAGTGACAGTGAAGGAGCAATGGTATAGTCTTAAATCAGGATGGTTTGGGACTTGCAGGTGGTGGTGTTCCCATGTACCAGATCCTTGTCCTTGATGATGATAGTCATGAGTTCGAAAGGCGCTGTTGAAGGTGTCTTAATGAATTGCTGCTTTATAGATTGTATACGCTGCTGCCATTGTGTATCAGTAGTGGAGGCAGTGAATGTTTATGAATGGGATGCCAAATAAGCGATGGTGTTGAGTTCCTTGAGTGTTGTTGGAACTGCACTCTTCCAGGCTAGCGGAGAGTATTCCAGCACGTGTGGTTTGTAGATGCTGGATAGGTTTTGTGGAGTTAGAAGGTAAGTTACACACCACGGAACTCCCTGCCTCTGACCAGCTCTTGTAGGCACAGTGTTTATATGGGTTGTACAGTAGAGTTTTTGATCAAAGGGAATCCTCAGGATGTTGATCATTGCCTCAGAATTAGCTGGACCAACACACTGCTGGCTGATCTCCCACATTGTCCCCTCTGTAAAATTGAGATCTTGGAAAATTCTGCTGTTTGTATCCAAACTCACATCAACTCTATTCATCTAATACCCTGAGCTTGCAGGTCTACATTGGCTCCTACTTGTTTTCAAATTCCTTAAAGACTTCATTCCTTCCAATCTCAGTAATTTCCTCCAGCCCCAATTTATTTTGCAACTGTTGTTGTTCGTCCATCATCATCGATGAGGACCTCAACACCATTAGTCATTTTGAGGCTGGTTGCAGTGTGTCCGAAGATGACTGATCAGGCCAATTCGCGTGCGGAATGTCCTGGCACACATTGGACAGGCTTGTGTAGACACTGTACTTGTTGCGCTAGTGGCTCTGGACTTGCGCAGCTCGCACTTAAGTTGTGCTTCAGCAATGCACCTTGCTTCGTAAGCTTGACAGCCTTTGTGGATGAGGCAGCGCCAAGTAGGGCGGTTTTGTGCTGGTGTTTCCCAGGTGGTCGTGTCAATGTCAGACGACTTCAGGGAGGCCTTGAGTGTGTCTTTGAAACATTTCTTCTGCCCTCCATGTGAGTGTCTTCTGGCAGAGTGTTCCCCAAAAAGGAGCTGCTTTGGTATGCGCTCGTCTGACATACAGATGACATGACCTGCCCTTTGGGTTGTGGTCTCATCAGCAGTGTGTGGACTGATGGTAGACTTGCTGTAGAGAGAACTTCAGTGTCTGGTACTTTGTCTTGCCATCTGATGTGTAATATTCTGCGAAGACAAGTCATGTGGAAATGATTGAGTTGTCTTGCATGCCTTCGATACACAGTCCACGTTTCACAGGCATACAGGAGGGTCATGAGTACCATAGCACTGTAGACCTTCAGTTTTGTTGCTGGGCTGATTGCGCGATGTTCCCATACAGTGGAGCGCAGTCTACCAAAAGCAGAACTTGCCTTTGCTATTCTGTAGTTAACTTCTGCATCAATAGTCACTGCTTGGGAGAGGGTGCTGCCGAGATAAGTGAACTGGTCCACTGCCTGTAGTTTCTGCCCTTTGATTGTGATTGTGGGTTCTGTGTACGGTGCATGAGGAGCAGGCTGGTGCGTGACTTTGGTCTTTTTAATGTTGATGGTGAGTCCAAAGTTGTCACAAGCTGTGGAAAATTTGTCCATACTGACTTGCATCGCTGGCTGTGAGCCAGTATACAGGGTGCAGTCATCGGCAAAGACAAAGTCTCTCAGAACAGTCTCTTTCACTTTGGTAATAGCTTGAAGTCTCCTCAGGTTGAAGAGCTTCCCATCCACTCTGTACTTGAGGCTGATTCCAGCAACACTGTCCTGGAAGGCATCATTCAGCATGGCAGTAAACATCATGCTGAACAGTGTGGGTGTGAGCACACAGCCCTGTTTGACGCCATTGGTGACTGGGAATGCCTCAGAGGATTCTCCGCCATCCAGTACTCTGGCCATCATGCCATCTGAATGAATTTGGGGGGGCAGCCGAACTTTGATACGATCCTTTACAGGCGTCGACGGCTTTTGTGAGGTCAACAGAGGTTGTGTAGAGCTCGCAATTCTGCTCCTGACACTTCTCCTGAAGTTGGCGCGCAGCAAAAATCATGTCAGTAGTCCCATGACCTTTGAAGAAGCCACGCTGTGACTCTGGAAGCAGGCCCAGCTCCAGATGAGTGACCAGATGATTTAGCAGGACTCTTGCAAGGGTTTTTCCTGTGATGGAGCGCAGTGAGGTTCCTAAAAGATGCCTCCATTTTGCAACTATTACACATTAAAGACTCAGTACCACATCAGACAAATGTACAAGATCTTCTCGTTACCAGCCTCTGAGGTATCTCTAAATCGATGGTCTTAGAAAAAGATGTATAAACAGAAGCATCTAAGTCCATTTGCCATTTAAGATTTAACAAAACCTGGTCAGTATTGCACCTTGACGCTTCGAGATAGCTGCTCTAATCTAGTTTATGGCTCTTGTGCATCCCTGATTTTAATTGTGTCACTGCTGGTAGTCCCCTCAAACCCCACTCTTTGGAATTTCTCACCTACACCTTTGCACTTTTCTATCTCCTTGAGACCTCCATTAAAACCTACCTCTTCAACAAAGCCTTTGGTCACTTTATCTCAACTTGTGTGGCTCAGTATCTATTTAATTTAATGATACCCTTGTGAAATGCCTTGGCACATTTTATTTCCTCCAAGGCACTTGATCTTACTGTGGTCACATGATTGATTGCAAAACTATTCAGAAGTTGTTGTGGGATTCATATGCACAGTTGTGTACATGCAGTCAGCAACTTCTTTCATAAAGAATGAACAAACGAGTAAGCTTTCACTTAGAGCCACATTCTCTGGACAAGTTAAAGCATTTCACAACTTTAATTACTTTTGAAGTCTTTTGTTATGTTCTCAAAAATACCAATCAGTTTGCATATAGAAGGGCAATGCAGTAAATAGCTTTGACCTCCATCAAGTCTCTTGGCATTAGATCAAACGTGGAGAAGGAAACCTCCCGCTGATATATCAGAATGACAAGAATGTACTCTGAGGGACTTTGATCTCCATCGCCAAATAGAAACCCCACAGACTGAACCGGCTGAGTCATTAAAGGATGTAGCTGATGGACTGGATCTGCGGCAGGTGGTGAGGAAACCATTGAGAAAGAAATTGTACCGACCTGCTGACTGCAGATGTAGTGTGCAGTCCCACCTTCATGTTGAGGATATCCTCCATAGTATTTTGTGGCACTGCTACTGTCACACAGTCATGCAGCACCAGGACTGTTTGGCCATTGTCTACACTGGCCATCAAGCACTTATCTTTTCTAATCTGCCTTTCCAACCCTCGTTCCATAGCCTTATATGCAATGGTGTTTCAAGTGCTTATCCAATGCTGCTTAAATGTTGAGGGTTCCTGCCTCTATCGCCCTTTCAGGCAGTGAGTTCTAAATTCCCATCATTCTCTGGATGAGAATTTTTTTTTCTTAAATCTCTGTGCCAACTGGGATTTTTTTTTTTTGTTTACTTTATTCCAATTCAATCAAGTCAAATTAAAGCCAATTCAGAGTCCCAACAAGTTGGGACATTCCCGATCCAAGCTGACGAGACAGGGCTCTCACCTCCTGTCTTGGACTTGATCTACATGATCCAAGCTGTTTGGAGTAGGTGTAGCTCCTCCTCCAAGGCTTGATCTAATTTGCATCTTAGCCAAAAGGCTGAGATGCCGCTTTAAAAAACTGCTTCAAATGAAGCTGAAATGTAACCTAATGACTTCAGCCAAGTGCAGCATGTTGATACTACACTTGATCTTAGCCAAAAGGCCAAGTTTTGCAAAACACTGTAAACTGTGCTAACTGGGATATACTTTGATAGCGCTATGGGCTGTCAAGCAGCAGTAGGATTGTACTTGAGCATAATCTGTAACCTCGTGGCCTCATACTCTACCATTACAGTGAAGCTAGGGGATTACCC
This sequence comes from Carcharhinus amblyrhynchos, assembly GCF_965287045.1. NCBI lineage: Eukaryota > Metazoa > Chordata > Chondrichthyes > Carcharhiniformes > Carcharhinidae > Carcharhinus > Carcharhinus amblyrhynchos. The sequence continues at coordinate 63,255,014 of NC_137330.1, forward strand.
TGGTTCAATGAAAAGTAGAAGGGCATGCCATCAGCTGTACCAAGCATATTTAGCAATTAGCTTTAACCTGGTGAAATAACAACTCAGGACTAATTGCATGCCAAATAGCATAAGCAGCGTGCGAAGACAGAGCAAAGTGATTCTACAACCAACAGATCCATTCTAAGCTCTGCAGTGCTGCCGTATCTGGCTGTGAGTAGTGGTGGTGGAAAGTTAAGCAACTCACTGGACAAGGCGACTCCACAAATATCCCCATCCTTAATAATGGAGTCCAGTACATCAGATGAGACTGAAGTATTTGCAACAATCTTCAGCCAGAAGTGTCGAGTGGATGATCCATCTCAGCCTCCTCCTGTGGTCCCCAGAATCACAGATGTAAGTCTTCAGCCAATTCAAATCACTCCTTGTGATATCAAGAAATGGCTATGGGCACTGACAATGGGCAACAACTGTCCCGAAGATTTGTGTTGCAGAACTTGTCACACCCCTAGCCAAGCTGTGCCAATACAGCTACAGTGCTGGCATCTACCTGTCAGTGTGGAAAATTTCCTAGGTATGTCCTGTACATACACAGCAGGACAAATCAAACCTGGCCAATTACCGCCCCATTAGTCTAATAACAGTCATCAGCCAAATGATGAAGGGTCATTAACAGTGCTACAGCACGGCACTTAGCAATAACCTACTCACTGACACTCAGTTTGGGTTCCTCCAGGGCCACTCAGCTCCTGACTTCATTACAGCCTAGATTCAAACATGGACAAAAGAGCTGAATGCCAGAGGTGAGGTGAGTGACAGCCCTTGACACCAAGGCAGAATTTGACAATGTGGCATTAGGAAGCCGAAGCAAAACTGGAGTCAGTGGGATTGGAGAAAATTCTACATTGGTTGAAGTCATACCTAGCACAAGGAAGATGGTTGCGGTGTTTGGAAGTCAACCATTTCTGCTGCAGGACATGAGGCATGGCCCTTAGGAACCCCTGCACTTACGTCCAGCCGTCTACGACAGCTTTATCAATGAACTTCATTCCATCACAAGGTCAGAAGTGGGAATGTTATCCAAGGATTGTGTTCAGCATCATTTGTCATGCCTCAGACACTGAAGCAGTCCATGTCCAAATGCAGAAAGACCTGGACAATATCCAGTTTTGAGCTGACCAGTAACATTTGTGACACAAGTGCTGGGCAATGATATTGCCATTGCTGAACTCCTGGCATGGTGCCACTGTGGTTAGCACTGCTGCCTCACAACTCCAGAGATCTCTATTTGATTCCCGGCTTCAGTCATTGACTGTGTGGAGTTTGCACATTCTCCCCGTGTCTGTGGGTTTCCTACAGATGCCCCGGTTTCCTCCCACAGTGCAAAAGGTGTGCAGGGTAGGTTGATTGACCGTGCTAAATTGCCCTGTAGTGTCCCAGGATGCATAGGTTAGAGGGTTTAGGGAGATTAATATGTGGGATTACGGGAATAGGGCTTGGGTGGGACTGTTGTCAGTGCAGACTCGATGGGCAGAATGGCCGCCTTCTGCACTGTAGGGCCATGAGATTCTATTCTATGAATTCCCCACTGTCAACGCCCCAGGGGTTCCCATTGATCAGAAACTGAACTGGACTCGCTATTGAAATACTATGGCAAGTAACTCCCTCCTGACTTTGCAAAGTTTATCCACCATCTACAATACAAGTTTGCATGCTGTCCACTTGTTTCAATGAGTGCAGCTTCAACAATGTTCAGGAAGCTTGACACTAGCTGTGGTGTCAGGACCTAAATGCTGGTCTAGCTAGTGATGCCCGCAACACAATTTTTTTTTAAGGTGGGTATACTTTTTTTAAAAAAGGCCTGGTGTCCCAGCCAATAATTATCCCTCTATCAACATCACAAGAACAACATATTATCTTATCATTATTCCTTTGCTGTTTGTGGCAGCTTGGAGTGTGCAAATTGGCTGCCTTCCCTATATAATGACAGTGATTAAACTTCAAAAGTGTTTTATTGGCTGCAAAGCCTTTTGACATATCCTGAGGCACTGCAGAAATGGAACTCTATCTTATCAGAAAGATATCACCTTTGATGATGCAGCAATCCATGATATTGCTGTGAAGTATGGTCTGGACTATATGTTAACTTGAACCTATGACCTTCAGAATCTGAGTAAAGAAAGCTGACTGTTGGATAATACCTATAACTGGAGGAACTAGCATTTTTTTCTGTCTGAATACTATCCTATTTGAAGTGAAATGCTCCTGGTGTTTTAGTGCCACCTCCTTTCTCTTGACTTGTTTCTGCAGTTTGGATTGCTGCTGTAAAGTGAGGTCAATAATTGGATTATTTCAACTCATTGTGTAGTTTGAACTGGGAATAGTGCCCAAGACTGCATTTAGTTTTTGAGGTAATGTGATATCATATAGGCTGAGATGTGAGAACATGGCAGGAGGAGAGATAATCAGCCGTGGATAACGAAGGAGGTAAAGGAAAGTGTTAAATTAAAAGTGGATGCGTTTAGAGTAGCTAAGAGTAGTGGGCGAGAAGTGGATTGGGAGAGGTTTAAATGTCAACAAAGAATGACAAAAGTTGATAAAGAAGGGTAGGATAAACTATGAAGCTGGGCTAGCGTTTAATATAAAAAAGGATAGTAAGAGTTTTTATGAATATATAAAAAGGAAGAGGCTGACGAGGGTGAACGTTGGACCCTTAAAGGATGAGAGGGGGGACTTAGTGGTAGGGGATGGGGAAATGGCTGAGGCCTTGAATAACATTTTTGTTTCGGTCTTCACGGAGGAGGATGTGAATAGTTTGCCGGGTGTTAGCGATGGAAAGATGGTAGGAGTGGAGGGCCTGAATGACATTATTGTTACTAGAGAGGCGGTGCTCGACAGACTGGAGGGACTGATTGTGGACAAGTCCCCAGGACCGGATGGAATGCATCCAAGGGTTCTGAAAGAAATGGCGGAGGTGACAGTGGATGCCTTGGTGATTATTTTCCAAACGTCGCTGGATTCCAGGGAAGTGCCGGAAGATTGGAAAACAGCTAATGTTACGCCGTTGTTTAAGAAGGGTGGCAGGCAAAAGGCAGGGAATTATAGGCCGGTTAGTTTAACGTCTGTTGTAGGTAAAATGTTAGAATCCATGATCAAGGAGAAAATAGCGAGGCATCTTGAGGAGAATTGTTTGATAGAGCAGGCGCAGCATGGTTTCGTTAAGGGGAAGTCGTGTCTGACGAATTTATTGGAGTTCTATGAGGATGTGTCTAGGGCGGTGGATAGAGGAGAGCCGGTGGATGTGGTGTTTCTTGATTTTCAGAAGGCGTTTGATAAGGTGCTGCACAAGAGGTTATTACAGAAGGTCAGGGGGCATGGAGTTGGGGGTAGGGTGTTAGCATGGATAAGGGATTGGCTGTTAAATAGGAGGCAGAGAGTGGGGGTCAATGGGTGCTATTCGGATTGGCGGTTGGTGACTAGTGGAGTGCCCCAGGGGTCGGTGCTGGGGCCTCAGCTATTCACCATTTATATAGATGATCTGGAGGAGGGAACCGAGTGTATGGTGTTGAAATTTGCTGATGACACCAAGATTGGTGGAATGGCAAATTGTGAGGAGGGTGTGGAGAGTCTGCAGAAGGATCTAGATAGGCTGGGCGAATGGGCCAGGAACTGGCAAATGGAATTTAATGTTGGCAAGTGCGAGGTGGTCCACTTTGGTAGGAATAATGGTAGGAAGGACTATTACTTATGTGTCGAAAAACTGCAGCATGCGACGGTGCAGAGGGACCTCGGGGTCCTTGTGCATGAGTCGCAAAAACCCAGCCTGCAGGTGCAGCAGGTGGTCAGGAAGGCGAATGGGATGCTGGCCTTCATAGCGAGGGGGATTGAATGTAAAAGTAGGGAGGTCTTGCTGCAGCTGTATAGGGCACCTGTGAGGCAGCAGCTGGAGTACTGTGTGCAGTTTTGGTCGCCGCACTTACGCAAGGATATTTTGGCCTTGGAGGGAGTGCAGAGGAGGTTTACTAGGCTGATGCCAGAGTTGAGGGGGTTGAACTATGAGGAGAGGCTGAATAAACTAGGCTTGTACTCGTTAGAGTTTAGAAGAATGAAGGGAGATCTCATTGAGACATATAAGATGATGAATGGGATGGATAGAATAGAGGTGGAGAGGCTCTTCCCGCTCAAAGGACAGTAGGACTAGAGGGCACAGCCTCAAGATAAAGGGGGGGGGACGCGGTTTAGAATGGAGTTGAGGAGGAACTTCTTCACTCAAAGGGTGGTGAATCTCTGGAATTCTCTGCCCGTTGAAGTGGTGGAGGCTGCCTTGCTAAATATATTTAAGACGCGGGTTGATAGGTTTTTGATAGGCAAGGGGATTAAGGGTTATGGGGAGAGGGCGGGAATGTGGAACTGAGCCACGACAGATCAGCCATGATCTTATTGAATGGCAGGGCAGGCTCGAGGGGCTGGATGGCCTACTCCTGCTCCTATTTCTTATGTTCTTATGTGGCGGAAGCAGAAGTTTGAGACCAGGTGTCCTGGAGTGAAGGCAACTGGAGCTCTGCCAAGGAAGAGCAAAGATAAAATGGTCCATTGATGATATGAGAGTGCCACCATGTTTTAGACTCTCCAACAATTGGAAACAATCTCTGTCTACCCTATCAAACCCCCTCAGAATTTTAAAGGGCTCAATGAGATTGCTTCAAAATCTTTTAAACTCCAGAGATTACATGCCTAATTTATTTGGCTTTTTATCATGAGGACAATCCCTCACCCCAGGGATTAATTCAAAGAATAATCACTGTATCGTCCACTTGCTGTGGACGCTAGCCCAGCTTCATAGTTTATCCTACCCTTCTTTATCAACTTTTGTCATTCTTTGTTGACATTTATCCTTTGTTAAATCTGGAGACCAAAACAGCACCCAATATTCCAGATGCGGTCTCATGAAAAAGCCTGTGTAACTGTGGCAATACTTGTTTATTCTTGCACGCCAAGGTCTTTGCAATAAGGGCCAATATGTTATTTGTCTTAATTGTTTTCAGCACCTGCATGCTAACTTCCTGCATTTCTTGTACAAGCGCACCCAAGTCTCTTTGAACTTCAACACTTTAGAGGTTTCACACTTGTGAAAAAAAGTATTCTGCTTTTCAACTATGACCAAAGTGAATAACTTCACACTTCCCTACATGATACCATATCTGACTCTTGGTTGCCAACATATTTAGCCTGTCTATAACTCTTAGCAACCTCTGTGTCCTCTCTGCAGCTTGCATTCCCACAGCTTCCTGAGTGAGCTTTCATCGTTGTGTTAATGTTTGTCAATGGAATGTATTTTGAAGATTTTGAATTTTCTTTAAATGTTTGCCGCTGTTCATTTATCTCCATAACTTTTAGCCTACTTGCCAAATTAATCTTACTAATCCTCCTCTCAACTTCAATTTCATCTTCTCTCAAATTGAAGTTCAAGAGTCTTGTTTGTTATTGGAATATGTCAAACTTCAAACTTTAACATGGAATTCAGTGATATTAATATTTTGCAGAGGATCTTTTACCATAGCATTACCAATTAGTCTTGCTTCATTACACTTTGCCATATCTAAGAAGGCTTTGTTCCTGGTTGGTTCTACTATGTACTGCTCCCACTGTGCACTGTTCCAAGAAACAGTCACGAAATCTTCCCACAAATTTATCTTCAAGACCACTTTTGCCTGGTAGGGGCCTGCCTTCTTTGAGTGTTTTCTGACTTCTTTCAACTTCTTTGAGTGTTTTCTGACTCTTGCTATTTTGAATTTCCACCCATTCCACTTTATGACCTTCAAAGGCCAGATCATTTCTCACAATTGTCCTTCTGTTATCTTTTACTTTCAAGGCCATCCCTCCTCGTTTGCCATTCTGTCTTTCTACAATATTTTGTATGCTGGAACATTTACTTCCCACCCTTGCTAATCTTGTAACCACGTACCTGTAACAAGGATTAAATCTAAAGCTTATCTCAAATTGTGCCATTAATTTGGATAATTCACTGAGTGGAGATGACTGCCATGATGTGATAAGCACATACAAATGAATTAGTTTTGCATGTGCTGGTTCAGAAGTTCATGAAAAATAAGTACTCAAACCTGGTCAGAAGTCTTTGTGAGCTGCTGCATGCTTGATGAAAAAATTGCATACTGATTGGCAATACGGGTTCCTCCAGCTCATGTGTCATGTTATTTGACTCCAACCTGTCCACTTGGCTTTGACAAAAAATGTGTATTTCTTTGACTAGATTCTTGAGATTGTTAACATTTCAACCATTAAGAATTAGAAAGAAAAGGTGCATGGTCCTTTTGTCCTAACAGACTGGTGGTCTCCATTGACCAGGCCTGGCTTAGGAAATTTGCATGTTCTTTTATAATTCCCCTTTAAATTTGATCTCTGCAATCCAGTCAGTAACATCTCTTCCGAGATAATGAGCTGTAAATTTCTTAGGTATTGTTAGATTAGCTCCTATTATTCCAGTTTACACTCAAAAGTTGATCTTGTTCAGGATTATAGGCAGATGTTACTTCAGCCTTAAAAACTGGACGGAGACTTTAAAAAATTTGGGTAAGTAGCCATGTTGCTATTTATATACATATTTCTTCATATAGTGTGAGATCTTAGCTCTGTGACACTTGATTTTGCCTTCTACGTTGGCCGCCTTCAAAATTTTGTTTGAAGGACTCAGTCCGACACAAAAGCTGACTTTTGAGTTGAATGTGGATTCTGCAGTCTGAAATGCATAATATTTGTTTCTCAGTTGTATCAGTACCATTTCTGCCAATTACACAAGATGTTTTCCTTCAACTACTAGCAGTTCTTTCTGTTTTCGAAATCATTTGGAAAAGCTAGACAAATTCCAAATGTTTTGCACATTAGGATTCATGTGAGGGTAAGATGACTGCTGGTTACATGGATGACTGTTAACATAGCTTTAGTTTTGTGTTGTTTAAATTTCAGAAAACATTACTTTTTCCTTGCCTTTTTAAGAAAAGTTGTGTTTTGAAGCCAACTAATTACTGTGTTTTGACAGAAAAAGGTAGAATGTTATAATTGCTTTCAGCTGTGAAACGAATTCCAAGCCCAACAACTGTGGGGCAGATAAGTACAACGAGAGAGACAGAGCGACGTGGCATTCTTTGTCTCAGGAAAGTTGAATGTTGAAAACAAAGCAAGCCTCTTGACCAGAAGGAGAAAAAGAAGGCAGCAGCCAGTTTGAGCATGAGGTTGTTACTGGCTTCTTGCCAGTTGTTGTTGATAAATGACCTTGGATAAAAATGGCTCTTGGCTGATGTGCTGCATCAAAATTGAGTACGTACTGAACATAAGTTAGGAATGCACGAATTAATAAATGAAAAAGGCCAAGGTCCGTTCAGTTCAACATTTGTCACCCTGGTAGATGTTTGATAGAATGACACTGGGGTTGTTGACTAGGCATGCTCAGGAGTTGTAAATTGTTTAAATATTGATTTTTTAAAAAACGTAAGCCTAAAATTCTGTGGACGAACAGAATGCATTTTTGGTGCATTGTGGTAGGGATGCATATTTAAGATTTGGGATGGAAACTGCATCCATGCAATTCTATTCCATCTAGACGCCAATGTCTGATTTAGAAGAAGGGGAGGAGGATGAGTCTCTCCCTTTGCAACATTTTGTTTCATGGACAGATCTGGGATTGTTCCTGGATACTCCTGAGAATTTGGCTCAGCACATCCTTAATGGACCCATTAGCAGCTTTTACACTTGATCTTGAAAAGGTGGAAAACCTCTGAGGGGAAAGGTAGCTAATTACAGGCTGCAACAATTAACCACAGTATTGTTTTGTGGAGAAACAAAGTTTATTATTGCCCTTTAAGAAATTTTGCCATTTCCTAGTGCAGCTTTGGGTAGCTCTACCTACTGTGTAGGCAGTGACTGTTCAAACAGCTCTGGCCCTGTTTTTTAGCTCTTTGGTTGTTCAGTCCCACAACAATTTTGAGCTCTCTGTTTATAATTACCTTAACTCTTCTGAATCATTCTGCAATGTGAGAGAAAGTGGGATCATTGCCCGCATTCTCCACTTTGATTTTAAGGGTGGCAAGATAGCACAGTGGTTAGCATTGCTACCACACAGCATTGGGGACTCGGGTTCAATTCTGCCTTGGGTGACTGTCCGTGGGGAGTTTGCACATTGTGTCAGATCTGTGTGCATTTTCTCCAGATGCTCCAGTTCCCTCCATCAATTCAAAGATGTGGAGGTTGGGTGGATTGGCCAAGCTAGATTGCCCCTTAGTGTCACAAGACGTGTAGATTGGGGAGATTAGCCAGGAGTTCGGGTGGGTGAGTGCACCTGAGTAAAATGCTGTGTCAGAATTAGTGCAGACTTGATGGGCCAAATGGCCGCCTCCTGCATTGTAGGGATTTTATGGATACTACTGCCTTTTCTACCCAAATAAACAACAAGAAATAGTATGAGTGTAAAGCATTTAAATGTTTTTTATATACAGATCGAGGCTCATGAAATAATTTGATACAAATTGAATGGCTGCATTTGATAAACTGTGCTGGTTCTTGCATGATGAAATCTGTCTGGATATCACTTTGGAACAAAAGATGACCTCAATGCATCTTTCTGCAGGCTGAAGTACAGATCACATTCATTATCATTCCAGAAAATATTGCTCAAGGCAGTTGGTCCCTCCCATGTTGCTTAGCAATTGCATACTTTGTTTGAATGGACCTATCATGTGAATCAGTGTTTATGGAGCTCAGGTGGTTTTACCACAATGCCTGCCAGACAAGTTACTGGAATGAGATTTTCTAAGAGAAATACAGTGGGGGTGGGTAGAGTGGAGCAGCTATATGCATATACTTTATCCTTTTGTGATATGATCTTCATGTTTTATGTGAAGTAAATCTAAAGATACTTGATGATAACCACATATTGGCCTATAAAGTCAAATTTAGTTTAAAAAGCTGGATGTTTTGTCGGTGACTTATAATGTAATACAATTGTAAATTTGCACGAACTACACTCGTATGAATCTGTCTGTAATCTGACACTGGTGACTAATGCAGTTACTCAGATTTGACAAAGCTGGAATGTTAAACTTAAAGAGTGGAGGAGACACAGATCCTGAAACTTCTTTTACAAGGAACAACATGGTGAATATCTGAGTGAGTCACCCTGGACTGTCCTCACTGTCCTAAGCAGGAAAGAAAAAGTTTGATACCCAACTTTCTGATCTAATGGCGTTGTCTTTTCTGCCACCACACTTCCCATCCTGCCTTCCCCATCTTGTCAGTATTGGCTTCCACTTTGGCTCTATTATAAAGATGCATACTTCATTAACTAGCCCAGTAACTATTTGTAAAGGCAAAATACTGCAGATTCCAGAATCTGAAACAAAAGCAGAAAATGCTGGCAAAGCTTAGCAGATCTAGCAGCATCTATTAGAGAGAACAGAGCCAATGTTTTGAATCTGGATGACCCTTCGTCAGAGCTACAGACAAAGAAAATCGCAGATTTGTACAGCAGGGGTGGGGGGGGGAGGGAGATCATGGGCTACACTCGGACAAAGGGGATGTAAATGGTTGTGCACATATTCTGATCTCTCAATTGAAGCTCTTAGCGCTTTTCTGAGCCTTTATCATCACCATTGTCCTATTACACCCCCCTGCCTCCCCCACCCTCATAGTATAAAACTGGCCCTACTTTCTTTGCCTTCAGCCCGGATGAGCAGTCATTCAGGCTCAACATTGGCTCTGTTCTCTTTCCACAAATGCTATTAGACCTGCTGAGTTTCTCCAATTATTTGTTTGTGGCTGTCACAGACAAGCTTGATATCCACACACATGTATTTCCAAAAGAGGCTCCCTGCGTGGTGTTCAGGAGATTGAATGGCGGGGCAGGCTCGAAGGGCTAGATGGCCTACTTCTGCTCCTATTTCTTATGTTCTTACGAATTTACTATGTCGCCCCAACCCCTGCACCGAGCTCAGGATTGTTGAAACTAATACTGTGCCAACCACTGTACAGAGATCAATCTGATCATGAATAGATGATGTCTTGCAGGAGGCAAAGGGTCAGCTGCATGACAAGGTGCCACAAATAGAAAGTCAGTTGACAGATGGAGGGTTGCAGGAGGGAGAAAGAAAAGTTAAGAATAATGGGATTTGATTGGATTACAAAAGGCTTGAAAGTGGTGAAATCGGGGGATCTATCTGATGCTGGATCTATCATTTCTTTTCTACGCAGGGGATTTGGGCCAACCTTTCCACGTGGCCATAGAGAGCCAGGTACCCAAATTTACTGTCAATGCAAAAGCAGAGAGGTTTGTCAAACTGAGGACGAATTTAAACTCATTAGTGGAATGGGTGTTTGGGACAATTGACTCCAGAGGTCTTGTGTGATAATGCATTGTGGCATGAAGGGATTGTGCACTTAAAAGGCTGGAGGATATGCTTTTGAGGAGGCATGAAGATAGTAAAATATTCAAGAACATGGAGGCAGTCACGAGAGGTGGTAATTTTGTAGAAGGCAATGGTTAGAGCAACTTGAATCCATGTTGGTCACTTTGTACATAGTTCAGAATACCACATCCCTAGCTTAGACCAGTTATACTCTTCTTCTCCAGTCCCGCCCCAGAACAAGCATGGGCCGGAACTCTAGCGTCTCGCCCATCGTGTATTCGGAGTGGGTGAAGGTCCGACAATGGAAATCTCCATTGACCTTGGGTGGGAATTTTGGTTTTCCCTCACCTGAAGCTGTAAAATCCTGCCCCGTAGTGTCAAGAGAATTTTCATTTCTAGTCTGGAGGTAAGGCCTCCACTTTCTTTCCTCTTATCGTAAAAATAATGTGGATCATCAGGGTGATGATAATGTAGCCTTTTGTGCCAGCATGAAGAATATATGTTTTTTGCCCGTGTTCTGCAACCCTTCCCACCCAAATTAGAATTCCTGCCACCAGGTGGAAGCAAGGGTTCTCCTTGTCCAGCATATAGTGCAGTGTTTACTTCTGACTGATTTTATAGACTCTCCCCTTCCCCAGGGAAGTAGAGTTGGCTAGCCTGACAGAAAGAAACATTGCTAACCCTGCCTAGAGGATAGGCACTTAAATCTCTTCCTCAGGTGAAAATCTGGGCTCCCTGGCCCTGCTGCTAAAACTTCCCTGCCTTTTTATCTTGTCCATGCCCTCCTTTTTCTCCATTCAACTTTCCAGAGAGCAAGCACAGGTACTGCAGGCAGAATGGCCTTCTGCATATTCCCTTAAGACTTTCCTGTACTTGTGTTTCCTTTTTTCGTTTTCTCCCAACACAGAAGGAATGATGAAAATATCCACAGCTACAAGTTGGTTTTAAACCCACAGCTATTTATAATTCATTAATGGCCTTGATTATACTTTTTTTGGGTGCAATGTCATGATTTTTTGAACTGTTTAGGCATTAAATGGACATGCATTATCAAGGTATTTCAGTAGCTTAGATTTCACTTTATGTGGAAGGTACACTGTTTCGGAGGAATGAAAGCAGTCAAAGTTCATATATTTCAGGGAGACTTGGACAATTATGTGAAACATTGTATAATTAAGAGAAAGCATTGAATGACACAACCGGCTAGATGGACTGAATGGCCTACTCCTGCTCTTAGTTCTATTGTGCCAAAAAGAATATAGTTTGTATGAACTGAAGCTCAGCGTTTCCTCCGTTTTCTTTCTTGGAAGGTAAGTTTAGCAGAAACAGCTGATGAGTGTGTGTCTTGATTTATTTTTCAAGAATTAGTGCTGGTTTCAGCTTTTGTAAAATTCTGGAGTTGTGCATAAAACAGCTCCAATACAGATTTGAAGATCATTATTCACGAATATTTGCAAATTCAGCTGAGTAAATCAAACTGTCAGCCAGCACTTAACATATCTATTGATTATATCAAGTGTAAAGCACAGAAACCAAGATTCTTTCTTCCAGAGAATATGCACCCTGATGTTTTATGGTATTTGATGTTCTGGAAATGTTTGCAATTTATTCATGGAAATGAGTTGCAGAAAGGGAACGGGCTGAAAGTTTCATGGACTGATATTCTGCGTTAAACTAAAACCAAATTACTTTGGATGCTGGGAATCTGAAATTAAACAGATGAAGTGCTGGAAACATTCAGCAGATCTGGCAGAATCTGTTGAGGGAGGAACAGAGTTAATGTTTGAGCATATGAGTCGTCTCCAAAACTGAACAAAGATAGAAATGTGATGAGTCTTATGCTGCCAATCTCCTTGATTTGGCAATGATGTATTTGTACTTTGTTCAAATTAGCGGGCTGTGTTCACTGCTCTCAATGCGGTCCCCTCTACACCAGGGAGACTAGGGGACAGCTTTGCGGAGCACCTTCGCTCTGTCTGTAGGCATGACCCTGGACTTTGAGTTGCTTGCCATTTAAGTTTCACCACTTTGTACTTTTGCTCACATTTCTGTCCATGTCCTGCTGCAGAATTAGTGAGGCTCAACACAAGCTTGAGGAACACCATCTTATTTTCCTATTGGGTATCTTAGTCTTCTAGACTCAACACTCAGCTCTGCAATTTCGGACCATCAATTCTGTCCCATTGTTTTCATTCTTCTTGCCGTTTGCCACTCTGAATCTTGTTTTTCTGTTTTTGCTTTTGGAGAATGCCCAGTGGGGTCTGTCTCTAGCACTCAATTTATAAGACCAATTTATAAAAAATTGGAACAGGAGTAGGCTGTTCAGTCCCCCACATTTGTTCCGCTATTGAATAGGATCATAGCTGATCTGACATTCCTTGCACCTGTTTTTTTTTATGGTAGTGGCACAATGGTTAGTACTGCTGCTTCACAGCGCTGAGGACCTGGATTTGATTCCCAGCTTGGGTCATCATCTGTACAGAGTCTGCATGTTCTCCCTGTGTCTGCATGGGTTTACTCTGGGTGTTCTGGTTTCCTCCCACAGTCTGAAAGATGTGCTGGTTAGGTGCATTGGCCATGCTAAATTCTCCTCAGTGTACCCAAACAGGTACTGGAGTGTGGCAACTAGAGGATTATCACGGTAACTTTGTTGCAGTGTAAACCTAAGCCTATTTGTGACACTAATAAATCAAACTTGAAAATTCATAACCCTTGATTCTGTCATTGATCAAAATTCTATCTGTCTCAGCCTTAAATATACACAAAGATTGTGTCTCCACAGCTCTGTGACAAGGAGTTCCAAAGAGACACAACCTTCAGACAAGAAATTCCTCCTCAACTCAGTCTTAAATTAGCATTCTTTTATTCTGAGTCTGTGCCCTCTGGTCCTAGATCCTCCCATGGGGGGAAACATCGTCTCAGCATTAACCCTGTCAAGCCCCTGAAGAATCATTTTTGTTTCATTGAGATCATCTTTCACTCTTCTAAATTCCAATGAGTAGAGTCCCAACCTGTTTAACCTTTCCTCACAATCTCTCCACACCAGGGATCATCCTAGTGAACCTTCTCTGAACTGCTTCCAATGAAATAATAACTTTCCTTAAGGGGACCAAAACTGCTCACAGTACTCCAGATGTGGTCTCACCAGTGCCTTGTAAAGTTTCATCAAGATGTCTCTATTTTTATAGTTCAATCCCCTTGAAAAAAGGACCAATGTTCTATTAACCTTCCTGATTGCCTGCTACACCTGTGGGCTAGCTTCTCTGTGTTTCATAGACAAGTACTCCCAAGTCCCCTCATGTTGTAGCTTCCTTCAATTGTTGTCCATTTAAATCGTTTTTGTTCTCCCTTCCAAAATGAATAATTTAATATTTCCCCACATTATACTCCATTTGCCAATTTTTTGTCCACTTAACCTATCAATATCTCTTTATAAACTATTTGTATCCCTTTTGCAACTTGTCTTCCTGCCTACTTTTGTGTCATCTGTAAGTTTGGCTATCATACATTCACTTCTTTCCTCCAAGTTATTAATATATATTGGAAACAGTTGCGGTTCCGACTCTGATCCCTGTGGAGCCTCATTGGTACAAGTTGTCAATCTGAAAAAGAATCCTTTATCCCCATTAGCTGTTCTGTGCCCATTAGCCAATTTTCTATGACAATATATTGCCTCCAACATCATGGGCTCTTACATCTTAACCTTTTTGTGAGGTACCTTGTTGAACATCAAGGAGTCCAAGTACAACACATCTACTGGTTTCTGTCTATCCACTCTGGTTGAGAGTTCTTCAAAAACACTCGAATAAATTACTCCGACATGCTGTCCCTTTCAGGAAGCCATGCTGACTCTGCTTGATTAGATTATGATTTTCCAAATGTGCTACTTTAATTAATAACTGATTCCAACAATAGATTTTAGGCTAATATGCCTATAGTTGCCCTCTTGTTGCTTCCCTCGCTTTTTGAGTAGGGATGTCACTGAGTTTTCCAATCATCTGGCGCTTTTTCAGAATCCAAGGATTTTTGTAAACTTGCAACGAATGTATCTGGCTACTTTTAGGATCATAGGATGCAAGCCTTTAGGGCCAGGGGACTAACTGCCTTTAATTCATCTAATACTACTAATCTAGTATTGGTGATGATGCTTAATTATTCCTCATCTTCTTAAGTATTAACATTGTTTGAAGTATCTTCCATTGTAAAGACTGACTTAAATATATTTCAATAAACTCCTATCAGTTTATTATATTCCTTGCTAGTTTGCCCTTGTAGTTTATTTTCTCTCTCATCTTTTTAATCCTCCTTTGCTGGATTCTGAAGTTATCCTGGTCTTTGGGTCTCTCACTGACTTTTGCCTCATTGTATGCTTTCTCTTTCAACTTAATACTCTCCTTAACTTCCTTTTTAGTTTATCCCTTTCTTAGAATCTTCCCCCTTCCTGAGATATACTTTTTGCTGAGAGTCATGAAGAGTTTGGTGAGCTGAACATACGTCTGCAAGCAGTTTCCAAATGCTTGTCGTCTTAACTGCTCGCAAGGCATTTTGAATCTTCATAAACAAGTCTTGCAGAATTTTGTTGAGGATTGCTTGTTTCAGCAGTGCTTTGAAAATGCTGATTTTTAAAAATCACGTTGCTTGGCTTGTTTTGCTAAATCTAAGCATTATGTATAAAACAAGCATCAAAGCTTTCTCTGTCAAAGATCTGTTTTTCAAATAGCATTTGAAGAATCCTTCTGTTCAGTGATTTTGGTTCATGCTTTCTTTGTTAAGTCTTTATGAAAAGCTACCTGAGCCTGAGTGTAACTTAACTTTGAGACCTTGAATCCTAAGGGAATTTGGGTGGTATCATTTTTATAAGATGGAAGTAACTTGATGCACAAATTATGGGTATTTTGAGTTGACAAAGTTGAAAGTCAAGTGCACCAATCATGAAGTGGTTCCCAGGAAATGTAAAGCAGATGAAAATATACCAGTTCACCAAAAGATTTTTGTTATGCCTTATAATTTTACAGAGCTAAGGTGAGAAACATTGAAGTGGAAAGGGACTTCAAGTCAGGTTTCTGTTTCCTGAGTGAGCTTCTGGAAGCCTGATGTCTTTCAGTTCAGATTTCAGTGCTTCTTCTGGTCAATCTGATTTCTTTACACTGTGACAGACATGTAGGCTTGGGCAAAACAGGATTTTCAGGGAAATCCAGTTTAAATGTACAGATGACATCCCCATGACCTCCACAATTAGAAATTAAAGGATGTAGGTGCTAGTTTTGAATTGATTTATTTTTGTCATGTATTAGTATGCAGTGAAAACTATTGTTTCTTGCACATTATACAGACAAACTATACCGTACCTAGAGAAGGAAAGCAGAGGGTGCAGAATGTAGTGTTACAATCACAGCTAGGGTGTAGACAAAATCAACTTAATGTGAGGTAGGCCCATTCAAAAGTAATGAGGATATCATTATCTCCAAGTCAAACTTGATCCTAAGTTGGATGCATTGCTGTTATATTTTGTTGCCAAGCTCCTTTTCCTCCTCTTCAGCTCACTCTCTGCTTGTGTGTGTCTGCCTTATATTGTGTGTCTTTTTATATCACGTTTAATCTCCCTTGCTGTCTCTTTCTCTGTAGTCTAGCAATTTGTCTCTGAGGAAGGAACGGTAATGCCAGCCTGTTTATGCATAATTTCAATAACAGGTTATTTAAGATGGTTTAAACTACATTCAATAAGAAGTCTCAACACCAAGTTGAAGCCCAACAGGTTTATTTGGTAGCACAAGCCACAAGCATTTGGAGTGTTGCTCCTTCATCAGGTAAATGGGAGCTCTGTTCACAAACAGGGTGTAAAAAGACACAAACTCAATTTACAAAATAATGGTTGGAATGTGTGTCTTTATAGGTAATCAAGTCTTTAAAGGTACAGGCAATGTGAGTGGAGAGAGGGTTAAGCACAGGTTAAAGAGATACGTATTGTCTCCAGACAGGACAGTTAGTGTGATTTTGCAAGCCCAGGCAAGTCATGGGCATTACAGGTAGTGTGACATGAACCCAAGATCCTGGTTGAGGCCATCTCCATGTGTGCAGAACTTGGCTATCAGTCTCTGCTCAGCGACTCGGCATTGTCATGTGTTGTGAAGGCTGCCTTGGAGAACGCTTACCCGAAGATCAGAGACTGACTGCCTGTGACCACTGAAATATTCGCCAACGAGAGAATAGTCTTGCCTGATGATTGTCGTGCGGTGTTCGTTCATCCATTGTTGTAGCATCTCGCAAGGTCTCCCCAATATACCATGCCTCAGGACATCCTTTTCTGCACATATCAGGTAGACAATGTTGGCTGAGTTGCAAGTGTGTGCACCATATACCTGGTGGATGGTGTTCTCGCGTGCGATGATGGCATCTGTGTCAATGATCCAGCACATCTTGCAGAGGTTACTGTGGCAGGGTTGTGTGGTCTCATGGTCACTGTTCTCCTGAAGACTGCATAGTTTGAGGACAGTGGTCTGTTTGAGGTTGTGGGGGTGTGGGGATGGCCTTGGTGAGATGTTTGTCTTCATCAATGACATGTCAAAGGGTCTGGAGAAGATGTCGTAACTTCTCCGCTCCAGGGAAGTACTAGACAATGAAGGGTATTCTGTACACCGTGTCCTGTTTGTCTTCTGAAGTCAGTGCAGTTTTTTGCTGTGGTGAGTCAGAACTGTCGATCGATGAGTCAAGCACCATATCCTGTTCTTATGAGGCATCTGGAGATGTCTGTTGCGATCCTGTACATACTGAGGGCTTGTCCGTTGGGGATGGCTTCTTTAACATGTTCAGGGTGAAAGCTGGAGAAGTGGAGGATCGTGAGGTTTTCCATGGGCTTGCGTGGCACACATGAAGACGGCCTCAACCGGGATCTTAGCTTCATGTCACAGTATCTGTGACCCCCATGGCTTGGCTGGGCTTGCAAAATCTCACTAACTGTCCTGGCTGGAGACAATACACATCTGTTTAATCTGTGCTTAACGTTCTCTCCACTGACATTGTCTGTACTGCTAATAATTGATTATCTGTAAAGACTCGCATTCCAACCATTATTTTGTAAATTGAGTTTGTGTCTTTATATGCCCTGTTTGTGAACAGAACTCCCATTCGCCTGATGACAGGGAAGCACTCTGAAAGCTAATGGCTTGTGCTACCAAATAAACCTGTTGGACTTTAACCTGGTGTTGTGAGACTTCTTACTGTGCTTACCCCAGTCTAATGCCAGCATCTCCACATTATTAAACTAGATTGGCAGGGGAACAGGAATCTAAGTGCAAATTCAGAGCAAGGAATGGGAGATAGTAAAATAGCAAATGACTCTGAAAGACAGAAGGAGCAAAGGTTAGGAAGTGTGCAGCGCAGTATATATTATAAAAACTAGGAGTGCAGAAAGTAAAGCTGATGAGCTGAGGGCACAGATACACAGTGGCATGATGTTATCTCTCTTATGGAAACTTTGCTTAAAAGGGGACACAAATGGGAGCTGAACATCCATGGACAGAGTTTTCAGACCAAGAAAATGGGATAAAGGTGGGGGTAGCATTACTGGTTAAAGAAGCAATTACAGCCGGGGTGGGGTGGTGGTTAGTGGAGCTGGGACAGGGATAATGTCCTAAATTAATCATCAAATGAGATGATATGGTTTGAGCTCAGAAATTGCTAACAGACAGCCACTCTGCTTAGAGTGTACAATCAACTGCCAAATATTGGGCACTAGTTAGAAGAGCAAATATTTAAGCAAATTTCTGAGCGTATTAACAAATAGGTTGTGCTATTTAGAGACTGCTGTACATAATACAACTATCCAAATGTCAGTTGGGGCACAATGTGAAAAGTACAAAATTCCTGAACTGTATTTAAGATGACTTTTTAGTCAACGCATAACGAGCTCAACAAGAGGGGGCACAATTCTAGATTTAATGTTGAGAAGTGAAGCTGGGCAAGTGGTTAAAGTGTCAGTGAGTGACCATTGCAAAGGTTGTGACCATAATACAGCCAGATTTAGCATCATTATGGAAAAGTACAAAGAACAGGAATAAAAGTTCCAATTTGGGAAGACAAATTTTGCAAAGCTAAAGATAAACTGGTGATAGTTGACTGGATGCAGGTACTGAAAGCGAAAAAAGCATCAAATTAATGGGAGACAAATGAACATAAGAATTAGAGCAGGAGTAGGTGATCTGGCCCTTCTAGCCTGCGCTGCCATTCAAGTAGATTGTGGCTGATATGATTGGATCCTCAACCCCACATTCCTGCCTACCTGCCACAACTTTTCACCACCTTGCTAATCAAGAATCCATCTATCTTTTCCCTTGTTGGACAAGGTATTAAATACAAAAGCAGGATCTAATGCTGGAACTTTATAATTCGCTGGTTAGGTCACAGCTCCAATTTTGTGTACAGTTCTGGTCACCACATTACAGGAAGGACAGAATTGCGGTCTCTCGAGTGCAGAGATGTGCAAGCGTGTTGCCAGAGATTGAAAGTTGTATCTATAAGGTAAGATTGGGTAGTCTTGGTTTCTTTTCCTTGAAAACAAAAAGGTGACCTAATTGAGGTGCACATTTAAGGAGTGGCATACTTAGCATCAACAGGAAAGATTTGTTTCCCTTAGCTGAGGGGTCAGTTACCAGGAAACAGAGTAATTGATAGAAGAATTGGAGTGGACATAATGAAATACATTTTCACCCAGAGGGGGTGGGTGTCTCAAGTGCATTGTCTGAATTGGTGGTCAAGGCTGAAATGTACAATCCATTTAAAAGGAACCTGGATCTGCATCTGAAGTGGTGTAATCTACAAAACTACAGACTGGGTGCTGGAAAGAGGGATTAAAATGAGCAGCTAGTTTCTTTTTTCTCTGGCCACAGAGACACACTTTCTGCACTTGAACATTTCTATGTTTGCAGTCGAAACTGACTTTTTAAAACTGCTGTGATTTTTATGGTTGACAAAGCATTGATACAATACTCGGATGATGCAGTTGACTTGCTACTCAGCTTTATCACTTAAGACCTTAAGCACCTGGTCTACCAAATGTAAAGTGATCTTCAATCAGGTAGTTCCTATCCACGGTGGAATTTAGCAACTGTGATATCTGATTGAACTCACTGAACCTGGTACAACAGAACCCAATCACTTTACTGAATCTTTATGCACAAAGATGTTTTATGAATAGCTGATAAGAAAAATTGTACGTTTTGGAAATACAATGTAGATAATAATGAAATGTATGCCTCTTGGGCTAGAGGATTGGTATTGGTTTCAAGTTACTTAATTTTTAAGACTTTTACATGCCATTCTGTTTTAGATTGATACAAATATTTATCATTATACTTTTGTCCAATCAAGTTCCTTGTTTTCCCCCATGTAGTAATATGAATCTGCTGACTATTTTTAGCTATCAGGACAAAACAGAGACGTCAACTTGCTGCTTCCATTATTTATAGAGTTCTTTCTTTCGCCTTCTCGGAATCTCAGAATTAGTACAGTACCGAGGGAGACCATTCAGTCCCTCAAGTCTGCAGTGGCTCACTGAAAGAGTATTCTACCTAATCCCATTCCCTGCCTTATTCTTCCTATAACCTTGCACATTATTTCTTGTCAGATAGCAATCCAATTCTCTTTGGAATACCCTGATCAAACTTGCCTCCTCCACCTTCTTGGGATTGGGGATCAATAACAGCATTGATCTATGCTATCAAATACGCGTGTTTATTTCCACATGAAATATTTCGGATTCTTGCAGTTTCTGGTATTGATATGTTAAATGTTCTTGGTGTTCAACGTTTTTATTGGGAGATTCCAAAAAGGAGTTTTTAGAAAAATTGAATGTTATGTTTTTTGAAACTTAGCACATTGTACTGTCACTATCGGGTTCATTGCTTCTAAATAATGTTCAGTGAATGAATGAGCATGGGGGCATGAAGTGTCATGCTGAGTGGCAGATCTTGGTTCTGGGGGTGTGAGAGGTCACAGGGGATGGGTACGGACCATGATGAGTATCTTTTGAACTTGCCTTTCAAAAGTTTCCTCATGCAAACTCTGGTTCACTGCACTTTGAGGTGCTGTTAGAACCACTCCTTGAAAACTTAGCCTGACTGCAGGCAAATTGTGGACATGCAAATCTCTGCAATGAAGCCAACCACGTTGAGAGTGCAGGGTGTGGGCTTGTGATCTGAACCAGCCTGCACTCTTAAAAGGCATACCTGAAAATTGGAAACCCCGTGAATTGGTTGGAAATCCCAGGATTGGGACCTGTCCACCTGTCATTTTATAAGATCTCTTAAGTCATCCTGACTTGGTGAAAGTGCAGCTGTAAATCTCAGATGTGGCAAAATAACCTCAGCATCTAGTACTGACAAACTAGCCAAAGAATGTTTACGATATATCATTAAATTCACAAAAGCCAGTTAGAAATTTTGAATTATTTTACCTTGACTGTTGTTGATTTAAAGCACAATAGTGGGAATTCCACATGGACCACGGTAACACATCACCAGAATCAATCTGCAGCATTTATAGCAAAAGTAACTGAATTTATTTAACATTTCAGTATGTATTTTCTGTGATCCCAGAAAGAGATGCAACTATTGGATGTGTAATTAAAAACCGTCAAGTCTATCATCTTCTGATATAGATTCATAAAATGCCCTTTTTAAGATGCACGTTCTTTTTAATGTAACTACTTCAGTGCAATGGTAGCAGCAGTGACTGTGAAGGAAATTAACTTAAAACAAAAGAGCTCTGATTGTCTGTGTAATGACTTCTTACTAGTACTGTTCTGGGTCCTATAATTGCAGATAAAACATTATGTCATTATGCATGTTATTGCAGTTGGTGGAAATTTATAACGGAATACATGTTTTTAACTTGTGAAGTACTAGTTCTTCAAAGACTTTTCAACCTTAGTATTTTTGATCAGCTTTCAATCCTGATGTATTAATACTTAGGAACGGGAGTTGTTCATTCAGCCCGTTGAGCATACTCCACCATTCAGTGCTATCATAGCTGATCATCCAAATGCATTATCTGTATTATCTCCCTATTCCTTTGTCGCCGATATTTAGAAACTGACCAATCTCTGTTTTATACGTACTCAGTGACTGAGCCTCCATAGCTCTATAGAGTAGAAAATGCTAAAGATGTATAAAGCTCTGAGTAAAGAAATCTCTCCTCATCTCTGACCCAAGTGGCTTGCCCCTTGTTTTGAAATTGTTCCCTTGTCCCAGATTCTCCCACCAGAGGAAACATCGTAGCTGCATATCCTTGTTTATCCCTTTTAAGTATTTTGTAAGCTTCGATGAGATCACTCCTCATTGTTTGAAACTCAAGAGAATACAGGCCAAGTTTCCCCACCCTCTTCGTAGCGGTCCTGCCTTTTTGAGAACAGGTCGATGAATCTTCATTGCACTCTCTCTGTGGCAATAATACGCTCCCTCAAGTAAGGGGACCAAAAATACACAGTGCTCACAAGTGCAATCTAACCAAGGTCGGTACAATTGAAGCAGGATTTCGCTCCTCCTATACTCTCGTCCTCTTGTAATAAAGGCTAACATAACATTAGCCTTCCTAATTGCTTGCTGCACCTGCAAGTTAGCTTTCAGTGATTTATTCACAAGGATAC
This sequence comes from Carcharhinus amblyrhynchos, assembly GCF_965287045.1. Lineage (NCBI taxonomy): Eukaryota > Metazoa > Chordata > Chondrichthyes > Carcharhiniformes > Carcharhinidae > Carcharhinus > Carcharhinus amblyrhynchos. Next base: position 63,277,049 of record NC_137330.1, read on the forward strand.
CCAGGCCTCGTTATATTTCTACACCTGCTAATCTCTCACCATTTAAGAAATATTCTGCACATCTGTTCCTCCAACTAGTAGATAATCTCATATTTTTCCTCATTATATTCCGTTTGCCAAGTCCTTGCCCACTCACTAAGTCAGTCAAACCCCTTTGAAGTTGCTTTGCATCTTCCTCATCATGTACATTTTCACCTAGCTTTGTGTCATCTGTGAATTGCAAATATTGCATTTGGTTCCTACCTCCAAATCATTCATAATATTGTGAATAGCATGGCCCCTGAGCACTGAACGTAAGAACATAAGAAATAGGAGCAGGAGTAGGCCATCTAGCCCTTCAAGCCTGCCCCGCCATTCAATAAGATCATGGCTGATCTGTCGTGGCTCAATTCCACGTTCCTGCCCCTCTCCCCATAACCCTTAATTCCCTCGCTTATCAAAAACCCATCAACCTGCTTCTTAAAAATATTTAGCGAGGCAGCCTCCACCACTTCAACGGGCAGAGAATTTGTCGTATCCCACTAATCAGTCTGCCAATGTGAGAATGGCTCCTTTTGTTCCTGCTGTTTTCTGCCTGTTAATGAAACTTAATCCAGGCCAGTATATTACCCATCATCTCGTGTGTTTTAATTTTACTAACCAACCTGCTGTTGGGGTCTTTGGGAAAGACTTTCTAAAGATCCAAGTACACTGTATCAATTAACAATTCTGATAGTAACATCCTCAAACTCCAATGCGTTCATCCAAAATGATTTCACATTCATAAATCCATGTTGACTATGCCCAATCAGATTGTTATCCATGTGTCTATTTATCATATCCTTGGTAACAGTTTCCAGCCTTTTCCCCAGTGCCGATGTCAGGTTCACCAGTTGGCTAATCGCCTACCCAGTTTTGATCCAGCAACAACCTCCCTCCTTCTGGCTTAACTTGTTTTTACATCATAGAATCCCTACGGTGCAGAAGGAGGCCATTTGAATCTGCACTGACTACAATCCCACCCAGGCCTACATTGCACAGCTTCCTTTAGTTCTGCTCGCATCCTCCAAATAAATGGGTAACCATATGGTTCCTAGTGATCCCTGTCTTTTGGGAGGGTGAAAACATGCCTTATTCCAGTCTTTCTTACGGGGTGCATCTCTATCACCTTTTTCCAGTATATTCATGACTGCATTGATGTGTCTCACTCTGAAGTGGAAAATTTTATTAACTTAGTTTCAAATTTTCATCCTCTCTCTTAGCTCCCCATGATCCATCATACCGGAGTCTTATCTTTCCTTCCTCCTCAGCCTGTCTGAGAAATCAACCAATATTCACAATGGGCCTGTTGATGCTCGTACCTACCCTGGCTGCAGTGAATGGCTTGGGAGTCCAGAACTTGTGCTGTCCGAGCTTCACAACAGGACAAAATCGCAAGAATAATAAACTTCAAAGCAAATAATGATTTATGCGCAAGTTAGCATGCTGATTGGTTGGCAAGTGGACTCCAATTGGTGATGGCTTTACCATGGAAAATGCAGCAGGGACCCCATCCCCCACCTTCCCAGCTGCTGTTTTGAGGCAAATTAACTCTAACTCTGGTCAAGTGTTGCAATGGGGAATGCACCAGTGAACAGTTGTCCCCCAAGCTTTTAGTTGAATAAGGCTGGACACGTACTTTAGATTTGCAAAGGACAGAACCCTGCATATGAATATATGTAGCTTCCAGAACACGTAATTGAACCTCATTGTGAGCACCCTTTTGTATGTGGTTGGTCCCATTTTCTACACTGGCACCTCTGATATATTTTCCTTGTTCCTCAACTGAGGATTTCATTCCCCCCACCACCACCACTGCGGTTGGCAGAACTCTCAACTGTTTCATGTAATTATGGCCTCCTCCATTCCCCTCCCTTTGAGAACTATGATAGTGTGAGGGTATGAAGATCTCCTAGTGTATATTTTGATATTTTGTTATTTCTTTAAAAAAAATAGAATTGGGCAAAGACCTTTAAAAATGGCTGAATCTCTGACCTGCCAAACAAAAGAAGCTACCTGGCATTATTGGGGAAGCTGACACGTTATTATCTCTGAGAAGCTACTAACTTGTGGGTTGCATAAGCCAAATTCAAAGAGAGCTATACAAAGGCTATCTGCATTTCATAATCCAGGCTGACAAACAGGAGTCTTTTCATTTGCTAGGACTAAGGGACCCAAAACCTTCCTTTCAATTCTTGATGATTAAGACATTTAATGATCTTGGGAAACCAAAGATCCCTTGTCAAAGTTAGTGAGGAGAGGTGGAAGTTATGTGACACTGTCCTCTGTATTTCACTGTCCACTGAATTTCCTGTATATCAGTTCTCCACTTTGCTCCCTCTTGGATCTTTCTATCCTTGGCTTGCTGCAGTTTTTGAATCTAAGGTTGTAGAAAGAGCACCTTTATCTTTTAACTGCGTAATTTTACAATCTTCTGCATTCAACATTGAAATCAATAATTCTAAATCATAACTTCTGTCATTTCTTTTTGTAGTTTTTGCTAACTTTTTCCCCTTGTTTCTTAATTCCTTTACCTTGCATTAGATTGCCCCTATCCTGCTATTCACATCACCTCTGGACACACTGGTGGTGGGAGAAATCCAATTGATGCTTTTGGAGAGATAAAGATTAGAAAAGAAAGGCAATTTATTTTAGTACTAAATAAATAAACAAACAACAGCTCGTAAGTTTTACTAGTGGAATGTTGTAATCTGTTGTTGATGGGCAATAATATTGGATCTTGAACTACATTGGAAGAGAATTATAGCATGCAAATAAACACTGAAAACATCAGGTACTACAGTTGCTTAGTGATTAACTGGAGATCAAAAATATTTGCATGCATTATATGTCTAGATAACCAAACTGTGAATATTGTATGTTATGATCCCCACAGAGACTGATGTGTTTAAAAACATGCATTTTCCCACTGAATCAGACAAAATTTCACTGTTTAAGACTTTGGTTGTAACAAATAAATTGAAGTCAACATGAACTAAAAATTACAGGCAACTAATATGTTAACTTTGAAAATATATTTTCCCATAAACGAATTAACATAACTGGCCAGGCCACATTTGCGTACTGTTTCTTGGCAGATTTCCATACAAGTTACCATCCTCCGTTCCAAGTCATTCGATTTTTGCCTCAAGTTAAAATATGACGGTTTAAACATAATCAGCTTAACAAGAGTTGCATTCATAATGAATGGAAAATTGATCTAATGTATAATTTGATAGAATTTTCCTTATTAGGCAAAAATCATGATTATCATGCCACCATGCAAAATACACTTGGGCCTCCTTGGTTGTGGTGGATATTGTTAATCCTGTACATTAGTGGATGATTTGTTTTGAGACCATGATCATTCTTTAAATTACTTTTGGACAGATGCACATCTGGTTCCAATTATTCACTTACAGTTTATAGGAAGCACAGAGAGTTCCTCACTAACAATGAAGTATTTCACAATTCTTGAATGGTATTATGTTTGCACCTTGTAACAACACCCTTGATGATTATTCATGTATTGCTGCTCTTCATCTGTGCTCTAATATTGCAAGATTAGGTTACTAGGAATTTTACAACAAAAGGCACAGATGCTCTGAAACAAAAGTTCCTCCTGATATTTTTCATTCACAAGTTGAGTGTTAGCATAGAAGGATTCATGCAGTTCACACAAGCAGCTGTCAACAGTGAGTTTTTTGTTTATCATAGAATCCTTACAGTGCACAAGGAGGCCATTTGGCCCATTGAGTCTGCACTGACCATAATTCCACCCAGGCACAATTCCTGTAACCCATCATATTTCCCCCTACACGAAGGGGCAATTTATCGTGATCAATCAACCTAACCCCCACATGTTTGTAAGCTACTGCAGTGAACAGATAAAAATGCTTCCCATTTTAGGGTGAACCAACCAATCACCTGAGAAGGGGCAGTTGGATTTCACGGTAAGACATCAGGACTGAAATTGCAGAAGTTGATCTGGAACTTAAAATTAAAGCAGAGGAGGGTTAGGTTTTTGCCTTTTTTAAAAATTGGATTCTCTCTCTGCCATTCTCACTTGAACTTATGCGCTCTCATAGTCTGAACTGGTATGTGTCACGAACTGTTAAAATTGTGGCTCTTCACAAGATTTCTGGGGTAAGTAGGCTGGCTAAGCTGTAACAAAATGGCTTTAAGGATTGAACAAGACGCTAGTGATTGGGATCTTTGGACAATCAGTTTGTTTTGTCTTAGCTTGCTGTACAACAGTAATAATTGAATCGCTAATGTTAAACGGGTACACAGTGGCATAATGGTTAGCACTGCTGCCCCTCAGTGCCAGGAACCAGGGTTCGATTCCTGGCTTTGGTCACTGCCTGTATGCAATTTGCACGTTCTCCCCACGTCTGAGTGGATTTCCTCCATGTGCTGCTGTTTTGTCCAACAGTCTGAAAGCTGTGCTGGTTAGGTGCATTAGCCATGCTAAATTCTGTCTCCGTGTACCTGAATAAGTGCTGGAGTGTGCCGACAACGTTGCAGTGTTAATGTAAGCCTACTTATGGCACTAATAAATAAACTTTAGCGTATCCCACTTGGGTTGTGATATGACTGTAGAAAACATCAGAAAAGGCATTCAGGATCTTGGACTACCTGTAAGCATTGTCACGTGAGACCTATTTTTGTTTGGCCAGTTGAGTCGTCCAGACTTGACATTGGCTCTGTTCTCTCTCCACAGGTGCTGTCAGGCCTACGGAGATTTGTCAACGTTTTTGGTTTTTTTGGATTCCAGTATCCACCGTAATTTGCTTTTATCTTAAAGATATTTGTTTTGCACTATGTACAGTGAACTGTACATAGAACTGTATTATAAAATAAACCCTTCAGTTAATCTAATTGCCTGATGATTGCACTGAATTGATGAGTGGTCATTTTAGTTCTAAATCTGCCCATTAATCGAAGTTAAGTCTATTACACTGACTGTATGAATTAACATTTATGATTACCTGTGAGCAGAAGGTTTTGGGAGCTTTGTCAAAAATGTGAAATTCTTTTTGAAATTATTGAATAGATTTGCTTTTGAGGAAGGAGATTAGATTCCAGTTGAATAGACTAGATTAATTAAAAGTGAATCTTCATCTTCCTATCAAGTGAAAAGCAAAAGATAGGTGGAGTTGAGTCCCATCACCTCATAAATATGTAGAATTGAAAAGTGATTGCTATCAAGATAGATTGAAAAAGATGTGGCTCTTTTCCCTCCGAGAAGGCGAATGGGTGGTGCGATAAGATCTTGGGATTTGGTGGGGTAGAAGTAGAGATGTTTCCACTTGTGGGGGAATTTGAAACTTAACAATCAGAATTTAGTTGCTAACAAATTCAATAAGGAATTCAGGAGAAACTTATTTGGAACTTGTTACTACACAGTGGTTGAGGTAATACAATTGATGCATTTAAGGAGAAGCCAGGTAATTAGATGAAGGAAAGCAATAGGACATGTTGATGCAGCTTGTGTAGTATGGGTGCACCCACACTGCCATTAGGAAGGGAATTTCAGGATTTTAACCCAGCAACACTGAAGGAATGGTGCTCTGGTTCCAAGCCAGGATGATGTGTGGCCTGGTGCTCCCATGCATCTGCTGCTTTTGCCTTTCTAGGGTTTGGAAGGTGCTGTTGAAGGAGCCTTGGTGAGTTATGTAATGCATCTTGTAGATTGAGTGCACTGCTGCCAGTGGTAGAGGGAGTGAATGTTGAAAGTGATGGATGGAGTGCCAAACAAGCGAGAGCTGCTTTGTCCTGGATAATGTTGAGCTTTTCCTGTGCTGTTGGAGCTGCCCTGGCAGTAAGAAATCTCTCAACACCAGTTAAAGTCCAACAGGTTTATTTGGTAGCAGAAGCCACCAGCTTTCAGAGCGCTGCTCCTTTGTCAGGTAAGTGGGAGTTCTGTTCACAAACAGGGCATATAAAGACACAATCTCAATTTACAACATAATGGTTGGAATCTGAGTCTTTACAGGTAATCAAGTCTTAAAGGTACTGACAATGTGAGTGGAGAGAGCATGGAGCTGCATTCATCCAGCTAAATTCGATATGTAGTACAGAGAATTGCATAAAATGGAATTAAATATTTAGAACGCACAACACAGGCCATTTGGTGTAGCTGCTCTGTGCTGTACTCAAAATGTTAGCTTGCGTGGAGACAGGACAGAGCTATCAGACCTGTTGAGGCTTTCCAGCATTTTTCATTGTCCTTTCAGATTCCAGCATCCACAGTAATTTGCTTCTATGCTCTGTGCTGCTGTTTATCCTTAAAGAATCTCTGCCCACTCAAGTGAACTCTTCACACCCTTCACCCCATATCATCTGTTGAATACATGAACTTTCCTTTAATGGCGTCAGTGTTGCCTTTTGCGCACGTGGCATGTGACAAGTTTCAGATGAAACTAAATAAATTCCTCTATCTTTGGTACAGATAAGTGTAAGAATTAATATCAGTTGCGATTTATTGTCCATGTAGCATTGTCATCAAATTCATACTATTTTCTAAAACTAGTAATGTATTAGGTAATTAAATTTGATAAACAAATCATATGCAGATGCTTAGAATTTGAAATGGAAAAGAAACAAATTGTGGAATTGGGTTAGATAGGAATCTGTGGAAGGAATTGACATTGTTATTTTCAGGCAAATACCCTTCGCAATGGTCACAACGGCGCAAACTTGATGGGCCGAATGGCCGCCTCCTGCACTGTGAAGTTCTATGATTCAATGGGGAGTACGTTACAGATAAGTAGCGTGTAAAAACAAATCTAATAAATGGGAGAGGAGCATAGACACGTACAAAACTAGAATCAATCTGTGCTTAAGGAAGAAATTGGAAGAATTAAATGGCTCAAGTGGTATGAAACTGAGGTAATGGGAAGCACTGTTGGAGATTGGAGCATGTGAGTAGCTGAGGCAGTGATGAGTATGTGGGCAAAGCAGCAAAAACTTTAGCAGCCAGAGAGAAGTAAAATGAAAACTGGATGATGGGTGGAAAAAAAACAACTGATGCTAGTAAAGGAGTTATATCAAAGAAGGAGGGATCGATGTTCTGGACAGATGTCCTTGCAGTCTTTTGGGGCCAATGCTACATCTAATTTGCATTTAATTGAATTCAGAAACTAAGTATGAATTAGTCAAATTTAGAGTGATAACTGATCAAGATGGGGAAGTGCAATGGCAGGAGTTTGGTTAATTCCTTTTGAGCTGTGTATATATGTAGCAGAATATGCATAGATAATATTTAATAATGATCAATGCAAAGTTTTAAACATGGAAGCTTGAAGTGGGTGATGCACACAATGCTCGAAGGATAGAATAGCAAACAGGAATTTGAAGGAAGCCTGGTAGGCTCAATCAGGGTAGTGCAACAATCAATAAAGCATATAAAAGCTGAGCTGTATGACCAAATGTAACTGAGAAAAATTGATTAAAACTGATCAGGCCACATTTCTGTATTGCGTTCAGTTCCAATCACAAGAGAAAAAGACATTCAATACTTGATGCCATGAGTAGAAAATATCCTAGCCTCAAGAGGCATAAACTTATGAAAAAATACTGCAGAAAATTGGACTTGTCAGTCAAAGGTCGTGTTTAAGAGATGATCATCTATTCGGTAGTTATAGGAATGGCAAAGTTAAATTGGAATATTACTGTAAAGTGACAGTTTGACAAGAACATGGGCTGTAACTGATGGAAGGTAAATTTAAGATTGCTAACAGGAAATAACTTTTTCACAGTGTGTTCAACACTTGGAATTGACTTCCAGACACCATTGGTGTAGAATGTTTAAGGGATCATTGCAGTTAATTGTAGAATCTTGATGTGTGAATGAAATAATTGTCTTAAGAATGGAAGTGTTCAAGTAAAAGGTGATAGGATGAAAAACCTGTCATGTCAACTCCACTAACAGGTTTGACTCGAGCTTTACTGAAGACTTCTAATGGGAAATCAAAGGTGAAACCTGACCAGTCGCTGGGATTTATTCCTTGTTTCGTCATTTAATTATTTATTTTTGCTCACAGGAGGCTGCACATTTGATGATGGCCTGGAACCATGTGAATATTGGCAAGATCAGGAAGATGACTTTGATTGGAGGCATGTCAGGACTGAAGATATGTTGCATTTGCAGCACAATGTACCACAAGGTGAGAGAAGAACAATTTGTGCAATTTTGGGCATAACTGCTGAGATGTGTGACTAGGCTTCAATTTTGTGTGGCAGAAAAATCACAGGAAAGTGTGTATTGTATAATTTTTATCTCGGTGTCCTTTTGGCTGATAATGATGCAAGAACCTGAATAAGTCAATTTATTGGTAAGAATTTCAGCAATTTATTTTAATGGAAATTATTTGCAAGGTTTTAACCTGCTGTGACAGAAATAAATTCAAAGAAATATTGGAGAACATGAATGTGTAGCACAATTATGCTTTTTAAGGAAGTATTTAAGCATGCAATAAAGGAGGATTGGATAATGCCGATCGTTATTGTTGTAATGCTAAAGTAAGTCTAAAGAACACCAATCTTCTTTGCAACATATTGTCAAAAGGAGATTGAAATGCAAGCTTTTTTATGGAGCTGTTGCCAAGATTAAGCTACTCAGTTGAAGGATTGCAACTCATTGAAAAGCAATTGCTTGAATGACCTTGTCATCTTTTCTTTGTGAACAAAGGAATTACCTTTCTGTGGAGAAAGTAGGCAAAGGAACTAAAATGGAATTTTAGTTTCAATTACAAGACCAGATAATTAATAGCATAATTAATCTTAGTGGTGGAGAAGATGATCTTGAACATGTTTTAAATGCATTTGTATAGTTTCTAAAGTGACATTTAGCACCTTGTGATGTAACCGAAAATAATTTGTTTTTAATTAATTCATCCAGCAGAATGATGGTAGTTAAATTTCAGGGCAACCTGTGCAAACATTGAAGTGTATTTTGATAGTGAGGAGGAAAGAGATAGGATGAGAAAGATGCATTATGGCAGTGTCCCCAAAAATATGTTGGGGGAAACTGAGGGTTTATACTTTCTGACAAATGGTGGCTTGTCTTCAGTTTGAACTTTACCAATGTGTGTGCTTGCATGCAGTTGTTTACTGTGCTCAATCTAATTTAAATTCCATGTTGACCTCTTGATGGTATTCCCACCTGTATTTATGTTGATGGGGTTAAGGGTAGAAAGACTGGTGATGCTGCAGAAGATCGGATCAACAGTAGTGCAAAGGATTTGAATTTGCAAATTCTACTATTGTAGAACAACCAGTTTATTATCACTTTAAATTTTTAAGGATATATGGTTATCATGCTTGGAATTCCATCCGTCCGCACACTTCTGGGTGTCAGCCAAGTGCTGCCATTTGGATAATATCATCTTATGAAAAATATAATCAGATCACCATGACCTATATTTGTCAAAATTTGGGCATATACATTCACTATCTACCATCACTCCCAGCAGAAAATAGGTCTGGTAAAATGTTACAAATCCGTTCCCCCCCCGCCCCCCCCCGCCATCCTTTCTACTCCTTTTGCAAAAGTGCCTTTGAGGAGTGAAGTCCTTCCCTTGCTGCTTCTGAGTGAGACTAAAGTGTGGAATTTGACCCATGTCAGATTCATGATCATGCGAAGACTGGACTCAAATTGTAGGCTGTGACTTCTTTGCAGTGGAGAGAAAGCACTGCACTTGTCAGATGAAGTGGTATAGATGAGGTATTGTTAAACCTCATCTGTCCTTTGAGGTGGGTGTGAGTTCTTCATAGTTTGAGAAGAGCAACAGCATTTTTTGTGTTGTCATCAACAATAGTTGGTCGAGTAGCAAAGATGGAGAGTGAGAAAAATGTATCTGTCTTGATTCATGCACCATTAAAACGTATTGGGAATTATGCCTTTATCTGAATTGGGTTGGAAAGCAAAAGTAGACCAATGTTTTTTCCTGTAGAACCTTGGTCCAGATCCTTTCTGGAGTACTATATATACACTAAACCTAAATTGTCTGTGGGGTAATATATCTCTCGGGGAGGTGTGTCATGCGATCCAGCCTTCATTTGACTTGGCTGGAGCAGAATGCGCACACAGCCCTGCTGCTGATGTCTTCAAGTTTTACATCCATGTTCTTATGTGCCTGTTCTTAATAAATGAATGAACAGTGTGTTTACAATCCCTTATGAGTGAGTGGTGCTTTTATATCAATCAGCATGCTGTCACTTTTAAGCACGTTACAACAGTCTAACTGCTTGTCTAACATCCAGCATAGGGTGAACACAAATTACCTTCAAGTAAATATTATGAAGATTGAAGCCATTGTCTTTGGTCCCTTTCACAAAATTTGTTCCAGTCACTGACTCCATTCCCCTCAGACTTTGTAATTTTTAAAAAAAATCATTAATGGGATATGGGCATTACGAACTAGGCTAGCACTTATTTCTTGTCCCTATTACTCTTCAATTCATGGCTTGCGAGGCCATTTCAGAGAGCATTTAAGAGTCAACCACATTGCTATGAATTTGGAATGCAGGTGCAACCTGGTCAAGATGGCAGATTTCCTTCCCTTAAGGACATGACTGAACCAGAAGAGTTTTTACAACATGGACAATGATTTCATGGTCAGTGTTAGACTTTTAGTTCCAGGTTTCTATTGAATTCAAATTCCACTATCTGCCATGATGGGATTTGAACTTGGGTCTCTAAATGACACTGAAATGATCTTCCAACTAAATCTGAACCATTACTTAGGTGGATGATTTCCAACTGACAGAAATAAAATAAATCCTTAGAGGATGAGTCTTAGAGGAAATGACAGAGAAGAACTATTTTTTAACAAGCCTTCACAGGAGAAGATACTAGGAGGGTACCAAGAATCGTAGAAAACCGAAGGGCAAAAGGGAGAGAAACTTAAAACTGTCATGATCACTAGTGAAACAACACTAGGAAAACTGGTGGGATTAAAATTGGACCTGATGGCCTTCATCCAAGGTTCTTAAGTGATTTGATTAATTATTGTCACGTACAGTCATATACAGTGATAAGCATTGTTACATGCGTGCTATACAGATAAAACATACTGCTCATGGAATACATAGGGGATGAGGAAAGGAGAGGGTGCAAAATAGTGTTGCAGTCACAGGGTGTAGAGAAAGGTCAACTTAATATATGGTGGGTCTGTTCAGAAGTCTGATGGCAACAATGAAGAAGCTGTTCTTGACTTGTTTGGTACATATCCTCAGGCTTTTGTATCTCTTTCCCAATGGAAGAAGGTGGAAGAGAGTATGCCCACGTGTGTGGGGTTGATTATGCTGGATGTTTTTCCAAGGCAGCAGGAAGTGAGTGAAGTGGCTGCAGATGTAGTGGATGCGTTGTTTGTAATCTCCCAAAATTCCCTAGATTCTAGAATATTACCAGCAGATTGGAAAACTGCAAATGTAACACTACTGTTCAAAAAATGGAGTCAGAAAATCTCTTGGACAGCTCCTCAGAATCGAGGATGGCTCGCTTCCACAGTAAAAGTGAATTCTCGGACGACTGAGGAGTTTGATGAGCGATCTGCGATCTCGGTCACAGGTTGGAAAGATCGTGGTTGGATGAGTGAGTATATGGTTTTCTCGGGTTGACACTTGCTCCTTTTGTTGTCAGTGATTGGCTTCAGTTTGCTGTCGGCGATGTCGAAGTGTTCAGCCCCTTCCCAGATGCTTTCCCTCTGCTACAGGTGGCCTTGGGCTAGGGATTCCCAGGTATTGGGGGAGATGTTGCACTTTTTCCAGGAGGTTTGGAGGGTGTCCTTTTTTTTTCCATTCGTCCCACTTTGAGCCTCCTGGTTCTCAGAGTGACAAGATAGAACCCATGCTTCACCTTTAATTCATTACCACAACGTTTTGTGTGGTAGGATGCATATGGAGCTTGGGGAATGTCAAATCTCCTAAAATATTCTGCTTGAGTCTGTATCATTTTTAGCCAGAACTTTTTATTTACAGCAATAATTTACACATTGTAAATCTCCATGCAAAGCAAGAGTTTCTGCCCCACGCCCCCAAATCACCATCAAGTCTTTAACAACATCATATTTGTATTCGCCTGCTCCAGCCTTTGGACATTCCTAATTTGAATTGCTCCACCACTGGGGTTGGGCCTTCAGCTGCTGATTCCCTCCCTATACTTATCCAACACTCTCCTTTTGAGATGCTTCTTAAATCCTAACTCGTTGACTAAATTGAGTCTGCAGTAATATTCCTTGTTGTTTGAATGTCACATGTACCTTAGGACATTTTAATATGTTAAATACATATTGTTGAACATCGGGAAATATTTTGGCCTTGGGTATAGATTGCAGTTTAACTGAGTATATTAAGGTTTAGAGTTGTTATGCTTAGTTTATATGTACTTGAGTTAAAGAGGCTGAGCTGTGATTTGATTGAGATATTTAAGATAAACAGGGACTAGCTAAGAGTTACGTAACAGAAGATTTGAAAAAAGCTAGTTGAAAATAAACAGAGGAACTGCTATTGAAGTTGAGTTACACTGCCTGTACAACAATGTACACGCTGCCCTAATATAAGGGGAATTAGAAGCAATAAAATAGTGCAAGGCATCAGATATAATAGGAGATACTCAGACATGGCTACAGAAGAGTTGAGGCAGGAAACTAAACATTGCTGAATCTAACATATTTAGAAAGATGGAGAAGGGGAAAAGGAGTTGGAATAATTATACTTGATGGGGATAATGTCAGTAGAATAAGTGACAGCCATCAGTCTGAAATGGATTTGTAGATTCAATCCACAATGGATTTGTGGTTAGAAATACAAAACAAGAAAGGATCAAATACCACTAAGGGAGTCAACAGTTGTCCATTCCACCCCCTCCCCTCCCCTCCCCCTCCCAAGTTCTGCTCTCAAACCCCAAAATAATTTTTGCTCAAATAGATTGCCCTTTGTTACATTTATTATGGAATGGGGAAAGAAATATGTGTTAAAATGAACGTGGGATAATAATCATAAGGCATTTCAACTACCTTGAAATTATTAATCTGGGAAAGAGTAAGTGAAGTGGATAAGAGAATGAGTTCCTACAATGTGGTTGACTCAGATGTCCTCCAAAATGGTGTAGCAAGCCATTTGGTTCAAAGGTAATCAAGGATGGGAAATAAATGACGGCGCAGCCAGCCATACTGACATCCCTTGGATGAAACAACAGTGTGTATCCAATCCATTCTCACCCAATGTGTAAGAAACCCAACAAGGGAGGATTCACTGCTGAATCTTGTAACTGGTCGAACCAGAATAGATGAGAGATAAAAGTAGAGGATCACCTGGGCAATTGTAAGCACAATATAATACTCATTATGATGATTGAGATGGACATAAACGTAACAAAGAATAACCTAATGGGATAAAAAAATTATTTTGAGGACCTGTGAATATAACTTGGGGAGGAGGGAGGTGGAATGCGCAACAATCTGGCAAACAATGTCAGAGAGCAATGGGAAACATTTGGTGTGGCATTCAGCGGAGTTCAGGCAAAATGTGTGCCATTTTAAAAAAATGATAACTTATGTAACGAGAAATCATGGATAAATAAAGACATGAGGGAAATAACAATGGTATGGAATGTGGCATACTCAAAAATACACAAACAGCAGGGGAGCGCCGGACAAAAATTAATACAGAGAGATTAGGAGAGAAGTCAACAATGAAGAGGGTAATAAAGGATTATGTAATTATCAAACAACATCAAACAAAAAAGTTAAATATTCTGCAAGCGTGTAACTTGTATAAAAGAGCAAAGTCAGAACAGAAATAGATCGACAAAGGAATGGATAACATAAGATCAAAGGCAGCCATTGTGAATTGGCAGAAATATTAAATAATTACTTTGCTTCAGCATTTATAAGAAAGTTAGTGTGGACCCAATAACTCGAGCTATGTTTAGAAATTATCCAGCCATTTATTACAGGGGAATATTAAATAAACAAATCAACCTAAAAGAACAAAAAGAAACAAAACAAAGAACCAAAATGATACCACATTGCAAGTAATGAACATGTTTAATATTCGCTGAATATCGTCAACATCGTATCTAATTAAATGCCATTTATTCTGTAGATTTAGGTGATTTGAAACCTTGTTCATTTTAATGGTCATGAAATTTTTTTGATAAATATTATTTTTCAAACCACAGCTGTTAAGTTTTGTACCATGATCTTGAAGATGAGATGGAAATATGATAAATAATAGCATACTAGCTAGAAGTAGCTGCCAGGAATAATTAAACATCCCAATACGAAAGTGACTGACGAAAGATGAAAAGCTGTGTACACCACAGTGTTTCTCCTTTATTGTACATTGGTCTAAGCTAAAGCTGTTTATCTGCTGAGACCAGTTCCCAAATTCAGTCTTTTTTTTCCCTGAAACAGCAGTATTTTTTCATTTGCAGTGGTGTTTGGATCAGACACTGCACAGGTCACACAAATTGATGACCACTGTCCTTTGTTCACAATTCCTGTCACTCAGAACTGGGGAAAGGGGGAAGCAAATATTGTCGAATGTGGAAACCTTTGGATTCAGGATCTTGAAACTTGGATTCTTTTAAGCATATAAGGTATCTAGCCTATGAGCATTCAAAATTCCCTCTGAGTTGTTTTCTCTTCTGAAGCATTTCAGTTTTTTGAGTATTATGCTTCTAGGTGAAGACTGACTTAAATGTTAAGATTGGTATAATTGTACCTGCTTAAAAACTTTAGCCTGAAACTGGGTTAATGTATTCTGTGACAAATGCTTTCTGCTGTGCATTGATTCAACTGAGCTGCATTGGATTGTTTCATATCAGGTTTGGTGCACAGTTTAATCTCAAAGGCCAGAAATGTTGATCAGTTTTATCCATCTATTAATGAGAAGTAAAATAAAATATGGTTGTGATTTGGATATGTTTGAGTGTTGGTTTTTATGCTTAGAATTGTGTTGTAGTTATGGGGTCAGTGATGCATATTTCCATGTTTCACATCCAGTATTGGCAACAGTCCTTCTGTGGCTTGCGTATAAATAATGCATGTTAACTCTGTGAATTACTTCTCCAGTGCAGCAGGTGCAAAATATCACTCTGACAGTGCCAGTATGACATGTTTAATTTCCATGAGTAGGACTGAATTATGGCAAAAGGTAAACACAATTACCTGTGCTCAGACATAGAGCAAGCTCCCACTATTACTTTTTGAGTGAATGTGCAAGACTTTTGGTTCAGATTTGTGGCAAGCTTCAGGTGACTCAGAGTTGCAAGCTGCCGAGCCCTCTTTCCTTTCTGACACACAGACTGACCAGATTAACAGTGAGGTTGACTGTCTTGGATTACAGGAAGATATAGATGAGATGGTCAAATGGGCAGGTAAGTGACAGACGGAATTTAACCTTGAAAAGTGAGAGGTGATGTGCTTTGGAAGGAATAATTTGACAAGCAAGTATATTCTGGCACTGGGAGGTTCCGAAGAACAAAGGGACCTTTGTGTGTTTGTCAGATAGGTAGGGT
The DNA here is from genome assembly GCF_965287045.1 of Carcharhinus amblyrhynchos. Classification (NCBI taxonomy): domain Eukaryota; kingdom Metazoa; phylum Chordata; class Chondrichthyes; order Carcharhiniformes; family Carcharhinidae; genus Carcharhinus; species Carcharhinus amblyrhynchos. Next base: position 63,292,599 of record NC_137330.1, read on the forward strand.
GATGAAAAAGGCACCTGGCACATTTGCCTTCATCAATCGGGGTACAGATTACAAAAGCAGAGGGGTCATGATGGAGTTGTATGGAATTTTGAGGTCACAGCTGGAGTACTGTGGGCAGTTCTGGTTGCCACATTATAGGAAGGATGTGATCGCACTGGATGGGGCGCAGAGGAGATGCACCAGGATGCTGCCTGAAATGGAACATTTATAAGGAGAGGTCAGATAGGCTTGAGTTGTTTTTTCTGGAGCAGAGAAGACTGAGGGGCGACCTGATTGAGGTGTTCAAGATTGAGGAGCGTGGACAGGGAGCATCTGTTCCCCTTCATTGAAGGGTCAGGTATGAGGGGACACAAGTTAAAAGTGAGGGGTGAGAGGTTTGGGGGAATTTGAGGAAATTCTTTTCTACTCGGAGGATGCTGATGGTCTGGAATGCACTGCCTGGTATGGTAGTGGTGATGGGATGCCTCTCATATTTAAAAATGTACCTGGGTGAGTACCTGGCCATAAGTCAAGGCTATGGGCCAAGTGTTGGCAAGTGGGATTATATGGGCATTCAGGAGTTTTGATGCGTCAGTGCAGAGTCTTTCTGCACTGTTGTATTACGATTACACAGAAACCTAGAAGCAGGAGGAAGCCATCTGGCCCCTCGAGCCTGCTCCACCATTGATCACAATCATGGCTGACCGTCCAACTCAATAGCCTCATTCTGCTTTTTCCCCATAACCTTTGATCTCATTCATCCCAGGTGCTATCTCTAACGTCCTCTTGAATACATTCAATGTTTTGACATCAACTACTTCCTGTGGTAATGAATTCCATAGACTCACCACTTTGTGGGTGAAGAAATGTCTCCTCATCTCCACCCCTAAATGCTCTACCCCGAATCCTCAGGCTATGACTCCTGGTTCTGGACTCCCCCACCATTGGAAACATCCTCCCTGCATCTACTCTCAGTCTAATCCCTTTTAAATTTTTACAACTCTCGGAAGTCTCCCTTCATTCGTCTGAACTTCAGCAAAAACCATCCTAACTGAGTCAGCCTCTCCTTATTCATCAATCCCACCATCCTCTAATCAGCCTGGTTAACCTTGGCTTCGCTTCCCCAACAGCAAGAATGTCCTTCCTCAGTAAAGGAGACCAAAACCGTATACAATAGTCGAGGTGTGGTCTAACCACGGCCCTGTATAATTGCAACAACACATCGCTGCTCCTGTACTCAATCTCTCACGATGAAGACCAATATACTATTTGCCGCCTTTATTGCCTGCTGCACCTGCATGCTTACCTTCAGTGACTGGTGCACAAGGACACCTAGATTCCCCTGCACTCTCCCCCTCTCCAAATTTACAGCTGTTCAGGTAGTAATCTATCGTCTTGTTTTTGCTTCCAAAGTGAATAACCTCTCATTTATCCAAATTATACTGAATCTGCCATTGATTTGCCCATTCACCCGATCTGTTCAGATCATATTGAAGGATGTCTCTATCCTCATCATGGTTCACCTTTGCATCCGATTTGCTATCATCTGCCTCTTTGAGATGTTACATTTTGTTCCCTCATCCAAATCATTAATATAGATTGTGAATAGCAGGGGTCACAGCACTGATCCTTGTGGCACCTCACGAGTTACTGCCTGTCAATTTGAAAAGGACCCATTAATGCCTACTGTTTGGTTCCTCTCTGCTGACCAATTTTCTATCTCAATACACTTCCCCCAATGCTTTTATGATTCTCCCCAGTAATAAGATGCAAGCTGAAGCACTTGCAGCACTTGGTGAGGCAAATGACTTTAGTGTTTCGTGTGTTTTTTTTGAGAAATCATTTCACTGCCTCTTTTCCAGACTTGGTGCTCTATTGGAACTTGGAGAAAAATGGCTTTTCTGCTAAGTCCAAGGATGGATCTTTTGTGAATTTGAATAATAATGATTTTGCTTGCTTCTCTAACGTTAATGATTGTGGCTGAGTCCCTCGGATTCTAATGTGACTCCAACTGTTTCTCACTATCCTTGCACCAAAACTCCTCTCAATCTAAAATTGCTTTCAGATATTTAAGTATTCGACCAACTTTTCCAATGTCATGTCTTGCTGTGCCTTCAGGGCCTTCATAGCTGGATTGAAAACAATTTGATTTGTAACCTACATTTTTGTGGTGTCTGGCCTTTGAAGGTTTTACAGCAGACTAATGGCTTGTTTACCCCTTATTTACATGTGCTGAATGCATCCTTCTGTTTGATTTAATTTAAACCATACTTTGCAAATAGAGTATAAACATGGTACTGTCCTAATTCCACACATGCATTTAAGTTGGTCACAAATTGGTCACTGAAAGCAATACACCAGTGGTTCCCAACCTTTTTTAGTAATGTGGCACCATTCAACGAGACAAACAATTCCACAGCGTGCCCACATTTTTTCAGCTGAATCAGATGCTCATAAACATTATATTAATTTGCATTTACTGATGTTATGGTCTTACTGGAGAGCTTTGCAGCATTCAGTCAATCAGAGCAAAACGCTGAGTTCAATAAATAGCATCTTATCGGATTAGTGAAAACTTGGGGCTGCTGGTATGCACAGAGTCTGTTGATCTAGGGTGGAATTAATGAGAGGTCTGAGGCGTATGCAAGCTTAGCCATCAGGGGAGGTTAAAATGTGACACAGCGACCTGCCCATGTTCAAAGGAAAATGTACCCTTACTATTGTTACAGTCTCACTGGAGAGCTTTGCAGCATTCAATTGAAACTCAGTGCATCAGAGCAAAACGTTAAGTTCAATTAGTAAGTTTGCAAACGACACAAAGGCTGATGAATTTTCAGATAGCAATGAGGACCATCGGAGGGTGCAGCAGGATGTAGGTTGGTTGGAGACTTGGGTGGAGAGATGGCAGATGGAGTTTAATCCAGACAAATGTGAGGTCATGCATTTTGGAAGGTCAAGTACAGATAGGAAATATTTGTAAATGGCAGAACCCTTAAGAGTATTGATAGACAGAGGGACTTGGGTGTACAGGTACAGAGATCACTGAAAGTGGCAACGCAGGTGGAAAAGGTAGCCAAGAAGGTATATGGGGCTGAGGCTTGGATGGAACCTTAGTTAGGCCACACTTGGAATATAGTGTTCAATTCTGGTCGCCATACTACCAGAGGATGTGGAGGCTTTAGAGAGAGTATAGAAAAGATTTACCTGGATGTTGCCTGGCATGGTGGGCATTAGCTATGAGGAAAAGTTGGGGAAACTTGATTTGTTCTCACTGGAATGACAGAAGTTGAGGGGAGACCTGATAGGAGCCTACAAGATTGAGGGGCATGGACAGAGCGGATAGTCAGAAGTCTTTTCCCGGGGTGGAAGAGAGAATTACTCGGGGACACAATTTTAAGGTGCGAGGGGCAAGGTTTAAAGGAGGTGTATAAGGGAAGTTTTTTTACACAGAGGGTAGTGGGTGGTTGGAATTTGCTGCCAGGGGAGGTAGTGGAAGCAGATACAATAGTGACTTTCAAGGGGTGTCTTGACAAATACATGAATAGGATGGGAATAGAGGGATATGGTCCCTGGGGCTTTAGTTCAGTTGGGCAGCATGGTAAGTGTGGGCTTGGAGGGCTGAAGGGCCTCGACCTGTGCCATAATTTTCTTTGTTCAATGAATAGCAACTTAAATATTTTACATACAGTACTTTGGGCGTAGTGTAGTCTTCTCATGGGACAGTTTTAACCAAATGTCTGCACCTGTAACTACTATGATGTGGAGATGCTGGCATTGGACTGAGGTTAACAGTAAGAAATCTCAACACCAGGGTAAAGTCCAACAGGTTTATTTGGTAGTAAATGCCACTAGCTTTTGGAGCACTGCTCCTGACTCACCTGATGAAGGAGCAGTGCTGCGAAAGCTAGTAGCATTTCCTACCAAATAAATCTGTTGGAATTTAACCTGGTGTTATGCGACTTCTTACTGTCTGTACCTATTACTGCAGGTGTTGAAGGGACCTGCTGTCTATTCCAGTACTACTCCTCCTCCCTGCCCCCTCCCTCGCCCATTCCAGACTTCAAAGCTTGCGTCTTTAAAAAAAAATCCTTGCCTGCCAAAATACATCAGTTGCATAAGTTCTGTCAACACAAAATAGCACGGACGCTAGAATTCTAAAATCAAAACAGGAAATGACAGAAGTACACAAGTGGAAGAGCTCTTAGTTGCGAAGACATAAAACAGAATTACCTATATAAAAAAAAATGGGCACAGGTCAAGAAGCATTTAATCCTGGTGTGAATCCTCATGCCAGCATATTGACCTAACTCTGCCTCATACAGCAGCATATGGAATGGAGCCTGAGAGAGGCGGGGTTGGGGAAAAGTTAGGGGCTTTTTGCTTATTTTTCTACGACCACAGGACTGAAAGGATATCTCCTTTCATGTAAGGATATCTCCTTTCATGGATAGTATTCTTTTTAGCGATTTAACAAATTGACGCAGTGGATGAAAGGTCATATCCAATAAGGCAATTTCAAAACAAAAATAGTCCCCCTCAGTGTTCCTATCTTGTGAGCCTGACTGCAAGAGGCTGAGGAGACATTCTTTTCAGTGGTTACTCACTGGGCGTTGAAAGGGCTTAACCTTTGGCAAAAATAAAATTTCTGTGAAAGAAAGCTAACAAATCTATTTCTTTCTTAAATTAAAACATATTTGTTTCTATACTCCTGACATATTAGTTAATTTCATGTTGCAGGTTTTCCTAAATGGATAAGAGAGACCAAGATATAGCAGTTCAAACATGCACTAATGCAACAGTTCATTGCACTTTATTTATAACAATTTAAACGTCTAGTTATTTCAATGACCTGGCATAAGGCTATTCTACTCATGAGAGTTTTCAGATCATTTTTTTTCGGTAATTCTATTTTTGTATGCCTTTGCAACTAAAAGCTCCTTTACTTCTCTCCTTGGGTAATTTCCTGTTTTGACTTCAGGTTGATGTGGAGATGCGGCGTTGGACTGGGGTAAACACAGTAAGAAGTCTCAACACCAGGTTACAGTCCAACAGGCTTATTTGTAGCAAAAGCCACCAGCTTTTGGGGCTTTGCCCCTTCATCAGCTGAATCACCTGATGAAGGGGCGAAGCCCAAAAAGCTCGTGGCGTTTGTTACCATATAAACATGTTGAAATTTAACCTGGTGTTGTGAGACTTCTTACTTGATTTCAGATTTCAGTGTCCGCGCTATTTTGTGTTGTCAGAACTTTAAAAAATGATGCATTTTGGATGGCAAGGATTTTTCTTAAAGATACAAGCTTTGAAATGTGGAAGAGAAAATAATACTGGAAATAAATGACATCCACCATGACGACGACCACCACCACCACCACTAGCTATCAGTGTAACCTTTTACATAAGAACATAAGGCTTGTACTCGTTAGAGTTTAGAAGAATGAGGGGAGATCTCATTGAGACATATAAAATGATGAATGGGATGGATAGGATAGAGGTGGAGAGACTCTTCCCGCTCAGAAAGGACAGTAAGACTAGGGGGCACAGCCTCAAGATAAAGGGGGGGTGGTTTAGAACGGAGTTGAGGAGGAACTTCTTCACTCAAAGGGTGGTGAATCTCTGGAATTCTCTGCCCGTTGAAGTGGTGGAGGCTACCTCGCTAAATATTTTTAAGACGCGGGTTGAAGGGTTTTTGATAAGAGAGGGGATTAAGGGTTATGGGGAGAGGGCGGGAATGTGGAACTGAGCCACGACAGATCAGCCATGATCTTATTGAATGGCGGGGCAGGCTCGAAGGGCTAGATGGCCAACTCCTGCTGTTATTTCTTATGTTCTTATAAGAAATAGGAGCAGGAGTAGGCCATCTAGCCCTTTGAGCCTGCCCCACCATTCAATAAGATCATGGCTGATCTGAAGTGGATCAGTTCCACTTTCCCGCTTTCTCCCCATAACCCTTAATTCCCCTGTCTATCAGAAAACTATCTACCCATGACTTAAATATATTTAGCGGGGTAGTCTCCTCCACTTCAACGGGCAGAGAATTCCAGAGATTCACCACCCTTTGAGTGAAGAAGTTCCTCCTCAACTCTGATCTAAACTGCCCCCTCCCCCACAAGGCTGTGTCCTCTCGTCCTGCTATCCTTTCTAAGCGGGAAGAATCTCTCTACCTCTACCCTATCCATCCCCTTCATTATCTTATACATCTCCATAAGATCCCCCCTCATATTTCTAAACTTCAACGAGTACAGACCTAGTCTATTTAGTCTCTCTTCATAGGCCAACCCCCTCATCTCCAGTATCAGCCTAGTGAACCTCCTCTGCACTCCCTCCAAGGCCAATATATCTTTCCGCAAGTGCGGCGACCAAAACTGCACACAGTACTCCAGCTGCAGCCTCACCAGCACCCTGTACAGTTGCAGCAAGACCTTCCAACTTTTATATTCTATCTGTCTCGCTATAAAGGCCAACATTCCATTCGCCGCCTTGATCACCTGCAGACTGGGTTTTTGCGACTCGTGCACAAGGACCCCCAGGTCCCTCTGCACTGTAGCATGCTGCAGCTTTTCGCCTTTTAAATAATAATCCCTCCTACTATTATTTCTGCCAAAGTGGATAACCTCACACTTGCTGACATTATACTCCATCTGCCAGGTCCTCGCCCACTCGCTCAGCCTATCCAGATCCCTCTGCAAACTTTCTACACCCTCCACGCAATTTGCTTTTCCACTCATCTTCGTGTCATCAGCAAATTTCGACACCCTACACTCAGCCCCCTCCTCCAGATCATCTATATAAATGGTAAACAGTTGAGGCCCCAGCACCGATCCCTGCGGCACTCCAGTAGTCACCAACCAGAATAGCACCCGTTGATACCAACTCTCTATTTCCTATTAGACAGCCAATCCTCTACCCATGCTAACACCTTACCCCCAACTCCGTGCACCCTAACCTTCTGGAGCAATCTTTTGTGAGGCACTTTATCGAACGCCTTTTGGAAATCTAAAAACACCACATCCACCGGTTTTGCTCTTTTCTCTGTAACCTGCTGCTGATTGGGTCTTCAGCTATCTAGGAACTAAAACTCATGATTCCCTCAAGGAACTATTTCATCTCTATCTCATTTCAAGAGGCTGATGAAAACCCATGTAGAATCATAGAATGCTACAAGCGCAAGAAGAGGCCATTTGGCCCATAAAGCCTGCACTGACAATCCCACTCTATGGCTGCAACGCATGTATTTACCCTGCTAGTCCCCCTGGCACTAAGGGACAATTTAGCATGGCAAGTCAACCTAATCCGCACACCTTTGGAGTGTGGGAGGGAACCAGAGCACCTGAGGGAATCCCACAGAGACATGGGTAGGACATGCAGACTCCACACAGGCAGGCAGGCACCCAAGGCTGGAATCGAACCCTAGTCCTTGGCACTAAGAGGCAGCACTGCCCTCATGTTACCCCTGGGGTTTGGTGTTCAATTTTATTCTTTAAATTCCTGTGCTTCGCAATGCAAACTGTTGGAAGTGGTCTTTAATTTGGGTTCAGCTGGGATGGCTGTGATCCAAATTTTATTGGACCATCAGCCAAACATGGGATGGTGTTGCTTTTAATTATTTTGGTTGTTGGGAGGCCAATAAGTTGAGCCACAGGAATTCTTTGGGGTGAAGGTGACTTGTCTGAGAATTGATCTTTGTATTGCCACATGGTGACAATTCTGGAACTGCCTGCCAAAACAGCATTATAGGAACGTTTCCTTCACATATTAAGTTAGTTAATCTTTCTCTACACTTTGGCTATGACTGTGAAATGATATTCTGCACCTTCTCCTCTCCTCCTTCCCTGCACACTCTATGAACAGTATGTTTTGTTTGTATAGCACGCAAAAAGCAGTACTTTTCACTGTATACCAATACAATGTGACAAAAAATTGACTGTCATGTTTCAAGAAGTGAACCACTACACCTTAAAAGCAACTGGGGTGGGCAGTAATTGCCAGCAAAACCCCATGAATAGTTGAAATAAAACCTTTGCATTCATATTTGGCATTTCTGTTCCTTAATTATCTTATTTTCAATATGAAGAAGAGAAATTTGATTCTCAAGATACCTGAAGGAATGTCAGTAATTTGGTTTTACTTGCAATTATACTGAGCCTCTCTTTTCCCCAACTGTAACTACTCCTGGGATCGTTGGATCTTTTGGATCATTCATTTTTAAGCACATAACTTGTAATGTTATATGAGAGTTTCAATTAAGCATGAGTGAATGCCTTGTCATCAAGATCTATCTATCATTAAAGATTCTGAAATAGGTTATGTAGCACTTTTAACAGAGGACATGAACAATTCCCATGGACGTTTCAAAATTTCCCCTTACTATTACGTTTCCTTGTGACACCAGAAGTTAGCAGTCTCTTATGAAGTTGAATGTCAATTTTATGACTTGTTAATGTTGCCTCTCGTGACTCCCCGACGTGTCAGCACATGTTGCTGTATCATCTTTTCCTTCTGAATCACTCAAAAGGTTTGATGGGGGAAAAAAAGTGTTTTATTTTACTCAGCTGAATTTCTAATGTTCAGAATTAAGCTTTAATACCATCATAAACAAAACTATGTTTCATAATAGCAAGTCCTAACGAGCCATTGAATTGTCTTGTGTCTGTTAAAGTCACACCCTCTCCCAAGGACCTGAGCTTGGACTTCTCTGCCCAGAGCTATGATTTATTCGCTGAGTATAGATTGTGCTGTCTGAACCTGTGTGTTGCAACAGAAGCATTCAAGCAGCTGAACAACTGGAATATTTTGCATTAATTTGCAACTGATTTTCAAAAGTATTTGGCGAAATCCGAGAGGGCAAATTTCAGAAGAGTTTATTCAGGTCAACTTTGCGGTTAGAACAGAAGCAACGTGAGCAAAACAAATGACAGGCACTATAGATGCTACCAAATGCTGTCATTTTTATTTTATGCTGTATAAATTTCAGTAAACAATCCCAACTGCAAAATGCAAACCACAGGTCTGCTTCCCTGTACATCTGGCCCTCGCATCCCTCCTGAAAGAAAAGATAAAAACAGAAGACAGCCAGAGAAGCCGAACAAAGTATTAGGGTGAGAGAATCATATAAAAGTGTTACACAGCAAAAGATGTCAGGCAGGAAAGTAGCAACACGAAGATAACATATTGCTTTTAGGGAAAGCGTATTAACTGACACACTGAATATCAAGAATGACCAATTAGATAATTAAATGACGAATCTCAAAACTTAACAATTCCAGTGCTCTTGTGACTGGCCTTCACCTCCCTTTAAACATTAGATCATTCAAAACTCTGCCAAGTCTCATTAACTCACAATACTCATGCTCACTGACCTGACAATGCTTTGAACTTTTCAAATCCCTCCATATGACCTTGGCCCTCTGTACTTCCCCAGCCGTGCAACCCTCTGAGATATCTGTACTCCTTTAAACCTGACACCTTTCACAGCCTTGATTGTCTTTGCTCCACTATTCATTGCTATGCCTTCAGCTGCCAAATCCCAAGCTCTGGAATTCTGATGGGGGCAGCACATTTGCATAGTGGTTAGCACTACTCCCTCTCAGTGCCAGGGACTGGGATTCAATTCCCGGCTTGGGTCACTGTCGGTGTGGAGTTTGCATGTTCTCCCCTTGTCTGCGTGGGTTTTCGCCGGGTACTCCAGTTTCCTCCCACCATCCAAAAATGTGCAGACTTGGTTGATTGGCCATGCTAAATTGACTCTTCGTATTAGGGAGTATTGATAGGGTAAATCTGCGGGGTTACGGGAATAGGGCTAGGGTGGGATTGTTGTCGGCTCAGGCTAGAGGGCTGAATGGCCTCCTCCTGCATTGTAGGGATTCTATTCTAAGTCTCTCTATTTCTCTCAAGAACTCCCTTAATACCCAGACTTTTAGTTCACCTATCTTTGTATCTCTCTTTTCGTTTGGTGTTAAATTATATTCACTGACACTTACTTAAAAGCACCTTTAATGTTTTTCCATGTTCCAGGCACCATATCAATTTAAGATCTTGCATGTATTTCCTGTTCACAAATTAATTTCTGATGTGACCATTTGGTTACACTTCCTCATGTTTTCCATTGTAAATGCCTTTTTGTACACTTTGCATTCAATTTTCATCTGTCAACTTTCATTGTCATAGTTTAATGAACCAAAATGATCATTAAAAGTGCTGTTTCAACTGAGTATTTTTTCAATAACTGAAATTTGTACTGTACAAAACCAAAAATTACATTTAACTTATGGGGTTACCCCCCACATCAAGGTGCTTATTACTCCTGCTCACTTGAATCTTATTTTATCCCTAAACTGTCCTTCTGTGTTCATGTCCCCGAAACTGATGATTAAATAAAAATTGGAAAGCAGTTTGTGTGGTTTGAGAACCTGGTATCCAAATTGCTTCCTCCACCCCTCATTATTTTAAGGAAAATAAAGCTTAGACAATATAGGGAATAATGATCACAAAAGTTCCTTTGGTTTTTGGTTTAAAGCATCATTTTGGAAAATCTGTTAGTGATACCTTTAACACTGAACATACCTATTACATTGAAAATATATATTACAGTGCCAAACATCGGAGTAGCGTGCTAGTCTTTGCTCAATGCTCAATTTCCTATAGCATCTGGGCACTGAGTCGTGACTTTTTTCCAACATGAAATTAAATGGTTGCTTCAGATTTTGACTTAACTGAGCAGTGCTATCATGCAAGTGTTCCTTTTGCTTACTTGTAAACACAGATGCAGAGCTAAGGTTAAACTTAATTTGTTAGTCACCAGTAGGCTTAGGTTCACACTGTAATGAAGTTAATGTGAAAATCCCCTAGCCGCCACACTCCGCCTGTTCACGTACATTGAGGGAGAATTCAGCATGGCCAATGCACCTAACCAGCATGTCTTTCGGAATGTAGGAGGAAACTGGAGCACTTGGAGGAAACCCATGCAGAAACAGGGAGAACATAGACTCGGCACAGTGACCCAAGTTGGGAATTGAACCCAGGTTCCTGGTGCTATGAGGCAGCAGTGCTAACCACTTTGCCACCGTGCTGTCCCAACATAATGCATTATTGAATTCCATGTACATTTTGTTATGACAGACAATGGTGCCCAACTCTTCATTACCAACAGCTGTTTTGTGGAGCACAATTTCATGAAAACAGAAGCCTTTTTAACAGTATAGCATCCCTTTCAAAGGAAAGGGTGAGAATGGGTTTGCATTTATAAGACAACTTTTACAATCCCAAGATATCACGACGCACTTCACAGAGAATAAAGTAATTTTTAAAGGGCAGCCAATGTAAGGAAATGTGACAGAGTTGTGCAAGATTGACCAGATGATCTGTTTTGAGTTATGTTGGTTGAGGGACAAATATTGAAACTCAACACAGTCTAGTCTAGTATTCCTGGTATATTCACCTTCAGCGACCCTGTTTCAATGTGAAATCTCGCAACACCAGGTTGAAGTCCAGCAGGTTTATTTGGTAGCACAAGCCACTAGCTTTCAGGGTGCTGCCCCTTCATCAGGTGAGTGGGAGTTCTATTCACAAACAGGACATATAAAAACACAAACCCAATTTACAAAATAATGGTTGGACTGCGAGTCTTTACAGGTAATCAAGTCTTAAAAGCACAGACAATGTGAGTGGAGAGAGGGTTAAGCGCAGCTTAAAGAGATATGTATTGTCTCCAGCCAGGGCAGTAAGTGAGATTTTGCAAGCCCAGGCAAGTCATGGGGGGTAGTGTGACCTGAGCGCAAGATCCCAGTTGAGGCCGTCCTCAAGTGTGCGGAACTTGGCTGTCAGCCTCTGCTCGGTGACCTTGTGTTGCCATGTGTCGTGAAGGCCGCCTTGAACGTTTACCTGAAGATCAGAGACCGAATGTGTGTGATTGCTGAAATGTTCGCCAGCAGGAAGTGAGCACCCTTGCCAGGTGATTGTTGAGCAGTGTTCATTCATCCATTGTCGTAGCATCTACATGGTCTCCCCAATGTACCATGCCGAGGGACACCCTTTCCTGCAGCATATCGGGTAGACAATATTGGCTGAGTTGCAAGAGTATGTACCATGTACCTGGTGGATCATGTTTTCGTGTGAGGTGACGGCATCCGTGTCGTGAATGCTGTGGCAGGATTGTGTAGTGTCCTGGTCACTCCTGAAGGCTGGCTAGTTTGCTACAGATAATAGTCTGTTTGAGGCTGTATGGTTGTTTGAAGGCAAGAAGTGGAGGGTGTGGGGATGATACAGTGGACGGGCAATTGCGACCCTGTGCGAGAACCTCTCCAGATACATTGCGGGCATCCTGAAACCCATTATACAAAGACCCCCCCCAGCTTTTGTTGCGACACTGCAGACTTCCTGCCAAAACTCAGCACATGTGGAACAGTTGAACCAGGAGCACTCCTCGACACAATGGATGTTTTGGCACTCCACACCAGCATCCCCCTCCACGATGACGTTGCTATAACTGCGTCAGTACTCAACGCCAACAACTGCCAATCTCCAGATGCAATATTACAATTCATCCACTTCATCCTGTACCACAATGTCTTCAACAACCAGTTCTCCATCGAGACACGGAACAGCAATGGGAACCAAATTCGCACCTCAATGTGCCAACACTTTGCACGGGTTCAAATCTGTGAAGATGCCGGCATTGGACTAGTGTAGGCACAGTAGGAAGTCTCTCAACATCAGATTAAAGTCCATTAGGTATATTTGATAGCACATGTTTTTGGAGCACTGTTGCTTCATCAGGTGATTGGTCTCCACTCACCAATGCTCTGAAAGCTCATGCTACCAAATAAGCCTTTTGGACTTTAATCTGGAGTTGAGACTTCTTACTGAACCTTAGCCTCGGTTCTGTTATCTGTGACATTAACTTGGTCAGAAGAGATTCATTAGTTAAGTTGCATAACACTGAGTCTCTTTCTGTATTATGTTGAAACTGTTGAGAAACATGTTAAATCATTCCACAGTTAATTTAGTGTCTATCACAAGCAATGCGATGTCTGAATTGCCTGAAGACTTTAAATCCGTAAGGTGTCAAATGTCCTTTGTGCCATAATCCAGTTTGTAATCTGATGGAAAAAATGTATCCAGTTCATTAATATTTGCACTGTAAAAACAACTACTTTATCTTGCTGGTAGAAATTGTATTGTTTAGCACTTGGAAACTTTAGCACTTTAAAAACTAAACTGCCTATTGTGAGTGCAGTTCAAATGTTTCAACGGTTAAGATTTCTGCAGACTGGCATGCAATATTTAAATAATACAATAATGTCTTGAGGAAATGTGGTTGAAATTCTGAATATATGCTTTTCTCCCATTTTCTAATCTCTGCAATCCTTTGAAACACTTCAATTTCTAGACTCCAAAGAAAAGAAAAATATTGGAGTTTACCAAATCTGGTTCAACCTATTCTAATTGCCTTGGTTGCATCACATTTACTGCAGTGTTCAAGTATTATTGCACTTAGTTATCTTTGCTTTGCTGTGATTGCCAATGACTGCTATTGAAGACGATAGTTTTAAAAGACTCAAGTCAAGTCAACAAGCCTGTTGACTGAGCAAGACCAAAAGAATATGGACTTTAACCTAATAGGAGCAATTAGAATATATGTACTAACAATTTTCTTTGTAATGTTGAAAATTAATAGTTGTTCAATATTAGAAACTGATCTTATTTATTTTGGTAAATCCCCCTCTAACTCGATTTTTCAAGTTTGCTGACGACACCACTGTAGTGGGGTCGGATCTCAAACAATGACGAGACAAAGTACCAGAATGAGAGAGAGAATCTGGTGAACTGATGCGGGCAGCAATAATCACTCCCTTAATGTCAACAAAACAAAGGAGATTGTCATTGACTTCAGGAAGTGTAGAGGAGGACATGCCCCTGTCTAGATCAATCAGGACAAAGTAGAAAGGGCCGAGAGCTTCAGGTTTTTAGATGTCCAGATCACCACCAACCTGTCCAGGTCCCCCCATGCTGACACTATAGTTAAGAAAGCTCACCAATGCCTCTACTTTCTGAGAAGACTAAGGAAATTTGGCATGTCAGCTATGACTCTCACCAATTTTACAGATAGAACTAGAAAGAATACTTTGGTGTATCACAATTTGGCATGGGTCCTGCTCTGCCCAAGACTGGAAGGAACTACAAAAGGTTGTGCGTGTAGCCCAATCAATCTCACAATCAAGCCTCCCATCCATTGACTGTCTACACTTCCTGCTGCCTTGGCAAAGCAGCCAGCATAATTAAGGACCCACACACCAGGACATTCTCTCTTCCACCCGCTTCTATCAGGAAAAAGAGGCCACTTACCAACCGACAGCTTCTTCACTGCTGCTGTCAGACTTTTGAATGGATCTACCTTGCATTAAGTTGATCTTTCTCTTCACCCTAACAATGAATGTAACACTGCATTCTGCACTCTCTTGCTTCCTTTTCTTTGAACGGTATGTTCTGTCTGTATAGCGAGCAAGAAACAATACATGTGACAAGTCAAATCAAACTTTAACTGTTGGCTGATTCGGAGTCATTTCTGATCAGGTAAATTAGTATGATTAGTTGTCCTTGATTTCCTATGGCAGTTCACCAATTGACTATGAACTTGGTGTCCCTAATGTGAGCTCCCCCTCAAACTATGAGAGGCCTGTGTTTTGTGAAAAACCCAAACTGTTATTAATCTTAGCAGGATTCAGCATTGCATGACATCTGGGCAGTGTTCTGTGACCATATTTATTTAAAAATGAGGAAATGGATTTTATTTTGGAGTTTATATGAACTCCATCTATATTTTTAAATATGGCACAAAAGTATACGTGTGGGCCCTGGTGAATTCTGAGTCATAGAGGTTTGCAGCATGGAAGCAGGCCCTTCAGCCCAAGTTGTCCATGCTGCCCTTTTTTTTTAAGATGTGGGGTTGCCGGCATTGGCCGAGGGATGGCACAGTAAGTAGTCTCTCAACACCAGGTTAAAATCCAACAGATTTATTTGGTAGTACGAGCTTTCGGAGCACTGCTCCTTCATCGGGTGAGTGTATGAGGTGGTTGAGGAGTATGAGAGCGGTGCGACGGCAAAGTCTCTCAGTGTAGTCTGTACTATAGGTTGACCTGAGTGGGTTTGTGATCTGTAGTCCTTTTGGTATCTTGTCTGCTTTCTTGCATCTTTGTAAAAACTTGATATTTGTGGTGTTATGTGCAAACTGCTTGGAGATCCTCTCCACTTCGAGCTGGCAGTTTGCAGCGTCGGTAGTCGCCATGATATGGAGTTGCTGGTGTTGGACTGGGGTCGGCACAGTAAGTATTCTCTCAACACCAGGTTAAAGTCCAGCAGGTTTATTTGGTAGCACGAGCTTTTGCAGCGCTGTCCCTTCAGGTGAGTCACCTGATGAAGGAACAGCCCTGCGAAAGCTTGTGCTATGAAATAAACTTGCTGGACTTTAATCCCGGTGTTATGAGACTACTTACTGTGCTTTTTTTTAAACACTAAGCTGGTCCCAATTGTTTGCATTTAGCCTATATTCCTCTATAATCATCTTACCTATGTAACTGCCTAAATGCTTTTTAAAAGACAATTGTACCTGCCTCTACTACTACCTCTGAAAGCTCGTTCCAGACACTCATCACCCTGTTTATGAAAATTTGCCCCCCTGGATGCTTGACTAATGGGACTGATTGTGGACAAGTCCCCAGGATGGAATGCATCCCAGGGTTCTGAAAGAAATGGCAGAGGCGATAGCGGATGCCTTAATGATTATTTATCAAAATTCACTGGACTCCGGGGAAGTGCCGGAAGATTGGAAAACGGCTAATGTTATGCCACTGTTAAAAAACGGTAGCAGACAAAAGGCAGGGAATTGTAGGTCGGTTAGTTTAACATCTGTAGTTGGAAAAATGCTAGAATCCGTCATCAAAGAAGAAATAGTGAGGTACCTAGAAAAGAACGGCTTTATTGAGCAGACGCAGCACGGATTCATTAAGGGGAAGTTGTGTTTGACGAATTTATTGGATTTTTATGAGGATGTGACTAGTGCAGTAGACAGAGGGGAACCGGTGGATGTGGTGTTTCTAGATTTCCAAAAGGCGTTTGGTAAGGTGCCTCACAAAAGGTTGCTACAGAAGGTTAGGGTGCACAGAGTTGGGGGGTAAGGTATTAGCATGGATAGAGGATTCGTTGTCTAATAGGAAGCAGAGAGTTGGTATCAATGGCTGCTATTCTGGTTGGCAGTTGGTGACTGACTAGTGGAGTGCCGCAGGGATTGGTGCTGGGGCCTCAACTATTTACCATTTATATAGATGATCTGGAGGAGGGGGCAGAGTGTAGGGTGACGAAACTTGCTGATGACACGATGGTGAGTGGAAAAGCAAATTGCATGGAGGGTGTGGAAAGTCTGCAGAGAGATCTGGATAGGCTGAGCGAGTGGGTGAGGACCTGGCAGATGGAGTATAATGTTAGCAAGTGTGAGGTTATCCACTTTGCAGAAATAATAGTAGGAGGGATTATTATTTAAAAGGTGAAAAACTGCAGCATGCTACGGTTCAGAGGGACCTGGGGTTCCTTGTGCACGAGTCGCAAAAACCCAGTCTGCAGGTGCAGCAGGTGATCAAGAAGGTGAATGGAATGTTGGCCTTCATAGCGAGGGGGGATAGAATATAAAAGTAGGGAGGTCTTGCTGCTACTGTACAGGGTACTGGTGAGGCCGCAGCTGGAGTACTGTGAGCAGTTTTGGTCGCCGCACTTGCGCAAGGATATATTGGCCTTGGAGGGAGTGCAGAGAAGGTTCACTAGGCTGATACCGGAGGTGAGGGGGTTAGCCTACGAAGAGAGACTAAATAGACTGGGTCTGTACTTGTTGGAGTTTAGAAGGCTGAGGGGGGATCTTAGAGACGTATAAGATAATGAAGGGGATAGATAGGGTAGAAGTAGAGAGATTCTTCCTGCTTAGAAAGGATAGCAGGACTAGAGGACACAGCCTCAAGATAAGGGGGATGCAGTTTAGATCAGAGTTGAGGAGGAACTTCTTCACTCAAAGGGTGGTGAATCTTTGGAATTCTCTGCCCGTTGAAGTGGTGGAGGCTACCTCACTGAATATATTTAAGTCACGGGTAGATAGGTTTCTGATAGACAGGGGAATTAAGGGTTATGGGGAGAAAGCGGGAAAGTGGAATTGATCCACTTCACATCAGCCATGATCTTATTGAATGGCGGGGCAGGCTCGAAGGGCTAGATGGCCTACTCCTGCTCCTATTTCTTATGTTCTTATGTTTTGTATCTCTCCCCTCTCACCTTAAATCTATGCCCTCTAGCTTTAGAGTCCTCTACCTTTGGGAAAATATATTGACTATCGAACTGATCTCTGCCCCTGATTATTTTATAGACTTGTATAAGATCACCTCTCCGTCTCTGCTCCAGAGAAAAAAGTCCCAATCTATCCAGCCTCTCCTTTTAGCTCAATTCATCAAGTCCCAGTAGCATCCTAGTAAATCTGTTATGCACCGTTTGTAGTTTAATATCCTTTCTATAATAGGGTGACCAGAACTGTACACAGTATTCCAAGTATGGCTTTACCAACGTCTTGTACAATCTTCTGACCAATGAAACCAAGCATGCTGAATGCCTCCTTCATCACTCTGTCCACCTTTGACTCCACTTTCAAGGAGCTATGAACATGTATCCTGAGATCTCTGAGTTGATGGTAGGGCGTTGGGGAGAATTACAGAACAGAGTAAGTCCTGCCTTGGTTCAGTCTACCAAAATGCATCACCTTAGATTTGTCTAAATTAAACTCCATCTACCATTCATCAGCCCATGGGCCCAACTGGTCAAGATCTCATTGCAGTCGTCAATAATCTTCTTCACTTCCATTTATGCCACCAATCTTGGTGTCATTTACAAACTTACTAACCATGCCTCCAAAATTCCCATCCAAATCGTGAATATAAATGATAAATAACAGTGGACTCAGTACCGATCCCTCAGGCACACCACTGGTCACAGGCTTTCAATTTGAAAAACAACTTCCTGTAACTTCTGTGTATCCAGATGGAACCCTTTTGCACTAAGTGATTATGAATAGAGAATAGCAGTATCAATGACAGGAATATGAGTGGACTAATAGGGCTGAGTGGCAAAAATATTTTTGCTGGAGGCCTTCAGTAAATGTTTACACAGTGGGCTTGCAATTGGGGCCAGAGCATATGAAATTGGGGCAGGTAACAGGACAGATTGCAAAGAGATGGAAATCAAAATGGAATGGCTGCAAACCAGCATGCAGAGTAGAATTGGATGTAGCTAGCTAGTCTGACTGACAAAAGATCAGAAATCGTGTCGAGTAGGATTGCTGTTGGGACCACTGTTCACAATTAATGCTTTGAACTCTGGAATAAGGAGTATAATTGCAAAATTTGCTATTGGCACCAAATTGGGAGGTGTATTTAATATAAAGGAAGAAAATGAAGAAATGCAGGGATGGCTTAACAAGTTTACAGCATTGTCATGGAATTAGCAAATGAACTTAAATATAGCAAAGTGAGGGTTTGGATATTTCAACAGGGAGATAAGATGCTTTATGCTCCTTACATAGCAAAATTGAGGAGCGCAAAGGTGAAGTTGGGATATTATTGCACATTGCTAAAAGTAGAGACATTAGTTAATAAATTCATTTTGGGGAAAAGAAACAAGCCACATATTGGATTTTATCTCCAAGTGGAGAGAGCGTAAAGGGAGAGAAGTAATATTAAACTTGTATAAACCATGATTAAACTACACTTGGAGTACTGTGTGCAGTTTGGCCGCCATAACTGTACAAAATGATGTAAAGGCCCTGAAGAAGTTGCCACAAAAAAAAATTAGCGAGAGTAATATTTGAACAAAGGGTATAATTTTTCAGAAAAGGCTGGAACAGATTGAAACACTTTACTTCTAGAAAACAGCAACTGAGGGGTGTCCTCATGGAGATATTTTAAGGAAATGAAAGAATTTTGATAAATTGTCGAAAAACAAAAAACTGTTGGTTATAAATGTAAGTCAGTTGCAAATCGAATGGGGAATTCGGAAGAAACTTGTTGGCTATTGGATTGGCAAGAATATGGAATGTATTATCATAAGAAGCAGTTGAGGTAAGTAGCACAGTTGTAATTATGAGAAGCTGGATAAGCACAAGGGAGAGGGGACCAGAAAGGTATGCTCCATGAAGTTAGATAAAGGTAGCAGGAGGCTTGAAATGTTAGCACTAATTGAGACAATTGGGCTGAGTGACCTTTTGCTATGCTGTACAGTATATGTGGCATTGTGCTGATAGGGCAGAAGTTATGTCAAAGAATTAAATTAAAATCATTAAGAAGTGTAACTTGAAATCACTGGAGTCGGTGTAATGGTATGTGTGAAAGCACAATTGACAATTTTACTGAAAAGTTAGAAGCACTATCAACTACGGAGGAAGATGATTTACTCACCATGATGGAGCCTTGGGATTGGACATCATTGGTAGCTTAATATTCTTGGTTATAATGTTTTCAGAGTAATAAAGGGAGGTGGGTAGTGCTGTTAGCGAAAATATATATCACAATTCTAAAATGTAAGACTCTCCAGTGTTAATCTACTTAGAGGTAAAAGATAGGAAGGAAAATACACAAATACATTTCAGTGTGCATTAAAGATCATCAAGCAATAGCGATGTGACATTGGGAGAGATCATGAGATAGTTCAGAGCGCTGTGCAAGAACTGCAGCAGTACTGTGGAATAGGTTAATTTCCAGTTTGAATGGAAATGATACATGTACGCAAAATGAAGCATACCTTTTAGAACATGTTTATCAATGCTGCTTGAATGAGAGAAAAAATATTTTTTAAACAAGGATTTTTTTGATGAGCATTTAAAGAAGTAAAAGAATCATGGAGGAACTTGGGGCCACTCAGAAATGCCTGACATTTGATGGGAGTCGGCTCACAGTGCAGTGTTACCATTGTAATAATAGTTTAATCTGGGTGTAACAATAGCATCCCCTTGTGATGTGGACTGGATGCACATGAATTTTGCTGATGTATCTCTTCAGTCTCTGTGATGAAGGCCAGAATTCATAATAGATATGGCAAAGGTTTGTTCAACTTATAAGGTGAAATGTGCACAGTGGCTTTGATCAAAGTCACCTAATACAATAGATGCCATATGGCTTCATATGACAAATGATAGCTATATGGCACCATTCATTGGATCATCTTTAATTCATGTATCTTTGCAACCTGACTTCCAGCCCAGGATGGAGCCTCCACTCTCTGTGGTTGCCTGGTGTTTCAGCCTCCTCGTAGCACTTTGCTGCTTGACTGATAGTTAGCCAGCAGGAATGAAACCATAATCATAAAGGTGGCTCACCCAGGACATTGATCATGGTTGGCTCTGCATGTATGTTACTGTTGATTTGTGTGATTTTCATTTGTTTTAACAGCAGGATGTCAGCAGAGGCTTTGGCCTTATGACCTTTTGGTGTTGCAAACTCTTCCATGGTTGGTTGTTCTCCTTGAAAGGGTTCCAGTGCTGAACGTGGAGAACTTAGAGTGATAGCTGTGACCAGTCAAGCTCCAAATTTTGGGGTATGTAACATCCATTTAGGATGGTGGTGAAAGATTGCGAAGAAGGTATACCCATTGACTGTGCTTCCTTCATTAAGAGAATCCTTCTCAACAAAGAACAAACAAAATTACCCCTTTGGCCCTCCAAGCTTGCACTAACCACGCTGCCTGACTGAACTAAAACCCCCTACCATTCTGGGGAATATATCCCTCCATTCTCATCCTATTCATGTATTTGTCAAGACGCCCTTAAAAGTCGCTATCGTATCTGCTTCCACGACCTTTTCCGGTAGTGGAAGCAGATTCTTGTGCATTTGAAACTGTGGATGTCCATTGTCTGCAGGACTTCCCCAGTGTTGGATAGTTGGGTGTGACCTTCAAGCATGGTGTTGTCTGCATGAAGTTCCTCAAAGTTATTGAGGAGAAGAGACCGACCACAGCTGAGATTCCTGAAAGCAGAGCCCCTCTCTACTCGGCTGTCACAATGACACCGTGTGGTGAATGTGCACCTGTATAGTCCCCACTATGCTGTTATTGATGTGCTCACCTTTGTTGCCACGTACGTTGACAGGGTTGGGAACTACATAAGAACATAAGAAATAGGAGC
The DNA here is from genome assembly GCF_965287045.1 of Carcharhinus amblyrhynchos. NCBI lineage: Eukaryota > Metazoa > Chordata > Chondrichthyes > Carcharhiniformes > Carcharhinidae > Carcharhinus > Carcharhinus amblyrhynchos. Next base: position 63,313,774 of record NC_137330.1, read on the forward strand.
AGGAGTAGGCCATCTAGCCCTTCGAGCCTGCCCCGCCATTCAATAAGATCATGGCTGATCTGTCATGGCTCAGTTCCACTTTCCCGCCCTCTCCCCATAACCCTTAGTCCCCTTGCCTATCAAAAACCTATCAACCCACATCTTAAAAATATTTAGCGAGGCAGCCTCCACCACTTCAACGGGCAGAGAATTCTAGAGATTCACCACCCTTTGAGTGAAGAAGTTCCTCCTCAACTCCGTTCTTAAAACCTCCCCCCCTTATTTTGAGGCTGTGCCCCCTAGTCCTACTGTCCTTTCTGAGCGGGAAGAGCCTCTCCACCTCTATCCTATCCATCCCATTCAACATCTTATACGTCTCAATGAGATCTCCTCTTATTCTTCTAAACTCTAACGAGTACAAGCCTAGTTTATTCAGCCTCTCCTCGTAGTTCAACCCCCTCAACTATGCCCAGGTCAAGGATGCCTTTGCCATCTGGACCAGCAAATGCAGGTCAAGGCGACACCAAGACACCTGGTAAAGGCAACCTTGCTATTGGGGGGAAGCTATGGTGACTTTATTGATGCTAGGCAGCCCAATGTTTGTCCCTCCTGCAGAAAATCTCATGTGGTAGCCAACTGCAGCACTGTCATATGCAACAAATACATGTAGGAAGGTCATCAGTCATTTGCAGTCCTGAGGGCTGCAAACTGTGGGGTGGGATAGGACACCTTTACAAGACCTGTCACTTGCACGCAGGTGGTGAAAACTAAGCAGGGGCAAACAGATGGGATTGCCAAGGAGATTTGCAAACCTCTACACCCCAAAGCTTCTACCAAGCAAAATGGAACAGAGGACACGGGGCACTTAAGGAAATTAAGAAAGTGAAGAGGGGGCATGAAAAAAAATTTGGCGGAGAAAATAAAGGAAAATCCCAAAGGGTTTTTCTAAGTGTAATAAGTGCAAGAGGGGTGATTAGAGAACGAGTTGGGGCCTTTTTGGGACCTCAATGGTAATGTGTGTGGAGCTGAAAGATGAGGTATGAAATGAGCATTTTGCATCTGTGTTCACTGTGGAGAAGATAATGGAAGTATAGAAAGCAGGGAAGGGGTCTGGAATCCTCTGAGAGGGCGAACATGTTAGCAGTTTCAACATTCTTAAAAGTGGATCAATTCCTGACCCAGATGAGATGTGCCCAGTCTGCTGTGTGAGGCAAGGAAGGAGATGACAAGATCTCGGACATGAATTTTCAAACCTTCTTTGGCCACAGAAGATTTGCCTGAGGACTGGAGGACAACAAATGTGATACCATCATTCAAGAAGGGAAGTAGGGGAGAAAATAATTAATTACAGGCCAGTAAGTCTAACATCTGTGGTAGGGAAATTATTTGAAAAAATTCTGAGGGACAATTAATCCCTACATGGAGAGGCAAGGATTAATCAAAGATGGTCAGCATGGCTTTGTTGGGGGAGATCATGTCTAACAAATTTGATTGAATTTTTTGAGGAGTGTAGTTCAGGGTGGCTCAGGGATTGGTGTGGGGAGGAATGGGTTTGATTTATGGGGCATTGGCACCAGTATTGGGGTAGGTGGGACCTGTTCGGGTGGGATGGGGTTGGTCTGAACCGTGCTGGGACCAGAGTGCTGGCGAATCGAGTTAAAGAGGACTGTAGACAGGGCTTTAAACTAATTGGGGGGGGGGGGGGGGGGGGGGGGGAGGGTGCGAGGGTAGGTGACGTTACGAGGTCTAAAGTTAAGGAGAGGGTACAGGTAAGGGAAGAGGCCGAGGATGTCCCAATAATAGAGGGAGTAGGGGGCGTGAGTATGGTTGGTGGCGTTCCGGCAAATAGGGTCCAGGTGAAGGCTGGGATGAAAGCGCTTTATCTGAATGCACGAAGCATTCGGAATAAAGTGGATGAGCTGGTGGCACAGATCGACACAAATGGATACGATCTGGTGGCCGTTACAGAGACGTGGCTGCAAGGTGACAGGGACTGGGAGATGAATGTACAGGGGTATCAAGTGTTTAGGAAGGATAGGCAGGAGGGAAAAGGGGGGGGGGGGGGGGGCGTAGCTCTGCTGATTAAGGATAGCATCAAGGTGGTAGCGAGGGATGATATTGGAAGCCAAGGAGCTGAATGTGGAATCGTTGTGGGTGGAGATTAGGAATAGCAAAGGAGGAAGACGCTGGTGGGTGTCGTCTATAGGCCCCCGAATAATGATCTGGAGGTGGGGCGGGCTGTTAACGCGCAAATAAAGTGCGGCGTGCAGGAATGGGACGGCCGTAGTTATGGGGGATTTCAATTCTGCATATTGATTGGTCGACCCATATTGGACGCGGTGGGCTCGAGGAGGAGTTCTTGGAACGCTGCCGGGATAGTTTCCTGGAACAGTGCATGTTGGAGCCGACGAGGGAGGAGAGCTATCTTGGATCTGGTGCTATGTAATGAGGCGGGTAGAATCAAGGACCTTGCGGTGAAGGATCCTCTTGGGGAGAGTGGATCATTATATGGTGGAGTTTCTGGTGCAGATGGAGGAGGAGGAAAGTGGGTTCCCAGACACGCGTACTTTGTTTGAATAG